>NW_027361910.1:4450000-5050000 GCF_039654945.1 Dendrobates tinctorius
TTATGAAGAAAGAAAGAACTGATTAAAATTTGGAACTCAGAGGGATTCAGATGCACCCTGTCATAAAGGAAAACCTCATTCACATTCTGTTCAAATTGTCATGTATTACTACACCTAGACTAATAAAGGCAGTATTGCCTCACAGTACTGCCTCATTCAAATATTGTGAAGTTGCTGTCACGCCGTTCTGTCTGTCTGCTTGTCGGCGTGACAGTTCATGTGTTTGCTTTAACCCATTACTCCTTTCCCCCTAATTGAGCTGGGATACTGCTGGCTTTTACCTGTATGGAGCTTGCTCAGTTCCCTGCTCTTCTGTGTAGCTGCACATGTGTTGTTAGGTCTTTGCTGTGCTGCTTGACCATCCGCATGTGCGGTCCCTGGTTGCCGCTGTGGAAGCTGTCCACGGGTTGCGAGGTCATTTGCTGCTGGTGCATGACTTTCCATGTGTTTTGGCTGACAGCCATTGCCAGGTGCTCTATGCTGCAGTTCCTGCACTGACTGTGCTGTAATGGTTTCTGTGTGTGCTTAGGGCATGCGCAGCCACACCTTCCCTGCTTTTATCAGGGTTAGTGTGTACTTGAAATGCTGTCCCCAGCCAATTGCTGAGGGGCAGCACCTTTGTAACCTTACCCTGCCCTATGGGTGGGGCCAGAGCTACTCACAACTCACAAAGCTCCTGGACTTTGCCATGTGTGTCTCATGTCTGTGGACCTTGTCTGTCTTGGTTATGGTACCAAAGTCCCTGCCTTGATTCCTTCTTTGCCCTGTACCCTAGCCCTGCCCCGGAGGCGGTATATCCAGGCCTGAATCCTTGGTCCTGTACCAGACCCTTTCTAAATTCACCCTGGCCTGGAGGCGGTGTATCCAGGCTTGAATCCTTGATCCTGTATCTGACTATGTCTGAACTGTCTGCTGTGTTATGTTCCTGGAATCCCTCTGTGTTTGGAGCCTCGCACCCAGTGACTCTGAGTCTCTTGTAACCAGTGTTCCTGCCGAGCATCTACTAACCTGTGCTCTGACTACCATGCAGTGCTAGCTCCATGCAGGCCCAGCAATCCTGTGGTTCTAGCACCATCACGCTTGAGTTCCTTCCTAGGTCCGATGCCCGGAGCCTGACAATCGCAGTCTGGAACCTGATGACCGCTGCCTGGAGCTGGATGACTGCAGTGGTGCCTGTAGGTCGTGTTGGATGTCCGGAACCAAACGACTCCCGTCTGACGTCTGACGGTGACTCTGATGTCCTGTGGGTGACCCTGATGTCCTGCCTGCGTCTGGATGACCTTGTGTATCCTGATGTCCTGATGACCTTGTGTATCCTGATGACCTCGTGTCTCCTGGTTTTGTCTATGTACTGTGACTTTACTTTAAGTAAACTTTACTTTATTTATACCTGAAGTTGTGCGGTGTCATCAAGTCCTAGGTTTCCTTGCCCACATGATCAGCTGCTACAGAATCCCGGTCACTGCCCTTCCCTAGTTCGGGTAGGCCCGGGTCCCCCTCTGTGGTATAGAGGGTCCATATTGCATCCCCGGGGGATGCCCGCCCCCTCGCCGTCGGTGTGGAGGCGCCTGCTGGGCCGCGTCTGCGGCCGCAGTCATGACAGAAGCTCTGGCCTTGGATTCAGCTGAGCAGGTATGGACAGTAAGACGTTTTCTGAGCCCTCGCTTGGCCAGTGGATGAGATGGCTCAGATCCCAGCTGGTAGTGGACTAGATTGCTCAACCCTGCGCTTAGTAAGCGGTTTGGAATTCTGGAGCAATGAACTCTGCTGCTTATGAACTGGGACTTACCGCCTATCCCAAGAAAAGTTTCTGTGTATTTTTTTTTTTGGGGACTTCAGAAGAGGGGGCTTTATGAGGGAATAATGTCACGCCGTTCTGTCTGCTTGTCGGCATGACAATCCATGTGTTTGCTTTAACCCATTACTCCTTTCCCCCTAATTGAGCTGGGATACTGCTGGCTTTTACCTGTATGGAGCCTGCTCAGTTCCCTGCTCTGCTGCGTAGCTGCACATGTGTTGTAAGGTCTTTGCTGTGCTGCTTGACCATCCGCATGTGCAGTCCCTGGTTGTTGCTGTGGAAGATGTCTGTGGGTTGCGAGGTCATTTGCAGCTGGTGCATGACTTTCCACATGTGTCTTGGCTGGCAGCCATTGCCAGGTGCTCTAGGCTGCAGTTCCTGCACTGACTGTGCTGTAATGGTTTCTGTGTGTGCTTAGGGTGTGCGCAGCCACACCTTCCCTGCTTTTATCAGGGTTAATGTGTGTACTTGAAATGCTGTCCCCAGCCAATTGCTGAGGGGCAGCTCCTTTATTACCTTACCCTGCCCTATGGGTGGGGCCAGAGCTACTCACTAAGCTCCTGGACTTTGCCATGTGTGTCTTGTGTCTATGGATCTCGTATGTCTCGGTTATGGTACCAAAATCCCTACCTTGATTCCTGCTTTGTCCTGTACCCTCGCCCTGCCCCAGAGGCGGTATATCCGGGCCTGAATCCTTGGTCCTGTACCTGACCTTTTCTATATTCGCCCTGGCCTGGAGGCAGTGTATCCAGGCTTGAATCCTTGATCCTGTACCTGAATATGTCTGAACTGTCTGCTGTGTTATGTTCCTGGAATCCCTCTGTGTTTGGAGCCTTGCACCCAGTGATTCTGAGTCTCTTGTAACCGGTGTTCCTGCCGAGCATCTACTACCCTGTGCTCTAACTACCATGCGGTGCTAGCTCCATGCAGGCCCAGCAATCCTGCGGTTCTAGCACCATCAAGCTTGAGTTCCTTCCTAGGTCCGATGCCCGTAGCCTGACGTCCGCAGTCTGGAACCTGATGACCGCTGCCTGGAGCTGGATAACTGCAGTGGTGCCTGTAGGTCGTGTTGGATGTCTGGAACCAAACGACTCCCGTCTGATGTCTGCCAGTGACTCTGATGTCCTGTGGGTGACCCTGATGCCCTGCCTGTGTGTCTGGATGACCTTGTGTATCTTGATGACCTCGTGTGTCCTGATGTCCTGATGACCTCGTGTGTCCTGGTTTTGTCTATGTACTGTGACTTTACTTTAAGTAAACTTTACATTATTTATACCTGAAATTGTGCTGTGTCATCAAGTCCTATGTGTCCTTGTCCACATGATCAGCTGCCACAGAATCCCGGTCGCTGCCCTTCCCTAGTTCGGGTAGGCCCGGGTCCCCCTCTGTGGTATAGAGGGTCCATATTGCGTCCCCGGGGAACGCCCGCTCCCTCGTCTTCGGTGTGGAGGTGCCTGCTGGGCCGCGTCTGCGGCTGCAGTCATGACAGTTGTACGTCAACACTCAAAGGCTTTGCACAAAGTGCAAAGCCTGGAAAAAATAAGTAGGGTCATCTATAGCTGCTAGAAGGCAACAACTGGTGGACTTTCAAATATAGAACATTAAAAACACATTATGTGCTATCATCTGGTGGTGTGCAAAAGTCGTGTCTGAGGTTTTCTTCATTGTTATCAGAGTAAGCCTGTCAGAACTTTCTATTGACTGGCAAAAGCATCTTTCTGTTATGACTCCCCTGTGGCATAAATCCACTCAGGCAAGATGTAAGCAGCAGGGCAGCACAACACCTCAAGGGACAGCCCTTGCCAGGTGTCCAGCTTTGTGATCCAATAGCTGAAGGTTGCAGATGAATTAGGTAGTACACTAGTTTGGGCGGTCAGGTATTGCTTGACCATTTTTTTAAACTTTTCCCTCCTTGTTAAAAATACCCAGTCATGAGGGCATGGACAGTGGGATTGTGTTGCAAAATTGTCCCAGGTCTTTGACAGTGTACTCCTGCCACTGCTGTACCTAGTGTGTGTCTCCTTTACCTCTCATCCTTAGTTGGGAAATGAAGCTTACCCCCTGCTGCTTTCTTTGTCCAATAAGAATTTTTTCAACATATTTTCCACAATGGTCTTCTGGTGTAGAAAAAACTGGGTGAGGTGAATTACAAGGTACACCAACCAGGTCGAAGGAAGCGGCACTAAGTCTATAATGTGAACTTGCTCAAGCTGTTGCAAAGGAGTTGCCAGGGCATACGCAGGTAGTGGAGCATGACGTGTTGACCCAACCGCATGTAAAGATGAACTTTAATCCTTATAGAATTCTGGAAGAATGTCAAGAGGTGATATCAAATGAAGTGAAGAGGATGCTAGATCTGATAGAGGAGTCAAAAAGTAGATGGTCGAGTCCCATCGTACTTGTGTTGAATCCCAACGGTGAGAGGCGGTTTTGTAACGACTACCGCAGGCTGAATGAAGTGTCAAGTTTTGATGCATACCCAATGCCTCATGTGGATGGATGGGTTTTTCCAATACACCAGAATGCAGGGGGCCCCGACAACCTTCCAGAGGGCTATGGATTGGATCCTAGCTCCGCATAAGAAGTATGCCGCAACATACCTTGATGGCATTGTAGTCTTCAGCATTGACTGAGCTAGTCATCTACCAAAGGTAAAGGTGGTTTTGGATGCTTTAAGAAATGCAGAGTTCACCCTAAATTCAAAAAAAGTGTCATAGGGAAAGAAGAGGCCAAGTACTTAGGATATGTCATCAGGAGCGGCGAAATCAAGCCACAGCTAAACAAGATTGAGGTGATTCAGAAGTGGCCGCAAATGCGTTCCAAGAGGCAAATGAGGACTTCTTTAAATTATGGGTAATTACCAGCGATTCATTCCAAGTTTTGTCATAATCGCTACACCATTAATGTGTCTTCTTAAAGGCACTAAATCGACGATAATTCAGTGGACTGATGACACAGAGATGTCATTCCAGGAGCTGAAGCGGGCTCTTTGTAAACATCCGATTCTGGTTGTGTGAGACTTCTGAAAAGAATTCTTGGTCTATACAGATGGGTCAGAAGTAGTGTTGAGCATTCCGATACGGCAAGTATCGGGTATCGGCCGATACTTGCTGTATCGGAATTCCGATACCGACTTCCGATATTTTTTCAATATCGGAATTCGGCATCGGAATCGGAAGTTCAGTTGATTGACGGCCTGACGTCATCATGATGCGCGGTGTGTGCGCATCATGATGCGCCGTCATTTCGGGCCTTCCGGGGGTCTCTGCCGGCCTGCCGGGGGGCTGTGCCGGCCTGCCGGGGGGCTGTGTGGACTGCCCGGGGTCTGTACCGGCCTGCCGGGGGGCTGTGCCGGCCTGCCGGTGGTCTGTGCACCCTGTGGGGGTCTGTACCGGCCTGCCGGGGGGCTGTGCCGGCCTGCCGGGGGGCTGTGCTGATGTCCGGGGGTCTGTGCAAGCATCGTCCGATGGGACTACAAGTCCCATCGGGCGATGCCTGCTACCATGACAGTGATTGACACATTAGCCAATGATGGGACAGTAGTAGTCCCATCATCCGGCTAATGTGTTAAATGTTAAAAAAAAAAAAAAATACTACATACATACTACATGCATGCTACATACATACTACATGCTACATACATACTACATATATACTACATACATACTACATACATGCTACATACATACTACATGCATGCTACATACATACTACATGCTACATACATACTACATGCATGCTACATACATACTACATATATACTACATACATACTACATACATGCTACATACATACTGCATGCTACATACATACTACATACATACTACATGCATGCTACATACATACTACATATATACTACATGCATGCTACATACATACTACATGCTACATACATACTACATATATACTACATACATACTACATACATGCTACATACATACTGCATGCTACATACATACTACATACATACTACATACATACTACATGCATGCTACATACATACTACATGCATGCTACATACATACTACATGCATGCTACATGCATGCTACATACATACTACATGCTACATACATACCACATACATACTACATACATACTACATACTACATATATACTACATGCATGCTACATACATACTACATGCTACATACATACCACATACATACTACATACATACTACATACATACTACATGCTACATACATACTACATATATACTACATGCATGCTACATACATACTACATGCTACATACATACCACATACATACTACATACATACTACATACATACTACATGCTACATACATACTACATATATACTACATGCATGCTACATACATACTACATGCTACATACATACCACATACATACTACATACATGCTACATATATACTACATGCATGCTACATACATACTACATATATACTACATGCATGCTACATACATACTACATGCTACATGCATGCTACATACATACTACATACATACTACATGCTACATACATACCACATATATACTACATACATACAATACATTCATACAATACATACATAGACATACAGTACATATAACATAGAGTAACATACTTACCAATACTTGTCACATTGTTCCCCGAAGCCATTGTCTTTTCCGGAATAAATATTAACATAACAAACCACAAAAATACTCACCCACGATCCGAAGCAGTCCACGAGTGTGTCCCACGACGATCTTGGGTAGAGAACTGCAGCATCAGATGATGCTGCCGTTCTCTACGGGCTGCAGGAATCCAATGACGGAAGGTAGGTATCCTTCCGCACTGTATTCCTCCGCCACTTAAAAAAAAAAAAGTCCCTAGTCTCACTTTATGCCATTGCTGCGTGGGAATTTCCCACACAGCAATGGCATAAAGTGAGACTAGGGACTTTTTTTTTTTTAAGTGGCGGAGGAATACAGTGCGGAAGGATACCTACCTTCCGTCATTGGATTCCTGCAGCCCGTAGAGAACGGCAGCAACAGCTGATGCTGCAGTTCTCTACCCAAGATCGTCGTGGGACACACTCGTGGACTGCTTCGGATCGTGGGTGAGTATTTTTGTGGTTTGTTATGTTAATATTTATTCCGGAAAAGACAATGGCTTCGGGGAACAATGTGACAAGTATTGGTAAGTATGTTACTCTATGTTATATGTACTGTATGTCTATGTATGTATTGTATGAATGTATTGTATGTATGTAGTATATATGTGGTATGTATGTAGCATGTAGTATGTATGTAGTATGTATGTAGCATGCATGTAGCATGCAGTATGTATGTAGCATGCATGTAGTATATATGTAGTATGTATGTGGTATGTATGTAGCATGTAGTATGTATGTAGCATGCATGTAGTATGTATGTAGCATGCATGTAGTATATATGTAGTATGTATGTAGCATGTAGTATGTAGCATGCATGTAGTATATATGTAGTATGTATGTAGCATGTAGTATGTATGTAGCATGCATGTAGTATATATGTAGTATGTATGTAGCATGTAGTATGTAGCATGCATGTAGTATATATGTAGTATGTATGTAGCATGTAGTATGTATGTAGCATGCATGTAGTATATATGTAGTATGTATGTAGCATGTAGTATGTATGTAGCATGCATGTAGTATGTATGTAGCATGCATGTAGTATGTATATGGTATGTATGTAGCATGTAGTATGTATGTAGCATGCATGTAGTATATATGTGTTATGTATGTGGTATGTATGTAGCATGCATGTAGCATGCATGTAGTATGTATGTAGTATGTATGTAGTATATATGTAGTATGTATGTAGCATGTAGTATGTATGTAGTATGTATGTAGCATGCATGTAGCATGCAGTATGTATGTAGCATGCATGTAGTATATATGTAGTATGTATGTAGCATGTAGTATGTAGCATGCATGTAGTATATATGTAGTATGTAGCATGTAGTATGTATGTAGCATGCATGTAGTATATATGTGTTATGTATGTAGCATGTAGCATGCATGTAGCATGCATGTAGTATGTATGTAGTATATATGTGGTATGTATGTAGCATGCAGTATGTATGTAGCATGCATGTAGTATATATGTAGTATGTATGTTGCATGTAGTATTTATGTAGTATGAATGTAGCATGTATGTAGTATGTAGTATGAATGTAGCATGTATGTAGTATGCATGTTGTATGTACTGTATGTAGCATGTAATTTTTTTTTTTTTTTACATTTAACACATTAGCCGGATGATGGGACTACTACTGTCCCATCATTGGCTAATGTGTCAATCACTGTCATGGTAGCAGGCATCGCCCGATGGGACTTGTAGTCCCATCGGACGATGCCTGCACAGACCCCCGGAGCCTGCACAGACCACCGGCAGGCCGGCACAGCCCCCCGGCAGGCCGGCACAGCCCCCCGGAGCCTGCACAGCCCCCCGGCAGGCCGGCACAGCCCCCCGGCAGGCCGGCACAGCCCCCCGGCAGGCCGGCACAGCCCCCCGGAGCCTGCACAGACCACCGGCAGGCCGGCACAGACCACCGGAGCCTGCACAGACCCCCTGGCAGGCCGGCACAGCCCCCCGAAAGGCCCGTACAGACCCCAGAGAGGCTGTACAAGGGCAGGAAAGGGTTTTTCTTATTCCGATACCGGAAGTCCCATAGACTTGAATGGGACTTCCGGTATCGGAATCGGCGATACCGATACTTTTTTTAAAGATCGGCCGATACCATCCGATACGATACTTTGAAGTATCGGACGGTATCGCTCAACTCTAGTCAGAAGTCAGGTTGGGAGCAGTGCTGTCTCAGGAAGTAAATGGGGAAGAACATCCCATCTGGTATCTGAGCCGGAAGCTCTCGTCATGCGAGAAAACTATGTCATTGTGGAGAAGGAGTCTCCGTGTTAGGGTTGGCAGATTGCACTAAATAAAATAATAGAATAAAGTGCAATCGCAACCCGGGGTCCACTGTGCAGAGATGTTACCTGCTGCTAGTGAGAACAATGATAGAACAAGACAGCGAGCGTTATCTTAAGCGAGCTGTGTTAACGCCACACAGTGTGAACAGAATGCAGAGTACCTAGATCAGTTACTTCACTGACAGATACGGCACTAAGTATGCTAAGTACTCTTACCCTGTTAAATGTCACAGGGAAGTTAGCACGCGGCTTGGGCTTGCTCTGCAACTAAACTGTGCTAACCACACACACGAATGAAGCAGATGCAGAGCTAAGAGAAAGAGCTCTTATGACACTAGGAACAATACCCTGTTGACTTCACAGAGAAGTACAGCATAAAGGTTGAACTTGCTCTGTAACTGAACTTTGCAAACCGCACATAAGAATGAAACAGATGCAAAGCCAAGTGGCTAGTTACCCCAGTCCTGACTCTACTGAACCTGTGCCTGACAGGCACTCTAAGCATGCAGCAAACTAGAGACTCTGGCCTAGAGTCATGGCTACAAAACTGCATAGGTATGCTACTTGCCTGCAAATGTGTACAGTCTGAGAGCATAGACTGAAACACACACTTACAGAGAGAGTGGTAAGTGTCCACCCACGCACTCAAAATTTAAAAAACACTAGCGTGCCCATGTGCGCCACTGAGAGTCTTTTAGTCTTTTATACTCTAGGCTCCCCCAAACACTCACTACCAGTCAGTCGAGGCATTGCCCGCTGGCCACATCACCAGAGCAACTAAAGTCTGGCCACCAATAGGAAGATGCCACATCATTGACATGCTCAGTAAGGTGATCTCTGGACATAGACTCCAGAGCGCAAGGCTGCACCTGTATATCACTAGTTACCATAGCCTTAGCTGGAGAGCCAGAAGTAACCAAACATATACCACGAGCCTGTGTAAGACGCTGGGTCCTACGTCTGTGCTGGGCAGCACTCGCAGCTGCCAGACCCGAATGGCAGACCACAGCATCAATCAAGGCTTGGGATCTATCCTACGCAGCGGGAGAATCTCGACGCCTGACGGTCTGGCTATAAAATGGTCTGTGAATATGCTGAAGTATTATCTACTAGGCTGAAAGTTCAAACTTTTATCAGCCCATGTCCCTTTGAGATAGTTAAGGGAAAATAAGGGTAAGAATGCCCACATGACTAGGTGGTTCTTGGGCCTTCAGGATTTCAGGTTCCACAAAGAACATAGACCCTGAAAGTTACACGGGAATGCATATGCCCTTTCCTGACTTCCTTGTTTGGTGTCTGAAGGTGCCAAAGCCTTGACTTTGGACAGAGGGGGGAATATATGACAGGGTCACTGGCGTCATATCTGAGGGGAGATATGTGTCGCAAAAGTTATTATCCTGCGTGATGTGAAAGCCATAAGTTTTCCTGCAGCATGATATGTGCTAAGAGTAAATACGTCATTCCCAGGGTCTGGCTTTCATAGTGAGTAGGTAAGAGATGGGCGGGATGCCTACTCACCATATCCTCTACTTCATGGGTGTGATTGGAGGGAGTTAAATGTCCAGCCAGTGTGTTTTTTTCTGTCTGTGCTGGTTTGGAAGAAGGAAGCCTCCAAGCTGAAGATCCAGTGAGAGCTGCCATGCGTAGTTGTCACAGAAGGCGGGAGCCATACTTGGAAGGACTTTGTATAACTTTTTATTTTTGTATGTGTTAGAAAGGGTGTTTTTGTTACTATTTTGGGCTTTATGGTTTATGAAGTAATTAACCATCCAGAGACTTTAACCTGTGTTTACCTTGCAGAGCAGCTAAGTAAGCCGACCTGTCACAGGCCAAAAAAAAGAGTATTTGGAGGCACACAGTCAATTTTATGAAAAAAAAAATGATTACACATATGAATCATATAAAACCAACAAACAACAAGGACAAATTAAAATGATAAAAAAACAGCTCTGGAGGGGAGGGGTATGCCCACAAAAATATGTAACCCTTCCAATTAATAAATCTTAACATATACTGGTATAATAAAATACATGTATTGAATGTTATACAAGAGAGTTATTATAATTAGAAATACATCATATTACATTTGCCATTAATCCATGTACAAATATTCAAAGGTGTGGATAGTTTCTTCTATTATAGATGCAAGTGCTACAGTATATTATAATCCACATATTTTCATATTATAAGTACCATAGTTTGATTAAATAAGTCTATTAGCAATGTAGATACATAGTTAGGCCAGGATCACACATGTGAGAAACACTGCATGGCCGAGTCTTGCATATTAATACCTGGCACTGGCGCCGACACTCTGGAGTGAAGCGTTCAGCTCCATGTATTGCTATGCGGCCGCACGCTCCGCTCCTGAGTACAGGCGGCAGTGCTGGGAATTAACATGCCAGACTCGGTTGTGTTTCTCGCATGTGTGATCCCGGCCTTAGAGAGTTTCCATCTTGAATGCCAGTGCTATTTTATAATCATCAAATAAAGTGCCATGGAATAATTTGTTAGATCACCAGCAGTGTAAACACATGATTAGGAAGCTTAAATTTTGGAAAAAATAGCTAGACACATAATAGGAGGGCATAAAAATCTGAAAGCATATGATTGGAAAGAAATTTTTTTATCATATAAGGAGTAATACAGGGACATACCGCAACTCCCTCACCATTCCAAAGCTATTTCGCTCCTACTTCTTCAAGGAGTGTGGTGAAAGGACTAATAAGCCACATATATGTATTGCCAGCACAGCTACATAGAAATAACAAAGAGGAGCGCTTCATTAACGAGCGCCGACAGCCCCGTATGCACGCTCGCATTCACATCCGAGATGAAGGGTACAGTGCACATCACTAAAGGGCAATAAGATATTCATGGCTAGAGATGAACAAACCTTTCAAGGTTCAATTTGGTTCAATTTGCTGAACTTTTATATGTTTGCTGAATGGTTTGATGAATGTACCCGAACCTCATTAGATCCAAATGTATACATAACACCTTAAGGGGTGATAAAAAGACACCATGAGGAGTGGCAACAATTGACTCACAGTAGAAATTTCCAAATGGCACAGCAGCAATTAGCCCTGGTCTTGCAGGAGGTATCAGGGCCTGACCCAGCATTTACAGCTTCAAATTGAAGTTTCAATGAGGACCTGGTAGTTAAGAGAGCAGCGTAAGTCTTCTTAGCTGGGAGACCTGATACCTCATGCAACACCTCCAATTTTTTTTTATTATTCCAGCAACACTCAGATGGCACAAGCATAGTTTCAAACAGTACTATTGGTAGAAAAATGTAAAGAAAGTAACACAGGTTGTCGACTGATCAATTAACCCACAGTAGAACCTTTTGTAATGGCACAAAATCAGTCAGCCATGGCACATGCATGAGGTATAAAGGTCTGGGACAGCATTTACAGCTTTGAATTGAGTTTTAATTAAGACATGGTAGATAAGGGAGTGCGTGTTCGCCTTCTTTGATGCAAGCCCAGATACCTCATGCAACAGCTTAATTTTTTTTAAATTTCCGAGCCACACTCAGGTGGTACAAACATCAGTTTCATACACTACTGTAGGTAGAAAAATGTAAGGATAGTAATACAGGTAGGTGTCTGATCGAGGTTACAAAAATTTGTGAGATGTGCATGAGAAGTAGAAATTACTGTGGGGATGTGGTGAGTAGGACCAGGATTTGGAGCGATATTGCCGGCAGTGAGGAGGAGCAGAGAAAGTGTTAGAAGGTAGGAGCAGGAGAAGGCCTAAAGTGGCTGTCTGTGTTTGGAGACAGAGGATTGTAAGTTAAGGAACAGTTTTGAGGAGGAGTTTGAAAGATGGGGAGGATTGAGTGAGAGATAATCAATTCATCAGTAGGATTAGGGGGTTTGTAGGAAGTGGAAGACTATAGGGGTGATGGTGAAAACAAACAGAAATATTGTTTACGCTGACTTTGTAACACATTATTTTCAGTTGTCTTCTGGTTCAATTATGGTCTAATTCAGGACAGCACTCTTAAATGATTCACTTATGTGATGCACAGCAGTCTACGTCATACAGACTTACTGCTCACAATATATTTGCTAACAATTGCATTCAGATGTGATACATGGGGGGCAGGCCTGAACTCATCTTTTTGATTAGTTAATCAAGCTGAGTCAGATGTAGGATATTGCAGCCAAAGTAAACAAATGGGTTTTAAAAAAAAGAGGAGTGGGTAGTAACATTCCAGGGATGAGCAATAAAGACAAAAATAATATCAGGGTTTGGAAAACCGGGATTGTTGCAGAGTCTCACATACCAGGGATGAGTAGCAAAGATAAAATAATATCAGAGTTTGGAAAAGCAGGATTGTTGCAGAGTCACACATACCTGTGGAGGAGAGACATGTTGTTTATAGAGCGGTGGTGGAAGATAACCAGGTGCATTCTGTATACATCATAATAAATTTTGGTCTAATTCATATGCTTCTTACAAAGCCATTTCTTCATTGCCCTGGCGGTGTGCTTGGGATTATTATCATGCTGAAAGACCCATCCACGTTTCATCTTCAATGCCCTTGCTGATGGAAGGAGGTTTGCACTAAAAATCTCACAATACATGGCCCTATTCATTCTTTCATGTGCATGGATCAGTCATCCTGGTTCCTTTGCAGAGAAATTGCCCCAAAGCATGACATTGCCATCCCCATGCTTCACAGTTGGCATGGTGTTCTTTGGATGCAACTCAGTATTCTGTTTACTCCAAACACAACAAGTTTTGTTTCTACCAAACAGTTCTACTTTGGCTTCATGAGACCTTATGACATTCTCCCAATACTCTTCTGGATAATCCAAATGCTCTCTGGCAAACTTCAGACAGGTCTGGACATGTACTAGATTAAGCAGGGGGACACGTCTGGCACTTCAGGATCTGAGTCCCTGACGGTGTAGTGTGTTACTGATGGTAGCCTTTTTTATGGTGGTTCCAGCTCTATGCAGGTCATTCACTAGGAAACCCTTTGGTTCGGGGATTTTTGCTCAGTGTTCTTGTGATCATTTTGATCCCACAGGGTGAGATCTTGTGTGGAGCCCAGATCGAGGGAGATTATCAATGGTCTTGTATGTCTTCCATTTACTAATTATTGCTCCCACATATCATGATCCAGGCGTGGATTTGTCAGATTAAATGGACAAAGTGAACTTTTTTTCCTTTGGCAAGGTGACGTGATTGCCCCCCAGTGGCCATTAGAATTATCACATGTGGTGTCATTCATTCTGAGTTGCCCCGGTGGTGGTGGGTGGTGTCGCGCGGTGGTTTGGGTTTGATATGCACGTGATTAGTGTTCAGGTGTGGCGCTCTATGGGGGAGTGTCGGCTGGGTTCGGTCACTGCTGGTGATATTGTGTTAATTTGGGAAGGAAGCCTGGGTGAACATGGAGCTGAACATGAGTCCTGCGCAGTCAGCCAGAGAGGATGAGGGGCAGCTAATGGTGTCTGCAGGAAGTGCTGGAATGGCGTGGAGGAGTCGCAGTTTATGGTGTCGGCAGGAGGTGCTTGCATGGCTTGGTGGAGTGGCGACTATGGAGAGAGTTGCACTCGGCATGCTCGACTTGGTTGCTGAGAACTGGACTCAAGCATGCTTAAATTCTTGGCAGAGGCTGACTCATCTTTGGGACTCTGTTACTGGACTGCTGCAATTGGTGGTGGACTCTGCTCCAAGGCTGCACTATGGTGAAGGATCTGGGATGGTGATGGATCCGGGTAGAGAAGACGCACGCAGGTGGTGGGGCTCTGTTGCAGGAGCATAAGCACAGAGCATAAAGATAAGTGGTATCCCCCTGTATTGTCTTCTTTCCTTTTGTGTCTCTAGTGCAGTGGTGGGATTAGTCTCCGCACCGACCAATTCCCTAGTGAGGGATTAGGGTCAGGGCGAGCAAGGGTTTTAAGGTACGCGTGCGGCGCCTGGTGCGGAGCCGGCATAGGGAACGTTAGGAGTGCAGGGACACTGGCTCAGGGGAGCTCAGGAGGTCTCCACTTCCCTATTCCCTATTGCAGGGCCCACCATTGTTAATGTTACCCAGGTCCCCCTTATTATTTAAATTCGCCTTACTGGAGGCGGGGTTTCCAGAATGTATGTATAAAGTGTAATTCCTAAATTTGCCAGGTCGAGGCGGCGTATCCATCTGCACGTTTTATTATTTAAATTTGCCCCACTGGAGGCGCTGTATCCAGGGTCACGTTGTCATATGGGTTCGCCTTGCGGTACTCACTGCGTCCAGACACACGTGACCGTGACATTATCACCAGCCCTACCTTTTTTTTTTCTGGTGAGCTTTTGGCCATGTGGAGTCCTGTGAGCAATTATCAGGGTCTGGGGCCTTTGGCCATGTGGAGACCTATGAGTAATTATCAGCGTCTGGGGCCTTTGGCCATGTGGAGACCTGTGAGCAATTGCTGCTGGGCTTCACTGAGGTGAGTGAGGAGCTGCATGGTGTTGAAACAGCTTCGGCAGCAATTATCAGGGTCTGTGGCCTTTCCTCTGGCTCAACCAGAAAATCAAAATTGCGGCTCTGGCATTGAAGCCCCCTAGAGTCGCTGCTGGGGAGCGGGACTTGCTCTTGCATGCGGAGGTACCCAGGCAGGTGGGAGGAGTTGGTGCCCACGGAGCTGCCTGGTATTCCCTGAGGTGAAGGGGTAAGTCCCTGTGGTGAGCAGACTGGTGTGAGAGTCCGCGGGGTTTACGCCAAATCTTCAATACCACCGAAGAAGCTGCCCCCTCCTGGTCGTTTGGAGGAAGGCGACCAGCGAGTGAATATTTCCTCCATATTCTGGTCCCCTTCTCCTCCAGGTGTGAGCAGCAGGTGTGCTACGGGGGAGTAGGAATACATCTCACCCCTCGCCATTAGCCAACCCTGGGAGGCGTAGACCTCATGGTGAAAGGGTTGGAGGGTGGTGTCCCTTGGTGAATAGCGGGGGTGTGAGTGTGGTGACGCAGGGGGACGCCTCTGTTGTCGAGTCCAGAATGAGTTCACCAAATATATGACAAACGAATGTGTGGCAATAAATGTTCAGGTCCGGACCTGTGTGTGAACGAGCGTGTATGGGTGACCACCAAAAAACCATCTTGTGGAAGTGTGTTGTGGAGTCTGGTCGGCTCATAGCAAACATACCCATGCATAAACTCGTTCCCCAGGTCGTCCCTGTGGAGATGAATGGTGCCTCCAAAATGAACATATATTGCCAATACCAGCAGTGCGTTTGTCATTAACCTGAAGTGTCAGGTAGTGGTGGGGTGAACTCAGGATCTGGGCGTCCCCGCTGTAGGTGTTTCCCTAATGAGGAGTGGTCTTGAGGGTCCAGAGGTCCCTCATTAAGGAGGGGGTACTGTCATGATCCAGGCGTGGATCTGTCAGATTAAATGGACAAAGTGAACTTTTTTCCTTTGGCAAGGTGACGTGATTGCCCCCCAGTGGCCATTAGAATTATCACACGTGTTGTCATTCATTCTGATTTGCCCCGGTGGTGGTTGGTGGTGTCGCGCGGTGGTTTGGGTTTGATATGCACGTGATTGGTGTTCAGGCGTGGCGCTCTATGGGGGAGTGCAGCTGGGTTCGATCACTGCTGGCGATATTGTGTTCATTTGGGATGGAAGCCTGGGTGAACATGGAGCTGAACATGAGTCCTGCGCAGTCAGCCAGAGAGGACGAGGGGCAGCTAATGGTGTCTGCAGGAAGTGCTGGAATGGCGTGGAGGAGTCGCAGTTTATGGTGTCGGCAGGAGGTGCTTGCATGGCTTGGTGGAGTGGCGACTATGGAGAGAGTTGCACTCGGCATGCTCGACTTGGTTGCTGAGAACTGGACTCAAGCATGCTTAAATTCTTGGCAGAGGCTGACTCATCTTTGGGACTCTGTTACTGGACTGCTGCAATTGGTGGTGGACTCTGCTCCAAGGCTGCACTATGGTGAAGGATCCGGGATGGTGATGGATCCGGATGGAGGAGAAGACGCACGCAGGTGGTGGGGCTCTGTTGCAGGAGCATAAGCACAGAGCATAAAGATAAGTGGTATCCCCCTGTATTGTCTTCTTTCCTTTTGTGTCTCTAGTGCAGTGGTGGGATTAGTCTCCGCACCGACCAATTCCCTAGTGAGGGTTTAGGGTCAGGGCGAGCAAGGGTTTTAAGGTACGCGTGCGGCGCCCGGTGCGGAGCCGGCATAGGGAACGTTAGGAGTGCAGGGACACTGGCTCAGGGGAGCTCAGGAGGTCTCCACTTCCCTATTCCCTATTGCAGGGCCCACCATTGTTAATGTTACCCAGGTCCCCCTTATTATTTAAATTCGCCTTACTGGAGGCGGGGTTTCCAGAATGTATGTATAACGTGTAATTCCTAAATTCGCCAGGTGGAGGCGGCGTATCCATCTGTACGTTTTATTATTTAAATTCGCCCCACTGGAGGCGCTGTATCCAGGGTCACGTTGTCATATGGGTTCGCCTTGCGGTACTCGCTGCGTCCAGACAAACGTGACCGTGACACCACAGTTGATTTCATCACACCAAACTGCTTGCCTATTGCAGATTCAGTCTTCCCAGCCTGATGCAGGGCTACTATTTTGTTTCTGGTGTCCTTCGACAGCTCTTTGGTCTTCACCATAGTGGAGTTTGGAGTGTGACTGTTTGAGGTTGTCAACAGGTGTCTTTTATTCTGATAACATGTTCATACAGGTTGCCATTACTACAGGCAATGAGTGGAGGACAGAGGAGCCTCTTAAAGAAGATGAAATAGGTCTGTGAGAGCCAGAAATCTTGTATGCTTTTAGGTGTCCTAAGGCCTCTTTCACACATCAGTTTTTTGCCTTCAGGCGCGATCCGGCTTTTTTTTGTAAAACCGGATCCGGCAAAATGCAATGCCGGATCCAGTTTTTCCCCATTGACTTGCATTAGCGCCGGATCGTGCCGGATGGCATTGCGTTTCATCCATTTTTTGCCGAATCCGGCAACTTGTCTCATTCCGGCGTCTGGAAAAAACGGCTACTGTAACGTTTTTTGTCTCCGGCGAAAAAGCCGGAAGCGCCGGATCCGGCGCTTCCAGCTTTTTGCTACAATGAAAGTCTATGGGCGCCGGATCCAGAAAAAGACGGATCCAGCCACCGGATCCGGTTTTTTTAAGTCTGCGCATGCTCAGATCCAATTGGCCAGCCCCCAGGAACAGATATAACCTGCTAGACGGATCCAGCAAAAAAACGGATCCGTTTCTACAGTTCTCCAAAATTTATGCCGGATCCGTTTTTTCTAAAAATAGCCGGATCCTGCCTGACGGCAAAAAACTGATGTGTGAAAGTAGCCAAATACTTATTTTCCACCATAATTTGCTAAATAAATCTTGCCAAATCAGACAAGGTGATTTTCTGGATTTGTTGTCTCATTTTGACTCTCCTAGTTGTGGTCTACCTATGATGTCAATTACAGGCTTCTCTCATCTTTTTAAGTGGGAGAACTTGCACAATTGATGGCTGACTAAATACTTTTTTCCCCACTGTACCTGTGGAGGGGATAAATAGACATCTTATTTAGAGAGCGATGGTAGAAGACAACCGGATGCATTCCGTTTACATCATATTAAATTCTAGTCTAATTCAGGGCAGAATATTTAATATTTAGGTGATACATTTATGTGATGGACAGCAGACTACAGATTCACATGATACATTGGCTGCTTGGGAACCCCATGAATTCTAAACTGCCTGGGGCACAGATTACCCTAAATTGACACCTGACTATTCTATTTATTTTAAAATCACTAATAAAAACATTATCACTATAGCATGCCAAATCCTAAAATGATGAAATATATTAACTGTCAGGATTCAACTCTGCTTGCCAGTTCATCAAACAGGAACATCACTCTTATGTGATTTTCATGCTTAAAGAGGTGGTCCAGTCTTGAGTTACAAGTCTACAGTCACTCTATGTATAGCTCTTAACAGCTCATTTACATGCAAGAAAAACCTGGATTTCGCTGGAATAAGACATTGGATCCCAGATATCAAGGTATACTTTTTTCAGCTTCCTGTGATCTGCATGCCCATCTAAAAAACTTAGGAAGGTTGATCATACTGACAGATTCCCTTTATATCAAGAAAGTTAGGCGAGCTTGAGAACTTGGTAAAGGAAGAACACGTTGATGTAGTTGGTGTAACTGAGACAATGCTGAACTCTTCAAATGATTGAGCTGTAAATCTTCATGGTTTTATGATCTTTTGGATTGGCAGAGCAAATAGGAAAGGAGAAATAAACTGTACCTCTGTATTAAAATTAATATGAACAGGATTGTGATATCACAATATTTTCTGCTTTCTAGAGTGTAGTATTGCACCAATTTTATACAAATGTGATTTCAGAATATCCCTAAATTGAATTAGTTGTTATAATAATTTGGGATCTTTTGTACATTTAACCTGGAACTGCCCAAAATTAGGACGGTATTTGTTTCAAATCATCAGCGTAGAAAAATAATTTCGCATTTTGATCTGCATTTTGGCTTATCTTGACAAAAGCTTATTTAATGGGGCTGTGCCATGAACAAAAGTAGATTTTAATCAATAGATCTTGGAATAATAACAAGTTTCACATTTGAATGTGTTTAAAAAAATGTTCCTGTGCTGAGATAATCTTATAAATGTCCCCCTGGTGTAATGTGTCTGACCGTGCAGGAACCTGGTCTGATCATACCACAGCTCCTTTTCCAGGGGAGGTGGCAAAAGAGAGGATGCATACATTACAGCAGGGGATCACAGCTAATTAGTTTTGTGAGTAAAACACTTCACTGCCTGTTTTTGAACCATATTTCACCTCAAAGAAATAATTGGCTGTGATCTTACTGTAATGTCTGATGTAATCCCATCCCTTCCTGATGAATTTGTTTATATAAAAATTTGGTTAAAAAGTGACTAAACTATTAGATTATCACTAAGTGAGAATTCACATTGTAACATGTTTGTATAAGATGGATGCATCATAGGGTTAACCCAGTGAGGTACTATTGCTAACCTTGAATTAGTGATGCTGGTATTACAGCTGATTCTGGTGGGTGTTACCCAAGGCAGCCTTCTTTGGTTGTTTTTCCTTGATAAGTGCAACATTTATCCAGTATTTTATGCTATGATTAAGGGTCAAATATGATCCGAAACGCGTAAGCCTACACATGCTTTTATTACATGGTATTGTAATTTTTAATGATGGACTAAATAAGGGCTTTTTTTAATTTTTCTATATCGTGTGCTGGAACTACAAAAGTTTTTTCCACTAAGAATTTTCTCCCAGATGGGGATGGATTTATTCCGTGCACCGAGATCATGGAAAGGAGGATGGGCAGGCTGGATCAGGTGAGCTGAAGATCTATTCTATATTGCCTGTAATGTCTGCATAGTCTTTTGCTTCCTCACCTGGCCAGTAGCTGTAGGATATCCGACCTGTTCCTCTATGGTCAGACACAGCCATTAAACAGGGGAACATTTATAAGATAATCTCGGGACAGGAACATTTTTTTAAACACATCCAATTGCGGAGTTTATTTTTAGTCCAAGATCTGTTGATTGAAATATAATTTTGTTCGTGGCACAACCCCTTTAATCTTTATAAGAGAACAGGAAGTAGTAGATCATTATATCCTGTTCGTAAATGTATTCTGTGACTTGAGATCTGAGACAAATGCCCAACCTTTACAATTTTAATTGAGCAACTAAAGATTAATATAAAGAGAAAGAAGATCTAACAAGAAGAAAATGACATATTTTCAGAATATTTGGGGTTCATGGTTGAAGGGATTGACTCTATAAGGCTTTAATAAGGATTATGATCAAAAACTATTGATATAAACTGGTTTGGTGATTTTTTTTCTTTCTCTCATATCTTCAACGCCACAGGGAGGTATAAATGTGGTTCAGTATTCCTGATATGTTAACGATATGATATTATTACATGAATTTATATTTATAAAAATAAATATATGAATTTGAGTTTGAAAGAGTTAATATTGAAAGAAGATTATGAGGAAGTTGAAACTATTTGGGTATTATTACAAATGTAGGAAAAGACTTGCAAAATATACATTTTTGGTATGATTTGTAGAGATCACAAAATCACTGAGAATTTGGAAGTGTGTCTGCAAAATCAGATGTAGCAGACTGCAACATATATGATAATTATGGGAAGTTTTAAAAAGCCAGATACTGACTGCAATCATGGTTCTGCTTCAACTGCAAAAAGGAAAAATAATCTTCAGCTTATTCTAGGATAATTTTACATCCAGACAGTTTTTGGAAGACCCCCCAAAAAAGGCAATTCCCTTTTGGATCTGGTCATTTTCTAACAATTCATAGTTTGGTGGAAATGACACTGTTTATGAAAATCTTGGTACAATGTCATTTTATTTTTCTGTAAAGCTTTAAAACTGTAAGAAAAACACAGTAGGGCAGGGAAGGAAAAACACTTAGCTATTTAAAGGCTGGTAATTTCCACAGAGTGAAGGCTGCATTTCAGAACACTGATTGTCAGATAGTGATAGTGATGAAAATCACAAAGGGGACCAATTTATATCGGTCAATCAGACAGGAAACCAACTTCCTATAGGTAACAAGTATAACTAACAAAGTTAAAAATAACATGGCTTGCACCTACTGTTAGAAAGGTCATTAGAGACAAAAAGGCATTCTGAATCTATAACTCAGCTCCAGAATTTAAAAATTACAGATGAATAGAATCTCAAAAAAAACCCCCGAAATTTGCTAAAAGACAAAATGAACAGCATTTAGATATGAAAAGCCAGTCAACAGAAGAATCTATAATCATATATGTAAATGTATATATATATATATATATATATATATGTATATGTGTGTATATATATATATATATATAAATATATATGTATATGTGTGTATATATATATATATATATATATATAAATAGATCTGCACGATTGGTTCCCCTTGTAGCAGAGAGTAGAGGTTCATTTACACTGCATGATGTGCATTGTAAAAAGATCGCCAACTTGCTTGTCGGCAGTCATTGAATAGCCTGGTTTCATAGGCCAACCTGGCTATAGATGCACACTGAAATATCTGGAATCTATAATTAATTAGTGTTCATAGGCTGATATTGTTATAGGCAGCATAAGTTCTATTTCTAAAGTATTAGGAGCTGCCAAAAAAAGGTAATTTCATGCAATGAACAAGTATTTTACTTGTTGATCGGGTGATCGGTAGCACATTTACAGTTGGATCGAAACTAGCATTCTTAAGAATGTTTAAGGTAATTGTGCAGTGTATCGGGACCTTTAGTTACTGAGGATCAAAATAAAACTTAATAAAGACTCAGATGTGAGTTAAAATATTGTTTTTTTTGTTTGATGTAATAAAAAAATGTTCCTTTGAAACCATCTTTTACATTGGAGTGATGCGGTTTCTTTTAACATTTTTGTCTTGATTAAGACTTGTGGCCTTGTAGGGTCGGTAGGCCGGGCTGGGGGGTGGTCCCTCTATATACCACGCAGTAACGTACAGACACAAGCTGGAGGCAAGTTTCGGGTGCAACAGGTCCAAGTTTATTTTTTCTCTCGCTGCCCGCCAGACGGCCTCACAGCACACCGCACTTTTCTTCACAGCTCTCCGGTTACAGAACACATTGTGACACCGTACTTTCTCCAGGGATGTATATATACTTATCATCCTCTTTACACTCAGTGATGCTCAGACAGCTCCGTCACTGTGGCTGCCTTAGGCCTATACACCAATAGTAATTTTACCGGTCAAACGTCGTTCCAATACGGTATCCCACACCTGGAGCCTCGTCTATACTGCGGTACTTCGTGTCAGGACCACCCCCTTGTCTTTCTTTCTCCTCAGTCCCCTGGTTAGGTTTTTCTCACAGTGCACCAACTGTCACAGTCTTCTTGCCACTTGAGCTCCCCTTGGGGACTGGAACTTTCTGGAAACCTCCTGTCAAATTTATAGCTTTCCTGGTTCCCTGTAACACCGCCCCCATGACCAATGGTTTCTTAGCCCTAAGCTGGTGTCAAGTCCTATGCTCACACTCCTCCCTGCCCTCTAATGGTAAACTCAAGGTACGGCACGTCACCTACACTTTCCTAGCTGTTTTCCCTTCTGAAATCTAACCAGTCAATCCGTCCATCAGGTCACCTTCCCTACAGCCTTATGCTAAAGTTTTGCCCCGTTGTTTGCATCAACTGGATTAACCCCATTATAGTGGTGTTGCTTTTTCGCTTTTTTTATGAGGCTCAAGAAAATGCACAATTACTAAACAGACTATTTAGATACTGTGTGCTGTATACCCAAGAAGAGAGCGAGGCTGATGTAGTTGATGCCAGTGTTCTTGATACATCAACCAATATACTCAGTTGTCTTATTATTATAAGTTCTCAGCTATGTTAAATGTAACAAATGTGAACAAGATCCCTGGCCCAGATGAACTGGATCCAAGAGTTCCTAGCAGGAATTTGTCACCTAGTTATACACATAGAATCATAGAATCATAGAATCGTAGAGTTGGAAGGGACCTCCTGGGCCATCTGGTCCAACCCCCTGCTCAAAGCAGGATTCGCTAAATCATCCCAGTCAGATGTCTGTCCAGCCTCTGTTTGAAGACTTCCATTGAAGGAGAACTCACCACTTCTCGTGGCAGCCTGTTCCACTCATTGATCACTCTAACTGTCAAAAAGTTTTTTCTAATATCTAATCTGTGTCTCTTCCCATTCAGTTTCATCCCATTGCTTCTAGTCTTTCCTTGTGCAAATGAGAATAAAGTTGATCCTTCTACAATGTGACAGCCCTTTAGATATTTGTAGACAGCTATTAAGTCTCCTCTCAGTCTTCTCTTTTGCAAACTAAACATTCCCAAATCCTGCAACCTTTCCTCATAAGACAGGGTTTGCAGACCGGTCACCATTCTGGTCGCTCTTTTCTGAACTTGCTCCAGTTTGTTGATGTCTTTTTTAAAATGTGGTGCACAAAACTGGACACAATATTCCAGATGAGGTCTGACCAAAGAGGAGTAGAGGGAAATAATGACTTCACGTGATCTAGACTGTATGCTTCTGTTAATACATCCTAGAATTGCATTTGCCTTTTTTGCTGCTGCATCACACTGTTGACTCATATTCAGTCTGTGATCTATTAGTATACCCAAGTCTTTTTCACATGTGCTGTCACTTAGCCCTATTCCTCCCATTCTATATATGCTTTTTTCATTTTTATTGCCCAGATGTAGTACTTTGCATTTCTCCCTGTTAAAAACCATTCTGTTAGTTGCTGCCCACTTCTCCAGTTTATTTAAATCTTTTTGAATCCTCTCTCTTCTCTAGTATTAGCTATCCCTCCTAGCTTTGTGTCATCAGCAAATTTAATCAGTTTACCCTCAATTCCTTCATCTAAATAATTGATAAAGGTGTTGAACAATACAGGGCCCAGGACAGAGCCCTGTGGTACCCCACTTGAGACATTCTTCCAACTGGATGTGCAGCCATTTACGACCACTCTTTGGGTCCGATCACTAAGCCAGTTATGAATCCACCTAACAGTTGCCTTGTCCATTCCATACTTAGTCATTTTTTCAATAAGGATTGTATGAGAGACTTTGTCAAATGCTTTGCTGAAGTCAAGATATACTATATCTACAGCATTTCCTTGATCCACCCAATCAGTGATACCGTCATAGAAGGAAATTAAGTTAGTCTGACATGACTTATTAGTTAGAAACCCATGCTGACTCTGTTTAATCACTTCATTCTTATCCAGGTATTGACATACATGTTGTTTAATAATTTGTTCAAAGATCTTTCCTGATATAGAAGTCAGACTCACCGGCCTATAGTTGCCTGGGTCCACCTTCTTCCCCTTTTTGAAGATAGGAACAACATTTGCTCTTCTCCAGTCTTCTGGCACTTCTCCTGTTCTCCAAGAATTTTCAAAGATTATGGAGAGGGGTTCAAAAATTTCTTCTGCTATCTCCTTCAGTACTCTGGGGTGTAATTCATCTGGACCTGGAGACTTGAATTCATTTAGGTTAGCTAAGTGTTTCCTCACTATCTTTCTGTTTATAGATATCCTGGATTCTTCTATTCCCTTAATAGGACAGTGAATAACAGTTGATGTTGCATTTCCTTTCTGAGAGAAAACAGATGCAAAATAGGAATTTAAAAGTTCAGCCTTCTCAACATCCTGTCTTACCATTTCATCATTTTCATCCTGTAAAAATCCTATAGCATCTTTGACTTTTCTTTTACTTTTGGCATATCCCCAAAATCCTTTATTATTGCTTTTGACATCTCTTGCAAGCCTCAGTTCATTTTCAGCTTTAGATAATCTGATTTGTGCCCTGCAGGTTCTGCAGACAGCATTATATTCTTCTTTAGATATGCCTCCCTCTTTCCATTTTATAAACATTTTTTTCTTCCTTTTTAGCATGTGCTTAAGTTCTGTGTTCATCCATCCTGGTTTCCTTAAATGCTTCCTATTCTTCCCTCTTTTCGGAATTGTTAACAACTGTGCTTTGAGAATTTCATTTTTCAAGATTTCCCATCCTTCCTGGACATTTTTGTCTTTAAGGATATCCAGCCATTGGATCCCTCCAATTCTCTTTCTGAATCCCTTAAAATCTGCCTTTCTGAAATCTAACCTTGACGTCTGAGTCTTCACAGGTCTTCCACCTCTAGTAATCCAAAATTCTAAAATAGCATGGTCGCTACCTCCTAGGGTCCCAGCCACTTTTACCTCCTCAACCATTTCCTCCCTGTTTATAAGGATTAGATCCAAGGTAGCAGTTCCCCTTGTTTTCTCCCTTACCTTTTGGAAGATAAAGTTGTCAGCAAGAGAGGATAAGAATTTCCTTGACCTGTTAGTTTTGCCTGAGAGAGATTCCCAACAAATGTCTGGATAGTTGAAATCTCCCATGACAACTATGTCATATTTTTTGGAGAACTTGGCCATCTGATGCATAAAGAGTTCATCTATATCTTCGGCTTGCACAGGCGGCCTGTAGTAAATGCCTACAATGGTGTCCTTTCCATTGTTCTGTCCTTGTATTCTTACCCAAACAGTTTCCACAGAACTTCCAGTCTCTGAAGCTTCAATCTCTGTGCAGATATACGCGTTTCGAACATACAATGCGACACCCCCTCCTCGTTTATCAAGTCTGTTTCTTGCAAATAAGTTGTATCCTTCTAGTCTTGTATTCCAATCATGTGTATTGTCCCACCAAGTTTCAGTGATTCCAATTACATCATATTTCTGTTCCTGTGTTAGTAGTTCCAATTCTCCTTGTTTGTTGCCCATGCTTTGTGCATTAGTATAGAAACATTTTAGTTTGTGATTGGTTTCTCTTTCTCCAATATTTTTATTAATTAGATTCTTTTGTCTTTGTTCTTCCTTTCCACTTCTAATAGCAGAGTTCTCAATAGCATTTGTCAGGTGTATGGCTTTTTCTGGTCTTTTGCTTCCCTTCCCATGTTGTTCTAGTTTAAAGCTCTCCTTACAAGTGTAGCAAGGCGACTTCCAAATACATGCTTTCCAGTCTTCGTAAGGTGCACCCCATCTCTAGCAAGTAGTCCATCGTATAAGTAGTTCACTCCGTGATCCAGAAATCCAAATCGTTGCTGATGGCACCATCGACGTAGCCAGTTGTTCACCTGCAGAATCTTATTCCACCTCCTTGTTCCATGGCCATCCACTGGGAGGATGGAAGAGAAGACCACCTGCGCTCCCAGTTCTTTCACTTTCTTGCCTAAGTCTTCAAAGTCTCTGCAGATGATTTCCAGGTCGTTTCTTGCGGTGTCATTTGTCCCCACATGTAGTAGCAGGAATGGGTAGTCATCTGTAGGTCTGAAGAGTCCTGATATCCTGTCAGACACATCTTTAATTTTTGCACCTGGAAGACAGCACATTTCTCTTGTAGTTATATCCGGTCTGCAGATAGCGGCCTCTGTTCCTCTCAGCAGGGAATCCCCCATGACCACCACTCTCCGTTTCTTCTTCACAACATTTTTCTTTCTCCATCCAGGAGGACTCTGAGGGCGTACAAGGTTGCTGTTTGTTGGCAAAGTCTTATCCTGATGTATTTCTTCATCGTTTTCCTGCGTGAGAGCCTGGTACTGGTTCCTGAGCAGTATGGGTGCTGACTGCCTCCTGATCCTCCTGCTTCTCTGGGTCACATGTCTCCATTCCTCTGTTTCTTCAGGTGCACTTCGAATTTCTTCTCTTTCTGTAACATGAAGAGATAATTCTGCTCTGTCCAAGAACTCTTCACCTTCCTTAATGATCTTCAACGTAGCTAACCTCTCTTCGAGATTTTGCAACTTTTCCTCCAACAGGGACACAAGCTTGCATTTGTGGCATGTGAAGTTTGGCTTTTCCACTGGTAAATCTGTGAACATGTAGCAAGAAATGCAGCTCACCAAATGGCTCCTGGCCTCTTCCATCTTGAGATTTCTTAAAAACGATGAAAGATGAGCCAAATTTTTCCAATTTCCTCTTTTCAGCTGCAACGGCCAAAACCCAGTGATCGTTGAGCTCGCGGAGACTCTTCACTTATCCCAGAAGGCACTGGGAATATGCAAATGATCTCCTCAAGACTCTTCCCCTGGTTTTCCGATTTCCTCTTTTCAGCTGCAACGGCCAAAACCCAGTGATCGTTGAGCTCGCGGAGACTCTTCACTTATCCCAGAAGGCACTGGAAATATGCAAATGATCTCCTCAAGACTCTTCCCCTGGTTGTTGCTATGTAATCTGATAGCAGCATGATAGAGGCAGCAAGCTGTCATTTTATACAATTACTGTTTTCTCTGCTGCAGATCTAGCAGGGCTCAGGATGCCAAACCCTGTATAACCCCGATAACACCTCTGATTGGCAGATTTCTGTGAACACAGTACAGTGACAGTGGCAAATGCTGGGATATTGGTCATACAGAGAAGTTGACTAGAAGGCGGTCACACAGTCTACTAAGTGACATACCACTGGAAGCAGGCTCTCTTCCCCAACATGATGCTGCTTTAGGATTACATGGCAACAATCTGTTGACAGATTCCATTTAATGAACTCAGCTCAGTTATTGCTTTGCCCTTTTTTATAATTTTTAGAGACTCGCTAGTGACTTGTACCAAGTGACTATCGCAAGGCTAATGTGGCGCACCTTTTCAAGATTGACTCTAGGTCTTTCCAAGGTACATATAGAGCAGAAAGCTTTTTATCTACTATGGAATGTATAAGTGTCTTGTAAGGAATTATATAGGAATATGTAGTAGAAAATATATTATAAGTCATAGCCAGCATAGTTTTACGAAGAGCAGAAATTGTCAAACCAACCTTTCTTATTATTGTTATGAAGAGATGAGTAGAAGCCTGGACAGAGGAGTTACGGTGCCTGTGCGTTTTTGGACTTTGTTAAGGCTTTTGACACTGTTCCACTTAAAAAGCACTTAATGGGTAAATTAAGGTATATAGATTTAATATGTAAGGCTTAGAATTGGATAAAAAACTGGCTCAAATACTGCAACAAGAGAGTTGTAGTGAATGATTACTACTCCGAATGGTCTCTGGTATATGTGGTGTATCCCAAGGTTCAGTGTTTTTTTTACTATCATTCAACTGCTCAATGATACAGAAGTTGCGATTGATAGTATTGTTTGTATGTTTGCAGACGACTCCAAGCTATGTAATATTAATGAGTTACAAATCGACTTGGACAAACTGAGTGTTTGGTAATACACCTGGCAAACTAGATTCAATGTAAATAAATGTAAAGTTATGCACCTGGTCACTAATAATCTGCGGAGGTGAGTAAAACTAGGAGAGTCAATTGCATAGAAAAATTTGGGTATGCCTGTAAATCACAAACTAACTAAAAGCATACATGGAATAGGCACAAATGATGTATCCAGCATTTATCCTAAAATTCAATGAAATGAAATGCCATTTATTACATTTATTGAAAAATATTGGTACAAAAATGTTCAAAATATATGTATGTAGATTATGATGTGTTTTTCAAACCTAGTCAAAAGGCTCTTAATCAAGTACAGTATATACAGTTCAGAAACAGGATCTTAGTAATGAGCAAAGGTTAAAATTATTTAATTCACAAAATGTATTCTCAAGTAGAGATGTCTGACATGGGCCATGATTAATTTGAACAGATACATAAAGAATGCAGTCAAAATCTGTTTCATATAAAGCCCCCTAAACCTAAAGGTTGTGACAAAGTTACTGGTAGTGTAATTGAGGGAAGATATGTGTCACTGCGCTTAATGCCGTCAGTGGTATGAAACGAGAGTGTTTTCCTCCAGCACAATACACGTTGTGAAGGTAAAGTTAAAGTTTCATACTTGAGCTGTTTTTCAATGGACATCTATAGAGTGGGTGGGGAGATGTCCTCCTTATATATACATGCAGAGCTGTGTACTGACACGACCTGTGTGAGGTCATAATCATGTTGTCAGTCACATGATGGAAAGAGTCACATGGCCTGGGATTTAAATAACTGGGCTCTAGAGCCAGTCTTTGGTCAGCAAGACTGGAGTGAGGATCTCCAGTGGTTTGTGTCTTGTGGAGGAAAGACTGAACCTGTGTTGCTCCAGAGCGGGATGTTACCCGCAACACATGGACTCTGTTACAGCATTTTGTTTTATTTGTTGTTTTCCTGTTCTTGCCTAAAGGGTTGTGTTTACTTTCCACTTCTATTTGGTTTTTACTGCCTTATAATTAATCAACTGAAGTCTTAAAGTGACAGTGATCCTGTTTTTCTACCTCCCTGTACCGCCAAGTGAGTTGACTCACCACAGGGTACACTCTCTCCATCTGATGAAAAAAAAACCTTTCAATTTCTGTCGGATACAAACTTTCTTTAGGCCTCATTCAAACATCAGTTTTTCGCATACATGTTCTAAACATGCTTTTCAGAAATATAATACATACTCATTAATGTTTATGCTGCTTTTCACTTGTCAGTGTCTTTTACAGACTATGTGTGTGCAGAAAACAAAGCATGGAAACGTCTATTTTTGATCATGGTCACTGATCAAAATTACACAAGTGTATGGGTCCGTAAAAATCATGGACTGCACACGCACACAAATCGCATGCAAGCATAATCTGTGTGCTGTCCATGACAAACAGTCAATGGAAAGGAAAAGCTTTGGAAAAGATTAATGTTAGATGCTTTTTCAGAAGAAAATAACATAAATTCTTTAAAATTCTTTTTCTTAATGTTGATTCAGTCTAACAACACTTGGGAAAAATTTGCTCTTTTAGGGCAGTTCTGTTAATGCATTATGGTTATACCTATTCCTCTTCCCATTATTCTTTCCCATTCTTCTTTTGAACTTGATGGACAATATGTCTTTTTTAACTAATGATGTACCTATGTAATTTGTATTAAAAGTATTAATATAATTACCTCTCTACCAGGAAGACTACTTGTTGTGGTAAAAAAAAAATCACACTATTTAAATAATCTCTTTAGTCTTATGTTTCCATTCACCAGTGTCATCTACTGGTAGAACCTAATGTAAGTTGACAGGTCTGACTGATGACTGACATCATTTATGTGTAGGGTATTATAATGAACATTTCCTACAATTTTCTGTAACTATCAGAGCATAATTTAAAACTAAACAATGACAGGCTGCAATATGTAACACAGCGAGTGTACAGTATATGACTGATAGGCAGCCTAGGTGATTATTGCTGAAGAATTAATTGCTTTTAGGCAGTAGTGAGAAATTTTGAAATCCAAACATCTTTTCAAGGTTATCTACTGGTAGAAAAATATATAATGCTATAATTTTCCAAATATGTCCTACAATAACAATATATTTAGTGTTTTATTAAAATGATTTAAATAAAACTTCACTGTGAAGTTTAGGTTTGAAAGGTAATATAAAACTATGGCCTCCAGGAGTAAAAAAAAATACATAATATTAAAATATATCTAAGTACTGTATATTTATTGATATATGCTTTATGAACTTATCACTAGAGATGAGTTAATCTTCTGGAATTCAAATTCTCCAGTGTCGACAAATTGGGGACAGGGGATGAAAAATTGGGAATCAGAGGAAAATATCTTCAAAAAGTCTTGTATAGTCTTCTTTTATTTTAGTTTCCTCATGTTGAATTATTAGGCTTATCAATCTGAGTGAAAAATTAAGATAAAGTGTTATTACAATGTGATTCAAAATCAATGCTGAACACATTGGTTGTGTCATGACTCTGGACTGGATGGTTCCACCTCCATTCTGGTCTGGTCAAGGTTAATTCAGTCCGTATCTCTTTGGTTTTGGGGCGGCTATTTAATGTTGGCAGTGCCTGCATTTAGTGTCAGTGATACTTCCGTATATTCGGTTAGTGGTTGCTGACCCAGGTGACTCGTCCTTTAACGTGTGCCTCTGTGATTGTGTGCCTTGCTGTGTATAATTCAGTTTGTCCCTTGACTTCTGCCTCTGTATCTTGCTTTTGTACTGCTTTGTCTCACCTGGTTATCTGACCCCCTTGGCTTGTCCCCGTTTAATCTTTGTCTTGTCCCTAGGAACTGTGTGTTCGTCTGGCTTCTGACTCTCAGCTCTCCTTGACCACGTTTACTGTCTTTGCCCTATGCTCTGCATTCTCAGTGTCCATCCCTGTACTACCGTGCTGTGGCACCACCCCATGGACATGTGACCACTTAGTGCCAGGTCCTGAGCTCACTACACTAGTCTCAGGTCCTTCTGCACTGCTTGCCTTCTGCATGCACTCCCTGCGCTCATTCACACGCCCCCTGATAGCACCTCCTAGGCAGCGCCAGTGACAAAATAGGTGTCATTACAGGTTCGTTGCTTTTTAATGCATAGTCCCCATAAAATTGTAAGTTTTTGAAGATTGTTGTGCTATTGCATTTTCCAAATCCATCATCAGTCTGGAAATGTCATTATCACTTGTATATGTATAGATGTTACTGTTGGAATATTATTCAGCTGCACAACCATTCTGCCTAAGGAAAACAAGCTGCCTAATAATTCTCTATACTTTGATAAAGGGTGTTTATAGCTTTAGTCCTCACCCTCCCTCATTACACAAATACACATCACCTGATCTGCTTCATCCAATAAATATTCACGTTTATACAACTAGGAGTTGTAAAATTTGGCACAGGCAAATGGTTCCTCTTGAAAAATAGCACATTTGGAGTGATGAAGTTCTCAGTCAACATTTCAGGTGGAGACTCAGCATTAAAGGGTTTTTGACTATTGATCTTTAGAACAGGATGTCGAGAAGGATCACTAGAGTAAGGATCAGATAAATCACGTGGTGGTTCCTTGTTATCAGGGTTGAGCACTCGCACATTGTACTCTTGCAACAGTTCTATGACATGCTCACTTTTGTGAACCCCATAGAGGGCCCAGAATGGTTCTAACGCTCCTCCAGCAGCCAGCAAGATTCTGTTCCCTCCAGGATGCAAATCCACAAAATCTGTGATGTCAAATACTTCTCCACCATAAGTAACCCATATTCTATCAGAAGGACTTTTGTGTTTCTTCGCATCCTCCCTTGTATACTGAGGGAACAAATGTGAATGGACAGTTTCTTTAGACTCTGTCAGAGCAGCGTTTAAGTTTGGCATCATTGTTGTCATTGTCCTGAAGAATCGTATTGCCAGGTCAATTTTAATGCACAGTACACATTTTGTCCGTTGGGTATCAAAGATAAGGAAGAAGCTCAATCCCAGCAAAGCTCCTTCGATGGTGGTACCCCATTTCCAGCGGTTGGCTCTGGACTCAGTATCTGTGCTATCGTTCCGTCTGGACTCATTCCTGGCTTCACATATTCTCACAGACATGAATATTTGCTTCTGCAACCTATGTTGCTTGGTCAGGTTGCATAGTAGGGCAGTTTTACCCTGACTGTGGAGCGCGTCTTCTATGTCGCTGAATGATGGAATCGCATTCCATAGTGTATATATATATACTAGTTGCTGACCCGATTCTTAAGCATCGGGCACTCTAGAATATGGCCAGCAGCAGATTAAAATAAAAAATGTGATATACTTACCATCCGACGGCCCCCGGAATCTGTCCCTCCTCTCCACGCTGCCAGCATCTTCCGTTCCCAGTACTGCTTTGCGCCAAAGACCGCTGCTGTCGTCCTCTCACGAGAGCGCGACGTCATCAGCGGTATTTCGCACAAAGTAGTACTGGGAACGGAAGATGCCGGCAGCGTGGAGAGGAGGGACAGATTCCGGGGGGCCGTCGGAAGGTGAGTAGGTCACTATTTTTTATTTTAATTCTATTTATTACACGTTTATGGTACCGAGGGTCCAAAGGAGTCTCTTCTCCTCCGGACCCTGGGTACCGTCTAGCGCTGGGCATCTCCGGCTAGCGCCGCTGATCTCCCGACGGCATGGTAGCGGTGGCGTGCGTCCTGCTAATTGCGGACTGCGCCTGCGTACTGCGCCTGTTGCTGATTGGTTGCGGCCTGGCGGGGGCCTGGTGGCCACGACCAATCAGCGCAGCGGGATTTTGGTTACAGACAGACATGATAAGGGGTTTATGTATATATATATATATATATATATATACTAGCTGAAGAGCCCGGCGTTGCCTGGGCATAGTAACCAACTGTGGTTAGTTATAACAAATTATAATGATTATATTGCACATAAAAACATTTCATATCATATATTCAACACTACAGATTTGCAACACAAATTGACTAAATGATTACCCAAGTATCCTCTCCTGTGTGATACTTTCTGCTGAGCTGTGTATCTAATCCTATCGTGTGTTACTGACTGCTCAGCCGTGTATCTAATTCTATCCTGTGTGATACTGACTGCTGAGCAGTGTATCTAATCCTATCCTGTGTGATATCGTCTGCTGAGCTGTGTATCTAACCCTATCCTGTGTGATACTGACTGCTGAGCTTTGTACCTAATCCTATCATGTGTGTTACAGACTGCTCAGCCGTGCATCTAATCCTATCCTGTGTGATACTGACTGCTGAGCCGTGTATCTAATCCTATTCTGTGTGATACTGTCTGCTGAGCCGTGTATCTAATAGACGATTATACCTTATAAATGATAAGAATAATAGGCCTCAGTTACCACAACTGTCTACAAAGAAAACTGTTGCTGATAGCAACGAATCACAGCTCATTTTTCATCTTGTAAATGTCATGATCTGCTGAGTTTGTGGGATCAGGTAGTTTAGACGTTAATCTGGACAGCCTCACTCTGAGATTCTGGGAGGCTTTTTATAGCCTCATTGTGGGCTCACTCCTTGTCACTTATACTCAGACCCTTGGTCGAGTGTGACCCTGGTGTGCTTTGGGACTGTGATACTTTATGCTTGCTTGGTTTTGATCCGGTTCTGTCCCTGTTGTGAGTTCTGCCTGTTCCTTTTGTACTGCTCTGCTATTCCCGTGTATAACTCTTTTGCCTTGGACCTGACTACTCTTTGACTGCCTCCCTTGTACTGCATTGCTATCTCTGTGTATGATTCATTGCTTACGTTTTGACTGTTCTCTGCTTGTCTTTCTGGTACCGCGCCACCCTCCCCGTGTATGACCCCCGCTTGTCTGACCTGAGTTTCCCTAGCCTTTACTCCAGGATTCCTGTAATAGAACCCTATAACCCTCTCCTGCAGCAGGATGCTAAGCCATGCCCCCTGTGGTCACATGATTGTAGGTCCTTGTACTGCTAAACTACTTTCAGTGTCGCAGGTCCTGTTGTCTTAACTTTCCCTGCAGTATCGGACCCCTGATCCTCCTGTAGTCTGGGTGAGTTACCCTGTTCAGCCGCGGCAGTCTGCCAGCGCTGACAGGACCCTGTTAGTAAACAGCTCTGGGACAGCGTGGCGACTGGCTAGTTTTGAGTGGTGACTTTTGTGTTTCGACTTTTATGTGGCGAGGTTGGTGTATGTGTGGTGAAATGTGTGCTGAGGGTGGTAGATGTGTTGAAGCACGTGGTAGTGTGTGGCGCATTTTGTGTGTGTGTTCATATCCCCATGTGTGGTGAGTATCCCATGTAAGGGCCCCACCTTAGCAACTGTATGGTATATACTGTTCGGCGCCATCGCTCTCATTCTTTAAGTCCCCCTTGTTCACATCTGGCAGCAGTCAATTTGCCTCCAACACTATTCCTTTCACTTTTTCCCCATTATGTAGATAGGGGCAAAATTGTTTGGTGAATTGGAACGCGTGGGGTTAAAATTTTGCCTCACAACATAGCCTATGACGCTCTCGGGGTCCAGACGTGTGACTGTGCAAAATTTTGTGGCTGTAGCTTCAACGGTGCAGATGCCATTACATATACACTTTTTCCCCATTATGTAGATAGAGGCAAAATTGTTTGGTGAATTGGAATGCGCGGGGTTAAAATTTCACCTCACAACATAGCCTATGACACTCTCGGGGTCCAGACTTGTGACTGTGCCAAATTTTCTGGCTGTAGCTGGGACGGTGCGGATGCCAATCCTGGACATACACAAACACATACATACACACACACCCACATCATTGAGCTTTATATATAAGTTAGAACTGTTGCAAGAGTACAAGATGCGAGTGTTCAACCCTGATGACAAGGAACCACCACTTGATTTATCTGATCCATACTCTGGTGATTCTTCTCAATATCCTGTTCTAAAGATCGAAGTCAAAAACTCTTTAATGCTGAGCCTCCACCTGAATTGTTGACTGAGAACTTCATCACCCAAATGTGCTGTTTTTGGAGTTTTAAAATCTGCATAAAAATAATGATATGGTCAAAATGCTCACTTACTAATAATTGTTCACATAGTGTATTAATAATAACAGAATAACACTACCACTTTCATTTTCTATGTTCTTCAGTGATGCATTTGTACACGACAATCAGACTTAGGCCTTTATATCCCTAATGATGAGCTGTGTGTCCTGACATCCTATCCCTAGGCTATAAAATTCTACAATTAACCACACTTTGCTGCCCACATTTTTTACAGAGCCAGTGATAATCTCCCCGGATTGGCTAGATCTTGTGATGTGATAGATGCAAGGCATTATGAGGAATCTCATACTGACACATCTGACATCATGTGAGACCTCACTGTGAATTACATAATCTTTGGCAATAAACTACACAATACTATTTTATTTTTTGCTATCCACACAAATCAAATCTAAAATTGTTTGCAAATTTTAGGAAATTCAACTCGAAAATGTTCGATCATCACTTCATAGGTTTAAAGAAGTTTTCTGAGACTTTTACATTGATTGCGTATCTTTTGGTGGAGATCTGGCACCCACAGCAATCCAACTGGTTGACATAATTGCCTTCTTTTGCATTTACCAGCACTGAACATTTTGAGGCTGAGCATGATATTGCAGCTCTTTGCATCTTCAAGTGAATGTGACTGCAGCATCTGCAGGCACAGATAGTAACAAATATACTGTGCTAAGTCTGGTGAACAATGAAAGGACCCTGCAATAAATGATCAAAAGGTTGTTAAGAGTTGAACACTTAGCTTTCTGATATTGATAGTCTTTCCTAAAGGTAGGCCATCAATATTTCCTGTCCCAGAAAATCCTTTAAACATAAAACCTCTTTGCATAATCTGTGACTATTGCTCTTCTACACAGGAAAAGTAATCTATTACTCAGAGAAGGTCTATGGTATCTGCAAAACATTCTCTTAATACCTGCTATCTGGGAAACTGAATCTTTTGCTACCCAATGCCATTATGTTCCTGGAGATATTTAGCACTTAAAAGTTTTAACAAAACTCCATATTTCAACAGCCTGTTAAAAAAATCAATGCCTTTCTATCAAGACAAACTATAGGGCCTTTTACACATAGCGATATCGCTAGTGATATCGCTAAAGCGTCACCGATTTTGTGACGCAACAGTGATATTGCTAGCAATCTCGCTACATGTGACACTTACCTCCGACCGGCTCACCCGCTGGATATCGCTGATCGCGTGAGAACGTCCTGGGCTATTTTCTTCTTGCTGGCGTCCTGCTGGTGCCGACGAGCAACGCATGGACGCAGGCGGAAGACGTCATCAGTAGAGTTGAGCGAAACAGGTCGAAAAAATTTCAAAAGTCGCTGACTTGGTAAAGTCTGGTTTCATGAAACCAAACCCTACCCTAGGGTGAGGTCGGCCACGAGCTCGGCGACTTTAGCGCCAAAGTCGCGTTTCAAAAGTTTGTTTTCCGCCCTTTTTCAGCCAATCAGGATCCACAGACTCTGTGGGCAACGTGATGACATAGGCAGGGGTCACCACCATCTTTGAGAAGGGCATGCCAGTGATTGGCTTGCTTTGGGGGGCGTCACAGGGGGTATAAAAGGGCGTGTTACTCATGCTGATCTCAGAATAGGGAGAGCTGCTGCTGCTGCTGATTCTGTAGGGAGAGCGTTAGGCAGGGAAGAAGACACCAAAATCTGCTTCTGCAGCTAGCGATTTTGCCTGTACAACACAAGTTACTGTGCAGTGCAAGTGGAGGCTATATTTTGCTGGATCAGCTGTGTTGGTTGTTAGGCTGCATTATAAGGCTTCCTGATAGCTGCATTGCTGTTTTCCCACTGCTCTGCAAACTGCTTTTTTAAAAGCAATCCAAATTATTTTTTTTCGTCCTGGTGAGGTACTGAGCGTGCATTTGTTCACACCATACAGCGGTGTACGCTCCTCACACAGTACCGTGTAATGGCTGTTATCACGGCCACAGTGAAGCTATCTGTGTGTGACTCTGTAAGAATAAGTCGAGGACATGTTCCGTTCTTACAGACCTCCACCTTCTAGTTTTGTCTGTTTTTCTAACAGTTAAGTAGATTTGCTGTTTGATCACATTGAAAACTATAGAGAGACAGCGTGTGTCAGTCCGTATACTTAAAAAACACGGAGCTTGACAATTTTACAGACACCGGACAGCGGTGTACGTGCACGCTCCTCTCTCAGTACCGTGTAACGGCTGTTATCACGGCCACAGTGAAGCTATCTGTGTGTGACTCTGTAAGAATAAGTCAAGGACATGTTCCGTTCTTACAGACCTCCACCTTCTAGTTTTGTCTGTTTTTCAAACAGTTAAGTAGATTTGCTGTTTGATCACATTCAAAACTATAGAGAGACAGCGTGTGTCAGTCCGTATGCTGAAAAAACACGGAGCTTGACAATTTAACAGACATCGGACAGCGGTGTACGTGCACGCTCCTCTCTCAGTACCGTGTAACGGCTGTTATCATGGCCACAGTGAAGCTATCTATGTGTGACTCTGTAAGAATAAGTCGAGGACATGTTCCGTTCTTAGAGACCTACACACTAGGGAGATTCCTATTCTGCTCAATTCTGTATACACCTTGTAGTTTATCATACACTAGCCAATTTCTGCCTGTGACAGTGGTGTGATATTCACTGGGCCTCACACAATCCAACAGTGTCCACAAGTGTGTTCAGAAATTCTACATCTCCCCTGTCCTATAGTGACATTTTTCACACCTGTGACATTACGCCTGTGTCATAGTGGTGTGATATTCACTGGGCCTCACACAATCCAACAGTGTCCACAAGTGTGTTCAGAAATTCTACATCTGCCCTGTCCTATAGTGACATTTTTCACACCTGCGACATTGAGCCTGTGACATAGCGGTGTGATATTCACTGGGCCTCACACAATCCAACAGTGTCCACAAGTGTGTTCAGAAATTCTACATCTTCCCTGTCCTATAGTGACATTTTTCACACCTGCGACATTGAGCCTGTGACATAGCGGTGTGATAGTCACTGGGCCTCACACAATCCAACAGTGTCCACAAGTGTGTTCAGAAATTCTACATCTGCCCTGTCCTATATTGACATTTTTCACACCTGCGACATTGAGCCTGTGACATAGCGGTGTGATATTCACTGGGCCTCACACAATCCAACAGTGTCCACAAGTGTGTTCAGAAACTCTACATCTGCCCTGTCCTATAGTGACATTTTTCACACCTGCGACATTGAGCCTGCGACATAGCGGTGTGATATTCACTGGGCCTCTCACAATCCAACAGTGTCCACAAGTGTGTTCAGAAATTCTACATCTGCCCTGTCCTATATACACCTTGTACCTTGTTTTACATTACTATATAGTTTATGGGATTTTGTGTACATTTTTACCAAAAATGTGGAAGGCTGGTGGAAGAGGCCGTGGAATTGGGCAGGGGTTGCCAGATGATGGTGTTGGTGGTGGATCTGATGGTAGTGGCAAAAGCAAAATAGGACCGAATGCAGGAGGTGTTGAGCCTGCGTCATCGTCTGGCTACACAAGGCCTCGAAGGCTTAGTTTTCTAGGAGTTGGCAAACCGCTTTTAAAGCCAGAGCTTCAGGAAAAAGTTTTGGCTTACATTGCTGACTCATCCTCCAGCTCTATTGCCTCCTCTTCTGAAGTTGTAAAAAATAAAAGCACTGAGTCGTCATTGGAGGCTCATGTTCATGAACCACACCTTTCCTTGTGTCCTTCACCCCAACCAAGATTGAAGGATGACGCAGGCCATACAACTGATTACTCCATGGAGCTGTTTTCACATACCATGCCTGGGTTATCAAGTGAAATGGTGAATTACCCAGGCCAAGATGAATCTGACATGGAGTGCACTGATGCACAGCCACTGATAGATGATTCTGCTGGTACATTCACTCAGAGCACTACATTGTCCTCGCAGTGTACAGAGCCAGATTCTGACCCTGATGAGACTCAGGTGCCCCATACCACCATACACGGTGACACAGAGGAAGGTGCACATGACATTGAAGAGGAGGTGATGGATGACCCAGTTGTTGACCCAGATTGGCATCCATTGGGGGAAGAGGGTGCTGCTTACAATAGCTCAGATCAGGAGGAGGAGCATCCACAGCAGACATCGACATCGCAACAGCTGTTATCTGGCAGGCCCGGAGCACTCCAAAGACAGGTTCCAAAAATCAAAAGAGTTGCTGGACAGCTTGTCCAGACGGTCAAAATAGCACAGCATGCTAGACCGCAAAATGTCTTCCAAAGTAGGAAGAGTGCAGTGTGGCACTTTTTTGAACAAAATCCTCATGATCAGGCCAAGGTTATCTGTAAGAAGTGCACAAAGACCTTTAGCCGAGGGAAAAATCTGAAAAATTTGAATACCAGTTGCATGCTTAGACATTTAACCAGCATGCACTTGCAAGCGTGGACACAACACCAAACCTCAAGTACCACATATGCAACTGATCACAAAGAAGGTAGTCAGCAACGCTACATTGTTTTCCCCACTGTAAGCCCACCGGTTAGCACAGCAGCAAATGTTGAGGTGTCGTTGCAAGACCAAAGCAGTCAGGGAATCCCACTGTTATATCAACGAAAGACTGAATCTAGGCAATCAGAAAGAACACCAACTCCATCACCATCATCAACCCTCTCTCAGTCCGCCCTGTCCACCGCTAGTTCCACCATATGCAGCTCTCAAGTCCAGCTCACCCTCCCAGAGACTATGAGTAGGTCAAGAAAGTACTCAGTCTCTCATCCGCGTACACTGGGTTTGAACGCCCACATTGCCAAACTAATCTCGTTAGAGATGATGCCCTATCGGTTGGTGGAAAGCGCAGCTTTCCGCGAACGCATGGCCTATGCAGTACCACGCTATGACCTACCCAGTCGCCACTTCTTCTCTCGCAAAGCCATCCCAGCCCTCCACCATCATGTGAAAGACCGCATTATCCATGCACTCAAGCAGTCAGTGAGTGGAAAGGTGCACCTCACAACAGATGCATGGTCCAGTCGGCATGGCCAGGGCCGTTACGTGTCCATCACTGCACACTGGGTTAATGTGGTGGATGCAGGGTCCACAGGGTACAGCGGTGGAGGGACAGTGCTGCCTAGCCCACGGTATAGGAAACAGTTGGCTGTAGGCGTTCGACCCTCCTCCTCCTCCAGAAGTGAAAGCTCGTCCACAGAGCGCAGTCGTACGAGCACTCCATCTGCAGCTGCCACTGTTGCACACGAGGTGTCCCCCTATCGAGCAGCTAGTGGAAAGCGTCAGCAGGCTGTGTTGCAGATGATGTGTTTGGGTGACAGACACACCGCGGATGTGCTGACCGAGTACTTTCAGTGACAAACTGAGTCATGGCTGGGCAGTGTACATCTTGAGGCAGGCAAGGTAGTTAGTGATAACGGCCGTAATTTTGTGGCAGCCATAGCCCTTTCAAAACTCAGCCACATACCTTGCTTGGCTCACACCTTGAACCTGGTGGTGCAGTGCTTCCTCAACAATTATCCAGAGTTAACAGCCTGCTACAGAAGGTGTGAAGACTGTGCGCGCACATCCGCCGGTCGCCTGTACACTCCATTCGTATGCAGAAGCTGCAGCGATTGCTCCACCTTCCCAACCACTGCCTCATTATCGACATTGCAACAAGGTGGAACTCCACCCTGCACATGGTGGAGCGGCTGTGCGAGCAGAGGCAGGCCATAATGCATTTGTGGGAGGATACACGGCCAGGCACTTTGAGAGCAGACATGGAGTTGACAGGTGTGCAGTGGTCGAAGCTGAAAGACCTCTGCAAAGTCCTTCAGTGTTTTGAGAAATGCACACGGCTGGTAAGTGCAGATGACGCCATCCTAAGCATGAGCATCCCACTTATGCGTCTGCTCATGCAAACTTTGATGCACCTTAAGGAGCAGGCGTCTGCAGCCAATGTTGACGAGGAGGAAGAGGAGGAGGGAATCCTTGATGACATTCAGCCATTGTCTGCTCAGGGACCTCTCCTGGACGAGGTGGAGGAAGAAGAGGAGGAGGAGGATGATGATGGGGATGATTACATAGGGGAGGAGGATGTATCTCGTGGGGCAAGTGAAAATGTTGGCGTGGCAAGGTCTGGTACAGCGTTTGTGCGTGACTGGAGGGATGTGGATTTGCCAGAAAGTGCTCCTCCAACCAGCACTCGCAGTGCATCATTGACACCGTGAACATTGGCCCACATGTCAGATTATGCCTTGCAGATCCTAAAAAGGGACCCCCGCATTGCCAAAATGATGAACGATGATGACTACTGGTTGGCCAGCATCCTGGATCCACGCTATAAAGGCAAATTACAAAACATCATGCCACAGGAGAACCTTGACCTAATATTGGCTGATAAACAAGCATCTCTGGTAAACCGGTTGGTTGAGGCATTCCCAGCACACAGCAGTGGTGATGGTTCTCACACGAGCCGTACGGGCCGGGGGCAGCTTGGCAGAGGTGTTCGTGGTGCACACAGCAGAAGTGGTGTTGGAGACAGGGGTTTCATGACAATGTTGTGGACTGATTTTTCAAGTACCGCTCACACAACTGGTAATACTGCATCGATGGAAAATGACAGGAGACAGCAGTTGTCAACTATGGTTACAAACTACTTTTCCTCCCATATCGATGTTCTCCCGCACAGGTCATTCCCCTTTGACTATTGGGCCGCTAAACTGAACACCTGGCCTGAATTGGCACAATATGCCTTACAGGAGCTCGCTTGCCCAGCTGCATGGGTTTCCAAGGATTTTGTCCCACCTTCCCTTGATGACACATAGGTTGCCAGAAAAATGGCTTGCTTTGGTCCTCCTCCTATTCCGCGAACTTGACCTATTTCGCCTTTTGCAGCAGCTGAATGTCCCACATCAACATATGCCACTTTGTAAACTGCTCTTACTGGGCTGCCCCCCCCCATGGCTGGGGTCACCACCTAGCGCACGAAACCTTGGGAGTGCCGTTGCCTTGGACAGGTGGGTAGGCTGACTCTTGGGCGTGGGCACTGGCGCAGGGTCCCTCATAGTGCAATCAAGTGTCTCTGACGGTGGTGGTGCACACCCGCCATCAGACACACCGCCGTACTATGAGGGGCCCAGTACCAGTACCGACGCCCATGACTGTGCCACCCTTGCTTGGGCAGGGCCCCAGCATTTGCAATGTTTACCTCTCCCTGCTCCTCCGCTGTGTAGTCTGGGCTGTCAAATCCTTCACTGGGAGTGCCACTACAAATTGATTGAACTGAAAGATGATGGTTAAGATGTAGCTATGCCCTGTCCTGCTGGCTGGGCTCTAGCTCCAGATGATCAATGGCTTCCATTTCTTATGGACGTCGACTCACAATGACATGCAGTGGTGGTTTATCATCAGCTTTCACAGTTTTCCTACTCACAAACGTGTGACATTCCGGTGCACATTTTAAAATGTGCCCTCTCATGCCAATCAAATAGAATCGCCTACGGCATGTGGCTTCTGTCTTTTGCACTCCAAAGTTACATGACAGATCATGATAGCCAGTGAGCACCATGTTTACATCGCTCCCTGTGATAAAAATTTGATTGAGATGAGTAACAGTGATGGAATCAACGGAAGTGCGATACAGCAAGACTTTATTCACAAAAAAATGTTTTCACTGTCTCAACACACAAATTAATTGAGGGTCAGCATCGCCTATGAGAATTGTGACGGAAGATTTTTCCGTGAATAGTAATTCCTAGATTTCTGAAATCACTAGCCTTTATGTCAGTAATTGTATGCATCTCATTTCCTATTGCGGAGAGGCTGGATGGTATTACTGAGACAGAAATATATATGAAGATTTAAAAATAACACCAAAAATATATAGTTGTGTACGCCTCAAATGCATTTCCTTTTTTCCACTTTTTAGATTGCTGTGTAATCCATACTGAGAACACGTAGATTTTACATGTTTAAACTATGCTATATATACCTGCTATCCAGTGATAAAGAACCCTTTCTCAACTTTGTACAATCTGGTCAAATCCATACTGGGCCTGAGAACATCTGAGTCTGCCTCCTGATCTATAGACATATATTTTTAATGTGTAAACTAGGCTACATATATACATGTTATCCGGTGAAACGGTACTCTTTATCAACTTTCTACAATGTTGTTGAATCCATACTAGGCCTGAGAACGGCTGCCGAGCTGTTAAGCAAGCTACAGCACCTGTGGTTTGGACACATAATTTTTTCAGGAATGACGGTTAGGCCTAACTCCGGAATTGCGGTTGACCTGAACTTACTGGGAAATCATCGTTTGTTCGCGGGGAATAATCTGAATCCCAGATCCCCATCACTAACGGAGTTCAGCAGGTTATCTGCACCCGTAAGCGACAAAAGCTGGTCCTTTCAGTGTAGCATGCATGCAGCCCTGGACATGTACGGGAATGCTAGACCTGTTATTGCTCGATCTCACGCGCCAGAGCCTCGCTTATCCCTCTAGTAAGCTTGACGCGTACTGCGGGGGCATGCCGGAGTCTCGGTTGTTAATGAAATAAAGCTGAGAAATCGCTAGCACAACTACAAACACACATACCACACCACACACAGAATCGACACAGCTTTCAAAGTGTGCATCTTTTCTTTAGGTGGCATGGTTGTGGTTTCCCGGGTGGAGTCCAATTAAGCCACAGGCTCCACTCGTGGTGGTGCCCTTTTGGACATTCCTTTAAGGTTCAGCTTTGCAATCATACTGCCCCCGGAAACCAAAAACTTTGCCTTCAGGGACGCTGTTTGGAGGTTCGTGGGAATAACGCCGCCCGATCAGCAGTCGGCATATGGGTCGCCCTCCCAGGGCTGTGGGGTACTCGGTACCGGGCCTGTGTCAGTGGGATGTGTCACAGCAGCGGTGACCCGGACGGTGGCCCTGGGCGCCCATGTAAATGGCGTGGTATAATGGTAAAGAGTTTATATAGATAGTTTGACCCCACCTGTGGTGTTCGGCAACATAGATGTTAGGCCGACGCTGCATGCAAATCCTCTGGGACTGATGGTGTTGTGCAGCAAAGATGGTGAAGCTCCCCACAGGTGGAGCTGGAGTCCCAGGGAAGTGTAGATGTAGTGATAGGGGAAAGGCACAGGCGGTGTAGGTGCTGGTACCCAGATGTAGCGGTGCTGGAATAACTGTAGGACACCAGAGCGTGCATTTCCAAAGCTTTACTCACAGTCTGCAGGTTACACAGATGCCTGCCTCCGTACTGTGTCCTCTGGGTCAGGACCTCAGCCAACCTCCGGGACCAAAATGGAAAGCTCCCTTCCAACACTCCGCCAACATGTACCTTCCTGAACGTCTCCTTTCTAGCGCTTGTGGGGGAAGCACTCACAGGACCGTGGTTCACTGAAGTGCCTCCTGTCTAACAGATGTTCCTCAGGCTTTACTTGTATGGCAAACAGCTGTAGCCTTTTCCTTCTGGCTCCCACACGTCGATGCTGGGGCCTCCGAGCCTTATTTGGGTACAGAGCATTTATAGCTGCTACTTCCCCCGGTTTCTGCTGCAGGAACGTCAGTGTCCCTACAAACTCGGAGACCGGAATCGGGACCATGCGCTCCAGCTAGGAGTGAGCCTTAACTCTGCTCATCCTCCAGCTCCCCTACTCACGTCCACACACTTCCCCTTCCCTGCACAGAGTGCCCTAACTTACCTCCTCCCGACCACAGAGTGCAGCTCCTCAGCAGTAAGGTTCAGAGGTCTCCCTGCTAGCCTGGAGTGGGAAATGTGTTGGGTGTTGGTTTACACTGAGGCCCAGCCACTGCTGGATGATGCTGCTGGTACACTGACCCAGACCACTACATTCCCCTCGCACTCTACACTGCCAGAATCTGACCCAGAGGAAACTCAGGTTCCCGTTCCCACATACTATACCACCTTACACGGTGACAAAGAGGAAGGTGCAGATGAAAGTGCAGATTCCTTGAGCAGGTGGGGGGGCATACTCATGGGCGATGGCACTGGCACAGGGCACCGCATAGTACGCAAAAGTGTCTCTGCCGGTGGGAGGGCCTAAACAGCCAAGTACAGTGAGATGGAAGATGTGGACGACAAGGAGTTCAGAGTAGTGCAGGGATTCCCTAGCAAGGAGACTTATGTAATTGTTTTCAATGTTGGGACAGCAATTTTTGGGGAGCACTATACTCTAGTGAATGATATATGGGGCCCACCATACACTGGAGCATTCCAAAGGTGGACATCAGACACTGGAGCAGCATTTACAGGGCCCATTATACACTAGAGCAGTAGAAATGGGGCCCATTATATATGGAGCATTATTTGGGCCCATAAGACAGCGGGGCTTCATCCATTGGGACCAACATATACTATAGCATTATGTGGAGCTCATCATATACGGTTTGAAACATTATATGGGATCAATGATTCCATATGGAGAAATATATGGGCCTCATTACTCTGTATAGCGCACTAAGCTCTGGCCATAATACTGTATGGAGTTATATACTATCCGTTTTTGGAGGTATTGGAGAATTTAAAATAGATATCAGTCATGAGATATAAGAAGTGAAGTATTTTTCATTGTACTATACTGCTATTTCTCTGCCGTATCGGAGCATCATGAGTTGTGGTATGTGTTAAAGGGGCACTCTTTGACCCTGGGCCCACGAAAACCTGGAGCCAGCCCTACCCCCCCACAACTGTAGCCAAATAACCCCCATTTTTCATTGCGTAACTAGTATTATGAAGTAAATTAAGGTTGACAAGCTTAAGTAATAAGAATTGATGCTTTTGGCATTCAAATGGGCACTGTATGTGTGTTTCCTGTCCTCCTCTCACTGCCGACTTTAATTCCCCATTGACTTACATTGGGTTTCGTGTTTCGGTCGGAACCCCGACATTTCCCTATAGTCGGCCAATTTTGCTCGACCCGACTTTTGGAAAAGTCGGGTTTCATGAAACGAAACTCGACCCTAAAAAAACAAAAGTCGCTCAACTCTAGTCATCAGCGCTGCGTGTGACAGGTAAGTAACGACCGCCGAGCATCGCTGCGTCGCTGGTGAGATCTGCCTGTTTGGCAGCTCACTAGCAACTATTTAGCGATGCACCAGCGATCCTGACAGGGTCGTATCGTTGTCGGGATCGCTGGTGCATCGCTAAATGTAATGGAACCTTAACATGTCAATAGGAATGTGAGGACTCTTACTGTCTAAGGTTCCATTTACTCAGAGTAACCAGCAGCACAATGCCACTGCCAATCCGTAAGTCGTAACCAATTTGTGGTTGTTTAAATGCCTTTTCACAAGGACAGACCAAAGCAAACAATGCACACAGAGTGATCTGTAATAAATCACTCAGTGCATATAGGCTGCCATGATTCTCAAATGTGCGAGCCCTGTTTACACATTATGATGCACCCCAAAGAATGATTTTTTTGCACTGCACAAAAAATCTTTTCACTGGATGAATGATCATTTTGCAGGTGATCGGTGGCCTGTTTACTCTGCAAATTTATCATTATGCAGATTATACAGACCGAGAATCTTGCTGATCATAAGCTCTTACACTCTACAGGAGAGAAAAAGAGAGTTGATCCCTCTAAGGCCGGGGTCACACTAACTGACGCAAAATACGGTCCGTATTTTACATGCGTAATACGGATGAATGACCCCTAAATAGTGCTCCGCATGTCATCCGTAAGCAAGGTGTGGTCGCGTATTTTGCGCATGTCAGCATCCGTATGTAATCCTTATGGCATCCGTATGGCGAGATTTTCTCACAGGCTTGCAAAATGGACATTTAATGGTTTTGAGGCCTGCAAACCATTTAAATCATTAGCCTGCACCCTATTTATTGGCTCAGGAACAGGTGGCTGCCTCCATTCTGTCCATTTGTGACCTTGCCTTGACTAGGTGTGTTGGTGTTGTATGTGCAACATGGCAGACAGTCTGAGTTTCAACACAACTTAGCAGGTTCTCTTCAACTGGCTTTTATCACGCCACTTTGGTCAACCATACCAAGTGATAGTGGATCCGCGGAGGGGGAGATGCATGTGGGTCCATCCACTTTTGAGGCAACGACTCACAAGATGTCATTTTCACTGCCTCTATTCTTCTCTGCGGAAGCATCCGGAAAAATTTTACCAATACTGTCGCATGAGCCTTGCAACATTTGATCTACTCTTGGAGACAGTGCGCCCTGGGATAACCTTTCTGGACACAAGGATGCGCAAAGTTATATCTGCAGAGGAGCGACTTCTACTCACAATTCGGTATGTACTACACAACCACATACTCTATGTTCATGATGTATTGCCCAAAGTATGTATTTTTTGCTTCTTGGACTAAGTTTAATGCCCTCATCTTATTCCAGATATGTTTTAACTTACAGATCAGAATGTTATGTGTAATATGTACTGAATATCACTTAGTCATTGTGCGACCAAATATATATGTGTTAGTAGATCTGAATCACTAACAAGGTTGGTATGTATGTACCTGGTCTTTTGTTAATTTGTGCATTCTAAAATTTTCCATTTCTGTTGTTCTTCAGCTTCCTGTCCACTGGCTTGTCTTATGCCGCCCTCCACCATGAGTTTCTCAATGGAAGATCTACCATTTCTGGCATAGTCAGGTCGACATGTAGTGAAATATGGTCAAGACTACATCAACTCGTCATGCCCAAGCCCAGGATGGAAGACAGGTTGATAATATCAAGGGACTTTGAGGAGGAATGCCAGTTTCCTAATTGAATTCGGGCCTTTGATGGCAAACATATCCGGGTGCGTAAGCCGCCGAACTCTGGCTCCCAATTCTTCAATTATAAACAATACTTTTCTGATGTATTGTTGGCTCTGGCCAACACTCAATACAAGTTTATAATTGTTGACATTGGGGCCTATGGAAGGAGGGGAGACTCTAGAGTCTTCAATACTTCTATTATGGGTCGGCGGCTACGCACCAACCAGTTGGATCTACCACCACCACGCCAGCTACCAGGTGCCACTCAAGAATTCAGTCCCTTATGTCCTTAGGGCAGATGAGGCATTTCAGTTAACGCGCAATGTCATGAGGCCATATCCCCGTCGCAACCTGGACCACCGGCGCAGAATTTTTAACTTGTGCCTATCACGTGCTCGGCGGCTGGTGGAGTGTTCCTTTGGCATTCTTTGTGCCAAATGGCGGGTCAGCTGAGTGAACAAAATGTTAATGAAGTTGTTAAAGCCTGTGTGGTTCTTCATAACTTCACCAGGATACATGATTGTTCCTCCTCTGCTGGTGTTGTGCGTGGGTCGGACAATGTGCATAGGGCGAGACCACCTATCAACCCTCAACGTAGACCGCTCTCTGGGCTCAAAGTGCGTGATTTTTTCACAAATTACTTTATGTCACCTGAGGGGAAAACTTCTTGGCAAGAGCATGCTGTGTCTATGTTATAATGTTTTGGTTTATGTCTGTCTAAATATATATATATATATTTAAACCCCTTATGATTCTATGACTGTTTAATGGCATTGGTAAGGTTATGTTAATATGCTGACACCTTTTTTTTAGAATTGAGACAGAGACGCAAAATGTAGTAGACAAATGTTTACTTTTGCCTTTTTTTTTTTTTTTTTTTTTAAAGAAAAACATATTATTGCCATATGATAAATGTGGCAATGGGCCAAATTGGCCTTTGTGCAGATGTGAATATTGGGTACAAATAACATTTTCTGACATACAAAACAACCACAAAGCCATTAGGCAATACCAAAATGGCAGCATTATAAATTTTGGTAGGTCGGGAGAGAAGGCGGAAGACCAGCCTGTGTTTGCTGCTGGCTACTTTGCCCAACTTGGCCATCACTCTGTGTGGGGGCATACTGTTGCCCATGATGTGGGTAGTGTACTGCCTCCTGGGATTGTGGTTCGTACTGGACAGAGTGATACTGGAGAGGGGCCTCTTGTTGGGGCTGGTAGGACTGTGTCTCATACCCACCAAAATAGCCAATTTGTCCCCAACCAGGTTGGGACCAGCCTCCAACACTGGGTGAGAACAAGTGGCCATATTTTGAGGTTGGCTAGAGCCAGACATATGTGGCTGCTGTTGGAAAGGTTGGGTAGGGGGAGGAAGGGGGTGAGGTGTAAGCCCACGTATTTGAGGATCCTCAGAGCCTGCTTGAGCAAGCATGTGTGTGGGGTGTCTAAGGTGCATCAGATTTCTGGGTGAAAGCTGCCACCTCTCCAGATATTCAAATAACTCATGTGGGGTATTGGAGTGTGTGCTTGCATCAAGCAGGATCTGAAAACGTCCTCGAATATGTAGCTTCACCTCACGGCAAAGGGCACGAAGATAAAGAGCCAGGCTGCATGAGTATGCCTTCTTGCCATCATCATTATTGACTCTAGCCAGATAGTTCAGTACCCCTGTGTCAACATTGGTACGGGTATCATGGGCAGGGATATGGTGCCTTCTTCTTCTTCGCCGGCATGGTCCAGCAGGCTGTGGGGAGCCCCTGATATTGGCAGTTGGGCTGCTGCTGATGTTGCCCTGCTCCTCCTGTATGGCTGATGGTGCAGCAGCAGACGGTCCTGCTTGTGGATGTGGTCCTGGTGGTGGTGTTTGTGATGCAGGCACTTGGTTTTCCTGAGAGGAATCTTCACCCATGCTTCTTGGAGGGGGAGAAGATGGGCCAGCCACCTCATCCCCTACAGACCCAGGATCTATGATGGGCTTGGTATCTGAGCCAGTTCCTCTCTCTGTAAGGTTGGACTGAGTTCTGTTATGAAATAGAACAGAGACAAAATAAATCAATTTTTTTGGCCCTGTAAAGTATCTGTGTAAGGCTACTTTCACAATTGCGTTTTTCGCTGCGTGATTTTTGCGCACACAAACGCATGAAAAAAACGCATCATGCGTTTGTGTGTGTTTTTTGCGGGTTTTGGTGCGCACGTATGCGCACCCATAGACTATAATGGGTGTTTTGCTGTAAAAAAAACGCATTGCGTGCGCATACGTTTTTTGGGGCAAGTCGGACGCACGAAAAATGCAACAGGATGCATTTTGTGCGCCCGAGCGCACACTACAAAAAAATGCATGCAAAAACGACCATAAGTCCCAAGAAAATATTATTTTATTGAGTCATTATAAGAAATTATTTAGAAAGACGTTCCATTAAAATAAGTGTATAATACATATACTGAACAAAAAAGGGGGTCATGCTACCCAGATATGAGGCATACAATATATGTGACAAAATGTGAAAAAATAAGTAATAATAAAACAAAACATAAGTGTTATTATTTAAAATAAAAAATAATAATAAACAATACATAAGTGTTATTATTTAAAATAAAAAATAATAATAAACAATATGCAGTGCACAAACAAATATAAATATAAAGCAACAGCAATGTGTAACAATAAACATAAGTGTAAACCGCTACCACAAAAAGCCTGTATGTATCACAATGTGCAAAATAGTGCATATGTATAATGTCACAAAGAAGAAAACACAATATATGTCACCGTGAAATGAAAATATCTACCGACCAGGAAAGAGAACCAATATGAAAGAATATTCCCCTGATGAAGGCTTAGCGCCAAAACGCGCGTCGGGACCGGGTTGCTATCCCAGGAGACCAGGAGAGGTTGTATGTTATTATCACATATATTTATTATTCTTTCATATTGGTTCTCTTTCCTGGTCGGTAGATATTTTCATTTCACGGTGACATATATTGTGTTTTCTTCTTTGTGACATTATACATATGCACTATTTTGCACATTGTGATACATACAGGCTTTTTGTGGTAGCGGTTTACACTTATGTTTATTGTTACACATTGCTGTTGCTTTATATTTATATTTGTTTGTGCACTGCATATTGTTTATTATTATTTTTTATTTTAAATAATAACACTTTTGTTTTGTTTTATTATCACTTATTTTTTCACATTTTGTCACATATATTGTATGCCTCATATCTGGGTAGCATGACCCCCTTTTTTGTTCAGTATATGTATTATACACTTATTTTAATGGAATGTCTTTCTAAATAATTTCTTATAATGACTCAATAAAATAATATTTTCTTGGGACTTATGGTCGTTTTTGTTTTTGTAGTTTGGTTGTTTTCAACACGACTGTCCTATAAATAGTCCAATACCTGCCAGCGATATATTATTGTTTATTCACATTATTATCTAAATATAGGGTAATTTCGCTGTCTCTCCTTACTTTGTTCTTTTTAAAAAAATGCATGCGCATACAAACGCGTACAAACGCATGTGTATGCGCACCTATGCGCACCCATGTTAAAGTATAGGGAAAAAACGCATGATTTTTTAGCTCTAAAAAACAGCGCAAAAAAACGAAAGTGTGAAACCAGCCTAATGTGGTGTGAGGTATCTACTTACGGTCTCAGATCCAGAATAGGAGCGAGGAAGGAGAGGCGATCATAATAAATATATTTTCGCTTTGTGTGGCCCACATCACCACTCCTGGCCCACTGCTGACGTTTCCGCCTGTATTGGCGGATGCTGCGCCAGAGTCTCATCACATCTTCCACTGCAATGTGACAGGAAATATTCTCAATTACACATATTTGCTAGGTCAAATTTGCTACCAGTAGCCTAGGCATGTGGCCTTCTAGGGTGTGCTTTCTACCCAGGGTGGCATATATAATTGGGGCATCCAAGCCAGATACACAGGGTCACAATAGTTCAGGTATCAAGTAACTACACTTAATAACTTGGTTGGCTAGGATGAGAAGCTTGTGGCCTGGGCCAAATTATGGCAGTGTAAAACTATGGGTCATATAAAAATCTACCCTAAAGTCCAAGCACAGGAAGGGGGGGCTGATTCAAAATGCCTTTTTTGATGTGAGGTAATTTTAAAAAGTTTTTGGGTTGTACTTACTCAGTTGCTGCTGCTCCTCACGTGGCCGATCAGCAAATTCGTGGAACATCTTGCGACATATGCGCCTCCGTGACGCCTCCTTTCTTGCCCGGTTGTGTTATGAATGGGTCACCGAGGAGGAAAAAACAAAACAAGCTAAGTCACAGAAAACCAGAGAGGTTGGTAACTACGCAGATTGCAGATCCCTGATCCTAACCACACAACTAGCAGCAGCCGTGGAGCGTTCCTACCATGAACCTAGATGCTTCGTCACAGCCGGAGGACTAAATAATCCTAAAGCAGGAAAAGGGGAAAACTAACTGCCCCAGAGCAGACCCCAAAGGAAAGACAGCCCCCACACATGTATTGACGGTGAAACAAGATGAAAACACAAACACAGGCAGGAAAATAGGCTGAGCAAACAATGAGGCCCAAACTAACTAGAAAGGATAGGAAAGGAAAGACACTGTCTGCAATCTGCCAAAAACCCTACAAAAATAATGTCCAACACTTCTGATAACAAAATTAACCCTGAAATCACTAGACTTCTCCCACTATATCAGCACTCTGAAATATTCTGAGACAGAGCAAAAAGAGGCCAATCTAATAAGGGACAAAAAGCAAATTGGCAAATACAGATAAATAAGAGTGGAAATTCAGCACAGCTCCAGCCGGGGCTGGCTGTCCACACAAAAAACTGAATAGACTAACAAAATCAAATGTGAACATTAGCAGAAAAGCTTAGTTTGATCTGACTGGAACAGAGCTGAGAACGAAGACCTGACAAGCCAGAAGGAATCACCAGCACCAGAATAGGGCGTCGGCTGTCTTAAATCCAGTCTGAGATTCCTGAGTTCCAATCGACATCCTCCTTATCAGGTGGCAGATCTCCACTGATTAAATCAGCCTCACTACCTCCTGTTACCACCAGAGGGAGCCTGGATGGAGAACTCACAACTGGTAGATCAGAAAACGAGCTCACAACACGGTTGGCATAATGGGCATCATGTTGGTCCCAGATTTCTGGCCACTCCTGCACTGATACAATAAGCATCTCCACATTGAGGAAATATGGCGACATGACGCTGCAGGACTCCGTGGAGGCATACTTCCTGGACGTCTGGAGCGCTTTTTGAGCTAATTAGCATGTCTAAGCTTCCTGATGATGGATTGGCCCATTTCCTGTCACCTGCTAAAAGACCTGCATATTTCTCGCAAGTCACGAGTGTGGTCCATGTGTAATCCGTATTTTTTGCACACCCATAGACGGGCGTAGTACGCTGACAATCGCAGCATGCTGTGATTGGCACGGACCGTAGAATACGGGCGGGAATTATACGGCTGTTGGGAGCTGCCCCATAGAGAATCATTTGTCGGTGTGTAATGCATGCTTTTAACGCCTCTCACTCATCCATATTCCTCTCTAGTGTGACCCCGGCCTAATTATAAGACTCTACATTCTACAAGAGAGGAACACTCTGACCATAAGAGCTTACACTCCAAAGGCAAAAGAAAGATAAACCTATTGATCATAAAAACTTACACTGTACAGGAGAGAGAAACATACCCAGTGGCTCTGGAGAAGGAAAACAGTTCTGCAGAACATACTTAGCTCTTTTGGGATCTGTTGATCTGTGATGGCCCAGTTATTAACCACCACTAGGTATTATAATCTGTTAAATGTTATACCCGCGAACATTGTGGAGCGGTCCACATAGAAACTAAAAGTAATCATAGCCTGCCCTCTGATACTTTAGCAGTATGGAAAACAGTGCAAGGCCAGTAGTTTTTTTTTTTTTTTGTGAAGCATGGATCGAATCTCAATTTGTTGGACTTTTCAAGAAACAAATTTCAAGAAATCCATCTCGAACTCAGTCCTCTAAAGTATAATTCAGATTCCCCAGCAAGAACTTAAATTTATTCCTTGATGAGCCCCATTGTTCTGTATGCAGGTATTTGCCGAACAAATGGTGACCAAAGGTTCAGGAAAAAGTATACTGCATATAAGGTTGCTTAGTTCAGGGTTGGGCAATTTATTTTCCAGCGAAGTCACATGACAGATCTTAACTGTTGTGGAGGGCCGAACCAATAGACTGAAATTAATTCTGCTCTATTTTATTGTCATTATTTTATCATATTAATTTTAGCGATTAACATTGAGCTGAAAGAAGTATGCTGAGTCACTGCTACTGCTAATATACAGTAGATACAGAAAGTATTCAGACCCCTTTAAATTTTTCCCTCTTTGTTTCATTGCAACCATTTGGTAAATTCAAAAAAAGTTCATTTTTTTCGCATGAATGTACACTCTGCACCCCTTCTTGACAGAAAAATAGCAGAAATGTAGAAATTTTTGCAAATTTATTAACAAAGAAAAACTAAAACATCACATGGTCATAAGTATTCAGACCCTTTGCTCAGACACATATTTAAGTCACATGCTGTCCATTTCCTTGTGATCCTCCTTGAGATGGTTCTACTCCTTCATTAGAGTCCAGCTAAGTTTAAATAAACTGATAGGACTTGATTTGGAAAGGCACACACCTGTCTATATAAGACCTCACAGCTCATTGTGCATGTCAGACCAAATGAGAATCATGAGGTCAAAGGAACTGGCCAAGGAGCTTAGAGACAGAATTGTGACAAGGCACAGATTTGGCCAAGGTTACAAAAGAATTTATGTAGTACTCAAGGTTCCTAAGAGCACAGTGGCCTCCATAATCCTTAAATGGAAGAAGTTTGGGACCAACAGAAGTCTTCCTAGACCTGGCCATCGAGACAAACTGAGCAATCATGGGAGAAGAAACTTGGTGAGAGAGGTAAAGAAGAACCCCAAGAACACTGTGGCTTAGCTCCAAAGATGCAGTAGGGAGATAGGAGAAAGTTCCACAAAGTCAACTATCACTGCAGCCTCCACCAGTTGGGCCTTTATGGCAAAGTAGCATGACGGAAACCTCTCCTCCGTGCCAGACATAGAGTTTTCTAATAAAGAGATGAAGGACCCCCAGACTATGAGAAATAAGATTCTCTGGTCTGATGAGACAAAGATAGAACTTTTTGGTGATAATTCTAAGCGGTTTTTGCAGAGAAAACTAGGCATTGCTCATCACCTGCAAAATACAATTCCAACAGTGAAACATGCTGGTGGCAGCATCGTGCTATGGGGGTGTTTTTCAGCTGCAGGGACAGGACGACTGGTTGCAATTGAAGGAAACATGAGTGCGGTCAAGTACAGAGATATCCTGGTTAAAAACATTCCAGAGTGCTCTGGACCTCAGACTTGGCTGAAGGTTCACCTTTCAACAAGAAAATGACCCTAAACACACAGCTAAAATAACATAGTAGTGGCTTCAGAACAACTCTGTGACCATTCTTGACTGGCCCAGCCAGAGCCCTGACGTAAACTCAATTGAGCATCTCTAGAGAGACCTAAAAATGGCTGTCCACCAACGTTAACCATCCAACCTGACGGAATTGGAGAGTATCTGCGAGGAAGAATGGCAGATCCCAAAATCCAGGTGTGAAAAACTTGTATCATTCCCAAGAAGACTCATGGCTGTATGAGCTCAAAAGGGTGCTTCTACTCAATACTGAGAAAAGGGTCTGAATACTTATGACCATGTGATAGTTCAGTTTTTCTTTTTTAATAAATTTGCAAAAATTTCTACATTTCTGTTTTTTTTTCAGTCAGGATATGGTGCAGAGTGTACATTAATAAGAAAAAAAAATGAACTTTTTGGAATTTGCCAAATGGCTGCAATGAAACAAAGAGTGAAAAATGTGAAAGGGTCTGAATACTTTCTGTACCCACTGTATGTTACGATTGGGATTATTGAAACTTATTGTTATATGTAGCGACTAATCTAAAAGATAATTTACTGCACTTCTACCTTGATCAACAGCTTCGCCCTTGCAATAAAATGTCCTCACAGCTCCCACACAATATGATGGTCCCACAGTTCTCAACGCAGTGTGATAGCCTTTATAGCTCACTAAACAATTTGAAGCTCTAACATAGTCCCATCACAAAATATAAAAAATACTACTCACTTTCCCTCGGATACAGGAAATATTAGAAGAATGAAGCAGAAGAACATTGTTTCTTCTGCTCAGTGGTGCAACACAATATGGTCCCATCTGTTTAAAATATTGTTATTGCCTTTGAACTTTTGTGCCTAAAGCAGTCATTGATTTTTTTTCTGCAGTGATTGTAGTGATTGTGGTTAGGTTATGTGCCCACGTTAGCGTTTTTAAACGCTCAGGAAATGGGTCTCCTTCCCAGAAAACGCGCGTTTTTTTCCACGCGTTTTTTGCCGCGATTTTTGTGTGTTTTTTGCGCACGTCTTTTGGACTATAGGAAATAGCCAAAAACGCGGACCTAAGTGGAAATTAATGAACATGCTGCATTTTTTTACCGCTAAGCGTTTCCTTAGCAGTAAAAAACGCATCCATTGGCACAAAAAGGCCAAAATGCTTTAAAATGAATGGGATGCTTCTTTTAAGCATTTTTGATGTGGTTTGAATCCCAAAAAATGCATCAAAAACGTTTAAAAAAACACAACGTGGGCACACAGCCTTAAGGGCCTGTCACACTAAGCGATATCGCTAGCAATATCGCTATAACGTCACTGGTTTTGTGACGCAGCAGCGATATTGCTAGCCATATCGCTATGTCTGATACTTACCTCCGACCGCTCCCCCGCTGGTTATCGTTGATCGCGCGAGAACGTCCTGGACCGTTTCTCGTCATCAGCTTCCTGCGGCGCTTCCTGTGGCGCCAACGAGCGATGCGTGGACGCGGGCGGGAGGACGTCAGGATCGCCTCGTCTGACAGGTAAGTAGCGACCCCCGACCCCTGCGATGTCGCTGGTGAGATCTGCCTGTGTGGCAGCTCACTAGCGACCACTTAGCGATGTACCAGCGATCCTGACCGCGTCATATCGCTGGTCGGGATCGCTGGTACATCGCTAAGTGTGACAGTACCTTTAATGTTTCTACATTGCAATTGTTGGCTTAAATTTAATTGGTTGCTTAAAGCAAATGCTCTTTTATTCCCCTTTTATAAATCAACTTCAGAATGTAGCAAATTGAAACTTAACAGATTTTCTCACAATGTATCAACTTTATAATCTAACTATGACATAAATAGCAAACAGTGTTTCTATTTCTGATTATGAAAACAAACAGAAACTCATTATTCAGGTAACAGCTTTTTCTGACTAATCATTTTCAGAGTTACTTTTAATTATGTAGTAACAGTTTTTGCCTTTCACTTGTTGAATAATTATTTCATCTGCAAAACTAAAATAATTTTAGACAAGCAAAAAAGTCAAAGACGTCTGTTATTTAATGAGAGATCACGCTGGGCAAGATCATCAATAACATCTAGAGCTATCTTTGCTCTCACTTTTATTGAATGTATTGACCAAGCAAACTGTGCCACCATGTGGTCAACAATTACATGCTATAGCAATTAGATGCAGTGTACCGAATGATCAATCCTATTTTCATGCTGCTGTCTTATAATATATCCTTTCTTCATTCATCTCTAAATTATTGTATTCTGATGTCATTAGAATATATGAGATGAAAGTATGAAATTTAATTGCAAAGGGCTACTGGATTATGTACTCTTTGTTATATAAAGTGCAGTCTTTCATATAACACAAACAGGCACTGCAAAATTACAGATAATGACAAAAACTAAAACGACACAGTATATACAAATTTTTTTTATGTTCTTCCTCCAATGTTCAGCTATGGCATGAATAATGATATTTATGTACATATATGCAGTACTCGGCTTAAATGAGTTCACCCCCTTTGAAAATTAATATATTAATCAATATCTCACTGAATACCAGAACAATTTCCAAAATTTTGACAAGACTGAGTTTCATAGAACATTTTTTTAACCAATAACATAAAGGTAAGGTTAGGCCGGTTTCACATTAGCGCTTTTTAAGCGCACGCACGGCCGGGGGTAGCTCCGCCCCCGAGCCGGCTCTCTGCCCGGCGTGCCCGCCCCTTGCTTGTAGCGCCGCCTACTAGCGGACAGCGGCGCCTGCGATCGGCGCACCCTATCTTTAGCATAGGGTGCGCAGATCGTGCGCAGGCCGTGCGCTAGTTGCGCTTTGACCTGCGCTGCGCACTTTTGACGGTGCGCCGTGCGCGCCAAAATCAAACTTTTCGGATTTTGGCGCGCACGGCGCACCGTCAAGAGTAAAGATAGGGTGCGCCGATCGCAGGCGCCGCTGTCCGCTAGTAGGCGGCGCTACAAGCAAGGGGCGGGCACGCCGGGCAGAGAGCCGGCTCGGGGGCGGAGCTACCCCCGGCCGTGCGTGCGCTTAAAATCGCTAATGTGAAACCGGCCTTAGTGATATAACTTTCATTACAAAATCTCAAGTGTTGCATTTTTGTGCGCTGGAACTGACCGGACGGTGTGCGGCAGGGGGCGGGGTTTAGCGGGCGGCTGTGCACTGCTCCCTGTAACGCTAGTGTGAAACTAGCCTTACCCAAATTAATTGATGCAAAAATGAATTACACTCCTCATCCAAAACTACTACCGCTAATTTTTTTGCATGACCTCTATGATTTTTAAGGAAAGCACCAAATCTTCTACGCATGGAATGAACAAGATGGTGACATATTTGTAACATATATCTTTTTTTATTCTTCAAGAACGACCTTTTATAGAGCCTGAATGATGGATGGAGAGTGTTGCTCAACTTGTCACTTCAAAACTCCCCATAGGTGTTCAATTGAATTCAGATCAGGAGAAACAGTTGGCCACTGAATCACTTTCACCCTGTTCTTCTTCAGAAATGCAATGGATCATGGTCACGTAGCAAAATTGTGCAACTAGCAAGGCCTTGTAGTGATGGTAACATTTTCTCTTTCATTAGAGAGAAGTACATTTGTGAATTCATAATGCCATCAATGAAATGAAGCTCCCCAACACCAGGAGCACTCATGCAGCCCCGCATGTTTCACTATGGGCACCATACATTTAGAAAGAATGAACATCTACCAAGGGCATGTAGTGATGGTAGCAACTAATTTTTCAATATAGCACATTGCATTTGTAAATTCATGATATCATTAATTAAATGTAGCTCCACAACACCAGCAGCACTCATGCAGCACCACATATGGATGCTTATGTTTCCCTCTAGGCACCATGCATTTTTCTAAATTCATTTTTCCAAATAGAAGTGTTAATAGTTAAAAAAGATAACAGTAGTACTAATAGAAAAATATAAATCAGGTCAATATTCAATAGACTGTCCTTTGCCTTCAAAAACAGCATTAAAGCATCAATACTTCTAAGCAGTTTTGAAGGAACTTTGTAGCGATGTTATTCTAAACATTTTGGAAAACTAATGACAAATTTTGTGTGGATGTAGATAAATCTTTCTATCTCTTCATGTAATCCCAGACTGATGGAGCTATTTCATCACTTCCAGGTCATCCTGATAATATTGCATGATGGATAGGTATCTGCATTTACTTTATTTCTCCTCAATTCAGACACCAAGGAATGGGTGATACTGAGGCCCATAGATTCAGTGGTGAGCAAAGAAGATTTAGTAAAGCAGATGAAAGATTCATAATGTCTAAAACTTTTGCACTGTGTTGTATATACTGTGTTTTACCAATATTATCACCAATACAGCAATATAAGAGAAAAATAATAACCACATATTACCAGCATATACAATTATGATTATACCACCATAGCGATCAATAACCAAGGGGGTAGAAAAGTGTTAACAATCTATGCTTAGCCCCTTTCCTACAATGGAAGTAATATTCCGTCCATGTGACCTGGGACCTAAGTCCCATGGACGGAATATTACGTCATAGCGATCAGCAGCGCCCACGTGGTGAGCGCCGCTGATCGCGACCGGGTGTCAGCTAATTTTTATCGTAAAATTATAGCTAATTTTTCTGGTATTGCCAAACCATTGACTGATTTGACTAAGAAGGGTGCTGATGTGCTGAATTGGTCTCCAGAGGCTGTTTCTTCCTTTCAGGAGCTGAAGCGGAGGTTCACTTCTGCTCTGGTTTTGCGGCAACCTGATGTCTCACTCCCGTTTCAGGTAGAGGTGGACGCTTCTGAGATTGGTGCAGGAGCTGTTTTGTCCCAAAAATGATTCGGTAACATCTAAAATGAATCCCTGTGCTTTCTTTCCCCGAAAGTTCTCCCCATCCGAATGCAACTATGATGTGGGGAATCGGGAACTGTTAGCCATGAAATGGGCATTTGAGGAGTGGAGACATTGGTTGGAGGGAGCTAAACATCAAGTGGTGGTCCTTACTGACCACAAGAATTTGATTTACCTTGAGTCGGCCAAACGCTTGAATCCTAGACAGGCTAGGTGGGCCTTGTTTTTCACACGTTTTGATTTTGTGGTCTCTTTTCTTCCGGGCACTAACAATGTCAAGGCAGACGCCCTCTCTAGGAGTTTCTTTGCTGATTCGCCTATTGTGACCAAGCCTGCTACCATCTTAGGTGAGGGGGTAGTTCTTTCTGCCATCTCGCCCGATTTGAGACGTGCTCTGGAAGAGTTTCAGGAGGACAAACCTGAGCATTGTCCCATTGGAAAATTGTATGTTCCTGACCAGTGGAGGAAGAGAGTAATGTCTGAAGTTCATTGCTCCGCATTGGCTGGTCATCCAGGTATTTTTGGTACTAGAGATTTGGTGAGTCAGTCTTTTTGGTGGCCCGCCTTGTCTCGTGATGTCAGGAATTTTGTGCAGTCCTGTGGGACTTGCTCCCTGTCTAAACCTTGTTCTCGCTCTAGTGGGTTGTTGATGCCTTTGCCGGTGCCCAGGAGGCCATGGACCCATATTTCAATGGATTTTATTTCTGATATGCCTGTCTGTCAGAGAATGACTTATTTGGGTGATTTGTGATAGATTCTCTAAGATGGTACATCTTGTACCACTCCCTAAGTTGCCATCTTCCTCAGAGTTGGTGCCCTTGTTTTTGCAAAAAGGTGGTTCACTTGCATGGGATTCCTGAGAACATTGTGTCTGACAGAGGAGTTCAGTTTGTTTCTAGATTTTGGAGGACTTTTTGTTCCAAGTTGGGAATTCAGTTGTCCTTCTCCTCTGCGTTTCACCCTCAGACCAATGGGCAGACGGAGAGAACAAACCAGACTTTGGAGTCTTATTTGAGATGTTTTATTTCTGCTGATCAGGATGATTGGGTTTCATTTTTGCCCTTGGCTGAATTTGCTTTAAATAATAGAGCTAGTTCTGCCACTTTGATGTCACCTTTTTTTTGTAACTTTGGGTTTCATCCTCGATTCTCTTCAGGGCAGGTGGAGTCTTCTGCCTGCCCAGGTGTTGACACTGTGGTGGAGAGAATGCACCAGATCTGGGACCAAGTGGTGGATAAGTTGTCTCTCTCCCAGGAAAATGCCCAGCGGTTTTCCAACCGGCATATGACCATTGGTCCCCGGTTTAAGGTGGGTGATATGGTTTGGTTGTCATCAAAGAATATCTCTAAGAAGGTGGCTTCTCCAAAGTTTAAACCTAGATTTATTGGACCTTACAAGATTTTGGAGATTCTTAATCCGGTCTCTTTTCGATTGGCTCTTCCTGTTACATTCAAGATCCAAAACGTGATTCATAAGTCTCTGTTAAAGAGGTTTGTTGAGCCAGTAGTTCCTGTGGTGGCACCTCCTGACCCTGTATTGGTTGAAGGTAATGTGGAATATGAGGTTGAGAAGATACTGGATTCTCGTCTGGCTAGACGGAGACTCCAGTATTTGGTTAAGTGGAAGGGTTATGGCCAGGAGGATAATTCTTGGGTCTCTGCATCTGATATTCATGCTGAAAGATTGGTTCGTGCTTTTCATCGGGCCCATCCTGATCGCCCTGGTGGCATGGATGAGGGTTCGGTGACCCCTCCTCAAGGGGGAGGTACTGTTGTGAGCTCATTTTCTCCTTCACCTTTGATGTCCGATGAACTCCCTCTGCTGGTGAAAGGAGGTAGTGGAATTGATTTGGATGGGAAAAACCTGTCATCTGAACAGGTGGAGTGTGATTGGACATCCGGAATCTCGGAGTGGATATAAGGCCGCCGACGCCCTGCTGGGTTGCTGGTGATCCTCTCTGCTCTGAGCTCTGGCCTCCAGTTTAGTCCTGTCTACTAAAGCTAAGTCTTTGCTCTGCTATTGTTCCATGAGATTTTGTCTGGTTTACTTAGTGTTTGTGTTCAGCCAGCCCTGGTTGGGACTGGCTTAACTCCATTTTTGTCTCTGATCAGTTGATCTCTTTGCTCTGTTTTCAGAATATACCTGAGTGCTGATATAGTGATTTTGAAGTCTAGTGACTTCAGGGCCTTTTCTATCAGATGTGTTGGACATTATTTTTGGCAGGGTTTTTGCGTGATTGCAGGCAGTTGTTAGCTGTCCTATCTAGTTAGTGAGGGCCCCATCGTTTGCTCAGCCTGTCTTTCTGTCTGTGTTTGTGTTTTCACCGTCAATACATGTTGGGGGCTGTCTATTGCTTTGGGGTCTGCTCTGGGGCAGTTTAGATTTCCCCTTTCTTTAGGTTTATTTAGTTCTCCGTCTGTGAACGAGGTGTCTTGTACCACCGTAGGACCACCCCACGGCTACTGTTAGTTGTTGTGAATAGGATCAGGGGTCTGCAATCCGCTAGCTACCAACCTCTCCGGTTTTCAGGACTTAGCTTGTTTTTTTGTTTTTTCCTCCTCCGGTGACTCATTCATAACACCATTCCATCAAAGTCTGCATTCCAAAACGTCACTCCTTCCCTTCCGAGCCCCTTCTCCCACATATGATGTATCAGCGTGCTCAGGACAAATTGGACAACAACTTTTGGGGTCCAATTTCTCCTGGTACCCTTGGGAAAATAAAAATAAAAAAATTGGGGACTAAATGATCATGTTTGTGGAACAAATACGATTTTTTTATTTTCATGCCCGGGCATTATAAACTTCTATGAAGCCCTTGGGGGTTCAAAGTGCTCCCCAAATATCTAGATAAGTTCCTTAGGGGGTCTAGTTTCCAAAATGGTATCATTTGTGGGGGATTTCCACTGTTTAGGTACATCAGGGGCTCTCCAAAGGCAACATGACACCCGCAGACCATTCCATCAAAGTCTGCATTCCAAAACGTCACTACTTCCCTTCCGAGCCCCTATGTGGGCCCATACAGTAGTTTTCTCCCACATATGGGGTATCAGGGTACTCAGGACAAATTGGACAACAACTTTTGGGGTCCAATTTCTCATGGAACCCTTGGGAAAATAAAAAAATTGGGGACTAAATTATCATGTTTGTGGAAAAAATACAATTTTTTTATTTTCACGCTCGGGCATTATAAACTTCTGTGAAGCACTGGGGGGTTCAATGTGCTCAACACACATAGAGATAAGTTCCTTGGGGGGTCTAGTTTCCAAAATGGTGTCATTTGTGGGGGGTTTCTGCTGTTTTGGTACATCAGGGGCTTTCCAAATGCAACATGGTGTCCGATCTCAATTCCAGCCAAAACGTCAAATGGCACTGCTTCCCTTCCGCGCTCTGCCATGCGCCTAAATAGTCGTTTACACCCACATATGGGGTATCAGTGTACTCAGAACAAATTGCACAATAACTTTTAGGGTCCTGTTTCCCTTGGAAAAATAAGAATTGAGGGTGAAAAGATCATTTTTGTAGAAAAAATATGATTTTTTAATTGTACGGTTGTACGTTATAAACTTCTGTGAAGCCCGTGGGGGTTCAAAGTTCTCACCACACATCTAGATAACTTTTGGAAAAGTCAGGTTTCATGAAACGAAACTCGACCCTAAAAAAACAAAAGTCGCTCAACACTACTCACCACACATCTAGATTAGTTCCTTGGGGGGTCTAGTTTCCAAAATGGGGTCACTTGTGGGGGGTTTCCACTGTTTAGGTACATCAGGGGCTCTCCAAACGTGACATGGCGTCCGATCTGAATTCCAGCCAATTTTGCATTGAAAAAGTCTAACGGCGCTCTTTCCCTTCTGAGCTCTGCCATGCACCGAAACAGTGGTTCCCCCCATATATCAGGTATCAGCGAACTCAGGACAAATTGCGCAATAACTTTTGCAGTCCAATTTCTCCTGTTACCCTTGGTAAAATAGAAATAATTGAACCTGAAGTATTTTTTTTGTGAAAAAAAGTTAAATGTTCATTTTTTTAAAATATTCAAAAAATTCCTGTGAAGCACCTGAAGGGTTAATAAACTTCTTGAATGTGGTTTTGAGCACCATAAGGGGTGCAGTTTTTAGTATGGTGTCACATTTGAGTATTTTCTATCATATAGACCCCTCAAAGTGGCTTCAAATATGATGTGTCCATAAAAATAAAATGGTGTTGCAAAAATGAGAAATCGCTGGTCAACTTTTAACCCTTATAGCTTCCTAACAAAAAAAAATTTTGGTTCTAAAATTGTGCTGATGTAAAGTAAGTATGTGGGAAATGTTACTTATTAAGTTTTTTGTGTGCCGTATCTCTGTGATTTAAGAGCATAAAAATTCAAAGTTGGAAAATTGCGAAATTTTTGAAATTTTTGCCAAATTTCTGTTTTTTTCACAAATAAACACAAGTTATTTGAATGAAATTTTACCACTGACATGAAGTACAATATGTCATGAGAAAACATTGTCAGAATCACCGAGATCCATGGAAGCGTTTCAGAGTTATTACCTCATAAAGGGACAGTGGTCAGAATTGTAAAAATTGGTCCGGGAGTTAACGTGCAAACCACACTTGGTAGTGAAGGGGTTAAAGTAAATGTCACTCACCTATCTTGTCTAATTGGCTGTTGCCTTTTATTGTGCTTCTTGTTGAGTGTTACTAGTGGCTTGTCATTCCTCACTGAAAAAAATTCTCAAAGCCTATTAAGGTCTACTTAGACTTCTGTGATTTTATCACTTGCTTCTACTGCTTTTCTGACCTGCTGGTCAGCCCATATAAATATCACAACCTGTCATTAAAGTCTTTTCACATTACATTGCAATCTTCTGTGGATTACACATCTTGCATCTATTGCTTTTGCAACCTGCTGGTTAAACATCGAAAATATTAATCGAGACTATTCACATTATTCTGCATTTGTGCTAAACATTTTACATACCCCGGTAGAATTTTTGCTTTCTTGGCCTTTTTTCAGAGAATATGAAAGATAACACCAAAACTTTTTCTCCACTCATGGTTAGTGGTTGGGTGAAGCCATTTATTATCAAACTACGGTTTTCTCTTTTTGAATCATAATAACAACCCAAAATATCCAAATGACCCTGATCAAAAGTTTACCTACTCTGGTGATTTTGGCCAGATAAAATGCACAGAAAGTTGACACAAATGGGTTTGAATGGCTACTAAAGGTAACATCCTCACCTGTGACATGTTTGCTTGTAATCAGTGAATGTACATAAAAGCTGAGTGAGTTTCTGGGATGCAGACAGACTCTTGCATCTTTCATCCAGCCACTGACATTTCTGGATTGTGAGTCATGGGAATCTTTTGAACACAACTGTATATACAGGTGTGAATTCTGCTACCTTAGCACTGGATAAAACCTGCCACTTTTCTTTTAATCTGCCTTGTCTGCTTTTGTGGCTTCCAGTGTGTCTTGCCTTGCTTGCTTGTCTGCCAACCAGCATAGTCTTCTGTCCTTACTTTTCATGTACCTTCCAACCTGCTGTGCCAACACCCTGGATCCATGTATCCACCCTGACCTGTAGCTTTATGTATCCACCTCTCCATGTGAGTGCTGACAGAAAAAGTCACAATACTAGAAAAAAAAGTAGGAGCCGTTGACAGCAACATCACGGTCACCATTTGCAGTCGATTTCTAGCCATTAGTACAGCTAAACACTGAGCACAATTGGCTTTCTATTCCTTTGGCAATCATATTAGTGGGAAAAGAGTTATGGAATAGATGACACTTGTTGTTTACGTCATTGCAGGATGATATTATTTCTGGCAGTGTCACTGGTAGTTTCAAGTCCTCGTCCTCTGGTGTTCTAACAATTAATAATGGGGAAGCCTCCATGGTTGGATGCTACATCTGGTTACACCACTAGATGGTAATTATATACCTGGTCCTAGCAACCTCCTCAAAAGACATCACCCTGTGCCCAACAGCAACATGGTACAGCATTGCATCCACTCAATTGTTTCAATTGCATAAGGTGTTGTGAGTTCATTTTTCCCCTCACCATTGAGGTCTGATGAACTCCCTCCTCTAGTGAAAGAAGGTAGTGAGACTGATTACCAAACACCTGGGCAGCTGGATGATGACTGGGTGGCTGGAATGGAGGACTGGATATAAGGCTGCCGACGCCCTTCTTCCTGGCTGGTGATTTTCCTGCTGGATTCCTGGAGACCAGTCTGATTCCTGCATCTCAAAGCTAAGCTTTTCTGCTCTTCTTTGTACTCTTCAGTTTAGTTTTTGTTTTGCCTTGTTTTTTGGGAGTTCTGCCATCCCCGGCCGGGGGTGAGCTGGATTCCATTTTTGTCTCTGATCTGTTGATATTTTGCTCTGTCTTCAGAATATACCTGTGTGCTGATATAGTCTTTGAAGCCTAGCGACTTCAGGGCCTGTTTTTCCTATCAGTCGGTTGGCTCATTTTGATAGGGTTTTTGCGGATGGCAGACAGCAGCTTTCCTATCCTGTCCTATGTAGTTAGCTTGGGCCCCATCATTTGCACAACCTATCTTTCTATCTGTGTTAGTGTTTTCATCTTGCTTCACCGTCATTATATGTTGGGGGCTGCCTATTGCTTTGGGGTCTGCTCTGGGGCAGTTTAGTTTTTCCCCTTTCTGTCTTTAGGCTATATAGTTCTCCGGCTGTGATCGAGGGGTCTAGGGCACCGTAGGAACCCCCCATGGCTACTGCTAGATGTTGTGGATAGGTTCAGGGGTCTGCAATCTGATAGCTGCCAACCTCTTTGGTTTTTCTGGACTTAGCTGGTATTTTGTTTTTTCCTCCTTCGATGACTCATCATAACAATAAGGTGAAGCACTACCGTGCAGCTCTACACCTTGTAAGCATCGTCAATTAAAGCCGTACAACAGAGTTTTTTCCCTGCAACAAGGAGCAGATCCCACGATGGACGGCTCTGTGTCAAATGAAGCTGGGCATTTTAATGGCTGTCAGTGCCTATAGCATTGTGAAATGACAGCCTTTGGGTTTGGCAAGGTAACTTACTGTCCTTGCATAGTTCACTTGTCCTGTTACAAATATTAATGCCGTGCATTGTCTCAAAAAAAGTCTACCAACTTTAGTGACATAGCATCTCTGAAAAATATTTATGTCACACAAAGTGCCTCTGAACATAAAGAAATAAAATAAGAATGCCAACTACAGTGCTAAAGATAAGGAGGATTTGTGGATAATCTGCGCTGCTAGTATCCCATATCAGAAATCTAAATCCAGACCAAAAGTACATGCGTTTTTTCTTTATTTAGTCAACGTGTTTCAAAGTAGTACAGACTTTTCATCAGGATGCTTTCTTCTTTGAAACGCGTTGTGTTATAATTGAGTCACCGTAGGAGGCAAAAACAAAAATGCTAGCTAAGTCCTGAAAACCAGAGAAGTTGGCAACTATCAGATTGCAGACCCCTGAACCTATCAACACAACTAGCAGTAGCCGTGGGGGTTCCTACGATGACCTAGACCCCTCGATCACAGCCGGAGAGATACATAGGCCTAAAGAAGGAAAGGGGAAAATCTAACTGCCCCAGAGCAGACCCCAAAGCAATAGGCAGCCCCCCACATATAATGACGGTGAAGCAAGATGAAAACACTTACACAGACAGAAAGACAGGCTGAGCAAAGATGGGGCCCAAAAACTACCTAGATAGGAACGGATAGGAAGGCTGCTGTCTGCAATCTGCCAAAACCCTATCAGAGACAAAAGCCAACAAGCTGATATAAAAATGGCCCTGAAGCAACTAAGCTTCAAAAACTAAATCAGCACTCAGGTACTTTCAGAAGACAGAGCTCACGGAACACTGCACACTCCAGCAGGGAGTGGCAGAATCCAAAAAGCAAGAAAAACAAAAACAAATCTTAGATGCAAAAGGCAAAACAGAAAACTTAGCTTTAGGAGAGCAGGAATCAGACTGGTGTCCAACTATCCCCTCTCTAGTCCATACTTAATGCGGCAGCCAGGGTCGTCCATCTGGCTAATCGGTACTCGGACGTGTCCGCTCTTCGTCAGTCATTATACTGGCTGCCCATTCATTATAGGATCCAATTCAAAGTATTTGTTCTCACCCACAAAGCTCTCCATGGTGCGGCACCCCCTACATCTCCTCCCTCATTTCTGTCTATCGGCCTAGCCGATCGCTGCGCTCTGCAAGCGACTTTCGAACAAACCTCTGCACTAATCCGTACCTCCCACTCCCGACTCCAAGACTTCTCCCGTGCTGCTCCTATCCTCTGGAATGCTCTACTCCAAGAAATTAGGACTAACCACAATTTGCATAGTTTTAGGCGCTCCCTCAAAACACATTTGTTCAGAGCGGCTTATCACGTTCACTAATCAAAGTCATTCTATGTGTAAGTGTGCGTGTGTAGCCCATTCACTATATCCATCCATCCTTCACTCCCTCAAGATGGCTGGACCTTCATTGTAAATACACCATTGTAAATACACACCTGTACTTTGCATCTCCCTCACCTCATGGTAGATTGTAAGCTCTCACGAGCAGGGTCGTCTTATTTTGCTTTAATTATTGCATTTTTAACGTTGCTACTTATGACTTGTGTTTTGAAACTGTTAAACTGTAAAACGATGCGGAATATGTTGGCGCCATATAAATAAAGATTATTATTATTATTATTAAATAAACCTCATGAAAATTGACTCCTATGTTTAAAATGTATATTTCTGATACTATAGTGAAATTTTAGAAAACTATTTTAGATAAATCTGACAAGAGAATGAAATGTCATTTATTTAAATGTTAAATGATATTTGAGGAGCATAAAATAAAATCTTATGTATTTTCAAAAATGTCACTTCGCCTAAAATGAGATAATTCAATGCATTACTTTAGCTAACTGTGGTATAAATGAATTCTCTTTAAGTTGTCCAATTTTCATAGTATATTTTAATCTTTCACTCTTTATAGTGTATGAAGAATAGTGTAAGAGAAGCTAATCGGGGTAACGTTTAAATAGGTGGCACAATTTTGATTTACTACTTTTACATAAGGGAAACACTTTTGTAAATAAAAAAAATATATATTTTCATGAGTGCTCATTTGTTGTTTAGAGTGAGCCTTACACTTTTTTCCTATAGCAAAGCTAAGCTTAGGGCTTGCTTACTTTGTGGGACGAAATATATATTTATCTATACCATTTTGAGGTATATGCAACTTTTTTTTAATAACTATTTACATAATAGAAAATTTAAACTACATGCTCTCATAGTAGTTAACAGGTAGTTTTCTGACAATGAAGATTCTGTTATGAATGGGTCACCGAGGAGGATGGCAAGAACAGGCTTAGCAGCTAGAAGACCAGAGAGGTTGGTAACTAAGCGGATTGCAGACCACTGATCCTATCCGCACAAATAGCAGTAGCCGTGGAGCGTTCCTACGATGCCCTAGACACTTCGTCACAACCGGAGGCCTAACTAAGCCTAAAGACAGAAAGATGAAATCTAAACTGCCCCGGAGCAGATCCCCAAAGGAATAGACAGCCCCCAAACATATATTGTCGATGAGACAAGATGAGACACAAACACAGGCAGAGAACAGACTGAGCAAACGGTGGGGCCCAAGCTGTCTAGACAGGACAGGTAATGTATAACAGCAAGTAAGATAAAATATAACTTTTAATACATAACTCTAAAATAATCAAACCTAAAGTGTCACCAAAAGTGATTAAAACGAGATGCCCATACATTGGGTAATCCCCAAAGGATAATTGAATGCACCCAAAAACATCAGATAGGAGTATAGAATGCTGTTAATGTGATAACCAAACAGCAATCTATATATATTGGATACAGCATAAAAAATAGCAAAATGCCATAGCCAATTGCACTCATATGTTTATATACTGGCAAAACCAAGGAAAGGGGAAGGGTTCATAGCCACAAATAGATGAGAGTAATAATAAAAGGAACAATCTCACCAATATTTTGCAGACGGTCAGGAGTCTCCAGGGATACTCATCATACATATGGATAGGCAGCAGTGGGAGTACAATACCCTGTCACAACCCTCATAAGCTGACCATTATCTGATCCCCAGACTCCTGCCCTGACAAGGGCAGTCCACAGCTAGCCCTAAATTGCACAAGCCCTACACTTTCCCTTCAAGGAGGGTCCCAACGCGTTTCATCCAAGTAATTCTTCAGGGGACTAACTTGTTCAAAAGTGCCACAGTGCTAAAGCTAAGAGATACATCCTCCTGCTCTCAATACTCTCTGCTGTCTGCAGTGAGCGGAGGAAAAAGGGCTTATTTATATCATCAGGGCGATCCACACAGCCCCATCCTAATTAATTCAGTGAGTCACACATGTATACTCACTTTCACTTTACATATCAATTGTCCTCCATTATGTGATTCTTCCCCAAGGTGCACGCCACAGTTCACATTAACTCCGCCCCATGACATCACAAAGCAAAGCCTCATGGGTACAGAGCACTCACTGGTCAAAGACGCCACACTTCCTGTGAAACCAAGATGGCGGATGCCCCACTTCCGGTGACGTCTCAAAACACAGTAGACGCCCTTCGGAATGCCCCACTTCCGGTAGAACCAAGATGGCGGGTGCCCCACTTCCGGTTGGCATACAAAAGCCGTCTCTGGAAGTGCATTATGTCTCACTTTCATAAAAGCACATAGCGCTGTGCCATAGCACTTCGGTGGGCCAGACAACATCAAGCCCCACTTCCAGGGAAGCATATAAAATGGTGCCGCCCCACTTTCAATAGGTGGAACCGCATCAAGCCACACCTCCTGAAAGGAAGTGCCACCCACAACAGCGCAAAAAATAACGCTAGCAAAGGGAAAATAGCACGCGAATTAATACAAAAACACCCCCGGTCTACCAGGGCAGAGATGAATTTAAATAACATCCAGATATAGTGGTAATTCAGTGATAACGATTGATCACATATGAAAGAGATGCAACAACACCACCTAAACGGAAATCACTTCAAGGGTTCTTAGGGGAACACAATACATCTCACCAATATGGTGAAATATATATATAGAGGGAGCGGGGAGAAAGACTAAAGCCCCCCTCACTTATCTCTGAAAACACCTTCACTCAAAAGAAATATCTTCCTTCATTTAACGTTGCTTTCAAAGAGCTGCAGCAGGTATATAAGGATCAAATCACTTCTTGGTGGGAAGTACAGAGCCTAGAGAGCTATCTTAAGGCTAAGATCGTTCCTCGACATTTGAGAATTAACCTTTTGGCTGGTAATAGACATAAGAATCCTGCCTTTGTACTTAAATGGGAACGTGAAGCCACTGAGAGCTCTCTACGCTTTATGCAATTGCTGCTAGATGAAGAAAAGGCTACCCTGAGTTTATTGAATGAAAAGTTTAAAGAACACATTGAGGTTACTAAAAAGTTTTCTACGGAGACAGACTTTGGTTTAAAAGAAACAAAGCTTCAGACATATATTGAACGCTTTCAGTATCATCTTAAGGAGAGAAAGCACAAGCAGTATTTGCGAGACGTTCAAGACTTTAAGGATAACAAAGCTTATTTAGTTCTAACCCCACGTATAGGTGGCCCTGATAGAGATACTGAACTCTCTTCAACAGATACGGACTTCTCCGAATCAGAAAGTAGAAGTCGTTCTAATAGAGGGAGAAACAGAGGGCGAGGTAGGGGTCGAGGCTCACGGGGACCTTCTGATAGATCTGATACATCTAGTGGGCATTTTTTAGACCAAGTTTATGCCCTAAGGAACAGACCACCACAATCCAAGAAGTGACGAGTTGTGTATCTAATGATTTGTCCCTTTCTCAGGATATTCAGATTATTAACCTCTCAGAGAGGTTGATTGATGGTGCTGAAAGATCTGTATTGAGTAAGGGTCTTTCATTTGTCCCTAACACGGATTTTGATCTTTTCCGTACAGTGAAGGATCTTAATCTGTTTTTACGCAAAGTTAGGTGGAAGAAGTTCTACCAGAAACAAGATTCTCGTGTAAGTTTAGAGTTGGGCATTCCGGAAGACATGCTACCTGATGTCAGATTGCTCGACTCTCTTTCAGAGACTGACCCTAACACTTTGGGTCAAGGTCCTTTTACTGAATTGAGAAATAGAAGTACGAAAATGCCGCCACCAACTGGTGATCTGTCCGCGATTGATGTTTTTTCTAATCTAGTCACTGATGATTTAATTAAACTTTCACAAGATCGGCTCTATTGCCACTATAATTGCTCGAAGGAGGAAATGGATGCGATTGCGCGTCTGGAACAGGACGACAGCATTGTGATTAAGCCCTCAGATAAGGGTGGCAATGTTGTCGTCCTGGGAGTCGATCACTACCAACAGATGTGTGACGCTATCCTTTCTGATGGTGACACATATGAGGTGTTGACATGCAATCCCATGAATGTGTATCGAGAAGAATTGCAACAGATCCTATTAGAGGCTATGAGTAAAAAGCTAATTAATAAAACTGAATTTGAATTTATGCTCCCGAAACATCCAATCACTGCCACCTTTTATTGTTTACCCAAGGTTCATAAGGGACTTCGTCCCCTTAGGCCTCTTTCACACATCAGGTTTTCGCCGTCAGGCGCGATCCGGCGCTTTTGACAGAAACCGGATCCGGCGAAATGCAATGCCGGATCCGGTTTCCCCCCCATTGACTTGCATTTGCGCCGGATCGCGCCGGATGGCCATGCGTTTCATCCGGTTTTCGCCGGATCCGGCAATGTGTCGCAATGTGTCGCGATCCGGCGTCTGGAAAAAACGTCTACTGTAACGTTTTTTTTCTCCGGCGAAAAAGCCGTACCCGCCGGATCCGGCGCGTCCGGCTTTTTCACACAATGAAAGCCTATGAGCGCCGCAATGCGCCGGATCCGGCGAAAGCCGGATCCGGTGGCCGGATCCGGTTTTTTTGGTCTGAGCATGCTCAGTAGCTCTGCCCACAAGACATATATAAAAGCAAGACAATGGGACCCTCAGCCACACCCAACATGCCACCCAAGCCAAGAACCAGGAGCAGGAGAAGGCAGCAGACATCTGCAGCAGCAGCACCATCAGCACCACCCCAAATGGAGCAGCATGCTGAACAACGGGAGGGGAGTCCAGCAGCAGATGAGAGACGGTAATTATCAAATCCCCCATTCCTCCAAACTAGGGCCATGGAATATCAAGATATTCATTGGCCCTTTGTTTCTCTTTATTCAACAGCCGCCAAAGAGATGCAGCAGCAGCAGCAGAAATGGCATCACTGGCAGCAGCAATACCCACAGCCATGGAGTCTGGCCATCAACAGGACAGCACATCTTCTTCTGGGAGCCCTCCCTCGCATCGTCAGCGTTTGACGGTAAGTTTTTATTTCCAAAATCCATCATCTCTGTAATATATGTCTATTCATTGCCTTTTATTTCAAAACAGGAATCACAAGATGAAGAGGAGCTCCCAGAAGAAGAAGGAAGGGGTGGACAGACGCTTGGAGTGGGCTCACAATTCGTAAGTTTTTTGCATCAAACGCAGAAACACAACATCACACTACACACAACACATAGAAAACAATGTTCTGCAGACCACACACAGCAAACAAATGCCTACATCCAAACACATAACATTTTTTGTTTTCTTCTCTAGTCTTCCCAATCTGGTGCTCGGCCAAGAGGTCCTCGCAGTGCCTCACAGGGTCGTCGGCGACAGCAACGCGGCGGTCACCAGCGTGTAAGTATAAATATTTTTGCTTTGTTTTTTTGCACTTTTTATTTCATTTCTTTTGTGGAGGCTAATTATGTTATTTTTGTCTTTTTCTTTAACAGCCTTCACAGCGTGCTCCCGACTCTGACGGTGAGGATGGAGGGATTGATGTGGACCGCCTCATCGATCTCGTCAGAGAAAGGGAGCCTCTCTGGAATATGGCTGACCGCCACCACGCTGACCTGATCATTACCCGACGACTCTGGGAGGAAATCTGTTCTCTCCTTGTGGGCCGCTGGGAGGACCTCGAAGCTCGGGCCCAGATTAAAGAGCGTAAGTATATACAGTAACGGTTGCTTGATGTAAACCAGTGTTTCCCGAACTCCAGTCCTCGTGGTCCCCACGGATCATGTGTTCAGGATTTCTATTTACTATTGAAATCCTGAAAACATGACCCCTGGGGACCATGAGGACTGGAGTTTGTGAAACACTGATGTTGTATACTAACCACTCCTTTCTCGTTTCAGGGAACAGAATTGTGAATCGGTGGCGGTCTGTGAGGGATCGTTTCAAGAAGGAGTTCAATAAAGAGATGCGGGCCCCGAGTGGATCTGGAGGACGCAGGAGCAAGTACAAGTACGCACAAGCCCTGTCGTTCCTCCGGGAAACAATGCTCACCAGAAGGTAAATATTACACACCACATGTGAAAAAAATATTAGATGTAACTTTTTTTTTTCAGCCAGGGCCATACCATGTCAGTATTTTAATTGTTTTTTTTTCTCTTTATTCCACAGCACGGTGAGCAGCACTCGGGAGCCTGCACGATTGGACCCTTCTGAGGCGATCCCTGAGGAGACCGGCACCGAGGGACACTTCGACCGCCCCGGTACATCTGCACCTTCCCTGCCTTCCCACACATTCGACCCATCTGTCCCATCCACCAGCACAGGAGCATCGTGGCCGCCTACATTACATGAAGCTGCTGGTGAGGAGATCGCTTTCCCTTTACCCCACCCTTCTGCCCCTGCCGCCTCTAGTACACCTGCGGGTACTGGGCGGCAGCGGCAGAGGGGTCAGGAAAAGAGTTATGCGCAAGAGTTATTGCATCTGAATGCATCTTTCCAGAACTGTCTCAAAGTCTTGTCAGAGCAAATCTCCGCAGGCTTTCAGCAGATCAACTCCAGCATTCTGGAGGTGAAGACACTTCTGCAAACCATGCATTCAGAAGCAAGATCTTCGCCAAACCACACCTTTTTCAGGTCTGTTGTGGAGCGCATGGAAACACTATCTCCTACCCAGCAGATGCATGTAATGCATTCGTGCCACGGTGCTCTACAGCAGGTTACCTCCCAACCTCCACCTCCCACCACTGTAGTTCCTCCACCTGCACCCCCTCCAGCCACTTTCCATCCTCCCCCTCCTATTACATCTGCAACCCCTCCAGCCACTTTTCATCCTCCCCCTCCTACTACATACCAGCAACCTGCCCAGTACCAGCAACCTCCCCAGTACCAGCAACCTCCCCAGTACCAGTCATCTCCCCACTTCCAGCAACCTGCCCCGTACCAAACTCCTTCCCCGTACCAAACTCCTTCCCCGTACCAAACTCCTTCCCCATACAACTTTCCATCAACATCATCTGCTCCTACAGTCCCTGCCCAACCCTCCACTCCACCACCCACCACCTCTTCTGCTTCCCACATGTCCACCCATTCTGTAGTTTTTTCCACACCTTCACCTCTAACTGTTCCTTCCCCACCACGATCCCAGTCCTCTCTCCACACACCCAGTGTCGAAGTGTCCTGCAGCCCCTCCAGCAGTATTTCCACCCCACAGTACACAGAATTGTAATGTGTGTTTTTTGTAATAAAAATGCCCATTGGGTTTAAAACCTTTATTAAAAAAGTTTTTTGCACTTTAAAAACATTTTACAAAAAAAAAAAAAATTTAAATAAAAGTTAAATTATCGTTTCACAATGGTTGTCTGTCATTTCTTTCTGCGGCGAACTATGTTTTTAAAAATGGTTAAATACAGGGTATTTCAAAGGTAAAAAGGTATTCAAAACCAGGTATAACTGTGGGTAAATTTTAGCTTTTTGCCACAGTTGTGTTCCTGGTTGTGTTTGAAGCAAAGTATTTCACCTAAAAAGTTGTGTTTATTGTTGGTGATTTCCTACCAATGTGCACAACTTTTGTTAAAAGGTGAAATACTTTGCATAAAACACAACCAGGTACACACCTGTGGCCTAAAGGTAAAAATAGTAAGACCATGACAAGATAGCCAACTTTGGTTGGCAAAGGTATATACTGTTGGTCCAGAAGGTACACAAGTTTAGGGCAAAAATCTCTCACACTCTGTCATCCCAGTGTACTCTGCCTTGAGGTGAAATAAAGTATAGTGGAAAATTGTCCCTGAAACCGTCACAGAACTTCTAGTGGTAATATTTCCAATGACAACATCCATCTTCGCCAGTAACTTGCTCTTCTCTCCAACCTTCACTTTCTTCTCTACAACCTGTCAAAGAAGGGCTGTAGGAACATGCTATATCTAGTTTTCCAGTAGCCAATCCCGTTCGGAAGGCCACAAGGGTCAATTTTAAAAACCGGATCCGGCGTAATCCGTCGAAAAACGGATGAACCGGATGAGACGGATCCGGTTTTGTCTGTCAAGAACAAGACGGATCCGGCAGAAAACCGGATCCGGCACTTCAGGTTTTACAAAACATTTGCCGGATCCGGCATTCCGGCACGACGCCGGATCGCGCCTGACGCCGAAAACCTGATGTGTGAAAGTAGCCTTAAAGGTAGACCAATTGTCTCAGGGGTGGGTAGTCTCTGCCAGAATGTAGGAATTTATCTAGATCAGATCTTGTCTCCCTTTGTTTCCTCATTACAATCTTTTGTGAAAGATACACCAGATTTCCTCCGTCGATTGGATGGGCTTAACATTGATCCTAAGGCTCATCTTGCTAGTATTGACGTTGAGGCATTGTATTCATCCATTCCGCATGTATATGGTTTGGAAGCAGTGTAACATTTTTTGAACATGAGAGGGTGCCAATATCGAGAACATAATCTTTTTGTCTTGCAGCTCCTCCGGTTCTGCCTCACCAGGAATTTTTTTGTCTTCAATCACAGGGTCTACCACCAGCTGAGGGGGACTGCTATGGGGTGTCCCTGTGCACCGGCTTATGCTAATCTCCTCCTCGGCTGGTGGGAGGAGACCTTGGTTTTTGGTGGTGACGAAGATGAAGGGTCGTCTGTGTGCCGTGTCCCTGAGCTATGGACGCGGTACATAGACGACATTTTCGTTGTATGGAGGGGCTCGGTTGAGGAATTTAAGGAATTTGTTGTCACTCTTAATCATAATGTTATAGGCCTGTTTTTCACTTCAGTTATCGAGACATTGAGACTGCCCTTTCTTGATATTCTGATCGAAAAGGATGAGAAAGGTGAAATAGTGACTTCGACATATAGGAAACCGACATCAACAAACTCTTTATTACATTGGGATAGCCATCATCCCCAACATTTGAAAAAAGCCATCCCTAAGGGACAATACCTTAGGGTTCGGAGGAATTGCTCCGATACGTTGAGTTTTGAATCCCAAGCGAGAGATTTGAGGGATAGATTTTTAAACAGGGGTTACCCCAAATATGTGTTGAAGCAGGCCTATCAAAGAGCCAAGGACAGCAGACGATCTGAATTGTTGAGTACTGGCAGAGTAAAGCCTCCGGCTAATGATACCCTCAGATTTATAACTACATATGACAATGGTGCGGTTCCTGTGAGGAACATCATTAAGAAGCATTGGTCCATCTTACAGATGGACAATGATGTTTCCCCATACTTGAGTGCCTCCCCTATGATTATATATAGGAAAGCACGCTCTTTGAAGGATAGATTGGTGCGGAGTCATTTTTCATCTTCGGTGAACAAAACATGGCTCCATAGTGATGTCACGGGCTGCTTTAAGTGTGGCCATTGTGTGGCTTGTTCACACATTGGTGTGAATAAGACCTTTACTAGCAATGTGACTGGTAAGAAATATACCATCAAACACTTTATGAATTGTAGCACCAAGGGCGTCATTTATAAAGTCACTTGTAAATGTGGGTCAGAATATGTTGGAAAGACAATTCGTGAATTCAGGAGAAGGATCGGTGAACATGTGGGAGATATAACACATAAGAGGGACACCTCTATCTCAAGGCATGTTCATGGTATGCATGATGGACAGATTACGTGCCTTACTTTTACTGCAATTGATAGGGTCTGTAAACCACAGAGAGGCGGCAACTGGGATCAGTTGTTGTTACAATGTGAGGCTAAGTGGATCTTCTATTTGGATACGGTAACACCTAAAGGCCTTAATGAGCAAATTAATTTCAACTGTTTCATTTGAATTCCTTCTTTTTTGTTTCCCAATTTTCAATCCACTGATAGGATTGTTTTATAAGCCTAAATCACTATTTTTGTCACCAATTATTAGGATCTGCATTGTACGTTTGTATATATCCTTTCCATATTGGTACCTTACATTGTCCAACAGTATTGATATTAGTGAGGGGGGCTTTAGTCTTTCTCCCCGCTCCCTCTATATATATATTTCACCATATTGGTGAGATGTATTGTGTTCCCCTAAGAACCCTTGAAGTGATTTCCGTTTAGGTGGTGTTGTTGCATCTCTTTCATATGTGATCAATCGTTATCACTGAATTACCACTATATCTGGATGTTATTTAAATTCATCTCTGCCCTGGTAGACCGGGGGTGTTTTTGTATTAATTCGCGTGCTATTTTCCCTTTGCTAGCGTTATTTTTTGCGCTGTTGTGGGTGGCACTTCCTTTCAGGAGGTGTGGCTTGATGCAGTTCCACCTATTGAAAGTGGGGCGGCACCAATTTATATGCTTCCCTGGAAGTGGGGCTTGATGTTGTCTGGCCCACCGAAGTGCTATGGCACCGCGCTATGTGCTTTTATGAAAGTGAGACATAATGCACTTCCAGAGACGGCTTTTGTATGCCAACCGGAAGTGGGGCACCCGCCATCTTGGTTCTACCGGAAGTGGGGCATTCCGAAGGGCGTCTACTGTGTTTTGAGACGTCACCGGAAGTGGGGCATCCGCCATCTTGGTTTCACAGGAAGTGTGGCGTCTTTGACCAGTGAGTGCTCTGTACCCATGAGGCTTTGCTTTGTGATGTCATGGGGCGGAGTTAATGTGAACTGTGGCGTGCACCTTGGGGAAGAATCACATAATGGAGGACAATTGATATGTAAAGTGAAAGTGAGTATACATGTGTGACTCACTGAATTAATTAGGATGGGGCTGTGTGGATCGCCCTGATGATATAAATAAGCCCTTTTTCCTCCGCTCACTGCAGACAGCAGAGAGTATTGAGAGCAGGAGGATGTATCTCTTAGCTTTAGCACTGTGGCACTTTTGAACAAGTTAGTCCCCTGAAGAATTACTTGGATGAAACGCGTTGGGACGCTCCTTGAAGGGAAAGTGTAGGGCTTGTGCAATTTAGGGCTAGCTGTGGACTGCCCTTGTCAGGGCAGGAGTCTGGGGATCAGATAATGGTCAGCTTATGAGGGTTGTGACAGGGTATTGTACTCCCACTGCTGCCTATCCATATGTATGATGAGTAGAGTTGAGCGATACCGTCCGATACTTCAAAGTATCGTATCGGATGGTATCGGCCGATCTTTAAAAAAAGTATCGGTATCGCCGATTCCGATACCGGAAGTCCCATTCAAGTCTATGGGACTTCCGGTATTGGAATAAGAAAAACCCTTTCCTTCCCTTGTACAGCCTCTCTGGGGTCTGTACGGGCCTTTCGGGGGGCTGTGCCGGCCTGCCAGGGGGTCTGTGCAGGCTCCGGTGGTCTGTGCCGGCCTGCCGGTGGTCTGTGCAGGCTCCGGGGGGGCTGTGCCGGCCTGCCGGGGGGCTGTGCCGGCCTGCCGGGTGGCTGTGCAGGCTCCGGGGGGCTGTGCCGGCCTGCCGGGGGGCTGTGCCGGCCTGCCGGGGGGCTGTGCAGGCTCCAGGGGTCTGTGCAGGCATCGTCCGATGGGACTACAAGTCCCATCGGGCGATGCCTGCTACCATGACAGTGATTGACACATTAGCCAATGATGGGACAGTAGCAGTCCCATCATCCGGCTAATGTGTTAAATGTAAAAAAAAAAAAAAAAAAATTACATGCTACATACATACAACATGCATACTACATACATGCTACATTCATACTACATACTACATACATGCTACATTCATACTACATAAATACTACATGCAACATACATACTACATATATACTACATGCATGCTACATACATACTGCATGCTACATACATACCACATATATACTACATACATACTACATGCATGCTACATGCATGCTACATGCTACATACATAACACATATATACTACATGCATGCTACATACATACTACATGCTACATACTACATATATACTACATGCATGCTACATACTACATGCTACATACATACTACATATATACTACATGCATGCTACATACATACTGCATGCTACATGCATGCTACATACATACTACATACATACTACATGCTACATACATACTACATATATACTACATACATACTACATACATACTACATGCATGCTACATGCATGCTACATACATACCACATACATACTACATGCATGCTACATACATACTACATGCTACATACATACCATATACATACTACATGCATGCTACATACATACTACATGCTACATACATACCATATACATACTACATGCATGCTACATACATACTACATGCATGCTACATACATACTACATGCTACATACATACTACATATATACTACATGCATGCTACATACATACTACATGCTACATACATACTACATATATACTACATGCATGCTACATACTACATGCTACATACATACTACATATATATACTACATGAATGCTACATACATACTACATGCATGCTACATACATACTACATGCTACATACATACCACATACATACTACATATATACTACATGCATGCTACATACATACTGCATGCTACATACATACTACATACATACTACATGCTACATACATACCACATATATACTACATACATACAATACATTCATACAATACATACATAGACATACAGTACATATAACATAGAGTAACATACTTACCAATACTTGTCACATTGTTCCCCGAAGCCATTGTCTTTTCCGGAATAAATATTAACATAACAAGCCACAAAAATACTCACCCACGATCCGAAGCAGTCCACGAGTGTGTCCCACGATGATCTTGGGTAGAGAACTGCAGCATCAGCTGTTGCTGCCGTTCTCTACGGGCTGCAGGAATCCAATGACGGAAGGTAGGTATCCTTCCGCACTGTATTCCTCCGCCACTTAAAAAAAAAAAAAGTCCCTAGTCTCACTTTATGCCATTGCTGTGTGGGAAATTCCCACGCAGCAATGGCATAAAGTGAGACTAGGGACTTTTTTTTTTTAAGTGGCGGAGGAATACAGTGCGGAAGGATACCTACCTTCCGTCATTGGATTCCTGCAGCCCGTAGAGAACGGCAGCATCATCTGATGCTGCCGTTCTCTACCCAAGATCGTCGTGGGACACACTCGTGGACTGCTTCGGATCGTGGGTGAGTATTTTTGTGGTTTGTTATGTTAATATTTATTCCGGAAAAGACAATGGCTTCGGGGAACAATGTGACAAGTATTGGTAAGTATGTTACTCTATGTTATATGTACTGTATGTCTATGTATGTATTGTATGAATGTATTGTATGTATGTAGTATATATGTGGTATGTATGTAGCATGTAGTATGTATGTAGCATGTATGTAGCATGCATGTAGCATGTAGTATGTATGTAGCATGCATGTAGTATATATGTAGTATGTATGTAGCATGCATGTAGTATATATGTAGCATGTATGTAGTATGTATGTGGTATGTATGTAGCATGTAGTATGTATGTAGCATGCATGTAGTATATATGTAGTATGTATGTAGCATGTAGTATGTATGTAGTATGTATGTAGTATGTATGTGGTATGTATTTAGCATGTAGTATGTATGTAGCATGCATGTAGCATGCATGTAGTATGTATGTAGCATGCATGTAGTATGTATGTAGCATGCATGTAGTATGTATGTAGTATGTATGTAGTATGTATGTAGCATGCAGTATGTATGTAGCATGTATGTAGTATGTATGTAGTATATATGTAGTATGTATGTAGCATGTAGTATGTATGTAGCATGCATGTAGTATATATGTAGTATGTATGTAGCATGCATGTAGTATGTATGTAGTATGTATGTAGTATGTATGTAGCATGCAGTATGTATGTAGCATGTATGTAGTATGTATGTAGTATATATGTAGTATGTATGTAGCATGCATGTAGTATGTATGTAGCATGTAGTATGTATGTAGCATGCATGTAGTATGTATGTAGCATGTATGTAGTATGTATGTAGTATATATGTAGTATGTATGTAGCATGTAGTATGTATGTAGCATGCATGTAGTATGTATGTAGTATTTTTTTTTTTTTTTTTTTTTTTTTAACATTTAACACATTAGCCGGATGATGGGACTACTACTGTCCCATCATTGGCTAATGTGTCAATCACTGTCATGGTAGCAGGCATCGCCCGATGGGACTTGTAGTCCCATCGGACGATGTTTGCACAGACCCCCGGACATCAGCACAGCCCCCCGGCAGGCCGGCACAGCCCCCCGGCAGGCCGGTGCAGACCCCCACAGGGTGCACAGACCACCGGCAGGCCGGTACAGACCCCGGGCAGTCCACACAGCCCCCCGGCAGGCCGGCACAGCCCCCCGGCAGGCCGGCAGAGACCCCCGGAAGGCCCGAAATGACGGCGCATCATGATGCGCACACACCGCGCATCATGATGACGTCAGGCCGTCAATCAACTGAACTTCCGATTCCGATGCCGAATTCCGATATTGAAAAAATATCGGAAGTCGGTATCGGAATTCCGATACAGCAAGTATCGGCCGATACCCGATACTTGCGGTATCGGAATGCTCAACACTAATGATGAGTATCCCTGGAGACTCCTGACCGTCTGCAAAATATTGGTGAGATTGTTCCTTTTATTATTACTCTCATCTATTTGTGGCTATGAATCTTTCCCCTTTCCTTGGTTTAGCCAGTATATAAACATATGAGTGCAATTGGCTATGGCATTTTGCTATTTTTTATGCTGTATCCAATATATATAGATTGCTGTTTGGTTATCACATTAACGGCATTCTATACTCCTATCTGATGCTTTTGGGTGCATTCAATTATCCTTTGGGGATTACCCAATGTATGGGCATCTCGTTTTAATCACTTTTGGTGACACTTTAGGTTTGATTATTTTAGAGTTATGTATTAAAAGTTATATTTTATCTTACTTGCTGTTATACATTATACATTGTTGGGTGAGAATTCATTGTCAATCCCTGATTACTATTGGCATTTTTGCTGTATACTGATCTAGACAGGACAGGACAGAAAAAGATACTGTCTGCAATCACGCACAAAACCCTGGAAAAGTCAAACACTTCTGATATACAAAAAGCTCTGAGATCACACGATCTCACCCCGCTAGATCAGCACTCTGGTATAATCTGGCAGCAAGCAAAAGGATACTAACATAACAAGGGAATGAACAAGCTGCAAAATATGAAGCAGGGCCCAGCCCTGCCCCCAGCAGGGAGCATGCTGAGCCCTAGCAGCAAAGCAAAAAAAGACACAACCAGATTAGATGCAAAGGATTAGCAAAAGAATCACTTAGCTGAATATGCAGATCAAACAGGGGACAAAAGAGCTCCAAATGCACACAGAGGAAAAAATCAGCAACTTTCAAGAGCAGCCAGCTCCATTATATGCTCCCAGCCAGCAATCCCAGATTCCCAATTATCATCGTCAGGTGGAGAACCTCCATCCACCTGGCCAGCTCCAGTACTCTCAGTAACCACCAGAGGGAGCAGAGGGAGCTTCAGCTCAGATATCTGAGCAAGGGAGTTCACAACAGGATTCCTATAACCATTTGCTTAAAACAAATTTCCAATCTTCTGTTTAACCCCTTTATAACATGCACCATACATGTATGGCTATTAACCGGTTAAAAGCCAATGTCAATCTCTGACAGCTGCATTTAACATGATCGCACCGGAAGCGCGTCATTCATCCCACTCATTGGCAACCGTGTCACATGACCGCGGGTCGCCAATGGGTTTGCTTGTCTACCCTGGGTCTGCAGCAGATCCCTGTGTTTGTCATAGCTGGATAACTATGAGTGCCACTCAGTGGTCCTCGCTCATAACAAGTTAGCATCTCTGCTACACAGAGCAGGGCTAAAGCCCTGCTCTGTGTAGCACAGGCGATTGGATGATTGCAGCTTCTAGTCTCCCATGGAGACTATTGAAGCAAGTGGAAAAAAAAATTAAAAAATATTAAAAAAATAAAAAATGTAAAAGTTTAAATCACCCCCCCATTTGCCCTATTCAAAATAACACAATAAAAAAATACAAATATTTGGTATCGCCGAATTCAGAATCACAAGATCTAGCAATATATTAAATGGATTTATCCAATCGGTAAAAGGTGTAACGAGAAAAAAAAATTAAAAACGCCAGAATTACATTTTTTTTAGTTGCTGCAACATTGCACTAAAATGCAATAATGGGTGATCAAAACATTGTATCTATACCAACAGGGTATCAATAAAAGTATCAGCTCGGTGAGCAAATAATAAGCCCTCACCCGGCCCCACATCATGAAAACTGGAGACGCTACGGGTCTCGGAAAAGGACGATTTTTTTTTTACAACCTTTTAATTTTTTTCACCACTAAAACAATCTATACGTGTTTGGTATCTACGAACGTGTAATGACCTGGAGAATAAAAAGGCAGGTTAGTTTCTGTATTTGATGAACATGGTAAAAAATGAACCCAAAGAACATTTTTGGAATTGCCCCTTTTTGCACTTTCACCGCACTTGGAATTATTTTCCTCCTCTTTTCCAGTACACTATATGGAAAAACCAATGATGTTGTTCAAATCTACAACTCGTTCTACAAAAAAGAAGCCCTCACATGGCCATATTGACGGAAAAATAAAAAGTTATGGCTCTGGGAAGAAGGGGAGCAAAAAGCAGGAACGCAAAAAAAAATGGCTCAGGGGTGAAGGAGATAAAGCTTAGAGTAACTAAAGGTACTGTCACAGTTAGCGATGTACCAGCGATTCCGACCAGCGATATGACGCGGTCAGGATCGCTGGTGCATCGCTAAGTGGTCGCTAGTGAGCTGCCACACAGGCAGATCTCACTAGCGACATCGCTGGGGACGGGGGTCACTACTTACCTGTCACACCAGGCGATCCTGCGTCCTCCCGCCCGGCTCCACGCGTCGCTCGTCGTCACAGCAGGAAGCGCCGCAGGAACCTGACGACGAGAAACAGTCCAGCCTGTTCTCGCGCGATCAGCGATAAGCAGCGGGGGAGCGGGTTGTAGGTAAGTATCAGACACAGCGATATCGCTAGCAATATCGCTATAACGTCACAAGTTATAGCGATATTGCTAGCGATATCTCTTAGTGTGACAGGCCCTTAAGGCTGTCCTATAATCATGTTCAATAGTAGAATAAACAATGTACAATCAGAAAATAAAGCAGACTCCAAGAATGATATATGTTTTGGTCTCTTTTAAATTTTAAATAGAAGAAATACAATTTCTTTCAAGTGTAAGATATTTTATTTTGTTATAAGTTACTTCCTAACCATGAAAATGCTATTAAGACCTCATTCAGATGGGTGTGACTGTTCAGATATGCAAAAACGGGTACAAAGGTCATCGTTGTTTTTCATCTGATATCCAGTGTTTGGTCCGTGTTTCAGCTTTTACCATTAGCATTTCATGAAGGATATTACGATATGTCACTGTGATTTTTTGGCATGCAAAACAGAAGCCGCGGAGACACCATCACATGTTTCTCAACGCAAGCAATGACCAGCCAGGTCTTTGTCCGGGAAGGAACATCCACGAGAAGGGCAGTCTCCAATGAAGGAAACCACCTATGCCAAAACTTGGTATCCATCCACATACAGCTGTTTCGGGGTATTGCCCCTCATCAGTGTGGAGTAGGAAACTGGCTGGTAGGAGCAATGCCTAGTAAAAAGACTATGAAGAGGAGGATGAATGAACTCATGGAGATCAACATCCGACACTGCGGAGACACCATCACGTGTTTCTCAACGCAGTGATTCTAGAGCACTGCCCCCATCCCTTATGGGAAATATGTAAAACATGCAAAACAGAAGCCGGGGAGACACCATCACGTGTTTCTCAACGCAAGCAATGACCAGCCAGGTCTTTGTCCGGGAAGGAACAACCACGGGAAGGGCAGTCTCCAATGAAGGAAACCACCTATGCCAAAACATGGTATCCATCCACATACAGCTGTTTCGGGGTATTGCCCCTCATCAGTGTGGCGTGCAGTGCATATATGACTGAATCTACAAAGCGTGTAAAGCAATTATTCCACGGTCAAAATGGCAGAATTCAGAATGGTAATGGTGATATATTTGGTGCATCTAATTATTGAGTTTCCTACTCCACACTGATGAGGGGCAATACCCCCGAAACAGCTGTATGTGGATGGAAACACGTGATGGTGTCTCCGCGGCTTCTGTTTTGCATGTTTTACATATTTCCCATAAGGGATGGGGGCAGTGCTCTAGAATCACTGCGTTGAGAAACACGTGATGGTGTCTCCGCAGTGTCGGATGTTGATCTCCATGAGTTCATTCATCCTCCTCTTCAATGTGATTTTTTGGCAGACATATGTTCTGCAAAAAAAGGGATATGTGAATAACCCCATGAAAATAAATCATGGATAGAAAATGTTTGTGATTCTAGAAAATCTGAATGAGGTCTGATAGTATTATTAAAGTAAACAGTAGCAAATAAGCACACTTTCATACATTTTCTGCCATGCAGAACACTAACTTAGTGGGCAAAAAAATACTAGTAAAGTCTAAGGGTACCATTACACCAGCGATCCCAACAACGATATGGATCGCTGGTGCATCGCTAAGTGGTCGCTAGTGAGCTGCCACACAGGCAGATCTCACCAGCGACATCGCTGGGGTCGGGGGTCACTACTTACCTGTCAGACGCGGCGATCCTGACATCCTCCTGCTCGCGTCCACGCATCGCTCATCGGCGCCACAGGAAGCCCAGCAGGAAGCGCCCGATGAGAAATGATCCAGGACCTTCTCGAGCAACCAGCGATAATCAGCAGGGGAGCCGGTCGGAGGTAAGTATCAGACATAGCGATATCGCTAGCAATATCGCTTCTACGTCACAAAATCGGTGACTTTACAGCGATATCGCAGTGTGTAACGGGGGCTTTAGGATGTAATTGATGCTGTTGACGGTGTTGGACAATTTCAGCACAACCTCGATTCCAAGGAGTCGACAATGGTGTTGCCACATGAAGTTATAAAGCAGAGGTGGCTTTTGCTAATAAATAATAGTGGCAGAGTATCTTTCATTTAGGCTCAGCTCATGTGGTTCTTTCGCAAAAGGAAGTACAATCTTGGCGGTTCGGCATCAATTGGAGTGCAGATTCCAAATTCCACACAAACGTAAAATGTGTATCATTTAGTTATTTTTTATTTTAAACACAATTATTTCACCCATTCAACAAAAAGATATAATGAAATATGTTTTGATGCTAGGTAGGTACACATCTATTAAAAAAAACACAAGAGAAACACACACTGTGTAAGGTATAAAGTTGCATTAAAATTTATGGAATGTTTTAATTTTGTTATTGCCTAAAAAAAATAAATTGCAATAATGAAAATAAATTACAAAAACAAATGCAAAATAAGTAGAAAAAGAGTTTCCTTACAACTTGGTGTAGATGATGGTGTGTTCTCTCATCCGATATAAACGGGTCAATTATGTAAGTCACACTGAGACTCTGTTCAGAGTTTTACCGGAGTGTGAGCATGATGTGGTCCGATACTCTCGAATGAAAAGAAAATGGAGAAAAAAAGTCTCCATCTTCTCCATTCCATCTGTTCTTGGAAATTGGATTGCACTCAAATGTCATCCGATTGCATTCCGATGGTTTCCATGGACTAATTGACTTCCATGGTCAAGTGCCATCCAAATATCTGATCAAACTTGGACATGCAGCAATTTTTTCCACGACCGCCTTGGTCCAAGGAAAAGATCTGATGCTTCCTGGTCCAAAGAATAACATTGGTTCGAGTGTGAGCCAATGTTTAGTCTGATCATACTCAGAATGAAAATATCGCCATGTGCACAAGCTTTGTCCATCTCGTAAGTCAGGAAGCATGCTTTCCTAGACAGACTAACCTTGGCTTGATTAATACTTGTAATGCGAGGATAATACTCAGATACACAGGACTATTAAAGTTAGTCAACTAGCTAGTAATACAGCATAAAAAACACCTTTCCAGGAGTAATGAAATTATAAAAAGGGAAACTGGTAAAGTTTCCAGATGTATACTGTAGTCTACGTGTACAGACGCATTGTACACCTAGTCTAAGTCATGTGTGGGCTATATACAGCAATCCTGTATATTGCTTTGTGGCCGCTGCCAGAATACTGCAGTACATTTACTTCAGTGTGAGATCAAGCTCAGTACTCGTCTGCTAATAAATGTACAAGGCTTCTGTGTTCTGCCCGTACATCACTTTGGTCTAGCTGCTGTCAAACTCCCACAGATCTCATATTGAAGAAATATCCATCAGATAAGTAATCGATGATTTGACCCAGAGACCACCGCTATGTTTGTTCTTCCATCTGCATAAGTGCCATACATGTTGACGTTAAGTGTAGTTTGGGCACGGTGCGGAGCTCAGAAAATGAAGCCATTTGGCTTTCAGAATGTGGATTTAACTTAATTAGTTTCTTGGAAGGTATTTCATCTTTCAAACATCTCTAAACTACTAGCAACATGAACAACTTGTATTTTTCTATTGACAGACCTGAGAAGGGGTTTGTTTTTTACAGGATGAGATGACATTTTTATTGGTACCATTTGTGAGTACATAGCATTTTTTATTTGCTTCTCATTCCAATTTTTTAGAAACAGAATAAAAGAATAAAAAGCAATTCAGGAATTGTCTTCCTTTTTTATGCCATTTTACTTTGTTCACCGTGCATTAAATGTGATTAGGCAACTTTACTCTTTGGGCCATCTACAGGGACGCCAGAGTTATTTAGTATTTTTGTAATTTATTTTTGCACACTAAAACACTGATTTACAAAAAAGTCTTTGTGATTGTATCACTCTATTCTTAGAGCTATAACTTTTTTAAGTTTTTCTCTGAATGAGTTGTATGGGGGCTTCTTTTCTGCAGGATAAGGCTGGTTTCACATTTGCGTTAAAACAATGCTGCGCCCTGCGTCGTTAAGCCCCGCCCCGAGCCGGCTCCCTGCCCGCCCCATCCGGGATCACCGCCTACTTTCGCATTTGCACGCATGCGATCGGCGCACCCTATCTTTAGCATAGGGTGCGCAGATCATGCGCTGCCAGTGTGAAAGTAGCGTGCTGCGCACTTTTGACGGTGCGCCGTGCGCGCCGAAATGCAGCATGTTGCATTTCGGCGCGCACGGCGCACCGTCAAAAGTGCGCAGCACGCTACTTTCACACTGGCAGCGCATGATCTGCGCACCCTATACTAAAGATAGGGTGCGCCGATCACATGCGTGCAAATGCGAAAGTAGGCGGTGATCCCGGATGGGGCGGGCAGGGAGCCGGCTCGGGGCGGGGCTTAACGACGCAGGGCGCAGCGTTGTTTTAATGCAAATGTGAAACCAGCCTAAGTTGATGTATTCACTCCTACCATGTTGGACTGCATAACATTTTCCAATCTTTTTTTTTGGGTAACAGACTAAATAAAAAAGAGAAATTTGAAAAATTATTTTTCTTTCATCCCACTTACTGTGTAGTAGAAGTGATCAGGCAACTTTATAATTTGGGTCATTAGAAAATGCAGTAATACCAGATTTATTTTTTTGTGAACTAAGCTATATAAGGGCTTGTTATTGCACGACAACATAACGCCTTCATTGACAAAAAATTTTTGTATATTACTTATTAATCACTTTTTATGCTATGTTTCATCAGAGTGACAAAAAAAGCTGTATTTTTGGCGTGGTTTTTATTTTCTTTCTTTTTACTGCATTCATCAAAAGGGTTAATAAACATGACAGTTTTATAGATTGGTTTCTTCCAGATGCAGCAACACCAAGTATGTGCACATTTTTTTTCCTTTACTTTTGTTTTTACAGAAAAACATTGGCTTTACTTGCAAATCATGTTTCCATTTTTTCTTACTTTTTCTTTTTTCTCATTTTTATAAATTTTGTTTCACACTTTTTTACTTTACCTAGTCCCATCAACTTTTTTTTTATAAAGATGTGTCAAACTAAATGAATGGCAAGGTGGCTGTAGTTAAACTCTGTTGAATAATATAATGTGGACCAGATCTCATTAAACAAAGAAACAATTAAGTGTATAGTGCATTAAATACATGATATGGATCTTACTCAAATATGTGAAGCGCTATAGAAATAACAATAAAGTGCATAGTATACATATTGTATGGAGGGCTTTACCAGCCCAATGCCTTCATAAAACCCAGACCAAAATCTCCTGTTCCTCATCACCCAAAGTGGCTTGAGAATATTGTGTGAGGCTGGGCTGTGTGGTATCAGCCACTATAAAATCTTGCTCCATAGCCACCTGCTCAGCATTCAAAGTTTCCTCTTTGATATTCTTCAGTTAGTGCTCTAATAGACAGAACAAATGACAGAAAAAACTGATGGCACATCCTAGTCTGAATAGGTGCATACCAAAAAACAACTTACACATCAAAATAAGGAAATGGTTGCACTCAATTGCATTAAGGCATATCAAATATGAAATATATGAAATGTGAATAGCATAATGGCTTTTGGAATTTAGAAAAAACATATGAGATACTTAGCACAAAATTTGGCCAAAAGATGTGAGCCCATTTCCTTATTTTGATATGTAAGTTGTTTTTTCGTATGCACCTATTCAGACTAGGATGTGCCGTCAGTTTTTTCTGTCATTCGTATGTTTGCTTTCTGACTGAGCACGCCGCCCTTCATCAAGCTGTGATTTTAATTGCATCCAATCACTTTTTGGTTCCTATCCTCCTATAAATATAGGTTTTATCTTGTTATTAGCCAGTAGTTCACATTAGGCAGTTAGAATAGGGACCCATTCAATAAGATCACCTTGACGTTGGTGAATGCGCTCACATCTTTTGGCCAAATTTTGTGCTAAGTATCTCATATGTTTTTTCTAAATTCCAAAAGCCATTATGCTATTCACATTTCATATATTTCATATTTAATATGCCTTAATGCAATTGAGTGCAACCATTTCCTTATTCTAATAGACAGAACAGCGGGATGGTTACGCTGACAATACCGTCATCAGCGCTCACCATCTAGGTGTAGTACTCAAAGTTTTGAAAAACCTTAAAAATATCATCGATCCACATCCACTCGGCAGTTGTTTTGTGTGGTGACTGAGTGTTAGGCCGAAGTCACACTACGGTAGAATACGGATGAGTGGTATGCAAAAAAAAATTCACCACGTTCGTCGAGTTCACCGAGGGTCATGCGGGGAGTCTGCGCAGCCTCAGTGATGTCAGCAGTAGTCACTGAGGCTGCGCACATGACCCACGGTGAACTTGGCAGCATGGTAAAATGTTCAGAACCTTTCTCAAGCTACTGAGTTCATGTCCAGTCAGGCAGGGAGGCTGCACAGGCAGCTTTTCATTCATTAGCACCTCTCATGGCTGTAAACTATTTAACCCCTTGATTTGGATTGATGCATGGGACATGATTGCTCTTTTATTTTTTTTTATTTTTTTTACAGGAGAACAAGGTCTACGATTGTATTGGGAGCTTAATAAAGATGGCAAAAATGTGTGTTTAATTATTTCATTAGAAGACTTTATTCTCAATGTGTGTGTTTTTTTAACCCTTTCATATTATTGGATTAATAATGGATAGGTGTTTTACTGACACCTCTCCATTATTAACTGGGCTTAATGTCACCTTACAATAAAAAAGTGACATTAACCCCTTATTACCCCATATGCCACCTGCTACAGGGCAATGGGAAGAGAGAGGCTGAGTGCCAGAATTGGCGCATCTAACAGATGCGCCTTTTCTGGGGTGGCTGGGGACAGATGTTTTTAGCCAGGGGGAGGGCCAATAACAATGGTCCCTCTCAGGCTATTAACATCTGTCCTCAGTCACTGGCTTTCCCTCTCCGGTGGAGAAAATTGCATCAGATCCCATGCCAGTTTTTTCCGTGAATTAATGCTTTAATTTATCACCTACAGCTCCAACATTTTGCACACATACACTACTAACATTATTAGTGAGGGACATATATAAATCTTACTGATATGCAATGGTTTACTGTATGTAAACCATGTCTCCTATCCTGTTGGGTTCTGTAATGATTTTACAGAAGCCGACAAAATGAATTAACGGCTATTCTGCTATCTAGCTCTGTATGAAATATAAAGACACATATATATATAAATATATATACTGTATATGTATATGTGTCTCACTGACATATATATATATTGTGAGGTAGCGCTGTCATTGAAGTAGGGGATACTCGCTTGCAGCCACAAAAATCACATCCGGCACAGGTTTTCCATAAAACCAAAACAGTCCATGCGGTTTATTCACGCCTCATAAACCACATGTTAGGGATGGCGGAACGCACCAAATATAAATAATAGGAGGTGCGTTCGCCGCCCGGGGTCCACCGTGCAGTAGGTGACTAGACCGCTGCTGGACAATGGCAGATGCACCAGAAGGTGCCGTAGTGCGCATGGGTTAACGTCACCCGAACGCTAGAAGCGGCTCTGTTCAGACACAGAGTCGCTTGGCAAAAATACATGCAAAGACGCTGGCCCTGTTAACGTCACAGGAGCCGGCGTGTGGCGTCGCAGCCGCGAACACCAATAGCTGCTGATATTGCAGCGCAGCGGCAGCTAAGGCCGCAAGCGTCAGCGCCGAGAACCGGGCGCCAACGGACGCTAGTGTAGGCGTGGAGCAAGTGGCGTGTAGCTTGCCATAACCCTGGAGCTGACTATGCACATTCAGTCACCACTCGTAATATCAGAGGGTAGGGGTTTCATAATGAGTCAGACACCAGTCCATGCATCCATCACCATACACACACAGAATAATATGCTACACTAGCGCATGGCCGAGCCGCCATGCAGGGCTTTTATAGCCATGTGCTTCCAGGACCTTCCAATACTTTAGGAAGGACCAATCAGATCCGACACAGGACCTACACATGTGACCCCTGCTCTCCAGTGAGGGGGCACGTTGCGGGCATGCCCAGTAGCACGGCACGAGGACTTAGCCTCTGGAGCGGTTCCCTGCAAAGCAGGTTGCGCTACCATTGCTGCACCGGAAGTGGCAGCAACATCCAGGCTCACAGAACGAGTCTGAGGAGAATGCCTGGTTCACCGTGTTTGCTGAGCAGGAGTCTGAGTGGTCGGAGGAGAATGGGAGACCGCAGGATGTCTGGCTCTGGATTCCCGCTGTGCAGTGCCAGGAATCCGACGCAACAGAAAGTTCACTTAACAGCATTACCAGCAACATGGCTGTTGCTCCACACTGCAGACATTCATTCTCTCCTCTGGGACTCTCAGACACTGGCAGCCATTACACACAGGCTGTTAGCCAGGATACAACTCTCCTCACAGGACCTTCCACACTGGACCAACCAGGTCCCTGCATTCACTCCTTGTGACTCACCCTGGCCACATTATATTGTTTATAGCCACGCCCAATGGGTCACATGACTCTTACCTCATCACAGGTCCTTCAGGCATTTTCACACTCTATTACAATAGTGCTTTAAACGGACCCCTTGGGTGGGTTTGTAGGTAACCAGGCCCTCCCAACTCTCTAGTTACCTGGTGACTTCTCCCTAACACGTAGAAATGAAACCTCAGCAGTATCACTGCTGGTCAATACACGCATCAGTCTCCATCTCAAGGCCACCCACCTTGAGATACATAACGGTCATTCATGGTTCTGCCATTCATGGTTCTGCCATTCATCCGTTCTCTTGGGACATCCACACAGCGCCCCCTAATGGACACAGTGGTTACTACACCACATACCTCCCCCTTCTGTTCAAACTTGTGGGGTTGAACACACAACATTACATCAGGCTCTCGAGACCGGGCAATCATTACACCTTGCCCCACAGGTCGAGAGAACCGTCTCCATGTATCATACGGCCTTATCTCTATGTTAGGCCTCCCCAGCCCCCAGCGGTCAGAATATTGGTCATTGGCTTTGACCCTCCAGTCACGATCTGTCTGCATCGTCAGACACTGACTAGTCACCACATTCCTCTCTCTGTTTGTTCTGTTCCCCGACCAGCTCCCCCGGTTGGTACGGTCATCAGTCTTACTCGGACCTACTGTCTGGCCTGAGTCTGACCCACTCAGCGTCTCACAGGAACTAATGTCTCTCAGCTTCATACAGCCCGTTGAACTGCCACTCTGTTATGAGCTCATTTTCTGCTCCACCAGCTGGGAGTTCTCCTTCCATTCTCCCTCTGGTGGTGACAGGAGGTAGTGAGGTTGTTTTAATTGGTAATGGTCTGCCACCTGACGAGGAGGATAATGATTGGATCTCTGGAGTATCAGACTGGATATAAAACAGCCGACGCCCTATCCAGTTGCTGGTGATTCAGTCTGCTTCTCAGGTCTTGGACTTCAGCTCTGCTCCAGTCTTCTCAAGTTAAGTTTGTTTTTGCTAATGTTCACACTTGCTCTTGTTGGTCAACTCAGTTTTTTGGTGGTCAGCCAGCCCGGCTGGGCTGTGCTGAACTTCCACTCTTATTTATCTGTATTTGCCAATTTGCCTTTTTGTCCTTTATTAGATTGGCCTCTTTTTTGCTCTGTCTCAGAATATTTCAGAGTGCTGATATAGTGGGAGAAGTCTAGTGACTTCAGGATTAATTTTGCTATCAGAAGTGTTGGGCATTATTTTGGGTTGGGTTTTTTGGCAGATTGCAGACAGTATCTTTCCTTTCCTGTCCTTTCAAGTTAGTTTGGCCCCATCGTTTGCTCAGCCTATTTTTCTGCCTTTGTTTGTGTTTTCATCTTGCTTCACCGTCAATACATGTGGGGGGCTGTCTTTCCCTTGGGGTCTGCTCTGGGGGAGTTAGTTTTCCTCTTTTCTTACTTTAGGCTTATTTAGCTCTCCGGTTGTGACGAGGCATCCAGGACCATCGTAGGCACGCTCCACGACTGCTGCTAGTTGTGTGTTAAGATCAGGGATCTGCAATCTGCATAGTTACCAACCTCTCTGGTTTTCTGAGACTTAGCGTGTGTTGCTTTTTTCTCCTCGGTGACCCATTCATAACACCACTCACTGACATTCTTCGGCCATCTGCCCTGTCACATGTTGGTGGAACCCTTCGGGTCCTTACATCTTGTTGGGTTGGAGGCGGCCGCCACTTGGTATTCCGTACTTCTCTATTAATTCGCCAGTGGTCCAGCTCCACGAGCATTCGAAAATCTCTCAGGCTTTCCACGGAACCAACCACCTTGATGGGAATCCTGCCCTCTTCACTGGATACCTGATCTTCATCATCAGGAGGGATCCTCACCCTCACCACACCGGAGATATTCACAAGGTCTTGCATTACCTTCCCGGATCTTCCAATGATTCTCCCAATCAGAGCTTTGGGTACGGGATCTACCTCTTTCCGCAAACCCAACCGATCCATAGCCTCTCTTGCTAACTCTAGACGTCGAGCAGCTTTCATATTACTCTGCCTAACCAGCTGTTTGGTGTGAAGACATTGCAGATGCATGTTTTTCAGGACAGCCACCCGCTTTGCTGTGTCTTTCCTGGCTGATATTATCACCAACTGCCGAGCCTCAGGCGCCCAGTGCACCTTACATGCTTTGACTGCCTCTTTAAAGCCTCATGCACACCTTCCTCAGCACAGGCCTCTTGCATGTCTTTTGGTACATCAATTACAAACTTGAAGGTCGTGGCCTTGCTCTCTTCCTGACCAGGAGGCTCTGGCTTTGCCACGGACACTTCCCTCACTACAGTTGCCCCTACCGGGTGACTGTCTTCTTCAGTTCTTAGCTCCCCAACTTCACGAGATCTCATCTCTTCATGACTGTCTGCCAAGACGGGCACCAGCAGCTCCGTTCCACCACCAGTCAGACCCGGCCGCTGTTCATCACTGTCCAAGTTCTTCTCCCGCAGAAGACCACTTACAGTTTCTTGAGCTCCAAGACTTCTTTCTCGAGCTCCTCAACCCTGTGCTTAGCCATTTGTCTCTGGACTCTTTCTCGTTCGAGATGTCCTTCCACTGTCTCCTTTATCAGCTGTATCTCATGATCCTGTTCTCTTTTGGCCAGCATGTGTCGCACCACTACCTATTTAATTATATTGTCAAAGGGTAGCACTGGGTCAGTCCCACCAGTCGAGTGAACCCTCCAGTTACCCTCTGAACGTGTGTCTAGTCCAGTCATCTCATCTCCCAGCCCACCGTCTGTCTTGTCACGAGACGTCTGGTTCATAAGTTGGGCAGATGTACTTCTTCTTCCGGTCATTTCTACCTCTGACCTGTCCACGTCAGGAGCCGTCACTGTCTCAGTGTCTGCAGGCCCCACAGTCGAAACCTCTCCATCGTCCGACCATATGTCATCAAACAAAGCAAAGTCCCAGCCCCTCTCCAAGGCATAGACTAAGTCCCGTGGTATCCCACCCCCTTGGCACACACCACCTTTGGTCCCCTCGAACATTACTCTGTTTACTGCATAGTTCACCGTGACCCCATGTTTACAGCGAATCCTGACGTTTTTCTCGGTCAGAGAGAAAACGAGAGGAGTTCCTGTCAGAGTTACCTGACTCTCTGAGTCCAGTCGACCAGAGGCTCCGTCCAGGTGCAGCATCACAGTACACACCTGTGGCCCGTCATTATCAGGAAAATCCATGCCGCACTCCTCAAAACTCATACAGACACACTGCGGTTTCCCAGACATACCCACTGAGCCAACCAGTGCTGCCATTTTTCCAAACTCGGCCCCTTTCTGGACCACCACCCCGATTTGGGTCACCGCCCCCCTCTGGGACTCCAACCCTTTTTGGGTTACCACCCCAATTTGGGTCACCGCCCCCTTCCGGGACTCCACCCCCTTTTGGGCTACCACCCCGATTTGGGCCACCACCCCCTTTCGGGACTTCCCCATGTCCGTTATACCTGTCTTGTCAGACCACAGTTCACACCACACAGTTTATGTCTTTATAACGATACCACACAAGTCCTTGCTGGCACCACCACAGCTCCTGCTGTCATCGATCACCGCCACCACCAGGTGCTGTTCACACACAGCGGCTGGTGTCACTGCAGCTCCTGCTGCGCCGTCTTCATGGACCCGCCGATCCACCGGAAGCCGCTTGCCCCTTTGTAACCCCGCCGAGTTACCGGAAGCCGCTTGTCACCTTCTTGACTCCCACTGAGCCACCGCAGGCTGAGTTGAGAAAAGAAGAAGAAAAAGCACCACAAAAAAACTCACGTGTCCTTTCTGTGTGCTATTCAGGACGTACCGTCTCCGCCTGAGACCGTCCAACACACAGGGCGCACCGGGTGCTATTCAGGGAGCGGCCCTCCTCCGAGGGTTTCCCAACACTACGGCCTTGCCAGGTCCAGGGGCTTAGCGGGTGCTCTTCAGGACATCCGTCTCTGCCTGAGACTGCCCAACACTTACGCCTCACCAGGTCCAAGGTCATACCACGTGTTCCAGGGATCCGATTCTTCTCCTAGAATCTCCCAACACTGACCCTCCAGGACCTTGCTCACTGAACCCTCCAGGTGCACAGTCTTTCCCACTGACCCAGGTCAGTACAACACGAACACCTGTCCATTACCTGTGTCGGCCCCACAGGTCCTCAGATACCTTTTCTCCACAGAGGCACCCTATAGCAAGCACCAGTCTCTTTCTCACTGAACCCGGTCAGTACAACACGGTTTTCACGACCGTCACCTGCTGGCCACGCAGGTTCTCGGACCCCTCTACCGCAGAGGTATCCTATAAGTCTTTTCCACTGACTCCAGTCGGTTTTAGGAAGTTTTGCCCCCAGCAGCTCGCCCCCAGCAATTTGCCCCCAGCAGTTCGCCCCCAGGAGGATTCGCCCCCGCACATTTCGCCCCCGTACGTTTCACCCCCAGCATTTCACCACCAGCAGTTCGCCCCAGCAGTTCGCCCCCGCCAGTTCACCCCCAGATTTTTCGCCCTCAGCAGTTTCCCCCCGGATGATTCGCCCCCAGCAGATCGCCCCCAGCAGTTCGCCCCCACCAGTTCGCTGCCGGATTTTTCACCCCCGGATGTTTCGCCCCCCGATGTTTCGCCCCCAGCAGTTCGCCCCCGCCAGTTCGCCCCCCGGATTTTTCGCCCCTAGCAGTTCGCCCCCGGATGTTTTGCCCCCAGCAGTTCGCCCACGGATGTTTCGCCCCAGATTTTTCACCCCCAGCAGTTCGCCCCCGGATGTTTCGCCCTCAGCAGTTCACCCCTGGATTTTTCGCCCCCGACAGTTCACCCCCAGATGTTTCGCCCCCAGCAGTTCGCCCCTGGATGTTTCGCCCCCAGCAGTTCGCCCCCGGATGTTTTGTCCCAGCAGTTCGCCCACGGATGTTTCGCCCCCGGATTTTTCGCCCCCAGCAGTTCGCCCATGGATGTTTCGCTCCAGGATATTTCGCTCCCAGCAGTTCGCCCCCGGATGTTTCGCCCCCAGCAGTTCGCCCCTGGATTTTTCGCCCCTGGAAGTTCGCCCCCGGATGTTTCGCCCCCAGCAGTTCACCCCGGTAGTTTACCCCCGGATGTGTGTACCCTGTTTTGCCCCCAGAATTTTGTGTTTGGATGTTTCGCCAGTTTGTCCTTGCGGTTCATGAATTCCAGTCCGTCATCAATTCACATGTCACAAAAGTACTGTACAGAGTGCTGCACTTTTGTGACATTTTAAATCAACTGTTTCCATCTGTAAACCTCACAACTAGTGTTGAGCGATACCGTTCGATACCCAAAAATATCGTATCGGATGGTATCGCCCGATACGAAAAAAATATCGGGTATCGCCGATTCCGATACCGGAAGTCCCATTCAAGTCAATGGGACTTCCGGTATCGGAATTAAAAAAAAGGCCTTTATTTCCTTGTTGGCTAATTCTACATAATTGAAAACAAATAAGAATCATGTAGAATGTTTTGTGGGAGGTGGAGGAGACATTAAAAGCATAGTGGTTTATTCAAATCACATGGCATAGCATTAATTCCAATTTTTTTTTTCAAGACGTTCGGAGTTAAAAAGATATTGACTATGTTAACTTTTTTATATTTAGTCAGATATGTATGTTTCGCAACTTACATGCTCTTCACCTTCTTTTGTACTTCTCCCACACTTTCTCCTTCATGATCCGCAGCAGTAGCATTTTTTTTATCAACTTTTTCGTCACCTTATTCATCTTCTTCTTCTTCACCTTCTTCCCATTAATTTTTTTTTCCATTCTTCATATTCTTCTTATTCAGCTATTATTAATTTTCATATGCTATTTCTTCATCTTCTTCCTATTCTTCTTTTTCTTCATTTTCTTATGGTGACAGGCATTCCTGTAGTACTTATCTATAAAAGTTATAAGATTACACCTTACGTTCTGCCTGTCACAAAAGATTTACAACAGGATTTGTCCGCGTTCAGTTTGGCCTGCAGCAGCAGGCATTTTCCAGGGGCACCACGAGGAGGAACGGACTCACCCCCATTTACTGCTTAGTCTTCTTCTGCTTATAATTGTGATTTCTTCTATGCTGATTTTTTGTCTTATGCTTAATTTTCTTCTGCTTTCTGTTCTTCTGCTTTTGCTTCTTCTGCTTCTTGTTCTTCTGTCTTTTGTTCTGTATCTTGGTGGTTGTCTTCATGTTCTTTGTCCTCTTGATCTTATTATTTAGGGTCATATTTCTGGTCTTCTTTGGTGTGGTCTTCAGGGTCGTCATCATCAGGGTCATCGTCATGGAGATCAATAAGGATTACCAAAGACAATTTCAAAAAGCTTGATCTTGGAAATGTAGCAGAAGGTACAAGAAGGCTGAGAAACTGGCGAGAACCAGCAGACAGTGCTGGCACCCGGATGGGTAGCAGAAGGAACAAGAGCCAATGGCACTACCGAGGACCAACTGACGGTGCTGGACCACGGTTACTAAGCAGAAGGTACCTGTGCTAAAAAGCACTACCAAGGACCAGCTGACGGTGCTGGACCTCGGATACCGAGATGGAGGCACCTAGGCCAAAGGCTGTGGCGAGAACCAGCAGACAGTGCTGGCACCCGGATGGGTAGCATAAGGAACAAGAGCCAATGGCACTACCGAGGACCAACTGACGGTGCTGGACCACGGTTACTAAGCAGAAGGTACCTGTGCTAAAAAGCACTACCAAGGACCAGCTGACGGTGCTGGACCTCGGATACTGAGATGGAGGCACCTAGGCCAAAGGCTGTGGCGAGAACCAGCAGACAGTGCTGGCACCCGGATGGGTAGCAGAAGGAACAAGAGCCAATGGCACTACCGAGGTCCATCTGACGGTGCTGGACCACGGTTACTAAGCAGAATGTACCTGTGCTAAAAAGCACTACCAAGGACCAGCTGACGGTGCTGGACCTCGGATACCGAGATGGAGGCACCTAGGCCAAAGGCTGTGGCGAGAACCAGCAGACAGTGCTGGCACCCGGATGGGTAGCAGAAGGAACAAGAGCCAATGTCACTACCGAGGACCAACTGACGGTGCTGGACCACGGTTACTAAGCAGAAGGTACCTGTGCTAAAAAGCACTACCAATGACCAGCTGATGTTGCTGGACCTCGGATACCGAGATGGAGGCACCTAGGCCAAAGTCTCTGGCGAGAACCAGCAGACAGTGCTGGAACCCGGGTGGGTAGCAGAAGGTACCCATTCAAAGCAAAGTAGCCAGACCGCAAGCCGGCTGCAGTTACCGAAACCCACAGTCCTACAGGGGGTCCACGTCCCATTGGCACTACGGATCCAGCCTTCAGTGCCAGTTCCCGCAGCCCACATAGGAGTCACCTAAACTGCAGGCACCGTAGATTCGGCTAACCCGGCCGCAAGACGACAGGACAACGGATTGGTGGCATAGTGACCTTGACACTACCCGGAAACAGCAGGCGTGCTGGAACCAGGCTGGGCAACAGGGAGTCCCCATGCCAAAGACACTGCCGAGAACCAGCTGACGGTGCTGGAACCCAGATGGGTAGCAAAAGCTACAAGAGCCAATGGCACTACCGAGGAACAGCTGACGGTTCTGGACCACGGTTACTAGGCAGGAGGTACCTGTGCTAGAAAGCACTACCAAGGACCAGCTGACGGTGCTGGACCTCGGATACCGAGATGGAGGCACCTAGGCAAAAGGCTGTGGCGAGAACCAGCAGACAGTGCTGGCACCCGGATGGGTAGCAGAAGGAACAAGAGCCAATGGCACTACCGAGGACCAACTGACGGTGCTGGACCACGGTTACTAAGCAGAAGGTACCTGTGCTAAAAAGCACTACCAAGGACCAGCTGACGGTGCTGGACCTCAGATACCGAGATGGAGGCACCTAGGCCAAAGGCTGTGGTGAGAACCAGCAGACAGTGCTGGCACCCGGATGGGTAGCAGAAGGAACAAGAGCCAATGTAACTACCGAGGACAAACTGACGGTGCTGGACCACGGTTACTAAGCATAAGGTACCTGTGCTAAAAAGCACTACCAAGGACCAGCTGACGGTGCTGGACCTCGGATACCGAGATGGAGGCACCTAGGCCAAAGGCTCTGGCGAGAACCAGCAGACAGTGCTGGAACCCGGGTGGGTAGCAGAAGGTACCCATTCAAAGCAAAGTAGCCAGGACGCAAGCCAGCCGCAGTTACCGAAACCCACAGTCCTACAGGGGGTCCATGTCCCATTGGCACTACGGATCCAGCCTTCAGTGCCAGTTCCCACAGCCCACATAGGAGTCACCTAAACTGCAGGCACCGTAGAGTCGGCTAACCCGGCCGCAAGACGACAGGACAACGGATTGGTGGCATAGTGACCTTGACACTACCCGGAAACAGCAGGCGTGCTGGAACCAGGCTGGGCAACAGGGAGTCCCCGTGCCAAAGACACTGCCGAGAACCAACTGACGGTGCTGGAACCCAGATGGGTAGCAAAAGCTACAAGAGCCAATGGCACTACCGAGGAACAGCTGACGGTGCTGGACCTCGGATACCGAGATGGAGGCACCTAGGCCAAAGGCTGTGGCGAGAACCAGCAGACAGTGCTGGCACCCGGAAGGGTAGCAGAAGGAACAAGAGCCAATGGCACTACCGAGGACCAACTGACGGTGCTGGACCACGGTTACTAAGCAAAAGGTACCTGTGCTAAAAAGCACTACCAAGGACCAGCTGACGGTGCTGGACCTCGGATACCGAGATGGAGGCACCTAGGCCAAAGGCTGTGGCGAGAACCAGCAGACAGTGCTGGCACCCGGATGGGTAGCAGAAGGAACAAGAGCCAATGGCACTACCGAGGACCAACTGACGGTGCTGGACCACGGTTACTAAGCAGAAGGTACCTGTGCTAAAAAGCACTACCAAGGACCAGCTGACGGTGCTGGACCTCGGATTCTGAGATGGAGGCACCTAGGCAAAAGGCTGTGGTGAGAACCAGCAGACAGTGCTGGCACCCGGATGGGTAGCAGAAGGAACAAGAGCCAATGTAACTACCGAGGACCAACTGACGGTGCTGGACCACGGTTACTAAGCAGAAGGTACCTGTGCTAAAAAGCACTACCAAGGACCAGCTGACGGTGCTGGACCTCGGATACTGAGATGGAGGCACCTAGGCCAAAGGCTCTGGCGAGAACCAGCAGACAGTGCTGGAACCCGGGTGGGTAGCAGAAGGTACCCATTCAAAGCAAAGTAGCCAGGCCGCAAGCCGGCCGCAGTTACCGAAACCCACAGTCCTACAGGGGGTCCATGTCCCATTGGCACTACGGATCCAGCCTTCAGTGCCAGTTCCCGCAGCCCACATAGGAGTCACCTAAACTGCAGGCACCGTAGAGTCGGCTAACCCAGCCGCAAGACGACAGGACAACGGATTGGTGGCATAGTGACCTTGACACTACCCGGAAACAGCAGGCGTGCTGGAACCAGGCTGGGCAACAGGGAGTCCCCGTGCCAAAGACACTGCCGAGAACCAGCTGATGGTGCTGGAACCCAGATGGGTAGCAAAAGCTACAAGAGCCAATGGCACTACCGAGGAACAGCTGACGGTTCTGGACCACGGTTACTAGGCAGGAGGTACCTGTGCTAGAAAGCACTACCAAGGACCAGCTGACGGTGCTGGACCTCGGATACCGAGATGGAGGCACCTAGGCCAAAGGCTCTGGCGAGAACCAGCAGACAGTGCTGGAACCCGGGTGGGTAGCAGAAGGTACCCATTGAAAGCAAAGTAGCCAGGCCGCAAGCCGGCCGCAGTTACCGAAACCCACAGTCCTACAGGGGGTCCATGTCCCATTGGCACTATGGATCCAGTCTTCAGTGCCAGTTCCCGCAGCCCACATAGGAGTCACCTAAACTGCAGGCACCGTAGAGTCGGCTAACCCGGCCGCAAGACGACAGGACAACGGATTGGTGGCATAGTGACCTTGACACTACCCGGAAACAGCAGGCGTGCTGGAACCAGGCTGGGCAACAGGGAGTCCCCATGCCAAAGATACTGCCGAGCACCAACTGGCGTTGTTGGAGCCCAGGGACAATCATGGTGTAGGCCGAGGCCTACTTGGTGGTAGTTTTAGATTGTTTGTAGGCTACAACAGACTGTCAACGTGCTCCAATTAGGCATCTGTCTCCACTCTGTTTCCAGGATTTCATGTGACCAACAACACCGCCAGTTTATGCGTACAGCAGCCTTCTGCCCAATCCACACATGTTGCTGTGTTACTGGGATTCTGTAATGTCAGCAGATCCCCTGATGTGTGTCTGCCACTGTCTCCTGCTCTGTCCACATTCCCACCGCTTGCAGTGGGAAGGTGGACAGCGCAGGAGACAGTGGCGGACACATATTGGGGGATCTGCTGACGTTACAGAACCCCAGTAACACAGGAACACGTGTGGAATGCGTGGACGGCAACTGTGAGCAGGAACTGGCGGTGTTGGAGGTCAGGGGAAATACTAGAGACAGAGTGGAGACAGAGGCCAAATCAGAGAATGTTTAAATCTGAAGTAGTTACAATTTGGAGGCAGCAGCAGTTTGCCCTCCACACAGCAGGGGATGAGCTGACGTTACTGAACCCCACTTTCACATGAACGAGTGTGTTTTTCTGTGTGGACAGCACTTCCGAGCACCAACTAGCATTGTTGGAACCCAGGGACAATCATGGTGCAGGCCGAGGCCTACTAGGAGCGAGGTGTAAAGCTGAGGTATTTTGACTTTGGAGGGAGCAGGACACTTTGCCCTCCACACAGAGGGGATCAGCTGACGCTACCGAACCCCACTTTCACATGAACGAGTGTGTTTTTCTGTGTAGACAGCACTTCCGAGCACCAACTAGCGTTGTTGGAACCCAGGGACAATCATGGTGCAGGCCGAGGCCTACTAGGAGCCAGGTGTAAAGCTGAGGTATTTTGACTTTGGAGGGAGCAGGACACTTTGCCCTCCACACAGCAGGGGATCAGCTGACGTTACTGACCCCCACTTTCACATGAACGAGTGTGTTTTTCTGTGTGGACAGCACTTCTGAGCACCAACTAGCGTTGTTGGAGCCCAGGGAGAACCAGGGTGCAGGCCGAGGCCTACTTGGTGGCAGTTTTACATTGTTTGTAGGCTACAACAGGCTGTCAACGTGCTCCAATTAGGCATCTGTCTCCACTCTGTTTCCAGGATTTCACGTGACTACCAACACCACCAGTTTATGCGTACAGTAGCCGTCTGCCCAATCCACACGTGTTCCTGTGTTACTGGTGTTCTGTAATGTCAGCAGATCCCCTGATGTTTGTCTGCCAATGTCTCCTGCTCTGTCCACATTCCCACCACTTGCAGTGAGAAGGTGGACAGCGCAGGAGACAGTGGCGGACACACATTGGGGGATATGCTGACGTAACAGAACCCCAGTAACACAGGAACATGTGTGGAATGCGTGGACGGCAACTGTGAGCAGGAACTGGCGGTGTTGGAGGTCAGGGGAAATACTAGAGACAGAGTGGAGACAGAGGCCAAATCAGAGAATGTTTAAATCTGAAGTAGCTAAAATTTGGAGGCAGCAGCAGTTTGCCCGCCACACAGCAGGGGATCAGCTGACGTTACCGAACCCCACTTTCACATGAACGAGTGTGTTTTTCTGTGTGGATAGCACTTCCGAGCACCAACTGGCGTTGTCGGAGCCCAGGGAAAATGAGGTAGTAGGCCGAGGCCTACTTGGAGCCAGGTGTAAATCTGAGGTTGTTTGACTGTGGAGGGAGCAGGACACTTTGCCATACACACAGCAGGGGATCAGCTGACGCTACCGAACCCCACTTACACATGAGCGAGTGTTTTGTCTGTGCGGACAGCACTTCTGAGCACCAACTGGCTGTGTCGGAGCCCAGGGAAAATCAGGTAGTAGGCCGAGGCCTACTTGGTGGCAGTTTGCGATTGTTTCTAGACTACTACTAACTGTCAACGTACTCCAATTAGGCCTCTGTCTTCACTCTGTTTCGAGTATTTCCGCTGGCTTCCAACCACGCCAGTTGCTGCTCTGAAATGCCGTCTGCACAACCCACACTTGTTCCTGTGTTACTGGGGTTCTGTAACAGCAGCTTCTCCCTAGAGGTGAGTCAGGCAATGTCTCCTGCTCTGTCCACATTTCCACTACAAGTAGTGGGAATGTAGACAAAGCAGGAGACATTGCCGTGCTCAACTCTGGAGATGAGCAGATGTTACAGGACCCAGGTACGACAGGAACAAGTGTGGATTGTGCAGACGGCACTTGAGAGCAGAAACAGGCGGTGTTGTAGGCCGGAGGAAATACTCAAAACAGAGTGGAGACAGAGGGCAAATCAGAGAACATATTAAATCAGAGGTAGTCAGAAGTTGTAGGCAGCAGGAGAGTTTGCTGTACACACAGCAGGGGATCAGCTGACGTTACCGAACCCCACTTACACATGAGCGAGTGTTTTGTCTGTGCGGACAGCACTTCCGAGCACCAACTGGCGTTGTCGGAGCCCAGGGAAAATGAGGTAGTAGGCCAAGGCCTACTTGGAGCCAGGTGTAAATCTGAGGTTGTTTGACTGTGGAGGGAGCAGGACACTTTGCCATACACACAGCAGGGGATCAGCTGACGTTACCGAACCCCACTTACACATGAGCGAGTGTTTTGTCTGTGCGGACAGCACTTCTGAGCACCAACTGGCGGTGTCGGAGCCCAGGGAAAATCAGGTAGTAGGCCGAGGCCTACTTGGTGGCAGTTTGCGATTGTTTCTAGACTACTACTAACTGTCAACGTACTCCAATTAGGCCTCTGTCTTCACTCTGTTTTGAGTATTTCCTCTGGCTTCCAACCACGCCAGTTGCTGCTCTGAAATGCCGTCTGCACAACCCACACTTGTTCCTGTGTTACTGGGGTTCTGTAACAGCAGCTTCTCCCTAGAGGTGAGTCAGGCAATGTCTCCTGCTCTGTCCACATTTTCACTACAAGTAGTGGGAATGTAGACAAAGCAGGAGACATTGCCGTGCTCACCTCTGGAGATGAGCAGATGTTACAGGACCCAGGTACCACAGGAACAAGTGTGGATTGTGCAGACGGCACTTGAGAGCAGAAACAGGCGGTGTTGTAGGCCGGAGGAAATACTCAAAACAGAGTGGAGACAGAGGGCAAATCAGAGAACATATTAAATCAGAGGTAGTCAGAAGTTGTAGGCAGCAGGAGAGTTTGCCGTACACACAGCAGGGGATCAGCTGACGTTACCAAACCCCACTTACACATGAGCGAGTGTTTTGTCTGTGCGGACAGCACTTCTGAGCAACAACAGGCGTTGCTGTAGCCCAGGAAATAAAGTTCAGGTCATAGAAACATGAACACAACAGGAGACCTGGATCCTGTTGCCAGCCAATTATTTATTCTGGAAGAGGACTGGCAAATTCAAGTGAGATCCAGGCCTTGTTCATTTTCACAAAAGTAAGCCGGTCAACATTATCGGCGGATAGTCGCGTGCGACGGTCTGTTACCACACCACCTGCAGCACTAAAGACACGTTCCGATAATACACTGGCAGCAGGGCAAGCCAGCACCTCCAATGCATACTGGCTAAGCTCTGGCCATGTATCCAGCTTAGAGACCCAATACTTGAATGGGGAAGAGCCGTCTGGGAGAACACTAACAGGGCACGACAAGTAGTCTGTCACCATCTGACGGAAACGTTGCCTCCTGCTGACTGGAGCCGTCTGTGATGGTGTAGCCGTTTGTGGCGGTCCCACAAAACTTTTCCACATTTGGGCCATACTGGCCTTGCCTTGTCCTGCGGCACTGCCTCTGCTACCTCTTTGTGCAGAGCTTCCTCTACTGCCTCTACCCACATGGCTGCTTTGAAAAGCACTACCAGCAACACTTGTGGGGGGAATGGAGAACATGATGGCCTGCACAAGTGTTTCTTGGTACTCCTGCATTTTTCGCTCCCGGTTCAACTGTGGTATGAGGCTTTGTAAGTTGTCCCGGTAGCGAGGATCTAGGAGGGTGTACACCCAATAATCAGCTGTGTGGAGAATGTTGGCGATGCGGCGGTCATTTAACAAGCACTGCAGCATGAAATCAACCATGTGCTGCAGACTGCCAACTGGACCGGAAACGCTGTCCCCAGCTTGAGGCAGCATCTCTGCCTGCTCAGCATCACCCCACCCTCGCTGTACACACTGACTACTAGAGCCTTGTGTACCTCCCTCCTCTGGAGAGATGTGTTCCTCCTCCTCCATTGACTCCTCGTCATCCTCCTCACTAAGTGTCCCCTGCCTGGGCCTTTGTGTGGAAGCACGTTGCGCAGACTTGCCAGAAGCAGATGGCATTTCTGACTGCTCATCCTCGACCTCTTCAAAAACCTCCTCACTTAGTGCTTGTAAGGTTTTTTGAAGCAGACAGATGATGGGGACAGTCATGCTGATTAGTGCATCATCTGCACTGGCCATCCGCGTGGAGTCATCGAAGGCACGCAAAACTTGGCAGATGTCCCTCATAGTGGCCCACTCAGTGGTGGTGAAGTGTGTCCGGCGCACAGTGCGACTTGTTTGCGCCTGATGCAGCTGGTACTCCATTACTGCTGCCTGCTGCTCACACAACCGCTCCAACATATGTAATGTTGAATTCCACCTGGTGGGGAGGTCACATATGATGCGATGTTCTGGCAGGCGGAATCAGCGTTGCAGAGATGCAATGCGCGATCTTGCCATGCTGGAACGCCGCAAGTGAGCACACTCTAGGTGAACCTTGTGCAGCAGTGCATCAAGATCCGGATAGTCCCTCAGAAAGCTCTGCACGACCAAATTGAGCACGTGTGCCAGACATGGTATGTGAGTGAGGTTGCCTAGGCCCAGAGCTGCCACTAGATTTCGGCCATTGTCACTCACTACCAAACCTGGCTGGAGATTCGCTGGCACAAACCACACATCGCTCTCCTGCTTGATGGCATTCCAGAGCTCCTGTGCTGTGTGGCTCCGATTCCCAAAAGAAATTAATTTAAGGACGGCCTGTTGACGTTTGGCCACACCTGTGCTCATATCTGGCCTAACAGGCTCACGCAGTGCTGATTCCGAGGAACTAGAGTAGGAGGAGGACTCAATATGTACAGACTGCATTCCTGCAATCCTTGGATTTGGCAGAATACGTACAGAGCCACTCTCCAGATCTGTACCCGGCTCCACAACATTGACCCAATGGGCAGTGAGGGAAAGGTATCGTCCCTGTCCATGGCTACTGGTCCACGCATCGGTGGTCAGGTGGACCTTGCTACTGACGGCATTTAGTAGCGCATTTTTAATTTTTCCCTCCACATGCTTTTGCAGGGCAGGGACAGCTTGCCTGCTGAAATAAAAGCAGCTGGGCACATTGTATTGTGGAACTGCCAATGACATAAAGTTCCGGAATGTGTCAGTCTCCACCAGCCTGAATGACAGCATCTCAAGGGCCAGTAGATTGGCAATGCCGGCATTCAGAGCCAGTGCTCGGGGCTGGTTTGCCGAGTATGGCCGCTTTTTCTCCCATGCCTGTGCTACCGATTGCTGGTGAGTGGCCTGGGAGGGTGCTGATGACTGCGAACGTGGTTCAGTGGGTGGAATTTCACTGGGTCTCTGGACAACAGTGGCAGTGGTTCTTCCATGGCGTTCCAGTGAGGAAGCCGAACCAGCTGTGTGTGAGCTGGAGGAAGAGGCCCCAACATGAGCTGAAGAGGTGGTAGGTGCTGCTGAAGGTTGGCCTACATCTTCAGTGTGTCTGTGTAACTCCACCTCGTGCTTGTTATGCACATGTTTCCACATATTTGTGGTATTGAGGTTGGTCACATTTTTGCCTCGTTTCACTTTCTGATGACACAGCTTGCATTTGACAAAGCAAATGTCATCTGCAACTGTGTCAAAAAAAGACCACGCACTGCAAGTCCTGGGAGCGCCTGTTTTGTGTTTTGGAAGAGGATTGCTCCTCACGGATGCCAAAGTGGAGGCTACAGGCAACCAAGTCTGCCCCCGCCCTCTCCCTCCTCTTTTGGCCGTTCGGGGAATCTCTTCCTCAGAGCTGCTCCCACCACCTTCCTGTGGCTGACGCCATGATGGGTCAAGGACCTCATCATCTCCACTCCCCTCTTCAAGCACCGGCTGGTCCTGGGTTGTCTCGCCAGCACCGTACGCACCAGAAATTGGCAACTGAGTCTCATCATCATCTGATGCATACTGAGGTGTGCTGACTATAGGCACTGGCCCACCCGCCTCTTCAGATTCAGAGGGACAAAGCAGTTGCGCATCACTGCATACTCCCTCTTCTTCACGCTCTAGAATGCTGCTTGGCTGGCCACCTCTTTCCAAGCCAACAGATTCTGAGAACAGAAGTAAAGATTGAGATGGCTCCTGTCCAGGGCTCTCAGACTGCCTGGGCAATTTGGCAGGTGGTGAAGAGACAGATGGTTGCTCTTCAGTGCTCTGGCCTTGGGAGGATGCGGAAGTCATTGAAGTGGATGCGTTAGCTGCCATCCATCCGACAACGGCTTCAATTTGTTCGTCACGCAGCAGTGGGGTACGGCGAGGTCCTACAAAGCTGCGCATGAAGGACTGTTGCCTAGTAAAAGTGGGGGATGCCGGGTCACTGGTGGCCGCAGCAGATACCGAATCCCCACGTCCTCTCTCTGCTGAATCCCCCCGTCCTCTCCCTGCTGAAACTCCATGGCCACGACCACGTGCCTTACTCCCTGCCTTCTTTATCTTGGTAGACTGATAAAGATAGGCAGAAAAGTAAAAAAGGGGTGGCTTAGTGTTCTTATTCCTGAACACCTGCTAACCAGTATAAGAAACACTAATTTGGCTAAGAGTGTGTGTACTACACTTTAATATGATCTAATGTGGCCTAGACAACTGTAAAGTGGAGTGTTTGGTGAACTTTATTTCCTTTTTTTTTTTTTTGGGTGGGGGGAAAGGAAAGGATGTGACCAAAGTTTGAAAACTATAGTATCACAAACTTTTTGGAGCGATTACAATGCAGGAAGCTAACCTACAATGCAATTGATGAGGCTCCAAAAAATAGGGTGATACTAGCCTGGCTGGCCCTGAAGGGCACAAGCCAGCAAAAAGGCTCCTCTATCTAATCCTATATAGTGTTTGCAACCAACCAATGACAATGGATGCGGTTGGAAGCACACTAATATAGGAGCAAAAATCTGGCTAAATTAGCTGCAAAAAAAGGACTATGTATGAGGCAGTGACGCACGCTGAGCGGACTACAGCTAGCGGTGGCTGTAGAACACACTGCAACGTGAGCTGCACTCACACACAGAGAGACCTATCAGACAGCCAAAAACAGTGCAGAGAAATGGGCTATAGCACTGAAAGGCTGCTGAAAGGCTCCGCTGTCCACTCCTTTAGTGTTTGCAACCAACGTATATGGATACATATGGAAGCACACTATACAGGAGAAAAAAAAAGCAGCAATAAAAGAAAAATGTGTATGAGGCAGAGACACACGCTGGCCGGCCTACAAGCAGACGTGCCTGCAGGACACACTACACAGTGTGGGTCTGCACTCACACAGCCCTTGCAGACAGCTGTGAAAACAGCGCTGCTAGGGAAAAGCAAGCTACAGTGGTGGTTTATGTAGCCTGGGTTAAGCACTATATGTTTTGTGGAATCGCTATTTCTAACTGTCCCTCACAGTCTTCAACAGCAGCCTGTCCCTAACTGAATTCACAGCAGAGTGACCAGAAATGGCGGCTGCAGCGCTTTTTATAGTACATCATGACATAATTTCAGCAGCCAATCACAGCCATGCCAGTAGTTAACATGCCTACATGCCTAACAGGATATACCCACACTTCTGAGGATCCCCATAGGCTGAATCAAATCGAGCGGGCTCCTAGCATTATGGGAACTTCCGATTCCGGTATTCGATATGAAAAAAGTATCGGAACTAAGTATCGGAATTCCGATACAGCTAATATCGGCCTATACCCGATACTTGCGGTATCGGAATGCTCAACACTACTCACAACTGATTGCATTATAGTGTCAGAGCATTTTGCCGCAATTTTAACAAGAAATTTTCCAAAACGTTTCTGAAACGTTTTTGTGTTACATAAACATAACATGAAAAAAATAAACGGATTAAAAAAATGCAGTGTGAATGAGATCTGATTTAGGTGGGGAATGTAAAACCACTCTAAAATCAAAACATTTTGTGAACTTTTACCTGACCCAGCACTGAGCTGCTTTTTTGCAAGTTTTGTTGCAGATGTAACAATTTTCATGTCAGGTGTCCTGCAAGTTACATTAGACTAGCTTTTATTCCATCTTTACATCAGAATATAGCAGTGTCTAAAATCTCTACAAAGAGAGAGGTGTACTAGCACAAAACATCAGTCAGCTTCCACAGCAATTCACTTTCTACAAGTATGAATTCAGTTCTATCCAAGCGTGGGAAGAAGAAGTTGGTCTACGAGAATCATATTTACGTATTTTCCAAACGGACGGCTGACGATGTCCATTCCATCTGGGTCTGTGAAAAATAGTTGACTTGCAAGTAACCGATCCCCACAACCACGCAGCACAAGCAGCAAGACCTGAAGCAATCCGACTTGTCAATGAGGCGCTCACCAGGGCAAGGACAACACAGGAGACACCACCACAGATTCTCACAGAAGTCATTTCAGGAGCCCATTCTAATGTTGCAGCACTTCTCCCAAAGAAAGCATCACTGAAGAGGACAATACGATTATCAAGGCAACTTGGCAATATTCCAAGGTTGCCCCAAACCCTTGATCAACTTGTTATTCCGCAGGAGTTCCAGGGGATCAATATTGATGGTATCCAGCAGCAGTTCCTTCTGCATGACTCTGGTGAGCATTTAACATTTCCATTATATAGAATTATTGCAAAGTTTATGTTGCACAAATGTGAAAAATTATCTATTACAAAGTGCTGATATAGAATACTATGTGATTATTTAACCTTAAAGGGAAACTTTGAGGATAGTATAATGTAGGGTGAGGCCTACTGATTCCAACTATGCCTCACTTTTTTAATTTCAGTCTGATTCTCTGCTCTGTTCTGCCTTTGAGATACAGTGGTCTGCCATGTTCATAAGCAGAGTGGTAACCTTGTCCACCAACCATGATTTGCAGGTATCCAGCCATTGTCAATCACAGCCAGAGGACAAGGTTGTTGCATCAAACCCATATCACTAGATGTCAATTTTAGTGTAGAATTTTCTGCTATAAATTAGCTGCAGATTGTCTGCTGCAACTCCTTAGTGCATGTGAATGGACCTTAAGGATTCATTAACATGTCTCCTAACCTCTGCCCTGCCCCTTTAGCCATGACCCCTGCAAACAGCCTGAAATGAAGTTCCGATGCTGAATTAGTGCTGGGAAGAGGGTACACTATGCCCCGGTTGGTGCCGGTCACTTACCGGAACATGGCAGGTTAATTAATATTCACCACCTGCTGCCATACGCTGCTTTGATACAGGACCTGGAATGAAGTATGCAATCATGTGATAGCTCACGTCTCAGGATCTGTATCGAAGCAGAGTGAGGAAAGCAGTGCAGCAGCAGGCGGTATTAGTTTATCCTTGCCATGCTCCAGGAGGAGACAGGCACATACCAGAGCATGATAGATCCAGGGGGCCCGCTGTTCATGGGCGCATTACACCCCTTGGCGGCAGGCCCCTGACGGCCCGTGGGCAGTGGCGTCCCCTGCCTACATGGTAGGTACGCCACTGCTGCACTGCATGTCATTTTTTTTAACTGTGCATTTTTTCATGAGCATGTGGATGGGATTTAGACATTTATGCTGCATATGACTCCGACCTAATGAACCATTGAGTTAGTATGCTTTTTTTCACAAATACTTCTTACATGTTTGCTTGTTTTTCCTGATGTAAACCTTTTATTATCATGGAATTCTGCATTATGCTAGTTTCTGCCGCCGATATTCCTTTAATGACTTTGAAAATGTGACATTTTTGAATCTTGGAGGCATTTTTAAACAGGAATGCATCATTTTCCACTGGGACAATACATGTCGTAGAAAAAACTATTGTTTAGCTCCTTCACACCAGATTTTGCTTCAGTTTAATGTTTTTGTTATAAAATCAGAAAATCTGAAACTAAATGTGAGTTTTTAATGTGAGATATGAACAACGGATGCTTCTGATTAGGAAAATTTATTGTGAATTCATCCCAAAATTCTCTGTCTTGCATCCGCCCTTTTTGCGCTGCACCGAGCGCACAAAAATGCAACACAATGCGTTTGGCGCACGTTGGTGCAGCGCAAAAAGGGCGGATGCACGGGCAAAAGTGTACCAGCGCACACGACCAGCGTACCCAACGATAAGTATAGGGTATGCTGATCGCATGCAGCTGACAGGAGGGGGTGCGGCCGGGGGCGGAGCTTAGCGGCGGCCCTGTGCTGCGCCCAGTAACGCTAGTGTGAAACTAGCCTAAGTGTCCAAGAAAAAATATGCAACTCCAGGTAGAGAAAAGTTAATCCATGTGGCAGAAATGACCAGAGTACATATTAGAGATTTGAAAGCAAAGGTATAAGGAAGATATATCAAAGAAAAAGTGTTGCTACATTACCTTAAGTAGTGGTGGTACCCCATCACGCGTTTCGCATTTGCTTTTTCAAGGGGAGTGTGTTTTTTAATATAATCAGGTAAAATTACCTTTGGGTATCTTTTATACAGGGTGCCGCTACCTCCTGGACTAGCGCGTCTGCCCCAACGTGCGCGTTTCAGCTCCTTTCTCAAGGGGCCTGCTACCAACCATGTGTCTCCATTATTTATGTCTCCCAGCCACAGTGTGGTATACCACGCGACCGGAAGTGACACTTACCACCCGGATGTGACTTGTCACATCCGGGTGGTAAGCGTTACTTCCAGTCGCGCGGACCAGAAGTGACCACGGATATCTGATTATATTTGCGGAGTATTATTGTAATTATGGGTATGAGGGTTATTGCCAAGCAAGCGGCATTGTTTTATGGTGGACATCTAGATCATAATCTGTGATGTGGCCTATACACCTTGCGATATAATTATGGCTATAGTAATATTTGTAGTAGTTTATTATTAGGGCTTTTTCAATTCTGCCCCTTGTAGCTGCAATATATTGCTGGCAGTCCCTGTGTCTATCCGTTTTCGTGGTAGCTGTCTCTTCCTGGATTTGCACGTTAATTATGAATTAATTAATGAGTGACTGTGAGCAATGAGTGTATCTGTAGTCTCCTACTTCCCCAGTTTTGGCAGTATTGTTTTAATGAATTTGTTTCAATAAAAATTATATTTTTATACACACAAATAATTGCCTTGTGATCATCCTTTTTCCTATGGTTCTATGAGGTACCGACAGACGCGGAGGGTCCTCTTCAATCCTCTTCCATGCACTTCCACATTGTGTGAATATGTTATCGTTCCCGAGGGAATCCCTTTAATTATTCCTAGCTAGGGATTCCCTTGATTAAGAAGACTCTCCACACAGGTAGGGACCTTGGCAAAGGGGAGAGAAGCGATTTTTCTTTTTTGATGAGCAAACTCCAAACATTGCCTGTTTTGGGTCGGTGTGGTTGAACCCGAGCAGGCAATGTTCGATACGAAACCTGAACTTTCCAGATCGGGTTTGCTCATCACTAGGTATAGTATGATATGTAATGGATGACAAAAAGAAGCCATTAAGTGTAACACCACTAGTACATGACAGTAAAATGATGGTCACTTGTCTTAGATCAGGGGTGTCAAACTCATATTCACCAAGGGCCACACCAATTTAATGGTTGTCCCCAAAGGGCCGTTTGTTACTGAAAGACCAGATGCACACAATCGAGTCCCGTCCAGAGCATGCATTTCTCTGCATAGAGCAGTGCATGCCCCTGTATAAGGCATGTCACGGTGGATCAGCTCTTTACCAAGCGCTGTCACATCTTCCCTGGATCTCACTGAAATCATGGAGAGCTATGGCTGCAGCTTCCATTCACTTGTCCTTGTTGTTGGTGCTGAAAGCTGCTGATAAACAGCTGGTTCAATGCAGAATACAACTGGACCCTATTCTTGGCCTAATCTGAGGAATGGGCATCAACGGAAAAAGGGATCCTGAAGTGAGAATACCACTTTTATCTGCTGCTCCATTCTTTGGTATACTGGCAGAGTGTTCTATGAGGGCTAATCCCAAAACCCCCCTTCTGAAGACCTGATAAAGAGGTTCTGTAGAAGCTGGTTAACCACCACTTTAGTTCACCAAAGCCAACATCTCAGTTCTGCAGAGATGGTTGGTGGGATTAACCCGGTAGTCAGTCAACAGTCCCGCTGCTTCCATACATAGCCTGCATTAAGGGGGTATTCTCATGCCGAACAGCAAAATAAGGCAGCATGCTTTCAGCAATCATGTTGTGGTAAGCATGCTGCCGATCTTCCCCTCCTGGTACTTACCTAGAGGTCTTCTGCTCATCTTTGTCTGATCTTCTCCTGGCTGTGTGGGCTGGCAATCGCAATGCTGGATCCAGAGGCCACCACGAGTCCTCTCTTTCTTCCCAGCGTCCTCTTCTTCTGCCTGATCTCATCGCAGCATTGCGCATGCGCAGCAGTGTTTTGGTGACAGGAGAGGCATCCTGCCCCCTGGATTGATGAATGGGGCAGCAGTGACGTCATGTCAGTGAGCGGCCAGGAGATATTCGGCCCCACTGCCGCGGCATTCTTCATGCTTCATGGATCAGTGATCCAGGCAAGATGAAAAGACAGCCAGTAGCAGGAGAAGACGTCACGGGGAACCGCTAGACTGCACTCCGGGACCCAAGGAGCTGCAGCTGCGACAGGTAAGTATGTCAGTTTTTTTGTGTTCTAGGGTAATAATACTCCTTTAAGGCCAGCCAATAGAGCTGCTGAAAAGGCAACCACAAGAATCCTCAGCAATTGGGGTCTTGTATATTTTACCCCCAGGTATGTTCAGCCCTAGATGTTTTGTTCCCTGCATGTTGACCCCAAAAGCTGAGGGTGAAACATCTGGGGTCAAAATGCTAGGGGCAAAACATCAGATGGTGACACTTCCAGGGACAAAATGCTGTAGGTGAAACATCCGGGGGCAAACTGCTGGGGGCAAAAAATCCAGGCGCAAAATATCTGGGGGGTGAAACATCGGGGGGCGAACTGCTGAGTGCGAAACATCCGAGGGCAAACTGCTGGGGGCAAAACATCCGGGGCAAACTGCTGGGGGCGAAACATCCTGGGGCGAAACATCCTGGGGCGAAACATCCGGGGGCGAACTGCTGGGGGCGAAACATCCGGGGGCGAAACATCCGGGGGCGAAACATCTGGGGGGCGAACTGCTGCGGGCGAACTGCTGGGGGCGAAACATCCGGGGGCGAACTGCTGGGGGCGAAACATCCAGGCGGCGAACTGCTGGGGGCGAAACATCCGGGGGTGAACTGCTGGGGGTGAAACATCCGGGGGCGAACTGTTGGGGGTGAAACATCCAGGGGCGAACTGCTGGGGGCGAAACATCCGGGGCCGAACTGCTGGGGGCGAAACATCCGGGGGCGAACTGCTGGAGGCGAAACATCCGGGGGCAAAACATCCGGGGGTGAACTGCTGGGGGCGAAACATCTGGGGGTGAACTGCTGGGGGCGAAACATCCGGGGGCGAACTGCTGGGGGCGAAACAACCAGGGGCGAACTGCTGGGGGCAAAACATCCGGGGGCGAACTGCTGGGGACTGGTGGGGGCAAAATGTGCGGGGGTGAAATGTGCAGGGGCGAAACCTCCTGGGGGCCAAATGTACCCGGGGGCGAACTGCTGGGGGCGAATTGCTGGGGGCGAACTGCTGAGGGCGAAACATCCAAATCCCCTCCAGTAAGCATATCACACGGCTTTCCAGACCATCAGCCCTCTTGGCTCAGCGTTGCCCTTAGCAACCAACTTTGCAGTCTTTTTACGTTGCCCCTAGCAGCAAGGCTACAATATTGCCCATAGCTTTCTCCACCATATGTGAGGTAGCGCTGTCATTGAAGTAGGGGATACTCGCTTGCAGCCACAAAAATCACAAGCGGCACAGGTTTTCCATAAAACCAAAACAGTCCATGCGGTTTATTCACGCCTCATAAACCACAGCAGCAACAGAAAGTTCACTTAACAGCATTACCAGCACAGCGTTCATTACAGAGTTTCCCTCTGTTAGCAATATCCAGCATACACAGGCTCTTCAGCCTTATCATTATCTCACCCACGTCAGGGTTTCCTCATGGCTGTTGCTCAACGCTGCAGACATCCACTCTCTCCTCTGGGACTCTCAGATGCTGGCAGCCATTACACACAGCTACACACAGGCTGTTAGCCAGGAGACAACTCTCCTCACGGGACCTTCCATACTGGACCAACCAGGTCCCTGCATTCACTCCTTGTGACTCACCCTGGCCACATGATATTGTTCATAGCCATGAACACTGGGTCACATGACTCTGACCTCATCACAGGTCCTTCAGGCATTTTCACACTCTTTTGCAATAATGCTTTAAACAGACCCCCTGGGTGGGTTTGTAGGTAACCAGGCCCTCCCAACTCTCTAGTTACCTGGAGACTTCTCCCTAACACGTAGAAACGACACCTCAGCAGTATCACTGCTGGTCAATACACGCATCAGTCTCCATCTCAAGGCCACCCACCTTGAGATACATAACGGTCCTTCATGGTTCTGCCATTCATCCGTTCTCTTGGGACATTCACGCAGCGCCCCCTAGTGGACACAGTGGTTACTAAACCACAATATATATATACTGCTCAAAAAATTAAAGGGAACACTATTCCATTTGCAACAGGCTGTTTATGTTCCCTTTATTTCTTTGAGCAGTATATATATATATACTGTATATATGATTTCACAAATATTTGAGGCCATGGCTCCATTATATGTTCATTTTGCAAGCTGGCTAGAAAATCTCACCATACTGATGCCATACGGATGTCACACAGATGTCACACAGATGTTAAGATGTGAGAAAATTGCATCCTCGCATTGCACACGGATCACTGTTCAGGGAACATTTCTGAGGTTCTCGTCTGTGTAAATTGGAAGGATTTTTTTAGATGTTGTGTGTGACTCCAGCCTTACTCTGATGGAGATTTAGAAGCTGGAATTCAGCCACTGCTCTCTGATGCTCACTAAGTCTTGCAAACATGTGAACTGCCTACCGCCTCAGCACATTTATCAAACTATCTTTGTCCTGCCCATTCAACATTTTCTTCATAACCAGGATCCTTGTATGTTGTTCTCACACACTTGCATTTTGTTCTCACACACATGCATTTAATAGCCCTCTGTGTCTGTACTTTTACACATACTAGTTGGTAACCGGTTCATGCAGCATTTTATGAACAACTGATTTATTACATTATGGCTGGTCAGAACAATGAAAGCAATTGTAACCATCTACCTTTCGTGTCTCTCCTATTTCCTTATAGATTGTAAGCTTGTGAGCAGAGCCCCCATTCCTCAAGGCATCTGTTGCATCATGACTCTGGATGGGATGGTTCAGCCTCCGTCTTGGTCAGGTCAGGGTTAATGCTGGTTCATCTTTCTTTGGCTCTGGTGTGGCTATTTAATGCTGGTGGTTCCTGGGTCTGGTGTCGGTGATACTTCCATTTTACTTGGCTAGTGTAGCTCTCTCCCATTTCTCTACCGTTCTGACTTCTCTGGTTTCTGACACTCAGCTACCCTCCTGACTATTCTCCTGTCCTGCCCTTGGATACCCCGCTCCCTCCTGGCTTCCGACCCTCTGCTTGTTCCTGACTCCCAGCTGGCTCCCATTCCATCACGTGGTCATTGGCTCCTCCCCATCATACCCTCTGACCTCGAGCATCCAGCTGGGCTCCGGTCTGGTATGCACAGCACTTTGAAGTGCTCTCACTACTCCCTTCCTGGCCTGTGCTCTTTGATAGCGCCTGCTAGGCTTCCCCTCCGGATACACATGCGCTGTGTGTCATTACATTATCACTGACCTTTACAAACTTTTCACGGGTCTATCTCTTGTATGTCATGGATCTGCTGCATGCTCTGTCAGATCAGGTGTCCAACCTGACCAAAATGATGCAAAATTTGTCTGTGGAACAAAGGGTCCTGGTTGTTTCTCACCAACAGGTGCAGAGAGAATTGGCTGATACTGTTGACACTGTGTGGGGTGCCTCCTCTTCATCTGGCAGTGTGGGTGATGGTGTGTCAGAAGTTTCCTTAACCTCTCCTGAACCCTCTGTCAAACTTCCGGATACATTTTCATGGGATAAAAGTAAATTCCGGGTGTTTAGAGAGAATTGCAAGTTACTATTTTGCCTGCTTCTTCCTGTCTCCCACCTCTCCTGAGAAATTGTTTGTGGATCGGTTCTTTGAGGCCTTAAGTATGATTTACAATTAACCTGTTTGAGTGAGGTTGGCTGATGGCGTTATTGAGTCTCACCCAGGGAAAGTTCTCTGCTGAGTGGTACTGTTCTGAGTACAGACGGTGGGCACCAGAAGTATCTTGGAATGACTCTGCACTCAGAGGGATTTTCAGAAGGGGCCTATCCGAGTATCTAAAGGACCCATTGGCTCTGCACCCGCCACCTGACTCTCTTGAGGAAGCCATGACACAGGCAGTCCGCATGGACCACAGATTGCAAGAGAGAGGAGTGGTGCAATGTGACATTCCTTTTTTCCTGGCTAAGTCTGAACCATCACCATCCATGGAGCCCATGGATGTGGGAGCCGTCTCCATGACAGAAAATGAGATGAAAACTTCATAGGGAGAGCAAACTCTGCTTCTACTGTGGAGCTCCAGGACATTGGAAAAAGGACAGTCCCTCCTGTTTGCCTGTTTCCAAGGTCTCGGGAAACGAATATGTCTGGGTGGCTACTGAGGGGGCAACCAAGACCAGTGGAAATTGGTGTGAACAATTGTGTTTTTCCCTCTGCTGCTTTTGTGGATTGCGGGTCCTCAGTGTATTTAATTAACTCTAAGTTGGTGGCCCATTGTGAGATAAATATAGTCAGGTTGGGGACACCCATGGAGGTTGTGGCTATTGACTCTACACCTCTCACCAAGGATGGGATCCATTTTGTGTCTAAAGAATTCATCCTTAAGGTGGGCTCTCTTCATCTGGAGCACATAGCCTGTTTTGTTCTGGACAATCTCCCTGCTGCGTTGGTGTTAGGGTTCCCTTGGTTGCAAAGCCACAATCCAGTCATTGACTGGGAGGCCCAGGGGATTGTTAAGTGGGGCCTAGGTGTGTAAATAAATGACTAATGTCTGCACCTATGGCGTCCGTCGGTTTGGAGGGTATTCCAGAGTACCTGAAGGACTTCGAGGATGTGAGCTCCGAAAGTGAGGCCGAGGGGTTACCACTGCACCGCCCTTTTAATTGTGCTATTGACCTGATTCCTGAGGCTAAATTTCCTAAGGCCCAATTGTACAATTTTCTGGCCCCGAGCAGACCGCTATGAAGGAATATGTATCCAAGAGTCTCCGCAAAGGTCATATTCGTCCTTCTGTGTCTCCTGCGGCTGCAGGATTCTTTTTTGTTAAAAAAAAGTTGGTGGTCTCCGCCCATACCTTGACTTTAGGGACCTTAATAAGATTACTGTAAGAAACGCATACCCTATTCCACTCATTCCTGATTTATGTAGTCAATTGTCTAGGGCCAAATGGTTTTCGAAGCTGGACTTGCAGGGGGCATATAACCTTATCCGGGTACGGGAGGGGGATGAGTGGAAGTCTGCTTTTCCCACTTGCTTTTCTGATTTTATAGGGTGGTTTGTGGTTATTTACTTACTTGATATTCTGGTTTATTCTTCAGATAGGCAGGCCCATATTGGTCATCTTCGAGCAGCTCTCCAGAGGCTCAGGGAGAATAAGCTCTTCGCTAAGTTAGAGAAATGCTCATGTTTTGTCCAAGAACTGTCTTTTTTGGGGTTCATTGCTTCCGGTGAGGGGTTTCATATGGATCCCAAGAAGGTTCAGGCCATTGTGGATTGGGTTCAGCCCCGTGACCTGAAAGGACTTCAACGCTTCTTGGGATTTACCAATTATTACCTAAGGTTTATTAAGGGGTTCTCTCAAGTGGTCAAGCCCCTCACTGATTTGACACCAAAAGGGGCCGATGTTAAGAACTGGTCAGCCTCAGCTGTAGTGGCATTTTCATGTTTGAAAAAATGCTTCATGACTGCCCCAGTCATGGTTCAACCAGATCCATCTAAACCTTTTGTGGTAGAAGTGGATACCTCAGAGGTGGGGGTGGGGACGGTGTTGTCTCAGGGGCCTGCCACTTTGACCAATCTGAGGCCATGCGCCTTCTTTTCTAAGAAGTTTTACTCAGCAGAGAGGAACAATGGCGTAGGCAATCAGGAATTTCTTGCTCTTAAGTTGGCTTTCGAAGAATGGAGGAATTTTTTGGAGGGGGCGGTTCTTCCCATTACTGTGGTTACCGATCACAAGAACCTGGCATACATTGAGTCTGCCAAAAGAATGACCACGAGGCAGACTAGGTAGTCACCTTTTTTCCCAGTTCCAGTACTCAATCACTTTACGCCCATGGTCCAAGAATGTTAAGGCACAGTGTGGGGCCGAAATGCTGCCATGCTATGTGGGTCTGAATAAAAACCACATTTTTTTCACCTGGAAATGTATGGAGTGCTGCCTTCCTTTTTATCTATGTATCTATCTATCTATCTATCTATCCATCTATATATATAGAGTAAATATATATATATATATATATATATATATTTGCATTATGCATATGTAATTATAAAGGAAATAATGTTTCTTAACATTTTTCCCTTTCAGATAAAATTTTTGGTTTGGTTTGACAGGTCTTTTTAAAAATCCTTAAAATCGGTGCATTAGTCTGACAACAATATTCCCAGATAGCATATGTGAGTCAAAAAGATATGCAGGCATCTTCTCCATGCTGTTCCCATTTTTGTTTAGCTCTTTCCATCCATTTCAGCTTTTTCTCATGCACCCAGACCTGTTTGCTAGGTTCAGTAGAAAAATATTCAGTTTTCACTTTGAATTGCATTGGATTCGCTTTTCGGCACGAATACACGGATATTAGAAATCATTAATGCAGATTTTCCCGAATCCGAATATTTCACTATTCGCTCATGACTACTCAGCAACATTCATTGCTGCTTGTTTCTGGAAAATACCCATGAAGTCAAAATCGTCATTACATCTGTAGGTAAATTCCCCAAGAGGTATATAGTAGTTTCCCAAATGGGTTAACTTAGGAAGGGATTCTGCTCTTCTAGAAATTAGATGCTTTGTATGTGGAGTCCGCAAACTGTTCTAGTAACATCTGCTCTCCAGCAGGCAAATAGCGCTCCGTTCCTCCCGAGTCTCTCCGTATGGCTAAGTAGTACTGTATAGCCACATAAAGGGTAATGGCACGTTCAGTAGAAATTGTGGGACAAATTTTCATGCCATTTTTACCCAATTTTTGTGTGAAAATGTAAAATCTAGGGCTAAAACAATTGAGAAGTGTAGTTCATAAAATGGGGTCACTTATGGGGGGTTCTACTGTTCTAGCTCCTCATGGGCTCTCCCAGTGGGTCATGGCTAGAGTTGAGCGATACCGTCCGATACTTCAAAGTATCGGATCGGAATGGATCGGCCGATCTTTAAAAAAAGTATCGGTATCGCCGATTCCGATACCGGAAGTCCCATTCAAGTCTATGGGACTTCCGGTATCGGAATAAGAAAAACCCTGTTTTTGCCTTGTACAGCCTCTCTGGGGTCTGTATGGGCCTTTCGGGGGGCTGTGCCGGCCTGCCAGGGGGTTTGTGCAGGCTCCGGTGGTCTGTGCCGGCCTGCCGGGGGGCTGTGCCGGCCTGCCGGTGGTCTGTGCAGGCTCCGGTGGGCTGTGCTGGCCTGCCGGGGGGCTGTGCCGGCCTGCCGGTGGTCTGTGCAGGCTCCGGGGGGCTGTGCCGGCCTGCCGGTGGTCTGTGCAGGCTTCGGGGGTCTGTGCAGGCATCGTCCGATGGGACTACAAGTCCCATCGGGCGATGCCTGCTACCATGACAGTGATTGACACATTAGCCAATGATGGGACAGTAGTAGTCCCATCATCCGGCTAATGTGTTAAATGTTAAAAAAAGAAAAAAAAAAAAAATACTACATACATACTACATGCATGCTACATACATACTACATGCTACATACATACTACATGCTACATACATACTACATGCTACATACATACTACATATATACTACATACATACTACATACATGCTACATACATGCTACATACATACTGCATGCTACATACATACTACATACATACTGCATGCTACATACATACTACATACATACTACATACATACTACATGCATGCTACATGCATGCTACATACATACTGCATGCTACATACATACTACATACATACTACATACATACTACATACATACTACATGCATGCTACATACATGCTACATGCATGCTACATACATACTACATGCTACATACATACCACATACATACTACATACATACTACATACATACTACATGCATGCTACATACATACTACATACATACTACATACATACTACATACATACTACATGCATGCTACATACATACTACATGCTACATACATACCACATACATACTACATACATACTACATACATACTACATGCTACATACATACTATATATATACTATATGCATGCTACATACATACTACATGCTACATACATACTACATATATACTACATGCATGCTACATACATACTACATGCTACATACATACCACATACATACCACATACATACTACATACATGCTACATGCTACATACATACTACATATATACTACATGCATGCTACATACATACTGCATGCTACATGCATGCTACATACATACTACATACATACTGCATGCTACATACATACCACATATATACTACATACATACAATACATTCATACAATACATACATAGACATAAAGTACATATAACATAGAGTAACATACTTACCAATACTTGTCACATTGTTCCCCGAAGCCATTGTCTTTTCCGGAATAAATATTAACATAACAAACCACAAAAATACTCACCCACGATCCGAAGCAGTCCACGAGTGTGTCCCACGACGATCTTGGGTAGAGAACTGCAGCATCAGATGATGCTGCCGTTCTCTACGGGCTGCAGGAATCCAATGACGGAAGGTAGGTATCCTTCCGCACTGTATTCCTCCGCCACTTAAAAAAAAAAAAGTCCCTAGTCTCACTTTATGCCATTGCTGCGTGGGAAATTCCCACACAGCAATGGCATAAAGTGAGACTAGGGACTTTTTTTTTTTAAGTGGCGGAGGAATACAGTGCGGAAGGATACCTACCTTCCGTCAATGGATTCCTGCAGCCCGTAGAGAACGGCAGCATCATCTGATGCTGCAGTTCTCTACCCAAGATCGTCGTGGGACACACTCGTGGACTGCTTCGGATCGTGGGTGAGTATTTTTGTGGTTTGTTATGTTAATATTTATTCCGGAAAAGACAATGGCTTCGGGGAACAATGTGACAAGTATTGGTAAGTATGTTACTCTATGTTATATGTACTGTATGTCTATGTATGTATTGTATGAATGTATTGTATGTATGTAGTATATATGTGGTATGTATGTAGCATGTAGTATGTATGTAGTATGTATGTAGCATGCATGTAGCATGCAGTATGTATGTAGCATGCATGTAGTATATATGTAGTATGTATGTAGCATGCATGTAGTATATATGTAGTATGTATGTAGCATGTAGCATGTATGTATTATGTATGTAGTATGTATGTGGTATGTATGTAGCATGTAGTATGTATGTAGCATGCATGTAGCATGCATGTAGTATGTATGTAGCATGCATGTAGTATGTATGTAGCATGCATGTAGTATGTATGTAGTATGTATGTAGTATGTATGTAGCATGCATGTAGTATGTATGTAGTATGTATGTAGTATGTATGTAGCATGTAGCATGTATGTAGTATGTATGTGGTATGTATGTAGCATGTAGTATGTATGTAGCATGCATGTAGTATATATGTAGTATGTATGTAGCATGTAGTATGTATGTAGTATGTATGTAGTATGTATGTGGTATATATGTAGCATGTAGTATGTATGTAGCATGCATGTAGCATGCATGTAGTATGTATGTAGCATGCATGTAGTATATATGTAGTATGTATGTAGCATGTAGTATGTATGTAGTATGTATGTAGTATGTATGTGGTATGTATGTAGCATGTAGTATGTATGTAGCATGCATGTAGTATGTATGTATGTAGTATGTATGTAGCATGCATGTAGTATGTATGTAGTATGTATGTAGTATGTATGTAGTATGTATGTAGCATGCAGTATGTATGTAGCATGTATGTAGCATGTATGTAGTATGTATGTAGTATATATGTAGTATGTATGTAGCATAGAGTATGTATGTAGCATGCATGTAGTATATATGTAGTATGTATGTAGCATGTAGTATGTATGTAGCATGCATGTAGTATATATGTAGTATGTATGTAGCATGTAGTATGTATGTAGTATGTATGTAGTATTTTTTTTTATTTATTTTTTTTTTAACATTTAACACATTAGCCGGATGATGGGACTACTACTGTCCCATCATTGGCTAATGTGTCAATCACTGTCATGGTAGCAGGCATCGCCAGATGGGACTTGTAGTCCCATCGGACAATGCTTGCACAGACCCCCGGACATCAGCACAGCCCCCCGGCAGGCCGGCACAGCCCCCCGGCAGGCCGGCACAGCCCCCCGGCAGGCCGGTACAGACCCCCACAGGGTGCACAGACCACCGGCAGGCCGGCACAGCCCCCCGGCAGGCCGGTACAGACCCCCACAGGGTGCACAGACCACCGGCAGGCCGGCACAGCCCCCCGGCAGGCCGGTACCGACCCCGGGCAGTCCACACAGCCCCCCGGCAGGCCGGCAGAGACCCCCGGAAGGCCCGAAATGACGGCGCATCATGATGCGCACACACCGCGCATCATGATGACGTCAGGCCGTCAATCAACTTTGAACTTCCGATTCCGATGCCGAATTCCGATATTGAAAAAATATCGGAAGTCGGTATCGGAATTCCGATACAGCAAGTATCGGCCGATACCCGATACTTGCGGTATCGGAATGCTCAACACTAGTCATGGCACTTGCAAGCCATAGCAGTAAAATCTGGTGCTCCTTGCCTTCTGAGCTTTGCACTGTGCCTGAAAAATATTTGCCGACTACATGTAGAGTATTGGCACACTCAGGAAAAAATGGATCTAAGTTTGTTGTGAAAAAAAAATCCTATTAGCCCTGTGAGAATCATGTGGGAATAGTGGATGAGGGCAGGTATATCTCGCCCAGATTCCTTTCCTATGTGGCCTAGTCTGGTCAGTATCGCACCTGCTTACTAATGGATAATGGGAGGTGGATATATAAGGATGCAAGGTGGTTGTGTGAGTGTCTCAGCCTGGGAACACAGAGAGCCTGCCTGTGTGAGAGACACACACGTGAGTGGAAGCAGTGCCCACTGCAACTGTGGTTTGGCTGGACGGGAGAAGCCCGCCAGTTGGTGGTTAGGTTGTCCATTGTTTAGTTAGTGCCGGACAGGCAAGGATTTGTTTTATGTTTTATTTCCTTTTGCATTGCTTTCACCGTTAATAAACCTGACCCAGGGTCAGTTATACACGAATCCCCGCTCTGCGCCTGAGTTTCATGCTGAATGCACGTGACCTTTGACCCCAGCAAAGGCGATCCCGGAGTGTTTTATCACACTGTGGTGGAGAACGCGGGCATCATGTTGCAAGCATGAGCATGGAGGACGTGGTGAAAGCGCTGGTACAGTCCACCGCCTTCCAGCAAGAAGCTAATCGGGTGATGATGGCCCAGCTGAAGGAGTTGGTGGACATGACAGCTACCGATCGTTTGCTTCTCCAGCAGGTGGCGCAGCGCTTGGCAAGCTTACCTGAGCTTAACCTGGAAGCCGAGTCGAGAGTGATTCACGTGAGTCGGTACTGGCAGAAAATGACGCCTGATGATGACGTCGAGGCATACCTGACCACGTTTGAACGGACGGCGGTGCGAGAAAAATGGTCGAAGGCACGATGGGCCGGCCTGATTGCCCCGTTTCTTTCCGGTGAGGCCCAAAAGGCGTATTATGACCTGGAACCTGAAGCTGCGCAGGACTTTGACAAATTGAAAGCCGAGATCTTGGCCTGGCTGGGAGTGACGACCGCTGTCCGGGCACAGAGAGTGCATCAATGGACTTATCAGCCGGATAAACCACCGCGGTCCCAGATGTTCGACCTGATCCACGTGATGAAGAAGTGGCTACAACCCGAGGTGTTGACAGCGCCAGAGATAATCCAGAGAGTCGTCCTGGACAAGTACCTGAGAGCTCTACCGCCAGCCCTGAGGAAGTGGGTAAACCATGGAAATCCTACGACGGCAGATCAACTGGTGGATCTGGTTGAACGTTACTCCATGGCGGAAGGACTCCGAGACGACGCTACCCCACCTCGTTCTTCATCGTCTCCACGTGGAACCGGTAAGACTGTTCCAGGGAGTAGGGGAGATGGAAAAATCCATAAGACAGTGGGGGAGGAAAACGGGACTGCCCGCACTGCGAGGCCGAGAGTAACGAACTATGGTCTAAGCAAGGGGCCCGTTAGGTGTTTCCGCTGCCAAGAGATGGGACATATTGCTGCGAACTGTCCGGTCACTACTGAACCCATGCAGTGCGACGTCACAGACCGCATGTCTATGGTTGCACGGGTAGTGAGTGTGAATGCTGGTCAAAAGGATGTGGAAAAACACTTGTGTGATTTAGCTGTTGATGGCAAAAATGTGGTGGCATTGTTAGACTCGGGAAGTGTGGTGACTCTGGTGAAGGCCAGTCTGGTGCCAGCCCCGACTGGGCCATCAGACAAATTCTCTGTAACGTGTGTGCATGGAGACACCTGTTCGTATCTCACCACAGTCATATGCATTACAACTTCCTATGGGTCTGTGCAACATAAAGTGGGACTCGTCCCGGCGTTATTGCATGATGTTATCCTGGGCCGGGATTTTCCCCACTTCTGGCAATTGTGGGAGAATCAGTTGATGCCCTCGGGTAATAGTGTACATGATTCTTCTCCCAGGGAGCGTGTGGGAGAGGTCTCCCTGGAAGACTCGGGGGAAGAGTCTGCGGGAAATGACCTGCAGTTCCCATTTTCAGTCATGGCGGGGGATAATGAGGAGACCGGGGAAGAGGAGGAGGCTGACAGCCGTCCACCTCCCCGTTTGCCGGATTTAGAAGTTCAGAAAGATGACTTCCAAAGCGAGCAAATAAAGGATCCTACCCTTTCTCAGGCTAGGACAAATGTGAAAGTGATAAATGGGGTGCCCGTAGAACCTGGCTCTAGGCTGGCATATCCTTACATGGTTCTGGAGAATGATTTACTCTATCAGATAGAGAAAAAGGGGGAAGATACGGTGCAACTATTAGTCATGCCAAAACCCTACCGGCGGCAGGTCCTGGACCTGGCCCACGGACATGTGATGGGAGGTCACCTAGGAGTCCAGAAAACCACTGAAAGGATATTACACTGTTTTGTTTGGCCAGGCATGCATCACGATATTCGTGTATATTGCGAGTCTTGTCCTGACTGCCAAGCCTCTGCACCTAACCCCCGGTTCTGTAGCCCTTTGGTACCCCTACCTATTATTGAAGTCCCGTTTGAGAGGATTGGGATGGATTTAATTGGGCCCCTTCCACGGTCTGCACGTGGACACCAACATATCCTGGTCATCTTGGATTATGCCACTCGTTACCCGGAGGCCATCCCTTTGCGTAACACGGCCACCAAGACGATTGCCAAGGAGCTGGTGCATGTGTTTAGTCGGGTCGGTATACCAAAACAGATACTCACCGACCAGGGGACCCCCTTTATGTCCAGGATAATGAAGGAGCTCTGCCGATTGTTACAAATCGAACCGTTACGCACATCTGTGTATCACCCTCAAACAGACGGGTTGGTCAAACGGTTCAATAAAACTCTGAAGCAGATGCTGAGAAAGGTGATAGACAAGGATGGGAAGAACTGGGACTATTTACTTCCGTATTTGCTTTTTGCCATCAGGGAAGTACCCCAGTCTTCCACGGGATTCTCGCCTTTCGAGTTATTGTACGCCCGACGTCCTCGCGGACTGTTAGACGTTGCAAAAGAAACCTGGGAGGGTCAGGTCACTCCATTTAAAACAGTGATAGATCACGTCACACAAATGCAGGACCGTATTGCGGCTGTTATGCCTATCATCAAAGAACACATGATACAGGCTCAAGGAGCCCAAAAAAGAATCTATGATAGGGGCGCCAAGATCCGTACGTTTGCACCCGGAGATAGGGTGTTGATCCTGGTCCCCACGGTGGACAGTAAGTTCCTGGCAAAGTGGCAGGGCCCCTTTGAGATCAAGGAAAGAGTTGGTGAAGTAAACTACAAAGTATACCAGGCAGGTAAACGGAAACCTGAGCAGATTTATCATGTAAATCTGATAAAGCCCTGGAAGGATCGGTCTGCCTTGTCAGCGGAGCTGGCCCGTCCTGTCTGCTCGCATACCGTACCGGAGGTACGGGTTGCAGAGACTCTCTCGGAGCGGCAAAAGACGGAAGTCAGGCAGTTTCTACTTCACAACCAAAAGTTTTTCTCAGAAAAACCCGGGCAGACTATGCTAATGAAACATGACATCGTAACGGAACCTGGTGTCACAGTTCACGTAAAGCCCTACCGAATCCCGGAAGCGCGCCGTGAAGCCGTTTCCCGAGAAGTGAAGGCAATGTTAGAGTTAGGAGTCATTGAGGAATCGCACAGTGCGTGGTCCAGCCCGATTGTGCTAATTCCTAAACCGGACGGCACCATCAGGTTCTGCAATGACATCAGGAAACTGAATGCGGTCTCAAAATTTGATGCCTACCCTATGCCCCGGGTCGATGAGTTAATAGATCGGTTAGGAAAAGCCCGGTATATTACGACCCTAGACCTAACAAAGGGGTATTGGCAGATCCCTCTGGCGGAGGCTGCCAGAGAAAAGACGGCATTTGCTACCCCAGAAGGTCTATTTCAGTATGTGTATATGCCGTTTAGACTGCACGGAGCACCAGCGACCTTCCAGAGACTGATGGATCGAGTCCTGAGGCCACATAGGCGGTACGCTTCGGCCTATTTGGACGACATTGTCATTTACAGCTTGGACTGGGAGACTCATCTCCAGAAAGTACAAGCTGTGATTGACGACCTGTGGGAGGCAGGTCTAACCGCGAACCCCAAGAAATGTCACATCGGGCTAGAAGAAGCCCGGTATTTGGGGTATGTAATTGGGAGGGGTGTTGTTAAACCCCAGGTTGATAAGATTCAGGCGGTTCAGGACTGGCCACAACCTGTCAACAAGAAGCAGGTGCAAGCCTTCCTGGGGATCGCCTGTTATTATCGCCGGTTCATACCCAATTTTGCAGCCATCGCTACCCCCCTGACGGATCTTACAAAAGGGAAAGACTCCGTCATGATTAAATGGAGTTTAGCGGCTGAAGAAGCCTTCCATAGCCTAAAACGGGCACTTTGCTCTCAGCCCGTACTGGTGACTCCAGACTTCCGCAGCGAGTTTGTGGTACAAACGGATGCCTCTGATACCGGTATCGGGGCCGTACTCTCACAAGTGAGGGACGGAGTGGAACACCCAGTCCTCTATCTCAGCAGGAAGCTGAATAAACACGAGCAAAGGTATGCAGTCGTGGAAAAAGAGTGCCTAGCCATTAAGTGGGCTCTAGAGGCCCTCAAATATTACCGGGTGGGCCGAAAGTTCAGGCTGATCACTGACCATGCCCCTCTCAAGTGGATGCACTTGAACAAGGAACGGAATAGCCGGGTGACCCAGTGGTTCCTTGCCCTGCAGGCCTACACTTTTACGGTGGAGCACCGCCCAGGGGTACAGATGGGGAATGCAGATGCACTGTTTGGCGGGTGTCATTGCTCGACCAGAGTGGTCTGAGCAGAAGGGGGGGATATGTGAGAATCATGTGGGAATAGTGGATGAGGGCAGGTATATCTCGCCCAGATTCCTCTCCTATGTGGCCCAGTCTGGTCAGTATCGCACCTGCTTACTAATGGATAATGGGAGGTGGATATATAAGGATGCAAGGTGGTTGTGTGAGTGTCTCAGCCTGGGAACACAGAGAGCCTGTCTGTGTGAGAGACACACACGTGAGTGGAAGCAGTGCCCACTGCAACTGTGGTTTGGCTGGACGGGAAAAGCCCGCCAGTTGATGGTTAGGTTGTCCATTGTTTAGTTAGTGCCGGACAGGCAAGGATTTGTTTTATGTTTTATTTCCTTTTGCATTGCTTTCACCGTTAATAAACCTGACCCAGGGTCAGTTATACACGAATCCCCGCTCTGCGCCTGAGTTTCATGCTGAATGCACGTGACCTTTGATCCCAGCAAAGGCGATCCCGGAGTGTTTTATCACAGCCCTTAGAAAATTAAAAACGTGGGGCTAAAAAAAAACATTTTATTGGTAAAAATGTAATTTATTCTTTCTTCACTGCTCAGTAGTGTAAATTTCTGTGAGGCACATGTGGTGTCACTATGATCACTGTACCACTAGATGAATTTATTGGGGAGTGTATTTTGTAATATGAGTTAGGGTTTTATGTTATTCTGGCACCTTAAGGGCTCTGCCAATGTGACATGGTGCCCTCAAACAATTCCAGCAAAATCTGAACTCCAATATGGTTCCAATTCACTTTTGAGCGTTGCACTGTGCCTCAAAGTATTATTCCCCCAAATATGGGGTATCGACGTACCCATGAGATATTGTATAACAAGTTGTTTGTTGCAATTTTTCCTGTTACCCTTATGAAAATGCAAAATTTGGGGCCAAAATAACATTTTTGAATGGGAAAATGTGATTATTTTATTTTTATGGCTCAATGTTATAAACTTCTGTGAAGCACCTCGGGGTTCAAGGTACTCACCACACATCTATAAACATTCGCTGAGGAGTCTAGTTTAAAAAATGGGGTCACTTATTGGGGGTTTCCACTGTTTAGGCACATCAGAGCCTCTCCAAATGGGACATGACATCGGCTAATGATTCCATGAGATTTTACATTCAAAAAGTCATGTGACACTCCTTCCCTTCCGAGCCTTACCATGCGCCCAAACAGTAGTTTTATCTCTTATGTTGGGTATCAGCAATGAGCATACTCAGAGGAAATTGCACAACAAAATGTATGATGTGATTTCTCCTGTTTCCCTTATGAAAATGCAATATTTTGTACTGAAAACATATTTGTAGGGAAAATTTTATTTCTTTTTATTTTAACGGCTCAATGTTATAAACTTCTGTCAAGTACCTGAGGGTTCAATGTACTCACCACACATCCAAATCAGTTTATGGAAGGATTTAGTTTCCAAAATGGTGTATCTTGTGGGGGAATTTCACTTTTTAAGCACATCAGAGGTTCTCCAACCGCAACATGGCGTACGCCAATTGTTACAGGAAAATTTGCATTCAAAAAGTCAAATGGCGCTCCTTCCATTCCAAGCCCTGCCGTGCACCTAAACAGTGGCTTACTCCCTCATAATGGGTATCAGCATGCTCAGAAGAAATTACACAACAAATTCTGGGGTCCATTTTTTCTTGTTACCCTTGTCAAAATAAAAAAAAATTGGATCTGAAGTAATTTTTTGTGAAAAAAGTTAAATGTTAATTTTTTTCCACATTCCAAAAATTCCTGTGAAGCACCTGAAGGGTTAAACTTCTTAAATGTGGTTTTGAGCACCTTGAGAGGTTTAGTTTTTAGAATGGTGTCACTTTGGGTGTTTTCTATCATATAGACCCCTCAAAATGACTTCAAATGTGATGTGGTCTCTAAAAAAATGGTTTTGGAAATTTTTTTGCAAAAATGAGAAATCGCTGGTCAACTTTTAAGCCTTATAACTTCCTAACAAAAAAAAATTCATTACAAAATTGTGTTGATGTAAAGTAGACATGTGGGAAATGCTACTTATTAGCTACAGTATTTTGTGTGACATATCTCCAAATTTCCATTTTTTTCACAAATAAATGCAAGTTATATCAAAAAATGTTACTACTATTTCATGACAAATTGTACTTCATGTACAATATTTCATGAAAAAACAATCTCAGAATCACCGGGATCCGTTTAAGCATTCTAGAGTTGTAACCACATAAATTGACATTGGTCATAATTGTAAAAATTTGCCTGGTCATTAACGTGCAAACCACCTTTGGAGGTAAAGGGGTTAAAAGGGAAATAGAGAAGGAATAATTGTTTTCTAAAGGGGCAAAAAGGAAAGCACTGTTACTTTCTAGGGTGTACACTGAGGGCATGATTACAATATAAGCATTATTACTTTGTGGAGGACTAAGGTAAGTGCTGTTTAGGGGCACAAAGAAAACTACTGCTCACTAATAACTACTACTGTGTGGAGAACAATAAAAGTGCACTTTCACTCGTATTGTGTTATGTAATGTATCAATTATTTTGGGCTACTATCAGGAATTAGTGTTTTAAAGGTGGGCTTTCTGTTTGCCATCGATTCTGAGGCGTATTTATAGTAATAACTAGAAATGCGTAGATTGATCTTTGGAGGATCAAGTTCGAATGGAATTTTTTAAGATTCGTTGTTCAAAAAAAAAAACTTGCCCGGCACCAAATCCCACACTGATGAATCAGAAAACAGGCTAATGTTCTTTTGCCTTGTCATGCGCATTTCCCCATAATGTCCTGAATCTAAGACATCTTATGGCTTATCATACCTTGTATAATGGTGGTCAGTACCTGGGCCATTACAAATTAGTGGTTTCCAGTGGAGCAGTGTCATTTTCCATCTTCAGAGTCATTGAGTTAGTCTCTATCTTCTGTATTATAATTATTTATTATTATAGTGCCATGTATTCCATGGCGCTTTACATGAGAAAAGGTGTATATATAATAAAAAACAAGTACAATAATCTTCAACAATACAAGTCACGACTGGTACAGGAAGAGAGAGGATCCTGCCCGCAAGGGCTCACAATCTACAACTTGCTATGTAAGCTCTTTTGGTCAGCAGCTTCCACTCTCTTTGGTTTTTCTTGTATACTGTGTAAAATGCTTATTGTTAGTGAGGTTCTCAATTTCTCCCTTGCCTATAGAGTGTAAGCTCTTATGGTCAGTGGGGTCCTTTCTTTATCTCTTGCCTGTAAAGTGTTAGTTCTTATGGTTAGCAGTGCTCTCTCTCTCTCCTGTAGAGTGCAACCACTTATGGTAAATGGAGTCCTCTCTGTCTCTATATCGCTCCTTTAAAGTGTAAGTTCTTAAAGCATCCATATTCCTCTCTCTCATGCAAAGCGTAAGCTCTCATGATCAACAAGGTCCTCTCTTTCACCTGTAAAGTGTAAGGTCTTAAGGACAATTGGTCCTCTCTTTATCACTCCTGCAAAGTGCAAACTTTTTGGGTCAACAGGGTTCTATTTTTTTCTTGCTTATTGAAATTTGTGCAAATTTATTAGCCACTGTAATGATAATGTAAGATATGACTTCTCCGGAACATTTCAGAATCTTCCATTCTCTACACTGCAGATGAGACTTTTGCCTGTCAGCACCTGCGACCCCCTTTCATCACCCACAGCTCACCCACACCAGTGTAACACAACTTGTAAGATTAGACAGCTGCCTCTGGCTGCTCCCTGCTAACTTCCCCTCCCCCCTTCACTGCAAGGAATGTTAATTAAGGTACTGTCACACTTAGCGATGCACCAGCGATCCCGACCAGTGATATGACGCGGTCAGGATCGCTGGTGCATCGCTAAGTGGTCGCTAGTGAGCTGCCACACAGGCAGATCTCACCAGCGACATCGCTGGGAACGGGGGTCGCTACTTACCTGTCACACCAGGCGATTCTGCGTCCTCCCGCCCGCATCCATGCGTCGCTCGTCGTCACAGCAGGAAACGCCGCAGGAAGCTGACGACGAGAAACAGTTCAGCCTGTTCTCGCGCGATCAGCGATAACCAGCGGGGGAGCGGGTTGTAGGTAAACATCAGACATAGCGATATCGCTAGCAATATCGCTATAACGTCACAAGTTATAGCGATATTGCTAGCGATATCTCTTAGTGTGACAGGCCCTTTAGCCAGGAAAGGATTTCTTTTGTTTGAAGCAACATGTGCTTGGATAAGTATGGGAAATATTAAAGAGGCCAGATCTCGGAAACAATATGCGACAGAGAGATGAAAATTGCATACTGGTAACATGCACCGATCGGGCTTCACTACAGTGGTTCTTGCTAAATCCGAGTATCAACAGAACCAGAGAAATGGAGTTCTTCTATACAGAGTGGAATAAACAGCTATTGTTTGATGTCATTACAAAGCTAATTTCAATATAAGATGAATGATGTGTCTGGGGATACTGCTATGATTGGGTCACCGAGGAGGAAAGTAAGATGAAGCTAAGCCACAGAAAACCAGAGAGGTTGGTAACTAAGCGGATTGCAGACCCCTGATCCTATCCACACAACTAGCAGTAGCCATGGAGCGTACCTACGATGATTCTAGATGCCTCGACACAGACAGAGAACTAAATAAGCCTAAAGCAAGAAAGGGGAAATCTAAACTGCCCCAGAGCAGACCCCAAAAGAATAGATAGCCCCCAAACATATATTGTCAGTGAGACAAGATGAAAACACAAATGCAGGTAGGAAGATAGGCTGAGCAAACGATGGGGCCCAAACTAACTAGACAGGACAGGAAAGGAAAGACGCTGTCTGCAATCACACAAAAACCCTGCAAAAAATGCCCAACACGTCTGATAGCAAAAAATACTGAAGACTTCGCCCACTATATCAGCACTCTGGTATATTCTGAAAGCAGAGCAAAGAGAGGCCAATCTAATAAGGGAAAAAAACAAACTGGCACAAACAGTAACATAAGGATGAAAATTCAGCACAGCCCCAGCCGGGGCTGGCTGACCACGCAAAACTGAAATAGACAAAACCAAATCAAATGTGAACAATAGCAAAAGAACACTTAGCTTGAGCATGCAGGGACTGAGCTGGAAACTAAGACCTCAGGAGGCAGGAAAAATTCACCAGCAGGGATAGAGGGATTCGGTTATCTTAAATCCAGTCAGAAACTCCCAATGTCCAATTGTCCTTCTCATTATCTGGTGGCAGGGCTCTGTTAATAAGATCCATTACCTCCTATAACCACCAGAGGGAGCCTGGAAAGAGAACTCGCGACCCCTCTGTCAATATAACCATCTCCACTACCTTCACCTATACCAGAGGTAGGCCAGAAAGTGAATTCACTACAGTACCCCCCCTTGAGGAGGAGTCACCGAACCCTCATCCACGCCACCAGACCGATCAGGATGGACCCGGTGAAAAGCACAAACCAATCTATCGGCATGAATGTCAGAAGCAGAGACGAAAGAATTATCCTCCTGGCCATAACCCTTCCATTTGACCAAGTACTGGAGTCTCTGTCTAGCCAAACGAGAATCCAATATTTTATCTACCTCATATTCCACATTTCCTTTAACCATAGGAACTACTGGCTCCACAAACCTTTTCAACAGAGATTTATGAAACATGTTATGGATCTTAAACGTAACTGGAAGAGCCAATCGAAAAGAAACCAGATTAAGAATCTCCAAAATCTTATAAGGTCCAATGAATCCTGGCTTGAACTTTGGAGATGCAACCTTCATGGGAATGTTCTTTGATGACAACCAAACCATATCACCCAGATGGACAACTTATCCACCACTTGGTCCCAAATCTGCTGCATTCTCTCTACCACAGTTTCCACACTTGGGCAGGTCGAAGATTCCTCTTGCCCTGAAGAAAATCAGGGATGAAACCCAAAGTTACAGAAAAAGGGCGACATCAAAGTGGCAGAACTAGCCCTATTGTTTAGCACAAATTCGGCCAAGGACAAAAATGAGACCCAGTCATCCCGATCAGCAGATATAAAACATCTCAAATAGGACTCCAAAGTCTGGTTTGTTCTCTCAGTCTGCCCATTGTTCTGAGGATGAAACACAGAGGAGAAAGATAACTGAATTCCCAGACTGGAACAAAAAGTTCTCCAAAATCTGGAAACAAATTGGAATCCTCTGTCCTACACAATGTTCTCAGGAATCCCATGCAAACAAACCACCTGTTGTAAAAACAAGGGCACCAACTCTGAAGAAGATGGCAACTTTTGGAGTGGTACAAGATGGATCATCTTAGAAAATCTATCCCAAATCACAAATCACCCAGATAACAGTCATTCTCTGAGAGACAGGAAGATCAGAAATAAAATTGAGATATGGGTCCATGGCCTCTTGGGCACTAGCAGGGGCATCAACAACCCACTAGAATGAGAGCAGAGTTTAGACCGAGAACAAGTCCCACAGGACTGCAAAAATTCCTGACATCACGAGATAAGGCAGGCCACCAAAAAGACCGACTCACCAAATCTCTGGTACCAAAAATACCTGGATGACCAGCCAAAGCGGAGCAATGAATTTCAGACATTACTCTCTTCCTCCACTGGTCAGGAACATACAATTTTCTCATAGGGCAACGCTCAGGTTTGTCCTCCTGAAATACCTCCAGGGCACGTCTCAAATCGGGCGAGATGGCGGAAAGAACTGCCCCCTCACTTAGAATGGCAGTAGGCTTGGTCACAATAAGAGAATCCGCAAAGAAACTCCTAGAAAGGGCGTCCGCCTTAACATTCATAGTGCCCGGAAGAAAAGAGACCACAAAATTAAAACGCATGAAAGCGTTTGGCTGATTCAAGATAAATCAAATTCTTGTGTTCGGCGAGGACCACAACTTGATGTCTAGCTCCCTCCAACCAAAGTCTCCACTCTTCAAATGCCCATTTCTTGGCCAACAATTCCCAATTCCCCACGTCATAGTTATATTCAGATGGGGAGAATTTTCGAGAAAAGAAAGCACAGGGATTCATTTTAGTCACCGGATCTTTTTGGGACAAAACAGCTCCTGCACCAATCTCAGAAGCATCTACCTCCACCTGAAATGGAAGTGAGACATCAGGTTGCCGTAGAACTGGAGCGGAAGTGAATCTCCGCTTAAGCTCCTGAAATGCCGAGACTGCCTCTGGAGACCAATTCACCACATCAATGCCCTTTTTGGTCAGATCAGTCAGTGGTTTGACAATACCAGAAAAATTACCTATAAATTTACGATAGAAATGAGCAAAACCCAAAAACATCTGGAGAGTCTTCAAAGAAGTGGGCTGAACCCAATCATAAATGGCCTGTACCTTGGCCGAGTCCAATTCAATAGCCGACGGAGACAAAATAAATCCCAAAAATGAAATACTCTGTACACCAAAGAGGCATTTCGATCCCTTAGCATACAGGGAATTTTCCCTCAAAATACGGAACACAGTCCGGACATGTTCCACATGAGAATCCCAATCACTGGAAAAGATCAAAATATCATCCAGATAAATGATCAAAAACTTATCCACAAAGTCCCAGAAAATATCGTTCATAAAGGATTGGAAAACAGAAGGGGCATTAGTGAGCCCAAAAGGCATCACCAGGTACTCAAAATGTCCCTCTAGAGTATTAAATGCTGTCTTCCATTCATCCCCGTGCTTGATGCGAATAGGATTGTACGCCCCCTGAGGTCAAGCTTGGTAAACCAGCAGGCACTTTTAAATCTGGAAAATAAATCAGAAATCAGGTGTAACGGGTACTGATATTTTCACAGTGATTTTGTTAAGGGAACGATAGTCAATACAAAGCCTTAATGAACCATCTTTCTTGGCAGCAAAAAAAACAGCACCTAAGGGTGAAGAGGATGGTCTATTATGACCCTTCTCCAATGACTCCTTGATATAAGATCGCATAGCATCATGTTCGGGTACCGATAAGTTGAAAAGCCGACCCTTGGGAAATTTACACCCGGGCATTAACTCAATTGCACAGTCATAACTCTTATGAGGAGGCAAAGATGCAGACTTACTCTCACTAAATACATCAGAAAAATCAGCCAAATAATCAGGAATATCATGAGACTGGGGAGAGGTCGAGAAAACAGGAGTGTCATTAAGAACACACTGACAACCCCAACTCACCACAGACACAGATTTCCAATCCAAATCAGGATTATGAGTTTGCAACCGGGAAAACCCAGAACAATAGTATCATGCAAATTGTGCAGCACCAAAAATTTACAATTTTCTTGGTCGTCCGGGTCGACCTGCATTATCACCTGGGTCCAAAACTGGGGTTTATTCTCCACCAAAGGAGTAGCATCAATACCCCTCAAAGGGATAGGAGTCCGCAGGGGTATTATGGGAAAACCACAACATTTAGCAAAGTCCAAATCCATCAGATTCAAAGCAGCTCCTGATTCCACAAAAGCCTTAGTGGAAAATGTAGATAAGGAGCAGATCAGAGTAACTGCCAAAAGGAACTTAGGTTGTACATTGCCCACAGCAAATGTGTGCGCAAAACGTTTCTCTCGTTTAGTGCAGACAGAAATAGTATGAGAGGCATCTCCACAGAAAAAACACAGCTTATTACTAGTGTTGAGCATTCCGATACCGCAAGTATCGGGTATCGGCCGATACTTGCTGTATCGGAATTCCGATACCGACTTCCGATATTTTTTCAATATCGGAATTCGGCATCGGAATCGGAAGTTCAGTTGATTGACGGCCTGACGTCATCATGATGCGCGGTGTGTGCGCATCATGATGCGCCGTCATTTCGGGCCTTCCGGGGGTCTCTGCCGGCCTGCCGGGGGGCTGTGCCGGCCTGCCGGGGGGCTGTGTGGACTGCCCGGGGTCTCTGCCGGCCTGCCGGGGGGCTGTGCCGGCCTGCCGGGGGGCTGTGCACCCTGTGGGGGTCTGTACCGGCCTGCCGGGGGGCTGTGCCGGCCTGCCGGGGGGCTGTGCTGATGTCCGGGGGTCTGTGCAAGCATCGTCCGATGGGACTACAAGTCCCATCGGGCGATGCCTGCTACCATGACAGTGATTGACACATTAGCCAATGATGGGACAGTAGTAGTCCCATCATCCGGCTAATGTGTTAAATGTTAAAAAAAAAAAAAAAAAAAATACTACATACATACTACATGCTACATACATACTACATATATACTACATACATACTACATACATACTACATACATACTACATGCATGCTACATACATACTACATATATACTACATACATACTACATACATACTGCATGCTACATACATACTACATACATACTACATACATACTACATGCATGCTACATATATACTACATGCTACATACATACCACATACATACTACATGCATGCTACATATATACTACATGCATGCTACATACATACTACATATATACTACATGCATGCTACATACATACTACATGCTACATGCATGCTACATACATACTACATACATGCTACATATATACTACATACATACTACATATATACTACATGCATGCTACATATATACTACATACATACTACATATATACTACATGCATGCTACATATATACTACATACATACTACATATATACTACATACATGCTACATATATACTACATACATACTACATATATACTACATACATGCTACATACATACTACATACATACTACATATATACTACATGCATGCTACATATATACTACATGCTACATACATACCACATACATACTACATACATGCTACATATATACTACATGCATGCTACATACATACTACATATATACTACATGCATGCTACATACATACTACATGCTACATGCATGCTACATACATACTACATACATACTACATGCTACATACATACCACATATATACTACATACATACAATACATTCATACAATACATACATAGACATACAGTACATATAACATAGAGTAACATACTTACCAATACTTGTCACATTGTTCCCCGAAGCCATTGTCTTTCCGGAATAAATATTAACATAACAAACCACAAAAATACTCACCCACGATCCGAAGCAGTCCACGAGTGTGTCCCACGACGATCTTGGGTAGAGAACTGCAGCATCAGATGATGCTGCCGTTCTCTACGGGCTGCAGGAATCCAATGACGGAAGGTAGGTATCCTTCCGCACTGTATTCCTCCGCCACTTAAAAAAAAAAAAGTCCCTAGTCTCACTTTATGCCATTGCTGTGTGGGAAATTCCCACACAGCAATGGCATAAAGTGAGACTAGGGACTTTTTTTTTTTTTAAGTGGCGGAGGAATACAGTGCGGAAGGATACCTACCTTCCGTCATTGGATTCCTGCAGCCCGTAGAGAACGGCAGCATCAGCTGATGCTGCAGTTCTCTACCCAAGATCGTCGTGGGACACACTCGTGGACTGCTTCGGATCGTGGGTGAGTATTTTTGTGGTTTGTTATGTTAATATTTATTCCGTAGACGACAATGGCTTCGGGGAACAATGTGACAAGTATTGGTAAGTATGTTACTCTATGTTATATGTACTGTATGTCTATGTATGTATTGTATGAATGTATTGTATGTATGTAGTATATATGTGGTATGTATGTAGCATGTAGTATGTATGTAGCATGCATGTAGTATGTATGTAGCATGCATGTAGTATATATGTAGTATGTATGTAGCATGCATGTAGTATATATGTAGCATGCATGTAGTATGTATGTGGTATGTATGTAGTATATATGTAGTATGTATGTAGTATATATGTAGCATGTATGTAGTATGTATGTAGCATGCATGTAGTATATATGTAGTATGTATGTAGCATGCATGTAGTATATATGTAGCATGCATGTAGTATGTATGTGGTATGTATGTAGTATATATGTAGTATGTATGTAGTATATATGTAGCATGTATGTAGTATGTATGTAGCATGCATGTAGCATGTAGTATGTATGTAGCATGCATGTAGTATATATGTAGTATGTATGTAGCATGCATGTAGTATATATGTAGTATGTATGTAGTATATATGTAGCATGTATGTAGTATATATGTAGCATGCATGTAGCATGTAGTATGTATGTAGCATGCATGTAGTATATATGTAGTATGTATGTAGCATGCATGTAGTATATATGTAGCATGCATGTAGTATATATGTAGTATGTATGTAGTATATATGTAGCATGTATGTAGTATGTATGTAGCATGCATGTAGCATGTAGTATGTATGTAGCATGCATGTAGTATATATGTAGTATGTATGTAGCATGCATGTAGTATATATGTAGTATGTATCATGTAGTATGTATGTAGCATGCATGTAGTATATATGTAGCATGCATGTAGTATATATGTAGTATGTATGTTGCATGTAGTATGAATGTAGCATGTATGTAGTATGTAGTATGAATGTAGCATGTATGTAGTATGTAGTATGAATGTAGCATGTAATTTTTTTTTTTTTTTTTTTTTACATTTAACACATTAGCCGGATGATGGGACTACTACTGTCCCATCATTGGCTAATGTGTCAATCACTGTCATGGTAGCAGGCATCGCCAGATGGGACTTGTAGTCCCATCGGACGATGCCTGCACAGACCCCCGGAGCCTGCACAGACCACCGGCAGGCCGGCACAGCCCCCCGGCAGGCCGGCACAGCCCCCCGGCAGGCCGGCACAGCCCCCCGGAGCCGGCACAGACCACCGGCAGGCCGGCACAGACCACCGGAGCCTGCACAGACCCCCTGGCAGGCCGGCACAGCCCCCCGGCAGGCCGGCACAGCCCCCCGGAGCCTGCACAGACCACCGGCAGGCCGGCACAGACCACCGGAGCCTGCACAGACCCCCTGGCAGGCCGGCACAGCCCCCCGAAAGGCCCGTACAGACCCCAGAGAGGCTGTACAAGGGCAGGAAAGGGTTTTTCTTATTCCGATACCGGAAGTCCCATAGACTTGAATGGGACTTCCGGTATCGGAATCGGCGATACCGATACTTTTTTTAAAGATCGGCCGATACCATCCGATACGATACTTTGAAGTATCGGATGGTATCACTCAACTCTACTTATTACGCATTCTAAACTCCTGATGTTGCGCCCTAGACAAAACCCTATCACATTGCATGGGTTCAGACGTTTGTTCAATAGGTGGCAATGCCTCTCCTGTAGTTTTATGTTCACATAAATGTCGATCAACTTGAATGGCTAATGACATAGACTCATCAAGACCAGAGGGAACAGGAAATCCCACCATAACATCTTTTATGGTTTCTGATAAACCCTTCCGAAAGAGAGCTGCTAAGGCACCGTCATTCCATGTAGTAAGGACCGCCCACTTTCGGAATTTTTCACAGTATAACTCTGCAGACTCCTGACCCTGGTTCAATGCCAATAGGGTTTTCTCAGCTTGATCAATAGCATTAGGTTCATCATACAACAACCCCAAGGCTTGAAAAAATGCGTCCACATTAGTCATAATAGGATTTCCAGGTGTCAGAGAAAAAGCCCAATCCTGGGGATCACCGCGCACTAAGGAGATGACAATTTTAACATTCTGCACAGAGCTCCCCGATGAGTTAGGCTTCAAGACAAGACATAGTTTAAAATTATTCTTAAAATTCAAAAATTTAGACCGATCCCCAGAAAACACATCAGGAATCGGGATTTTTGGTTCAACAGCAGGTGATTGAGCGAGATAGGCGGAAATTCCCCGCACTTCAGCAGTGAGCTGCTCAACACGATCAGACAATTGCTAAATCTCCATTAGAGAAAAAAAATCCTCCTATGGCCCCAGAGAAAAAGAGGAAAAAATATATAGAAAAAAAAAATTCTGACACTTTTTTTATCTTTCTTTCTTTTTTTTTTTTTTACAATTCTCTCCTGCTTTTGAGTACCCTAGAATCTGCGGTTTAGGCTGGTGATTCTGTTATGATTGGGTCACCGAGGAGGAAAGCAAGACCAAGCTAAGCCACAGAAAACCAGAGAGTTTTTTAACTAAGCGGATTGCAGACCCCTGATCCTATCCACACAACTAGCAGCAGCCGTGGAGCGTACCTACAATGATTCTAGACACCTCGACACAGCCAGAGAACTAAATAAGCCTAAAGCAAGAAAGGGGAAATCTAAACTGCCCCAGAGCAGACCTCAAAGGAATAGATACCCCCAAACATATATTGTCGGTGAGACAAGATGAAAACACAAACGCAGGTAGGAAAATAGGCTGAGCAAACGATGGGGCCCAAACTAACTAGACAGGACAGGAAAGGAAAGACACTGTCTGCAATCACGCAAAAAACCCTGCAAAAAATGCCCAACACGTCTGATAGAAAAAATACTGAAGTTACTAGACCTCGCCCACTGTATCAGCACTCTGGTATATTCTGAAAGCAGAGCAAAGAAAGGCCAATCTAATAAGGGACAAAAACAAACTGGCACAGACAGTAACATAAGGATGGAAATTCAGCACAACCCCAGCCGGAGCTGGCTGACCACGCAAAACTGAAATAGACAAAACCAAATCAAATGTGAACAACAGCAAAAGAACACTTAGCTTGAGCATGCAGGGAATGAGCTGGAAACTAAGACCTCAGGAGGCAGGAAAAAATCACCAGCAGGGATAGAGGAAGTCGGCTGTCTTAAATCCAGTCAGAAACTCCCAATGTCCAATCGTCCTCCTCATTATCAGGTGGCAGGCCTCTGTTAATTAGATCAGCTTCATTTCCTCCGGTAACCACCAGAGTGAGCCCGGAAAGAGAACTCACGACCCCTCTGTCAATATAACCATCTCCACTACCTTCATCAGTACCAGAGGTAGGCCAGAAAGTGAATTCACAACAGGATACCCTGCTAGGTTCTCAAGCGCAGTTATATAGCTGAGAAGGTTTCAGAACCAAAAGTGTAACTTAGAGAAAAGGGGATGACCCTGGTAACTCGGCCCCTTTTATGATGTCATGACCCAGAACTATAGAGTACACTCACACAGTTGGGAGGTGATTCGAGCTGGAGATTCCATGCCAAAACGAACTTAGAAGAGTGGAGACATTTGACTCCACCTTCTCCCCACATGGCTAGCCTAAGACCATCTAAGCAAATGTGTTTATTTCTGCTTTTAAACACTGCCCGTCTTTTGGGAAGAAATTATAACTTTATTAGTCTGTCTTCTTGCTCTAATTTACATGCCTTTAAGATAATTATGCAACTAATTTGGGGGTTTTCTATGGATCCTCTTAATTAACTCATTGATTAAGAGAATCGTAGCTGGTGGCAGCGAAATGTGATTTGGCTTGGTGGGCTAGCTGGCAGTGACGGAAAGGGGTTTTATAAGCTGATTGTGTGGCTGCGGCCAAAGCATTTATAATTCCCTCACTGCAGCGGCCTAATTGCCAGTACACAAGCAGCCCGGTCGGCGACCAATTATCCTAGGTCTAGTTCCCTGACTGATCTTATGATAAGGGGGGCGCCAGAGAGCTGCGAGTCCCAAAGTGGAACTGAGAAAGTGGGATACTCATAAATCCCGACAGCTTGTAACATATTGAGGCAGTGGTGGGATAGACAAAATAAACCCCCCTGCGGTAAATTGTTAGGGCAAGACTAGCTTACTGTTTTTCATCACATGGTGCCAGTGGTGGGATAACTAAGATAAGCCCCCCATGCCTGTGATAGCCGTGTGTGGCCAAAGGTCACATCCCCCTGTCCGTGACATATCGGTGTTAGCGGTGGGATTGTGACAGCCACAAACTGAATTTTTAGGGAAAAATTCTGCAAAGTTGTAAAATTCAAATTTACAACGATTCGCTCATCTCTAGTAATAACACCAATATCTCTAAAGTACAGTACTTAGAGTATTGGATAACATTTGATTTATGAGTTACTGAAGTACAGGCAATTTTATTTGGTGATGTCATTCTAAAAATTGGATAAACTTGACTACTAGCTTATTTCTGATTAGTGAAAGCTGCTTAGATTAATTACCTTACCCTTAGGAATATAAATCTGAAACTTTGAAATGTTATTTTTTTACAGCCCTATTAGGTGTTCATACCTTGGGGAACCAGTCAGAAAGCACATAGCCTACATAGATTTTTATTAGAGCAAGGCAAGTAACATTTTCACAGGTCCATTAAGCAAGTGCTAATAAAACTGCATTTCCTAAGTGCACAAGATGAAAAAGAATAAATATAAGGAACCACATATAAATATAATTGGTCAAGTTATAAATGATTGTTAAGTGATAAATTGGAAACAGGTTACATATAAATTACTAGAATAAGTGTTTTGTTGTATATCGTGTATCATATCATTTTTCTTTGGTTTATTGACTCCAATGTCCTAAATGGCTTCATGATTCTTAAAGTGCTTATCTATAACAATTTAGCATTTTATTCCAGTGCCACAACAATTACTTTATTAACTTAATTTGCAGTGAACTTTTTAAAATAGGCGATTAATGGAGGCAATAAATATTATATAAATTTAAATTCTCTTGCTATACATCCTTATACCTTTTATGAGTAATGTATTTATCCCCATCATGCATTTATGCCAATAATCCCAGTATTTTTTACCTTTGTGACCAAATAAAGTACCAGCTCAATTGTAAATATGATTTGTCTGAAAGTATCCTTACATTGACTGTGAGCTAGCAGGAATCTCACCGAGGTCACCGCAGTTCAGCCTGGTGGTGAACGGAGCCTCAGTGACAGGCAGTAACCTCGATGACGTCACCGCCAGTCACTGATGCTGTGCACACAGCAGCTCAGTCACCAGTGATTCTCAGCCTGGATGGTCGCATCTTGGCACCGTCCAGGTTGAATACTATTTCTCCTGCAGACATGGATTTCGCTGTGGGACAGAATGACGGAGAGTTGAGGGATATTGTGGCTTTTTTATTTTACTTTTATTACAGGAGAACGAGGGCTACAGTAGAATAGGCGATAGATGAGTATAACTGTTTTTGTTATTTTTAAATAAAAATGAAAAAACTGTGTTTTGTTTTATTTCTAAAAAAAAATACTATATTCCATTCAACTATATGATTAGTAATGGATAAGTGTCTTATAGACACCTCTCCAATACGAAGCCCTGGGCTTGATGTCACCTGACATTACAAAGTCTGTATATGGAGTCTGCAAACTGTTCTAGGAATATCTGTGCTCCAGAAGGCAAATAGCGCTCCGCTCCTCCCGAATCTCTCCACATGATTAAGTAGTACTGTACAGCCATATATGGGGTATTGCGACGTTCAGTAGAAATTATGAGACAAATTTTTGTGCTATTTTTACCCACTCCCTGTGTGAAAATATAAAATCTGGGGCTAAAACAACATTTTGGTGGTAAAAATCTAGTTATTTTGTCTTCCTTGCACAATGGTATAAAATTCTGTGACATACTCTTGGTGTCAATATGATCACTGCACCCCCTAGATAAATTCATTGAGAGGTGTAATTCATAAAATAGGATCACTTATGGGGGAGTTCTGCTTTTCTGGCACCTCGTGGGCTCTCCCAGTGGGTCATGGCACCTGCAAACTTTAACATTAAAATCTGGCGCTCCTTGCATTCTGAGATTTGCACTGTGCCTGTAAAATATTTCCTGATTAAATGTAGGATACTGGCACACTCAGGAAAAAAATGGACCTTAGATTGTTGTGAAAAAAAATCCTATTAGCCCTTAGAAAAATTAAAAACTTGGGGTTAAAACAACAACATCTTTGTGGTAAAAATGTAATTCATTCTTTCTTCACCGCTCGGCGGTATAAAATTCTCTGAGGCACAAATGGTGTCTCTATGATCACTGCACCCCTAGATCAATTCAATGGAGAGGGTTCCCTGCACACTTTCATCAGAACAACGTGATGCAATTGCGTTGTCCTGATTGTCTCCATGGAGACACCGGGCCGCAAGATGGCCGCAGGGTCCTTAAGGGTCCTTCAGGAACCTGAAAGGAAAGTGGCTTGTGAGCGCCTGCTGAGTGCAGGTACTGGCATCCTTCCTTACCTGCCTGTCAGATCCTGATCTGATACTCTGCAGTACAGGGTGTCAGATCAGCAATCTGATGTCATATTGTAATGTCCCATACTGGGACAATGTAAAAATGTAAAAATAAAAATATTACAAAGTGTAAAAATATTTTTTTTAAAAATCCCTAAAGAGAAAAAATATTTTTCCAATAAATACATTTATTTACAGTATGTAATTAAAAAAATAATATAAATACATATATTTGTTGTTGCCACATCCTTAACGACCCACTCTATAAAACTGTCCCACTAGTTAACTCCTTCAGTGAACACCGTAAAAAAATAAATAAAAAATTAGGCATAAAACTATGCTACATCAGCATTCCACTGAACAAAAAGTGCAATAAAATGCAATCAAAAAGATGAATGTTAGTAATCATGGTACTACTGAAAATATCATCTTGTCCTGCAAAAAACAAGCCACCACACAGTTCCATCAGCAGAAAAGTAAAAAAACATAAAGCTCTCAGAATAAAAGGATGTAAAAATAATTATTAATTCTATAAAATAGCTTTAATTGCGAAAAAGCGCCAAAGCATAAAAAAAGATATAAAATAGGTATCAATGAAATCATACATAGAATAAAGCTGCCTTACCAATTTTACCACACACAGAATGGTAGTAAAATAAAAAAAACAATTCCTAAATTGCTGGCTTTTGTTCATTTTTGTCTCCCAAAAATTGGAATAGAAAGCGATCAAAAAATGTGTCCGAAACTTGTACCAATAAAAAAGTCAGCTCGTCCCACAAAAAAAAACAAGATATAGCATGACTCTGTGGGCCAAAATCTGGAAAAATTACAGCTCTCAAAATTAGCTTTTGCAATAAAAAGTGTCTCTTAGTGTATGACAGCAGCCATACAGTCATGGCCAAAAGTTTTGAGAATGACACAAATATTATATTTTCACATGATCTGCTGGCCTCTGGTTTTTATGTGTGTTTGTCAGATGGTTTTATCACATACAGAAATATAATTGCAGTCATATTATGAGTAGCAATAGGTTATATTGACAGAATGAGTTAATGCAGCAAGTCAATATTTGCAGTGTTGACCCTTCTTCTTCAGGACCTCAGCAATTCTCCCTGGCATGCTCTCAATCAACATCTGGATCAAATCCTGACTGATAGCAGTCAATTCTTGCAAAATCAATGCTTTTATTTTGTCTGAATTTGAAGGTTTTTGTTTGTCCACCCGTCTCTTGATGATTGACCACAAGTTCTCAATGGGATTAAGATCTGGGGAGTTTCCAGGCCATGGTCCCAAAATCTCTATGTTTTGTTCCCTGAGCCATTTAGTTATCACCTTTGCTTTATGGCAAGGTGCTCCATCATGTTGAAAAAGGCATTGTTGATCGCCAAACTGCTCTTGGACGGTTGGGAGAAGTTGCTCTTGGAGGACATTCTGGTACTATTCTTTATTCATGGCTGTGTTTTTAGACAAGACTGAGAGAGAGCCCATTCCCTTGGCTGAGAAGCAACCCCACACATGAATGGTTTCAGGATGCTTGACAGTTGGCATGAGACAAGACTGGTGGTAGCGCTCACCTAGTCTTCTCCGAATAAGCCGTTTTCCAGATGTCCCAAACAATCGAAAAAGGGGATTCATCAGAGAAAATGACTTTACCCCAGTCCTCAGCAGTCCACTCCCTGTACCTCTTGCAGAATATCAGTCTGTCCATGATGTTTTTCCTGGAGAGAAGTGGCTTCTTTGCTGCCCTCCTTGAGACCAGGCCTTGCTCCAAGAGTCTCCGCCTCACAGTGCGTGCAGATGCACTCACACCTGCCTGCTGCCATTCCTGAGCAAGCTCTGCACTGCTGGTAGCCCGATCCCACAGCTGAAACACTTTTTAGAGACGGTCCTGGCCCTTGCTGGTCTTTCTTGGGCGGCCTGGAGCCTTTTTGGCAACAAGGGAACCTCTCTCCTTGAAGTTCTTGATGATGCGATAGATTGTTGACTGAGGTGCAATCTTTCTAGCTGCGTTACTCTTCCCTGTTAGGCCATTTTTGTGCAGTGCAATGATGACTGCACGTGTTTCTTTAGAGATAACCATGGTTAACAGAAGAGAAACAATGATGCCAAGCACCAGCCTCCTTTTAAAGTGTCCAGTGGTGTCATTCTTACTTAATCATGACAGATTGATCTCCAGCCCTGTCCTCATCAACACCCACACCTGTGTTAATGGAGCAATAACTGAAACGATGTTAGCTGGTCCTTTTAAGGCAGGGCTGCAATGATGTTGAAATGTGTTTTGGGGGATAAAGTTCATTTTGTAGGCAAATATTGACTTTGCAAGTAATTGCTGTTAAGCTGATCACTCTTTATAACATTCTGGAGCATATGCAAATTGCCATTAGAAAAAATGAAGCAGTAGACTTTGTAAAAATTAACATTTGTGTCATTCTCAAAACTTTTTGCCATGACTGTACATAAAATCCCAATATAAATCTGGTATTGCTGTAATCGCAGCAACCTGAAGAATAATTCTCTGCTCCCAAATCCAAAAGCCCCCCTTCCCTTCTGAGCCCTAGTGTGCCTAAAGCACATTTAGCGACCACATGTTTGCCATTTCTGTAATGATGGGAGCACACCTAATTTCCAGACATGTGTCTCCAGAAGCACGAGCTGGGCATAATGTACTGGTCACTACAACGGCAGTTTGCAGTTTTCACTCAGCAACATCCAGTGCTGCTTGTTTCTGGAATACACCCATGGAGTCAAAATCATCACCCAAAGGGTTATAATTTCCAGAATTGGGTCACTTGAGGGGGTATTATGCTTTTCTATCACTTAGGGTCTCTTTATATGGAATACGCAAACTATTCTGGGAAAATCTGCATTCCAGGAGGCAAATAGCGTTCCGTCCCTCCCAAGTCTCTCTGTATGGCTAAAAAGTATTGTACAGCCACACACAGTGAAGGAAATAAGTATTCGATCCCTTGCTGATTTTGTAAGTTTGCCCACTGGCAAAGACATGAACAGTCTATAATTTTAAGGGTAGGTTAATTTTAACATTGAAAGATAGAATATCAAAATAAAAGCCAGAAAATCACATTGCATAAATTATATAAATTTATTTGCATTTAGCAGTGAGAAATAAGTATTTTATCCCTCTGGCAAACAAGACTTAATACTGGGTGGCAAAACTCTTGTTGGCAAGCACAGCAGTCAGATGATTTTTGTAGTTGATGATGAGGTTTGCGCATGTCAGGAGGAATTTTAGTCCACTCCTCTTTGCTGATCATCTCTAAATCATTAAGATTTTGAAGCTGCCGCTTGGCAACTCGGAGCTTCAACTCCCTCCTTAAATTTTCTATCGGATTAAAGTCTGAAAACTGGCAAGGCCACTCCATGGCATTAAGTTGCTTCTTTTTGATCCACTTCTTTGTTGGCTGTATGTTTTGGATCATTGTCTTGCTGGAAGATCCAGCCACAACCCATTTAATGTCCTTCTGGAAGGAGGGAGGTTGTCACTCAGAATTTTACAGTACATGGCTCCATCCATTCTCCCATTGATGCGGTAAAGTAGCCCTGTGCATTTAGCAGAAAAACTCCCCCAAAACATAATGCTTCCACCTCCATGCTTGACAGTGGGAACGGTGCTCTTTGGGTCATAGGCAGCATTTCTCTTCCTCCAAACACGGCGCGTTAAGTTAATGCCAAAGAGCTAAATTTTTGTTTCATCCTACCGGAGCACCTTCTCCCAAACACTCACAGAATCATCCAGGTGTTCATTGGCAAACTTCAGATGGACATGCACATGTGCCTTCTTGACCAGGGGGACCTTGAGGGATTTAAGACCTCTATAGCGTAATGTGTTACCAATGGTTTCCTTGGTGACTGTGGTCTCAGCTGCCTTGAGATCATTAACAAGTTTCCCTCATGTAGTTTTAGACTGATCTCTCACCTTCCTCATGGTCAAGGATACCACACGAGGTGAGATTTTGCATGTGCTCCAGTCGATGTTGATTGACAGTCATTTTATATTTTTTCCCTTTTCTTAATATTGCACCAACAGTTGTCTCTCACAAAGCATCTTATTTATGGTTTTGTAGCCCATTCCAGCTTTGTGCAGGTCTATGATCTTGTCCCTGACATCCTTATAAAGCTCTTTGGTCTTGCCCATGTTGTAGAGGTTAGAGTCTGACTAACTAATTGAGTCTGTAGACAGAAGTCTTTTGTAAAGGTTACTATGTAAGACAGCTGTCTTTAATGCAGGTTAACTAGTTGTTTAGCAGCGTCTAATTGGTCTGTAGGAGCCAGAACTCTTAATGGTTGGTAGGGGATCAAATACTTATTACTCACTGCAAAATGCAAAGAAATTTATATAATTTATACAATGTAATTTTCTGGATTTTATTTTTGTTATTCTCTCAATGTTAAAATTAACCTACCCTTAAAATTATAGATTTTGCATGTCTTTGTAAGTGGGCAAACTTACAAAATCAGCAAGGGAGCAAATAATTATTTCCTTTACTCTATGGGGTATTGCTACATTCAGTAGACATTGTGAGACAGATTTTGGTGCAATTTTTACCCATTTCCCAGTAAGAAAATGTAAAACTTGAGGCTAACACACAATCTTGGCGGTAAAAATGTAATTTTTTTTATCTTCACTACCCAATAGTATAAAAGTCTGTGACACACCTGTAGTGTCTATATAATCACTGCACCCCTAGATGAATTTTTTGAAAGGTTTAGTTTTTAAAGTGGGGTCACATATGGTGGATCTGCTGTGTTAGCACCTCACGGGCTCTGTCAATGTAAAATGGCACCCTCAACAGGTGCAGCAAAATCTGCAGTATAATATGGTGTTTCTTCCCTTCTGAGCTTTGCACTTTGCCTTAAAAGTAGTTGCTGACAACCCATGGGGTATCAGTAAACAGGAGAAGTTGCACAACAAATTTTGCCGTCCATTTTCTCCTGTTACCCTTGTGAAAATTCAAATTTGGAGCTAAAAGGGCACTACTTCCATTCCAAGCCCTGCTGTGTGCCCAAACAGTTGTTTTCTTCCACATATTGGGTATCAGCATACTCAGGAGAAATTGTACAATAAGTTTTATATAGCATTTTCTCCTGTTACCCTTATAAAAATGCAAAATTTGGAGCTAAATTCAATTTATCTGGGAAAAATGTGATTTTTTTTATTTTTACGGCTCTACGTTGCAAGCTTCTGTGAAGCACATATGGGTTAAAGGTGCTCAATGCACATCAGGATAAGCTCCCTAAAGGGTCTAGTTTCCAAAATGGTGTCACTTGTTGGTGTTTTCCACTGTTTAGGCACATCAGTGACATAGCATCCGCTAATTATTCCAGCAAATTTTACATTCAAGAAGTCAAATGGTGCAGCATCCTTTCCGAGACTTGCTATGCAGCCACACATTTCTTTTTCCTCCACATAATGAGTCTGTGCACTCAGTAGAAATTGCGCAACAAATTGGATTTCGAAATTTCACCTGTTACCCTTATGAAAATGCAAAATTTGGAGCTAAAAAAGATTTATCTGGGAAAAATGTTATTTTTTTGTTTTCATGGCTCTAGGTTGTAAACTTCGGTGAAACACCTGTGGGTTCAAGGTGCTCAATACACATCTAGATAAGTTCACTAAGGGGTCCAGTTTCCAAATCCACTTGTTGTGGATTTCTACTGATTAAGCACATCAGGGCCTCTCCCAGCTTGACATGGCGTCCGCTAATTATGACAGCAAATTTTACATTCAAAAAGTGAAATGGCGCTCCTACCTTTCCGAGTCCTGCCGTGTGTACAAATAGTAGTTTTCCCCCACATATGGGATAATGGCATGCTCAGGAGAAATTACACAACAAATTGTATGGTCCATTTTCTTGCGAAAGTAAAAAAAAAAAAGTCTAAAGGAAAATGTTTGTGAAAGAAAAGTAAATGTTTTTTTTCCTTCCACATTTCAAAAATTCCTATGAAGCACCTGAAGGGTTAATAAACTTCTTGAATGTGGTTTTGAGTACCTTGAGGGATGCAGTTTTTAGAATGGTGTTGCTTTTGGGTATTTTCTGTCATATAGGCCCCTTAAAGTGACTTCAAATGTAAGGTGGTCCCTAAAAAAATGGTTTTACAAATTTTGTTGTAAAAATGAGAAATTGCTGGTCAACTTTTAATCCTTATAACTTCCTAAAAAAATTATGTTTCAAAAATTGGGCTTATGTAAAGGAGACATGTGGGAAATGTTATTTATTAAGCATTTTGTACAATATGACTCTGATTTAAGGGCATAAAAATTAAAAGTTTGAAAATTGGGAACTTTTTTGCCAAATTTCCAATTTTTTCACAAATAAACGCAAGTCATCGCAAATATATTTTAACACTATCATGAAGTACAGTATGTCAGGAGAAAACAGTCCCAGAATCAGTGTGATCCATTGAAGTGTTCCAGAGTTATGACCTCAAAGGGACAGTGGTCAGAATTTTAAAAATTGGTCTGGTCAGGAAGGTGAAAACTGGCTTCGAGGTGAAGAGGTTAAGAGGAGCTGTCACCACTCACCAGGTGAAAAGTGGTCAGTGTTTGCTTCTATGTGTATGCTGCTGCAACTGTAAAGTATATAATGGGATGAAATGGTATAAAATGACAAAGGAATACTTAATGGTCAGATTCTCCAGACTATACAACTAGAATTGTCTTTGTGTGGACTGAAATTGATAATGTCTCCTACTTCAATCCACTGATGTCTGTAATTAATTTAAAGGGATCTTTCAGCAGGACTGTGCCAAGCAACCTACAGACAGTGTCAAGTCGGCACCTTTATCCTGATTAAAATGATAATTTGTTTGATGAAATCTGTCATGTGGTTATTGTTTAATTTTTATTTTTATTTTTGCATTAATAATATGACTGTGCACCATGGCGGCCTGTAGGCAAGGCTGTGGGGGTGGCTTCATGTGGCGCTCTGATTATCTATTCATACTGAAGACTGCTGACAGGTCACTTATCCCTCAGTGACCTGCCCATTATTATTTTAATATGTATAAAGGCGCCTGCCTGACACTGTCTGTAGGTTACTGTGCATAATCGTGCTGACAGGTTCCTTTTAAGCGTTACCGGAATGGGATCCAAGTAATACAATACAAATCTGATGATGTCCTGTTCTAGTCATCTTATTACTGCAGCCAAGTTACCGACCTCTTGATTTTATGCTAAAATTATACCTTTACAGACACATTTATTCAAAGTCAACAACTTTTTCCCATTTAGACACCCCGAGATAACAGTATATCACAGTTAGAATATGCTGAGTAGTTGTCATTAGAGATGAGCAAACATTTAAAAGTTCAGTTTGGTTCAGCAAATGTCTTGATGTTCGCCGAACAGTTCATCAAACGTACGCAAACCCCATTGATTTCAATTGGAGGCAAAAAAAAAACATATAGACAACACCTTAATGAGGGACAAAAAGCTTCTCAAACAGCTCAAATTAGGGACAGACACAAGAAAAAGTGGCAATAATTGACCCAGAGTGCAAATAGTATATTTGCGCAGCATGGTGCATGGGACATGGAATAGACCAGCGTTTCTAGCTGAAACATAGATCAGTAACAGGCAGATGAGTGACAGATTGTAGGCCTGGAACTCTGAGAGGTCTGCCAAATTCAGACAACACACATGAAGTAGACCCAATTAGGAGTGAAAACATTTGAAAGAATTATTGCCTTCACCAGTAAAGTGGCATCAATTTCCACAGAGTAAAAACAGAATAATTGGCCTCTGACACCCCTTCCACCACAGGCAGCCCACCAGATGGATACCCAACTTGGAATCTCCACATTTACAAAAATTATTGTCATTCACCATTAAAGTGGCATCAATTTCCACAGTTTCCATCAATTTCCACAGTTTAGAAACAGTATAATAGGCCTCTGGCACACCTTCCACTACATTTCAAAAAATACTTATCACACACCACTAAAGTGACATCAATTTCTCCAGAGCAGAGACAGTATAATAGGCCTCTGACACCCCTTCCACTGTAGGCAACCCAACATTTTTTTGTAACGATAACAGCAGTAGCAATAGCAGGCACAGAATCCTGCACACTACAATAGCACAAGATCAATGCATGACACTAGAAATGACACCATCGCCTAGTCTGCCCAGTCTGCAATTGGGCTGCAATAGCACAAGAGCAATGCATGACACTAGAAATGACACCATCGCCTAGTCTGCCCAGTCTGCAATTGGGGTGCAAAAGACATTCGATATCCATGACTAGGGATAAGCGAATTTGATCGGTGAATGTTCTCCAAATATAAATTCAGCACGAATATAGCACATTCGGATCCGTAATCAGAAACCCAAGCAAAATTGCATAAAATCTTTCAAAATCGGTATCATTCGATAAGAGTTCAGGAAAATATTTGCCACAAAAATATTTCCCGCACTTTAGCAACAATATTGGGGGTGCATCATGAGCATTTGGCACATGTTTGATGAAGGGAGGAGGGTTGCAGAGCTCAGAGCCACGGAATACTTGTAAGCACAGCAGTCATTTTTTTTCCTAACTAGCCAATTAGGATGCAGGAAACACCCACAATGGCCTGACACAACAGTTTGTATCATTGGCTGCTGAAATCACATGTCCCTCTGCATATTAATAGCGGTTTTAGCGCCATTTTGAAAGTGATACAGTGCAGAAAGGCTGCTCCTGACACTGCCACTATTTGCATCAAGATTTCAGCAATTTAGTTAGGCGGTTGTATATCAGTCAGATAGTGTAGCTAGTGTCCAGTGTGGCTATAAAATTTACCTTACGTAATTTTTTTTGGAGGGGAGTGGGGTATTACTGAGGTTCTCAAACAAAGCCGGCAGGGCACATGTCCTTCAAGTGTGTTGTGCACTGCTTCTATAGTGCTCCATGCACGAGTATAGCATTCTAAATAATATTATTTCAGTCGCTAAATGTGAAAAAACCCGCTGAATCACACATTGTAGCTAGTTAGATAGGTGGTTACATATCAGTCAGATAGTGTAGCTAGATACTGTCCAGAGTGGCTGCACGATTTACCTTCTATTTTTTTTGGGGGGGCATTACTGAGGTTCTCAGACAAAGCCGTCAGGGCACATATCCTACAAGTGTGCTGTGCACTGCTTCTATAGTGCTCCATGCACGAGTATAGCATTCTAAATAATATTATTTCAGTAGCTAAATGTGAAAAAGCCTGCTGTATCCCACATATTAGCTAGTAAGATGGGTGGTTGTGTAATACCAAGGCCGCCGGGGGGTAGCCTCCTCTGCTGCTCCAGTACTCACCGTGTTGGAGGCTGTTCCATCCCTGGTATGCTGTTCACCTTTGAGGTTCAAATGACTGCAGACAGAGGCTGGAAACAACGTACACAGTTCAACTTTAATCTCTTCAGGGCACAGCACATCCCAAACACCATCAGGACTCTTTACATGATAACAACAGTACATCGTCTTCTACAGCAGCACAACACTTCTTCTGTTACACACGAGTGGACCACGCAAGCATCCGAGCATGCAACACGGAACACGGTGAACACGGCACTTCGACCCCTCTTCCTGCGACCGACTTCAGCCCACGAAGGTACCTGTCTACTCTGTTACAGTTCCCCCCTTTACGGCACTGTTGCTCCTGTACATGTACTAGGCTAGTAGCTCACTTGACTCTTGGAATAGCTCCCGTACTCTCATTGTCACTTCCACAGGGACTTACTCACTGACCTCTTTGGCTTGACCAATTCCAGACATGCTCTGGTTTCCATAGACTGGCTTCACTGTCACTTCAGCTCCTTATTTCTGGCTGACTTGACTTCAGAGACTCCTTTTACTAGTACTACACTATCTTCATCTAATACACCTATATTACACAATATGGCCATGTACACATATATGTAAGTCACATATAATACACTCAAACATGTCAAACATGTTGTAACAAGGTAAACAATGACAGCAAATTAGCCAGGACTAAGTCCTGGCACCCTATTACAGTTGCATATCAGTCAGATAGTGTAGCTAGATAGTGTCCAGTGTGGCTGTAAAATTTACCCCATTTTTTTGGGGGGGGCATTTCTGAGGTTCTTAGACAAAGGCGGCACATCACATATCCTACAAGTATGTTGTGCACTGCTTCTATTGTGCTCCATGCACAAGTTTAGCATATTAAATAATATGTTTTCAATAGCTAAATGTGAAAAAACCTGCTGTATCCCACCTTGTCATTTATTGCTGTGGTGATATGAATCTGTCTGCAGACCTAAGGCACATAAAAAAATACAATTTTTTCTGTTGCTGAATGTGATACAGCCCACCGTATCAAACATTGTCATGTTATGGCATTAATATAAACTTATCTGTAGACCTAGCGCGCATTAAAAAATAATATTTTTTTTCTGTTGATAAACGTGATACAGTCTGCTAAAGCCACCTTTTAATTTAGTGTAGTTAATAATAATAATAATAATAATAATTTTATTTCTATAGCACCAACATATTCCGGAGCACTTTACATTTTAGAGGGGACTTGTAAAGACAATAGACATTACAGCATACTAATAAACACATAGATCAAAACAGATTCCAAGAGGAATGAGGGCCCTGCTCGCAAGCTTACAATCAAGGAAGAAAAAGGGGAGACACGAAAGGTGGATGGTAACAATTGCTTTCATTGTTTGGACCAGCCATAGTATAAGAATTGGGTGTTCATGCAATGCTTCATAAACTGGTTATCAGCCTAAGTATGTAACAGTACAGACACAGAGGGTTATTAAATGCATAAAGAATGTGAGAACATGATGCAAGGAACCTGGTTATGGCAAAAATTTTGAATGGGCAACACAGGAATAGTTAGGTTAATGCATTGAGGCGGTAGACCAGTCTGAACAAATGCGTTTTTAGGGCACGCTTAAAACTGTGGGGATTAATCTTATTAACCTGGGTAGTACGGATGTTACGCTCAGGTCATTAGCAGAATGGAGGGCATGGGTAGGGTGATAGGCTGAGACGATGGAGGAGATTTTGGGTGGTAATGATCTATGGAGTGCTTTGTGAGTGAGGGTAATAAGTTTGTGCTGGATTCTGGAGTAGATGGGTAACCAGTATAATGACTGGCACAAGGTAGAGGCATCGGTATAACGACTGGTAAGGAATATGATCCTGGCTGCAGCATTCAAGACAGATTGGAGAGGGGAGAGTTTGGTAAGAGGGAGACTGATTAGTAGAGAGTCACAATAATTCAGACGAGAATGAATACGAGAAACAGTAAGAGTTTTGGCAGAGTTGAAAGAAAGAAAGGGTCAAATTCTAGAAATGTTTTTGAGGTGCAGATAACAATGGCGAGCCAGTGATCGGATGTAGGGGGTGAATGAAAGTTCGGAATCAAGTATGACCCCAAGACAGTGGGCATGTTGCTGGGGAGTAATGGTGGAACCACACACAGAAATGGCAATGTCAGGCATAGGTAGGTTAGAAGAGGGAGGAAACACAAGGAGTTCAGTTTTTGACAGGCTCAGTTTCAGATAGAGAGAGGACAGCGGTAAGACTATCGCTAGTATTTTATAGAGAGGCAGGCCTGATGTCAGGAGAAGAAGTATATAATTGGGTGTCATCAGCATAGAGATGGTACTGGAAACCAAATCTACTGGTTGTTTGACCCATAGGGCCAGTATACAAAGAGAAGAGGAGAGGGCCTAGAACCAATCCTTGAGGAACCCCAACAGTAAGGGGAAGATGAGAGGAGGAGGAGCCAGCAAAAGATATAGAGAAGGAGCGGTCACAGAGATAGTAGGAGAACCAGGAGAGAATGGTGTCCTTGAGGCCAATGGAGCGTAGCATAGTGAGGAGGAGCTGATGATCCACAGTGTCGAATGCTGCAGAGAGACCCAAGAGAATTAGCATGGAATAGTGACCATTAGATTTAGCTGTTAGTAGATCATTAGAGACTTTAGTGAGGGCAGTTTCAGTAGAGTGTCAAGAGCGGAAATCGGATTGTAGAGGGTCGAGAAGAGAGTTATCTGAGAGATATTGGAAAAGATGAGAGTAATATAGTAACATAGTTATTAAGGTTGAATTAAGACTTTAAGTCCATCTAGTTCAACCCATATCCTATCCTAACCTGCCCTAACATTTTGATCCAGAGGAAGGCAAAAAAAACCATGTGGTACTAAGTAAGCTTCACATTGGGGAAAAAAATTTCTTCCCGACTCCACATACTGCAATCAGACTAGCTCCCTGGATCAACGCAATATCAAGGAAACTAGTGTATATAACCTGTAATATTATACCTTTCAAGAAAAGCATCCAGTCCCTTCTTAAATTTTAGTAGGGAATCACTCATTACAACATCATTTAGCAGAGAATTCCATAGTCTCACTGCTCTTACAGTAAAGAATCCGCGTCTGTGAGTATGCTTAAACCTTCTTTCCTCCAGACGTAGAGGATGCTCCCTTGTCCCCGTCACAGGTCTAAGAGCAAAAAGATCATTAGAAATGTCTTTGTATTGTCCCCTCATATATTTATACATTGTAATAAGATCAACCCTAAGCCTTCGTTTTTCCAAACTAAATAACCCCAAGTGTAATAACTTGTCTTGGTATTGCAGACTCCCCAGTTCTCTAATAACCTTGGTCGCTCTTCTCTGGACCCGCTCCAGTTCGGCTATGTCTTTCATATACACTGGAGACCAGAACTGTACACAGTATTCTAAGTGTGGTCGCACTAGTGACTTGTATAGGGGTTAGATTATGTTCTCCTCAGCATCTATGCCTCTTTTAATGCATCCCATTTTTTTAATTGCCTTTACAGCACCTTCCTGACAGTGGCCACTAAATGTGAGTTTGTCGTCCACCCAAACACCCAAGTCTTTTTCAGTGACAGTTTTGTCCAGTGTTTTACAATTAAGCACATAATTATACATCTTGTTTGTTCTAACTAAGTGCACGACCTTACATTTATCCCCATTAAAGCTCATTTGCCATTTATCAGCCCAAGCTTCTAGTTTACATAAATCCTCCTGTAATATAAAATTGTCCTCCTTTGTATTGATTACCCTGCAGAGTTTAGTGTCATATGTAAATATTGAAATTCTACTCTCTATGCCTCCTACAAGGTCATTAATAAATATGTTAAAATGAAGAGGGCCCAATACTGACCCCTGTGGTACCCCACTGCTGATCATGACCCAGTATGAGTGTGCTCCATTAACCCCTTCATGACTCATCCTATTTTGAACTTAATGATCTGGCCATTTTTTGCACTTCTCACCAGTGTCCCTTTATGAGGTAATAACTCAGGAATGCTTCAACAAACCCTAGCGATTCTGAGATTGTTTTTTTGTGACATATTGGGCTTCATGTTAGTGGTAAATTTAGGTAAATAATTTTTGCGCTTATTTGTGAAAAAATGAGAAATTTGGTGAAAAGAACGCCCCTGAGGAAGGAGTCCTTTGGCTCCGAAACGCGCGTCGGGGACCGGATTGACCCCACTGCCACCACTGCTTCCAGGTATCGCAATATAGCTATTAGCTTTTATTCCTGATGCCTCACATAGCATCAGGTTTGTATGTTGTGTGTTCTTTAAGGACAGGGAAGTCTTTTATTTAAAAGGACATTTTCCTAACTGGCTATATGGTGATGTCTTTGTACACTCCTTGCCACTCCTTCCCTGGCCAATTACTGGTAATCTACGTACATCCAATACTACTTTATTTCCTGGTGTGATGCTTTTTTGACCATGATGATGTTACATTTTCTGTCTTTCCCCAGCCATGCACTGTATGTCCTTATACAATTTTTTTAATATCTTCTAATAAAATTTGTATTTTATGGAATTTTGACCGCTTTTTCCTTCTGGGTAGTTTCTCTTAATTAACTTCATAATACTAGTTACGCACTGAAAACTGGGGGTTATTTGGCTACAGTTGTGGGGGGGAGGGCTGGCTTCAGGTTTTCGTGCGCCCAGGGCCAAAGAGTACCCCTTTAACACATACCACAACTCATGATGCTCCGATACGGCAGAGAAATAGCAGTATAGTACAATGAAAAATACTTCACTTCTTACATCTCATGACTGATATCCATTTTAAATTCTCCAATACCTCCAAAAACGGACAGTATATAACTCCATACAGTATTATGGCCAGCGCTTAGTGCGCTATACAGAGTAATGAGGCCCATATATTTCTCCATACGGAATCATTATTCCCATATAATGTTTCAAGCCATATATGATGAGTTCCACATAATGCTACAGTATATGTTGGTCCCAATGGATGAAGCTCCACTGTCTTATGGGCCCAAATAATGCTCCATATATAATGGGCCCCATTTCTACTGCTCTAGTGCATAATGGGCCCTGTAAGGCTGAGTTCACACGTGGCATTTTTTTTGCGTTTCCGCGGCGGTTTTAACCGCGCGATTTTGCCGCAAAAACGCGAAAAATAGGCATCCCATGCATTCCTATGGGATTCCGCAATGCTGTGCTAATGCTGCGGTTTTTACCGCGGCGGAATCGCTTCGCGGTAAAAACCGCAGCATGCTCATTAATTTGCGGAATCGCGGCGATCCCGCACCCATAGGAATGCATTGTTCCGCTTATTTCCCGCATGTGGCTGTGCACACCATGCGGAAAGTAAGCAGAACAATTGCGGATGGTACCCACGGTCCGGAGGAGAGGAGACTGTCCTCCAGGCTTTGGGTACCATATCCCTGTAAAAAATAGAATTTAAAATAAAAAATATTGTTATTCTCACCCTCCGACGTCCCACGCAGCCTTCCCGCTTCTCTTCACGCTCTCATTCCCAGTAGTCCTTTGCGAAAATGCTCGATGACGTCCCTTCTCGCGGGATCGCGAAGTCTCGCGGTCATTCGCGTGACGTCATCGCGAATTACCGCGAGACGTCGCGATCGCGCGAGAACTGACGTCATCGCGGGCATTTTCGCAAAGGATTACTGGGAACGGATGCGCGTTACGTCGGAGGGTAAGAATAACACCATTTTTTATTTTTTTTTACATTCTATCTTTTACTACTGATGCCGCATAGGCAGCCTCAGTAGTAAAAAGTTGGTCACACTCGTCAAACACTGTGTTTGACGAGTGTTACCAACCTGTCAATCAGTTCTCCAAGCGATGCTACAGATCGCTTGAAAAACGCTAGCATTTTGCAAGCTAATTACGCTTGCAAAATGCTAGTTTTTCCGCTGGAAAATCGCGGGAATTTAAAATGCGATTTTCCCGCGGACTGGAATTCCGGAATTCTCGCGGTAATTTCCGCGAGAGTTCCGGTACGTGTGAACTTAGCCTAAATGCTGCTCCAGTGTCTGATATCCACCTTTGGAATGCTCCAGTGTATGGCGGGCCCCATATATTATTCACCAGAGTATAGTGCTCCCCAAAAATTGCTGTCCCAACATTGAAAACAATTAAATAAGTCTCCTTGCTAGGGAATCCCTGCACTACTCTGAACTCCTTGTCGTCCCCATCTTCCATCTCACTGCACTTGGCTGTTTAGGCCCTCCCATCGGCAGAGACTTTTGCGTAGTATGCGGTGCCCTGTGCCAGTGCCATCAACCATGAGTATGCCCCCCCACCTGCTCAAGCAACCTGCACTTTCATCTGCACCTTCCTCTTTGTCACCGTGTAAGGTGGTATAGTATGCGGGAAGGGGAACCTGAGTTTCCTCTGGGTCAGATTCTGGCTGTGTAGAGTGCGAGGGGAATGTAGTGGTCTGGGTCAATGTACCAGCAGCATCATCCAGCAGTGGCTGGGCCTCAGTGCACTTGTGGCGTCCCCAAGAGTACGGTCGCCACTGTGGCATTGCCTTCCTCCTAGGGAGTGTGTTGTCAAGTTTGGGAGCAACGAAGGATCTCTCTAGCAGTGAAACCAACACACAACACATTTCCCACTCCAGGCTAGCAGGGAGACCTCTGAACCTGACTGCTGAGGAGCTGCTCTCTGTGGTCGAGAGGAGGTAAGTTAGGGCACTCTGTGCAGGGAAGGGGAAGTGTGTGGACGTGAGAAGGGGAGCTGGAGGATGAGCAGAGTTAAGGCTCACTCCTAGCTGGAGTGCATGGTCTGGATTCCGGTCTCCGAGTTTGTAGGGACACTGACATTCCTGCAGCAGAAACTGGGGGAAGTAGCAGCTATAAATGCTCTGTACCCAACTAAGGCTCAGAGGCCCCAGCATCGACGTGTGTGAGGCAGAAGGAAAAGGCTACAGCTGTCTACCATACAAGTAAAGTCTGAGGAACATCTGTTAGACAGGAGGCGTTTCAGTGAACCACGGTCCTATGAGTGCTTCCCCCACAAGCGCTAGAAAGGAGACGTTCAGGAAGGTACATGTTGGCGGAGTGTTGGAAGGGAGCTTTCCATTCTGGTCCCGGAGGTTGGCAGAGGTCCTGACCCGGAGGACACAGCACGGAGGCAGGCATCTGTGTAACCTGCAGACTGTGAGTAATGCTTTGGAACTGCACGGTCTGGTGTCCTACAGTTATTCCAGCACAGCTACATCTGGGTACCAGCACCTACACTGCCTGTGCCTTTCCCCCATCACTACATCTACACTTCCCTGGGACTCCAGCTCCACCTGTTGGGAGCTTCACCATCTTTGCTGCACAACACCATCAGTCCCAGAGGATCTGCATGCAGCGTCAGCCTTACATCTATGTTGCCGAACACCACAGGTGGCGTCAAACTATCTATATAAACTCTTTACCATTATACCACGCCATTTACATGGGCGCCCAGGGCCCCCATCTGGGTCACTGCTGCTGTGACACATCGCACTGACACAGGCCCGGTACCGAGTACCCCACAGCCCTGGGAGGGCAACCCATATGCCGACTGCTGATTGAGCGGCGTTATTCCCACGAACCTCCAAACAGCGTCCCTGAAGGCAAAGTTTTTGGTTTCCGGAGGCAGTATGATTGCAAAGCTGAACCTTAAAGGAATGTCCAAAAGGGCACCACCAGGAGTGGAGCCTGTGGCTTAATTGGACTGCACCCGGGAAACCACTACCATACAAGCTACAGAAAAGATGGACAGATTGCAAGCTTTGTCGATTCTATGTGTGGTGTGGTATGTCCGTTTGTTGTTGTGCTAGCGATTTCTCAGCTTTATTCCGTTAACGACCGAGACTCCGGCATGGCCCCGCTGTACGCGTCAAGCTTACTAGAGGGATACGCGAGGCTGTGGCACGTGAGATCGAGCAATAACAGGTCTAGCATTCCAGTACATGTCCGGGGCTGCATGCACGCTACACTGAAAGGACCAGCTTTTGTCGCTTACAGGTGCAGATAACCTGCTGAACTCTGTTAGTGATGGGGATCTGGGATTCAGATTATTCCCCGCGAACGATGATTTCCCATTAAGTTCAGGTAAACCGCAATTCCGGAGTTAGGCCTAACCGTCATTCCTGAAAAAATTATGTGTCCAAACCACAGTTGCTGCAGCTTGCTTAACAGCTCGGCAGCTGTTCTCAGGCCCAGTATGGATTCAACAACATTGTAGAAAGTTGATAAAGGGTACAGTTTCACCGGATAACACGTATATATGTAGCCTAGTTTACACATTAAAAATATATGTCTATAGATCAGGAGGCAGACTCAGATGTTCTCAGGCCCAGTATGGATTTGACCAGATTGTACAAAGTTGAGAAAGGGTACTTTATCACTGGATAGCAGGTATATATAGCATAGTTTAAACATGTAAAATCTCTGTGTTATCAGTATTGATTACCCAGCAATCTAAAAAGTGGAAAAAAGGAAATGCATTTGAGGCGTACACAACTATATACTTTTGTTGTTATTTTTAAATCTTCATATATATTTCTGTCTCAGTGATACAGTCCAGCCTCTCCGCAATAGGAAATGAGATGCATACAATTAGTGATATAAAGGCTATTGATTGCAGAAATCTAGGAATTATTATTCACGGGAAAAACTTCCGTCACAATTCTCATAGGCGATGCTGACCCTCAATTAATTTGTGTGTTGAGACAGTGAAAACATTTTTTTGTGAATAAAGTCTTGCTGTATCGCACTTCCGTTGATTCCATCACTGTTACTCATCTCAATCCAATTTTTATGACAGGGAGCGATGTAAACATGGTGCTCACTGGCTATCATGATCTGTCACGTAACTTTGGAATGCAAAAGACAGAAGCCACAGGCCGTAGGCGATTCTATTTGATTGGCATGAGAGGGCACATTTTGAAATGTGCGCCGGAATGTCACACGTTTGTGAGTACGAAAACTGTGAAAGCTGATGATAAACCTCCACTGCATGTAATTGTGAGTCGATGTCCATAAGTAATGGAAGCCACTGATCATCTGGAGCTAGAGCCCGGCCAGCATGACCGGGCATAGCTACATCTTAACCATCATCTTTCAGTTCAATCAATTTGTAGTGGCAGTCCCAGTGAAGGATTTGACAGGCCAGACTACACAGTGGAGGAGCAGGGAGAGGTAAACATTGCAAATGCTGGGGCCCTGCCCAAGCAAGGGGGGCACACTCGTGGGCGTCGGTACTGGCACTGGGCCCCTCATAGTACGGCGGTGTCTCTGACGGTGGGTGTGCACCACCACCGTCAGAGACATTTGATTGCACTATGAGGGACCCTATGCCAGTGCCCGCGCCCAAGAGTTGGCCAACCCACCTGTCCAGGGCAACGGCACTTGCACGGTTTTGTGCGCTAGGTGGTGACCCCGGCCATGGGGGGGCCGCCCACTTAGGGAGGTTTACAAAGTGGCATATGTAGATGTGGGTCATTCAGCTGCTGCAAAAGGCGAAATAGGTCAAGTTCGCGGAATAGGAGGAGGACCAAAGCAAGCCATTTTTCTGGCAACCTATGTGTCATCAAGGGAAGGTGGGACAAAATCCTTTGAAACCCATGCATGGTTCATTTTAATGAAGGTTAGATCATCCACATTTTGGGTTGACAGACGGGTCCTTTTTTCTGTCAGGATTGATCCAGCTGCACTGAAGACTCTTTCCGATAGCACACTTGCAGCTGGGCAAGCGAGCTCCTGTAAGGCATATTGTGCCAATTCAGGCCAGGTGTTCAGTTTAGCGGCCCAATAGTCAAAGGGGAATGACCTGTGCGGGAGAACATCGATATGGGAGGAAAAGTAGTTGTTAACCATAGTTGACAACTGCTGTCTCCTGTCACTTTCCATCGATGCAGTGTTAACAGTTGTGTGAGCGGTCCGTGAAAAATCAGTCCACAACATTGTCATGAAACCCCTGTCTCCAGCGCCACTTCTGCTGTGTGCACCATGAACACCTCTGCCAAGCTGCCCCCGGCCCGTACGGCTCATGTGAGAACCATCACCGCTGCTGTGTGCTGGGAATGCCTCAACCAACCGGTTAACCAGAGTTGCTTGTTTAGTAGCCAATATTAGGTCAAGGTTCTCCTGTGGCATGATGTTTTGTAATTTGCCTTTATAGCGTGGATCCAGGATGCTGGCCAACCAGTAGTCGTCATCATTCATCATTTTGGCAATGCGTGGGTCCCTTTTTAGGATCTGCAAGGCATAATCTGACATGTGGGCCAATGTTCCCGGTGTCAATGATGCACTGCGAGTGCTGAGTGGAGGAGCACTTTCTGGCAAATCCACATCCCTCCAGTCACGCACAAACCCTGTACCAGACTTTGCCACGCCAACATTTTCACTTGCCCCACGAGATGCATCCTCCTCCCCTAAGTAATCATCCCCATCATCATCCTCCTCCTCCTCTTCTTCCTCCACCTCGTCCAGGAGAGGTCCCTGAGCAGACAATGGCTGAATGTTATCAAGGATTCCCTCCACCTCTTCCTCCTCGTCAACATTGGCTGCAGACGCCTGCTCCTTAAGGTGCGTCAAAGTTTGCATGAGCAGACGCTTAAGTGGGATGCTCATGCTTAGGATGGCGTCGTCTGCGCTTACCAGCCATGTGCATTCCTCAAAACACTGAAGGACTTTACAGAAGTCTTTCAGCTTCGACCACTGCACACCTGTCAACTCCTTGTCTGCTCTCATAGTGCCTGGCCGTGTATCCTCCCACAAATGCATTATGGCCTGCCTCTGCTCGCACAGCCGCTCAACCATGTGCAGGGTGGAGTTCCACCTTGTTGCAATGTCGATAATTAGGCGGTGGTTGGAAAGGTGGAGCAATCGCTGCAGCTTCTGCATACGAATGGAGTGTACAGGCGACCGGCGGATGTGCGCACACAGTCTTCGCACCTTCTGGAGCAGGGCTGTTAACTCCGGATAATTATTGAGGAAGCACTGCACCACCAGGTTCAAGGTGTGAGCCAAGCAAGGTATGTGGCTGAGTTTTGAAAGGGCTATGGCTGCCACAAATTTACGGCCGTTATCACTAACTACCTTGCCTGCCTCAAGATGTACACTGCCCAGCCATGACTCAGTTTGTCGCTTCAAGTACTCGGCCAGCACCTCGGTGGTGTGTCTGTCGCCCAAACACGTCATCTGCAACACAGCCTGCTGACGCTTTCCATTAGCTGCTCGATAGGGGGACATCTCGTGTGCAACAGTGGCAGCTGTAGATGGAGTGCTCGTACGACTGCGCTCTGTGGACAAGCTTTCGCTTCTGGAGGAGGAGGAGGAGGGTCGAACGCCTACAGCCAACTGTTTCCTATACCATGGGCTAGGCAGCACTGTCCCACCACCGCTGTCCCCTGTGGACCCTGCATCCACCACATTAACCCAGTGCGCAGTGATGGACACGTAACGGCCCTGGCCATGCCGACTGGACCATGCATCAGTTGTGAGGTGCACCTTTCCACTCACTGACTGCTTGAGTGAATGGACAATGCGGTCTTTCACATGATGGTGGAGGGCTGGGATGGCTTTGCGAGAGAAGAAGTGGCAACTGGGTAGGTCATAGCGTGGTACTGCATAGGCCATGAGTTCGCGGAAAGCTGCGCTTTCCACCAACTGATAGGGCATCATCTCTAACGAGATTAGTTTGGCAATGCGGGCGTTCAAACCCAGTGTACACGGATGAGAGACTGAGTACTTTCTTGACCTACTCATAGTGTCTGGGAGGGTGAGCTGGACTTGAGAGCTGCATATGGTGGAAGTAGCGGTGGACAGGGCGGACTGAGAGAAGGCTGATGATGGTGATGGAGTTGGTGTTCTTTCTGATGGCCTAGATTCAGTCTTTCGTTGATATAACTGTGGGATTCCCTGACTGCTGTGGCCTTGCAACGACACCTCAACATTTGCTGCTGTGCTAACCGGTGGGCTTACAGTGGGGGAAACAATGTAGCGTTGCTGACTACCTTCTTTGTGATCAGTTGCACGTGTGGTACTTGAGGTTTGGTGTTGTGTCCATGCTTGCAAGTGCATGCTGGTTATATGTCTAAGCATGCAACTGGTATTCAAATTTTTCAGATTTTTCCCTCGGCTAAAGGTCTTTGCGCACTTCTAACAGATACCGTATTTTTCGCTTTATAAGACGCACCTGATTATAAGACGCACCCCCAAATTTGGTGAAGAAAAAGAGAAAAAAATGTTTTTTATGTTAAATGGAGGTGTGTCTTATAATGCCAGTGTCCGTCTTACAAATCATATATATGTCCCTCATCCTGGTATCTATATAACCCCCATCCTGGCACATGGCCCCCTTGTGCTGGCACATAGCCTCCCATCCTATCCTGGATATGACCCCCCGAGTCACTATACGCCCCCCTGCTCTCACTCACATGGCCCCCCTCTATATGCCTCCCTGCTGGTACGCACACGGCCCCCGTCCCTATATTTCCCCTGCTAGCACACATTGTCCCCGTGTCCCTATATTCTCCCCTGCTGGCATTCACACAGCCCCCCCGTCCCTATGTTCCCCCCTGCTGGCACACATTGTCACCCCGGTCCTATAATCCCCCCTGCTGGCACACATTGTCACCCCGGTCCTATAATCCCCCCTGCTGGCACACATTGTCACCCCGGTCCTATAATCCCCCCTGCTGGCACACATTGTCACCCCGGTCCTATAATCCCCCCTGCTGGCACACATTGTCACCCCGGTCCTATAATCCCCCCTGCTGGCACACATTGTCACCCCGGTCCTATAATCCCCCCTGCTGGCACATATTGCCCCCTCCCATCCCTTTATTCCCCCCCTGCTGGCACACATGGCCCCTCGTTCAAATATTTGTCCTGTCCTGATCTGGCTGTACATCACTTCAATGACACTCTTAGAAGCACCCTTGACCAAGTAGCTCCCCTCACCCTCAGAACCTCCAAACACAGAGTGAAACAGCCCTGGCTCACATCGCAAACCCGATTTCTCCAGCGATGCTCTAGGTGTGCTGAACGCTTATGGAGGAAAACACGCACACCAGAAGACTTCATACACTTCAAATTTATGTTTAGGACATATAACTCTGCCCTTCACCTCACCAAACAGACCTACTTCACCACCCTGATCTCCTCACTATCCAACAACCCCAAGAAACTTTTTGACACCTTTCACTCCCTCCTCAGGCCAAAAGCACAAGCCCCTATCACAGACATTTGCGCTGATGACCTGGCCTCCCACTTTATAGAGAAAATAGACAATATCCGTCAGGAAATCAGCTCCCAATCACCAAGTTCAGTAACTCCCATCCCTCCCTGCATTTCCCCTGGCTCACTCTCCACATTTGCTCCCATCACAGAAGAAGAAGTCTCCAGGCTCCTCTCCTCGTCTGACTACATGCACAACCGACCCCATTCCCTCACATCTCCTCCAGTCTCTCTCCCCAGTCGTCACAACTCACCTAACTACAATCTTTAATCTCTCCCTCTCCTCTGGCATTTTCCCCTCCTCCTTCAAACACTCTATCATTACTCCATTACTAAAGAAACCCACCCTCGACCCATCCTGCACAAACAACTACAGACCAGTCTCCAATCTCCCCTTCATCTCTAAACTCTTGGAGCGCCTGATATACTCACGCCTTACCCGTTACCTCTCCACTCACTCCCTCCTAGACCCTTCACAGTCCGGTTTCCGCCCCCTACATTCGACAGAAACTGCACTCATCAAAGTGACCAATGACCTTCTGACAGCAAAACGTAATGGTGACCACTCTCTGCTCATTCTTCTCGACCTTTCTGCAGCTTTCGACACTGTTGACCATCCTCTCCTACTCTCTAGGCTCCAGTCACTAGGCATTAAGGACACTGCTCTTTCCTGGTTCTCCTCCTATCTTTCCGACCGCTCCTTCAGTGTTCTGTTTTCTGGCTCCACTTCATCTCCTCTTCCTCTCACTGTTGGGGTACCTCAGGGCTCAGTCCTTGGCCCCCTTCTCTTCTCTCTCTATACGGCCCCAATTGGACAGACCATCAGCAGATTTGGCTTTCAGTACCATCTTTTGCTGATGACACACAACTGTACACATCATCCCCTGACCTTACCTCCGCTGTACTACAGAATGCCACTGACTGTCTGTCTGCAGTCTCCAACATCATGTCTGCTCTCTATCTGAAACTCAACCTTTCCAAAACTGAACTTCTTCTGCTCCCACCATCTACTAACCTCCCTAAATCTGACATTTCCCTCTCTGTGGGTGGCACCATAATAACACCCCGACAGCAGGCGCGCTGTCTGGGTGTTATATTCGACTCCAATCTCTCCTTCACCTCCCATATACAATCTCTTGCCCGCTCATGCCGCTTACACCTAAAGAACATCTCTAGAATCCGCCCTTTTCTCACCATGGAAACAACAAAAACTCTCACTGTCGCCCTGATCCACTCCTGCCTGGACTACTGTAATGCTCTATTAATTGGCCTCCCTCCCACTCGACTCTCCCCTCTCCAGTCTATCCTTAATGCAGCAGCCAGGGTTGTCCATCTGGCTAATCGTTACTCAGACGCGTCCGCTCTTCGCCAGTCGTTACACTGGCTGCCAATTCATTACAGGGTACAATTCAAAGTACTTGTTCTCACCCACAAAGCTCTCCACAGTGCGGCACCCCCTTACATCTCCTCCCTCATTTCTGTCTATCGGCCTAACCGACCGCTGTGCTCTGCAAATGACTTTCGACTAACCTCTGCCCTAATCCGTACCTCCCACTCCCGACTCCAAGACTTCTCCCGTGCTGCGCCAATCCTCTGGAATGCTCTACCCCAAGATATTAGGACCATCCACAATTTGCATAGTTTTAGGCGCTCGCTCAAAACACATTTGTTCAGAGCGGCCTATCACATTCAGTAATCAAAGTCATGTTATGTTTGTGTGTGTGTAGCCCATTCACTATCTCCATCTAACCCCCACCCCCTGAAGATGGCTGGACCGTCCTTGTAAATACATCATTGTAAATACAAACCTATGCTTTGTATCTCCCCCACCTCATTGTAGATTGTAAGCGCCACAAGCAGGGTCGTCTTATTTCGCTTTAATTATTGTATTGTTAACGTTGTTACTTATGACTGTTGTGTTTGAAACTGTTACTTATGACTGTTGTGTTTGAAACTGTTCAACTGTAAAGCGCTGCGGAATATGTTGGCGCTATATAAATAAAGATTATTATTATTATTATTATTATTATTATTATTATTATTATTATTTCCCCCCTGCTGGCGCACATTGTCCCCCCATCCCTATATTTCCCCCTGCTGTCACACATGGCCCTGTCCCTATATTTCCGCCCTGCTGGCAAGCACATGCTAAAATAACAAACAGTTAACTCACCTACTGATGATCGCTCCTGCTCCCAGCTCCCGTGTGGCTTACCTGTGTCTGTGCTGAGTCATCCTCCTCATTCAAGCAGCTCATTGTAGCTACAGGACCTTCCATGATGTGACCAATAGGAGCTGCTCAGCTGCGGTCATGTGACTCGCAGTGCACACTGGGAGTCATGTGACCGCAGGTCCTATGGTCACATCATGCAAAGTCCTGAAGCGATGAGTTTCTGAATGAGCTGCTGCTGCTGCTCACCCTGCAGGAGGAGGATGACAGCAGACTCGACACAGGAAATCCACGGGGGAGCTGGGAGCAGGAGCGATCATCAGTAGGTAAGTGTCTATAGTGACTGGGGGTGAGTGCAGGCACATGTAATATGCACCGCTCCCCTGTCTACCAACTCGGCACTGTTTCAGCACCGAGGTGATGAACAGCGGGTGCAGTGAATATTACATGAGCCTAATGAGCGGGAGCACAGGACCTCCCGCTGTCTCTGCAGCCCCATCCAGCCCACCCCAGCCCACTGACTCCATGCCAGAGCCGCCCCCCCCACTCTATAGCACAGCAGCACACAGATTCACTTTATAAGATGCACCCCCCACTTTCCCCCAAAATTTGGGGGAACAAAAGTGCGTCTTACAAAGCGAAAAATACGGTAACCTTGGCCTGATCATAAGGATTTTGTTCAAAAAAGTGCCACACTGCACTCTTCCTACTTTGGCAGACATTTTGCGGCCTAGCACGCTGTGATATTTTGACCCTCTGGACAAGCTGTCCAGCAAATCTTTTGATTTTTGGAACCTGTCTTTTGAGTGCTCTGGGCCTGCCAGATAACAGCTGTTGCGATGTCGATGTCTGCTGTGGATGCTCCTCCTCCTCATCTGAGCTATTGGAAGCAGCACCCTCTTCCCCCAATGGATGCCAATCTGGGTCAACAACTGGGTCATCCATCACCTCCTCTTCAATGTCATGTGCACCTTCCTCTGTGTCACCGTGTATGGAGGTATAGTGTGCGGTAAGGGGCACCTGTGTCTCATCAGGGTCAGAATCTGGCTCTGTACACTGCGAGGACAATGTAGTGCTCTGAGTGAATGTACCAGCAGAATCATCTATCAGTGGCTGTGCATCAGTGCACTCCATGTCAGATTCATCTTGGCCTGGGTAATTCACCATTTCACTTGATAATCCAGGCATGGTATGTGAAAACAGCTCCATGGAGTAATCAGTAGTATGGCCTGCGTCATCCTTCAGTCTTGGTTGGGGTGAAGGACACAAGGAAAGGTGTGGTTCATGAACATGAGCCTCCAATGACGACTCAGTGCTTTTATTTTTTACAACTTCAGAAGAGGAGGCGATAGAGCTGGAGGCTGAGTCAGCAATGTAAGACAAAACTATTTCCTTAAGCTATGGCTTTAAAAGCGGTTTGCCAACTCCTAGAAAACTAAGCCTTCGAGGCCTTGTGGAGCCAGACGATGATGCAGGCTCAACACCTCCTGCATTCGGTCCTATTTTGCTTTTGCCACTACCATGAGATCCACCACCAACGCCATCATTACCAGCTGCCAACCCCCACCCAATTCCATGGCCTCTTCCACCAGCCTTCCTCATTTTTGGTAGAAATGTAGACAAAATCCAACAAACTATATAGTAATGTAAAACAAGGTACAAGGTGTCTATAGGACAGGGGAGATTTTGAATTTCTGCACACACTTGTGGACACTGGACACTTTTGGATTGTGTGAGGCCCACTGAATATCACAGCGCTATGTCACAGGCTCAATGTCGCAGGTGTGAAAAATGTCACTAGATGATAACGGAGATTTTGAATTTCTGCACACACTTGTGGACACTGGACACTTTTGGATTGTGTGAGGCCCACTGAATATCACAGCACTATGTCACAGGCTCAATGTCGCAGGTGTGAAAAATGTCACTAGACGATAACGGAGATTTTGAATTTCTGCACACATTGTGGACACTGGACACTTTTGGATTGTGTGAGGCCCACTGAATATCACAGCGCTATGTCACAGGCTCGATGTCGCAGTGTGAAAAATGTCACTAGAGGATAACGGAGATTTTGAATTTCTGCACACATTGTGGACACTGGACACTTTTGGATTGTGTGAGGCCCATTGAATATCACAGCGCTATGTCACAGGCTCGATGTCGCAGGTGTGAAAAATGTCACTAGAGGATAACGGAGATTTTGAATTTCTGCACACACTTGTGGACACTGGACACTTTTGGATTGTGTGAGGCCCACTGAATATCACAGCGCTATGTCACAGGCTCGATGTCACAGGTGTGAAAAATGTCACTAGAGGATAACAGAGATTTTGAATTTCTGCACACACTTGTGGACACTGGACACTTTTGGATTGTGTGAGGCCCACTGAATATCACAGCGCTATGTCACAGGCTCGATGTCGCAGGTGTGAAAAATGTCACTAGAGGATAACGGAGATTTTGAATTTCTGCACACACTTGTGGACACTGGACACTTTTGGATTGTGTGAGGCCCACTGAATATCACAGCGCTATGTCACAGGCTCGATGTCGCAGGTGTGAAAAATGTCACTAGAGGATAACAGAGATTTTGAATTTCTGCACATGCTTGTGGACACTGGACATTTTTGGATTGTGTGAGGTCCACTGAATATCACAACGCTATGTCACAGGCTCAATGTCGCAGGTGTGAAAAATGTCACTAGAGGATAACGGAGATTTTGAATTTCGACACACACTTGTGGACACTGGACACTTTTGGATTGTGTGAGGCCCAGTGAATATCACAGCGCTATGTCACAGGCAGAAATTGGCTAGTGTATGACAAACTACAAGGTGTATATAGAATTGGGCAGAATAGGAATCTGCCTAGAGTGTAGGTCTGTAAGAACGGAACAAGTCCTCGACTTATCCTTACAGAGTGACACACACAGATAGCTTCACTGTGGCCGTGATAACAGCCGTTACATGTTACTGAGAGAGGAGCGCGCACGTACACGGCTGTCCGGTGTACGTAAAATTGTCAAGCTCCGTGTTTTTTAAGTATACGGACTGACACACGCTTTCTCTCTATAGTTTTGAATGTGATCAAACAGCAAATATATTTAACTGTTTGAAAACTAGACAAAACTAGAAGGTGCAGGTCTGTAAGAACGGAACATGTCCTCGACTTATCCTTACAGAGCGACACACAGATAGCTTCACTGTGGCCGTGATAACAGCTGTTACACAGTACTGAGAGAGGAGCGTGGACGTACACGGCTGTCCGGTGTATGTAAAATTGTCAAGCTCCGTGTTTTTTAAGTATACGGACTGACACACGCTGTCTCTCTATAGTTTTGAATGTGATCAAACAGCAAATATATTTAACTGTTTGAAAACTAGACAAAACTAGAAGGTGCAGGTCTGTAAGAACGGAACATGTCCTCGACTTATCCTTACAGAGCGACACACAGATAGCTTCACTGTGTCCGTGATAACAGCCGTTACACGGTACTGAGAGAGGAGCGTGCACGTACACAGCTGTCGGTGTACGTAAAATTGTCAAGCTCCGCGTTTTTTAAGTATACTGACTGACACATGCTGTCTCTCTATAGTTTTGAATGTGATCAAACTGCAAATATATTTAACTGTTTGAAAGCTAGACAAAACTAGAAGGTGCAGGTCTGTAAGAACGGAACATGTCCTCGACTTATCCTTACAGAGTGACACACAGATAGCTTCACTGTGGCTGTGATAACAGCCGTTACACGGTACTGTCTGAGGAGTGTGCACCGCTGTATGGTATGAAAAAATGCAAGCTCAGTACCTCACCAGGACAAAAAAAAAATTGGGATTGCTTTTAAAAAAGCAGTTTGCAGAGCAGTGGGAAAACAGAAATGCAGCTATCAGGAAGCCTTATAAGGCAGTCTAACAACCAACACAGCTGATCCAGCAAAATATAGCCTCCACTTGCACTGCACACACAGTGACTGGTGTGTTTTAAAGGCAAAATCGCTTGCAGCAGAAGCAATTTTTGGTGTCTTCTTCCCTTCCTAACGCTCTCCCTACAAAATCAGCAGCAGCTCTCCCTATTCTGAGATCAGCATGAGTAACATGGCGGTCGGCGTGCACGCCCTTTTATACCCCCTGTGACACCCACCAAAGCAAGTCAATCACTTGCATGCCCTTCTGAAAATGGTGGTGACCCCTGCCTATGTCATCACGTTGACCACAGTGTCCGTGGATCCTGATTGGCTGAAAAAGCGTGCAAAACAAACTTTTTAAACTCGACTTTGGCACTTAAGTCACCGACCTCGTGGCCGACCTCATCCTAGGGTCGGGTTTCGTTTCATGAAACCCAATTTTGACAAAAGTCGGCGACTTTTGAAATTTTTCGACCCGTTTTGCTCAACTCTAGTGGTGAGCACTTTAAATCCCCAAGTGCTTCACAGAAGTTTATAATGCAGGGCTGTGAAAATAAAAAATTTTCCACAAAAATAATTTTTTTGCCCCAATGTTTTATTTTCTCAAAGGTAACAGGAGAAATTAGACCCCACAAAGTTGTTGTGCAATTTTTCCTTAGTACACTGATACCCCATATGTTGGGGTAAACCACTGTTTGGGCACACTTCGGGGCTCGGAAGGGAGGAAGCACTGTTTGACTTTTTGAACGCAAAATTGTCTGGAATCAATGGTGGCGCCATGTCAAATTTGGAGAACCCCTGATGTGCCTAAATAGTGGAAACCTCTAATTTCTAACTCAATGCTATCCCCAACACACCCCTAACCCTAACCACAACCCTAACCACAATCCTAACCCCAACACACTGCTAACCCTAATCCCAACCCTAACCCTAATCACAAGCCTAACCCTAATCCCAACCCCAACCCCAACACACTCCTAACCCTAATCTTTACCCTAATTCCAACCCTAACCCTAATTCCAACCCAAATCCCAACCCTAATTCCAACCCTAATCCTAATTCCAACCCTAACCCTAATTCCAACACTAACCCTAACCCTAATTCCAACCTTAACTCTAACCATAATTCCAAACCTAACCCTAATTCTAATCCTAACACTAACCCTAATGGAAAAATAAAAATAAATATATTTTCTTTATTTTATTATTTCTCCCTACCTATGGAGGTGATAAAGAGGGGGATTATTTACTATTTTTTATTTTGATCACTGTGATAGGGTCTATCACAGTGATCAAAATGTACCTGGAATGAATGAATCTGTCGGCCAACAGATTCGACAGGCGCACTGCGCATACGCCAGCCATTTTGGAAGGTGGCTGCGCCCATGGAGGATCCAGGAGGGACACCGGGACTCAGGAGGTATGGGGGGAGGGGGGATTGGAGAGGGGGAGCGGAGGGCAGGGGAAGGGGAGCAAATACTGTCGGCTGCGGTAAATCGCCACCATCAGTCAGTGGCGGGGGCAGATTGCCGCCGTCTGTCGGTGGGGGCTCAGATCACAGTCTCCAGCCATGGCTGATGATATTGCAGCATCGGCCATGGCTGGATTGTAATATTTAATCAAATTTCCACATGCCATATAAGCTGTCAACACTGCACTTTGTGCACACTGACTTCAGAGACTTCCTGACTTGCACTGCGCATGACAGGAAGTCTCTCAGCTCTGATAACCCGGATGTCATCATGATGACATCAGTTACCATGTGAGCGATCGGGACCACGCATCTCTGATCCAAAGGCAGAGTTGCTGTCAGCCCCTCTGCCAGCTCCGAAATGCTGCGATCATGTTTGATCACAGTGTTTTGGGGGTTAAAGTGCTGTGAGCGGGCCATAACCACTTCTGGCACTTAGTGCCGGGTGTCAGCTGTGAGAATCAGCTGACGCCTGGTCGCAATCAGCCGCGCCTCCCCCATGAGCTTGGCTGATTGCCTATGATGTACTATTTCGTCCATGGGCATTAAGTCCCAGGGCACATGGACAGAATAGTACGCCCAATGTCAGAAAGGGGTTAAAAAATTTTATTTAACTTTTGACATGCTTCAATAGCCTCCATGGGAGGCTAAAAGCTGCCATACCTTGATTGGCTCTGCTACATAGAGGCGATGCTCAGATCGCCTCTGTGTAGCAGAATGACAGCATTGCTATGAGTGCCGACCGCAGGGTGGCGCTCACAGCAATTCGGCATCAGCAACCATAAAGTCTGCAGTGTCTTCAGACTTTTCCCCTATTAAGCACTTCTGGGATGCCATTGTTCAGTAATTGATAAATCGGAAGCCAGCAGCAGTTCTTGATGATTTGATTGACCAATTACATTCAGCATAGCAAAATATTCCTCAGACAGCATTAGTAACTTATTTAATAGAATACCAAGTTGTGCAAACACATGTACAGAGTATATGCATGTGGAATTCTAGCTCAGTTGCTGAATAAATTTATAGTTTTCAAAAATAGTCTACTTATTTGCATATCATCATCATGTTTATTGATCCTGTGTTTTCCATAACTGTACATCTTTTCCTTCTGTGTTTTACAATTTCAATGTTGAGGAGTATACTTCTCTTCTTTTTTGTACCCATTATAGTGCTTAGCTCAGAAAACTGTATCCAAATCTTCATGTTCCATCTCTTTCTATTTGTATTGACTCTGGAGAACAGAATGATGTGGTACTAACATACTGACAACTATCAGATGCAAAACTTTTCTAACAGATGCCAATAACAGATGGTAAAGTAGTCCACTGGCAGAATTAGCCATCAATAAACTTAATCATGGAAGGTGATTTATGAATTCAAATATCCAGATTCATAATACCATATGTCAGCTCTCTACCATATATCTTTTGTCTGGTCCACATTTTATTAATAAAAAAAGTTAAAGTCACACTGTAAACTTACAGTATTTAAAGAGATATGACAAGGGCAATCTATAAAAACTGTACTGTAGTTACAAGAAAAAAAATCACTCTCAAAGTCTGATAGTTGTTACCAGAATCGACTTTTCTTTTCTTCGTCCCTCCTTCCCCTCATCCCCCCTTTTTTATCCTTATTCATTTTTACTTCTTTATTATCACGTATGAGAAGAAAATATCCCAAAATAAGCCCCACTCTTGTATTATTATTGACACTAATTTTACCAAATATTTTCATTACCTTTTTTTATTTTTCATTTGTGGCACTGTTTCCCTGTCCTCTTTACTTTGTGAATTTTCATATATGGACACGTGTATAAGGATTTTTACTTAATTAATTTGCGCATGCACTAATATAACTTCTTATACACTATTGTGGTGTTTTGGTTCTTCGCTATACACGTCTCCCTATATGATATATTATTCCCTTATTATTTTTCGTTATACACATCCACACATATGATACATTATTTCCCTATTATTTATTTGACATTTGTTTTTGTGTCTAATTTTGCATATATGTGCCTTGCGAAAGTATTCGGCCCCCTGGAACTTTTCAACCATTTCCCACATATCATACTTCAAACATAAAGATATCAAATATAAATTTTTGGTGACACAATTGTGAAGTTGAACAAAATTTATTGGTTATTTTAAATTTTTGTGGAAAGTCAAAAACTGAAAAGTGGGGCGTGCAATATTATTTGGCCCCTTTACTTTCAGTGCAGCAAACTCACTCCAGAAGTTCAATGTGGATCTCTGAATGATCCATTGTTGTCCTAAATGACTAATGATGATAAATATAATCTACCTGTGTGTAATCAAATCTCCGTATAAATGTTTTTTGTTCATTCTGTCTCCCAAAAATCGGAATAGAAAGTGATCAAAAAATATTATGTGCCCGAAAATGGTACCAATAAAAACGTCAGTTCGTCCCACAAAAACAAGCCCTCATATGACTCTGTGTGCCGAAATATGAAAAAATTATAGCTCTCAAAATCTGGTGATGCAAAAACTAGTTTTCGCAATACAAAGCGTCTTTTAGTGTTTGACAGCAGCCAAACATAAAAACTCGATATAAATCTGATATCCCTTTAAACGCACCGACCCGAACAATAAAGTCGCCTAATCACTTATACCACATGAAGAACGGTGTAAAAAATAAATAAAACAAATTCTTAACATGTTGTTGATTTTTACATTCTGCCTCCAAAAGATCGCAGTAAGGCTCGGCGCACATTTATCCTGTGGTCTGCGCTGAGTGCTTATACCAGGGTTTCCGTGTAAATCTCTGAAATTCATGATTCAGACAGAACCCCTGGAGGAAAATTCCCTATAATAAGGCAGATAGAATCACTGTGGGTGCCATAGGACCTGTGATCCGGCAGGTGTCCATCTTTTTAGGATTGCATAAAAGTGCCATCGGCCACAGTTTTGTGCACTTCTGAATAAAAAGGGAACCGTGGAACAGAGGCCAGACGGAGTCCAGAGTAACTCTGCTACCTCATTATAATGAATGGATCCATCGGCGGTTTCATCTGTCACGTCACTCAGAGATTTAGATGGAAACCCCAAAGTGAGTGCTCAACGTAGAGCGCCAGATAAATGGGATCCCAAATGTTATGTAAAATGTCCCCACTTAGACCTGTCCCTGTTAACAGAAATAAAGGAGGCTTCCACTTTACTGATGTACAAAGGCTCTGGAAGAACGAAATGGCCCCACACTCACCAAAACAAATTCAGCAAATTCTCTACTCCCAAATCCAAATGACTTCCTCCATTCTGAGCCCCAGTGTGCCTAAACCACATATAGCACCCACATGTTTGGCATTTCTGTAGTAATGGGAGCCTGCCTAATTTACAGGTGTATTTCTCCAGCAGCATGGGCTGGGCATAATGTAATGGTCACTACAGTGACTGGTCACTACAACGGCAGTTTGCAATTTTCAATCAGCAACATCCACTGTTGCCTGTTTCTGGAACACACCCATGGAGTCAAAATCGTCACTACATCTGTAGATAAATTCCCAAAGGGTTATAATTTCCAAAATGGGGCCACTTAAGGGGGGTTCTGCTTTTCTAGCACTTAGGGGCTCCATATATGGAATCCATAAACTAGTCTAGGAAAATCTGTGTTCCAGGAGGCAAATAAAGCTCTGCTCCTCCCAAGTCACACTGTATGGCAAATTAGTACTGTACAGCTACACATGGGGTATTGCCATGGTCAGTAGAAATTGTAGGACAAATTCTGGTTCCATGTTTACTCTTTTTCCAGTGTAAAAATGTAAAACTTGGGGCTAACACACAATCTTGGTGGTAAAAATGTAAATTATTTTTTCTTCTCTTCCCAATGGTATAAAAGTTTGTGACACATCTATGGTGTCAATATAACCACTACACCCCTAGATTAATTAATTGAGAGGTTTAATTGGTAAAGCAGGGTCACTTATGGGGGCGTCTACTGTTCTGGCACCTCAGGGGCTCGGTCAATGTAACATGGCATTCTCAAACAAGTGCAGCAAAATCTGCAATGTAATATGGCACTAATTCCCTTCTAAGCTTTGCACTGTGCCTCAAAAGTTGTTTTATACTGCATATGGGGTATCCATGAACTCAGGAGAAATTGCACAACAAACGTGTCCATTTTCTCCTTTTGCTCTTGTGAAAATACAATGGGTAGCTAAAAAGATTTTTGTGGGAAAAATGTAATTTTCTTTATTTTCACGACTTAACGTTATAAACGTCTGTGAAGCACCTGGGGTTTCAAGGTGCTCAATACACATCTAGATAAGTTCCTAAAAGGGTCTAGTTTCCAAAATGGTGTCACTTGTGGGGATTTCCACTGCTTAGGCACATCAGGGGCTCTTCAAATGGGACATGGTGTCCACTAATTATTTCATCAAATTTTTCATTCAAAAAGTCAAATGGCACTCCTTCCCTTCCAAGTCATGTGGTATGCCCAAACAGTGGTATTCCCCCACATATGGGCTATCGGTGTGCTCAGGAGAAATGGCACAACAAATTGTATGAAGCAATTTTTCCTGTTACCTTTATGAAAATGCAAAATATGGAGCGAAAAAAAGATTTATTTGGGAAAAATTTGATTTTTTTTATTTCCACGGATCTACGCTATAAACTTCTGTAAAGCACCTGTGGGTTCTAGGTGCTCAATATATATCTAAATAAGTTCCTTAAGGAGTCGAGTTTCCAAAATGGTGTCAGTTGTGGAGGGTTTCCACTGTTTAAGCACATCAGGGGCTCTTTAAACAGGTCATGGCATCCGCTAATTATTCAATCAAATTTTACATTCAAAAAGTCAAAAGGCGCTCCTTCCCTTTCGAGTGCTGTCATGCGCCCAAACAGTAGATTTCTCGATTATGGTGTATCAGCATGCTCAGGAAAAATTACACAACAAAATATATTGTCCATTTTCTCCTCTTACCCTTGCGCAAGTAAAAAAAAATAGGTCTAAAGGAATTTTTTTGTGAAAGAAAAGTAAATGTTTATTTTTTCCTTCCACATTCCAAAAATTCCTGTGAAGCACCTGAAGAGTTAATAAACTTCTTCAATATGGTTTTGAGTACCTTGAGGGGTGCAGTTTTTAGAATGGTGTCATTTTTGGTTATTTTCTGTCATATAGGCCCCTTAAAGTCACTTCACGTGTGAGGTGGTCCCTAAAAAAATGGTTTTGCAAATTAAATAGTAAAAATGAGAAATTGCTGGTCAACTTTTAACCATTATACCATCCTAACAAAAATAAATGTTTCCAAAATTGTGGTGATGTAAAGTAGACATGTGGGAATTGTTATTTATTAACTATTTTGTGCGATATTACTCTCTGATTCAAGGGCATAAATTAAAATTTGGAAAATTGCAACATTTTTTAAATTTTTGCCAAATTTCTGTTTTCTTCACAAATGCAATTCATAGCGAAGAAATTTTAACTCTATCACAAAGTGCAATATTTCACCAGAAAACATTCTCAGAATCAGTGGGATCCGTTGAAGCATTCCAGAGTTATGACCTCATAAAGTGACAGTGGTCAGAATTGTAAAAATTGGCCTGGTGAGAAAGGTGAAAACAAGCTAGGCCTCAAATGGGTTATTTAATTATGTTTTACAGCTCACACAATTTTTGCTCACCCACACATTTTATTTTGATCGGCAGTATTATTTGCAATGTTCTGGCGTGGCAAAGGGGGCAACATTTTCATCCTCTTTGGCCAATCTTGTTATGTCTTTCTGGGAACATAATTGTCTTTATTCGGTTTCAAATGTTTTCTTGTCACTCATTGTCTGGTATGGCAGATACATCGATCATACACTCATTATTTGGAGTGGGGATGTGTCTGCCATACCGGACTTTGTGCGATATCTTAACAACACTTTGGAGCTTACATATAATAGTGCATGTGTCTCCTATCTTAGTTTACAATTACAAGATACACATGGAGAGATTATTTCTACCAAGACTTTTTCTAAACCTTTTGCAGGTAATACTATACTCCATGCAGCCAGTAGCCATCTTAAACATACCATCAGATCAGTACCGGTGGGCGAGTTCATTAGAACCAACGGAATTGCAGTAACATTAATAACTTGGAGGCAGAATTAATTATTTCAACACAGAGATTAAGAAAGAGAAAATATACTGATTGGACTTTAAGTAGACCACATAGTATAGTATCAAATAAGAACCATGTTGATTTGATTACACCCCTATCTCAAAGCAAAAAAGTGGACCATCAATTTCAGCAGAAACCCTTTGTGTGTTTCCAGTTTAGTCCACAGTTCTATAAGATTAGGGATGGTGTTAATTGATTTTTACCTATCCTCTATGAGGATCAAATTTTGAGCACAATCTTACAATCTGGTTGCAACATTGTTGCTAGAAGACCGCCTACTATTGGCAATATTGTTTCTCCAAGTATGTACATTTCAAGAGAGAATAAAAGGCTTACTTGTAAGAAGTTTTTTTTAAATTTAACAGGACAAACTGTAAAACTTGTAAACATTTGGTTAATATTAAAATATTCAATAATCATGACAATACACAGAACTTTAGCATTAATAAGTTTATCATGTTGTTTATAAAAATGATTAAACTTTGTGCAATATATCTTATATAGGTTGCACAACTCACAAATTAAAATGGCGGATCTCAGAACATCTACTTGATATCTATGATGATTGTAATAGTAATTGTAATATTTCTTCAGTAGCCAAACATTTTTTACTTTGTCACTCCAGAAACACTTCTTCTTTTCATGTTTATGGTATTGAGAAAATTGAGAAATCGCCCCATGGTTGAAATATGCAGCGTTTTCTCCTTACCCGGGAGGCATATTGGATCTATTAGTTAGGCACAAGATTTCCTTATGGTCTCAATAAACAGAATGAAGTCATGTTCCATTATTAAAATTCATGCTATTATTTATGATATTTTTGTATCAATTTTTTTCTCTTCTGTTTTTCAGTAAAGTGTTTATATTTTGTATTTTGTTAATACTTTATATATATATATATATATATAATTGATTGTTTTATCTGACGGGACCTTTTGTTCATCAAATGATTTGACATCTTATTCATTGTTGGTTCTTCTTTTGTTTAAAGCTGTGTGGGTAATGGTGTCACATGAGCTTTGATAAAGATCACAGATGTGATCAAAATGTGTCGCTTGCCACCTCCTGTCATCTGATCCTTACTGCAGCTTTTTTTTTAAAGTTACATTTTCTCCAATAAAGGACTTGTATTTTAACCCCTTTCTGACATCAGACGTACTATCCCGTCCATGGGACCCGGGCCCCTATGCCCATGGACGGGATAGTACGTCTAGCGCGATCAGTGGCGCCCACGTGGTGAGCGCCGCTGATCGCGGCCGGGTGTCAGCTGATTATTACAGCTGAGACTCGGCATTACGTGTCAGGGGCAGTCACAGACCACCCCTGACATGGTAACCCCTTGCACACCGCAATCAAACACGATTGCGGTGTACCGGGGGTTAAAGGGAAGCATCGGCAGGGAGGGGGCTCCCTCCGTGCTTCCCTGAGCCCCCCACAGCAGCGCAATGTGCAGCGCTACTGCGGGGGGCTCTTTCCCTGCAGGTCCCCGGATCCAAGATGGCGACGGAGACCTTTGGGAGCCTGCAGGGAGCTGGCTTCCTCAGTGCCTGCAAAGCGCAGGCAAGGAGGAAACCTGCACACTGCCTGTGACAGATTGCTGATCTGTCACAGTGATCTGTGATGTGAAGGATCAGCGATCTGTCACAGGACAGTGATGTCCCCCCTGGGACAACCTAATAAAGTAAAAGAAAAAAAAAGTGTAAAAATAATTTAAAAAAAATCGCTAAATAAATTAAAAAAAAAAAATTCATTTTTTGGAAATAAAAAAACAAAAAAAACAATAAAAGTACACATATTTGGTATCGCCGCGTCCGTACCGACCTGCCCTATAAAAATGTCCCATTAGTTAACCCCTTTAGCGAACCCCTTAAAAAATAAAAATCAAAAACGAAGCAAAAAATAATGATTTATTATCATACCGCCGAACAAAAAGTGCAATAACGCGCGATCAAAAAGACGCATATAAATATCCATGGCACCATGTTGTCCCGCAAAAAATGAGCTGTGACACAGCATCATCAGACAAAAATTTAAAAAGTTAAAGCTCGCAGAATAAAGTGATGCAAAAATAATTATTTTTTATATAAAATAGTTTTTATTGCATAAAAGTACTAAAACATAAAAAAGCGACATAAATGAGGTATCGCTATAACCGTACTGACCCGAAGAATAAAACCGCTTTATCAATTTTACCGCACGAGGAACGGTGTAAACGCACCCCCCAAAAGAAATTCATGAAACGCTGGTTTTTGTTCATTCTGCGTCCCAAAAATCGGAATAAAAAGCGATCAAGAAATGTCACATGCCTGAACATGATACCAATAAAAACGTCAACTCGTCCCGCAAAAAATAAGATCTCACATGACTCAGTGGGTCAAAATGCGTAAAAATTATAGCTCCCAATATGTGGTGATGCAAAAACTATTTTTGCAATAAAAAGCATTTTTTAGCGTGTGACAGCTGCCAAAAATAAAAACCGCCATAAATAGTAAATCAAACCCCCGTTATCACCCCCTAGGGTTAGGGCTAGGGTTAGGGCTAGGGCTAGGGTTAGGGCTGATATTAGGGTTAGGGGTGTGTTGGGGTTAGGGTTGGTGTTAGAATTGGGGGGTTTCCACTGTTTGGGCACATCAGGTGCTCTCCAAGCGCAAGATGGCGTCTGATCTCAATTCCAGCCAATTCTGCACTGAAAAAGTCAAATGGTGCTCCTTCCTTCCAAGCTCTGCCATGTGCCCAAACAGTGTTTTACCCCCACATATGGGGTATCAGCCTACTCAGGACAAATTGTAAAACAACTTTTGGGGTCCTATTTCTCCTGTTGCTCTTAGGAAAATAAAAAATTGGGGGCAAAAATATCATTTTTGTGGGAAAAAAAATGATTTTTTTATTTTCACGTCCGGTCGTTATAAACTTCTGTGAAGCCCTTGGGGGTTCAAAGTGCTCACCACACATCTAGATAAGTTCCTTAGGGGGTCTAGTTTCCAAAATGGTGTCATTTGTGGGTGGTTTCCACTGTTTAGGTACATCAGGGGCTCTCCAAAGGCAACATGACACCCGCAGACCATTCCATCAATGTCTGCATTCCAAAACATCACTACTTCCCTTCCGAGTCCCAACGTGTGCCCATACAGTAGTTTTCTCCCACATATGGGGTATCAGTGTACTCAGGACAAATTGGACAACAACTTTTGGGGTTCTTTTTTTCCTGGTACCCTTGGGAAAAAAAAAAATGGGGACTAAATTATCATATTTGTGGAAAAAATATGATTTTTTTTATTTTCATGCCCGGGATGAGATCTGAACCTGCGCATGCGCCGTCCCCGGACCGGCGGCCATCTTTCCAGCGTCCATGCTCTCGGAGGCCACCGCAACATGGCGGCGGGCAGCAAGGGATGTGCGGGGGCCTCCGGGCTTGGAGGAAATGCCGTCAGAGCGCCCGCCCCTGCACTGGAGCACAGAGAGCCGCTACCCCTGCACCTGTGTACAGCCCGCTGCCACCACCGCACTACTAGGAGGAAGTAACGATTACTTTTTCAGGGATTTTTCTCTTAAGGAATTTTTTGTAGAGAATTTCTTGGAATAGTATTTTCTCGTGCAATTTTGGTAGTTCTACATTTTGATATGTCTCATAACTTGATTATCTCTCGACGTAACTAAATGTTTTTTTCCGCTTAGGTAGTATGTTTGAATTCATGTTTTTTACTTGTTTTTTATTTGTTTTTGTGTATCACCACATGTTTTTAATTTCACTTAGGTCACTTAGACAGCAGCTGTGGAGCGAAGTGTTTCTTATATGAACTCGTCACTTCCGCCCATTCTTTGACCCGTTGAAGCGCTCACACAGCACGAAACGGCCGTTGTCAGCCTTTCGTGCACTCCTTATGTCACTCCCCTGACCTGACATGTTATTCATATGTCAATAAATTGGTGATTGATTCATGTCGATGAGTGCGACCATTCCTCTGTCTGGATTTCTTAGATTGATTACTACAAGGTCTGTCACCCGGGATCCTCAGCTGTTGGTCTTCTGTTTGCCGCACATCACCAGCGATTCCACGGTAAAAGCGGTGCCGTCCGCACTTTTTCATGTTGGAGTTATTATGTTTTTATGCTATGGTTTTTCAGAATTATAATTTCTTGGAAAATGTTCAATAACAGCTATCTGATTTAAAAAAATAAGATGTTTCTAACAAATGCTACTGTCATATTTATGAGAGAGCAATTCTTTTGACACAAAAGCCACATATAAGTTTGCAGTTATTCTATGTTCCAAAAATATTGTTATTTTGCTTTCCAAAAGTTCTATTAGAAAGAATTGGAAGTTTTCTTGATAACAGATGGAAACTCAGTGGGAAATATTTATTTTTATATGCTTCTTCTTCCGTCTTGGTCAGGAACATTGTACTTCATTGTTCAAGAATTCCTACTGTGTGCAAAATGGGCAGGTGATTAGCTAGCATTTCAGTAAGGCCGCAGGTCTCCCGACCTGAACTCAGCAGCTTCATATATATATATATATATATATATATATATATATATATATATATATATATATATAAAATATATATATATATATACACAGTTGTTGCCAAAAGTATTGACACCCCTGCAATTCTGTCAGATAATACTCAGTTTCTTCTGATAATGATTGCAAACACAAATTCTTTGGTATTATTATCTTCATTTAATTTGTCTTAAATGAAAAAACACAAAAGAGAAAGAAGCAAAAAGCAAAACATTGATCACACAAAACTCCAAAAATGGACCAGACAAAAGTATTGACACGCTCAGCCTAATACTTGGTTGCACAACCTTTAGCCAAAATAACTGCGACCAACCGCTTCCGGTAACCATCAATGAGTTTCTTACAATGCTCTGCTGGAATTTTAGACCATTCTTCTTTGGCAAACTGCTCCAGGACCCTGATATTTGAAGGGTGCCTTCTCCAAACTGCCATTTTTAGATCTCTCCACAGGCGTTCTATGGGATTCAGGTCTGAACTCATTGCTGTCCACCTTAGAAGTCTCCAGTGCTTTCTCTCAAACCATTTTCAAGTGCTTTTTGAAGTGTGTTTTGGGTCATTGTCCTGCTGGAAGACCCATGACCTCTGAGGGAGACCCAGCTTTCTCACACTGGGCCCTACATTATGCTGCAAAATTTGTTGGTAGCCTTCAGACTTCATAATGCCATGCACACGGTCAAGCAGTCCAGTGCCAGAGGCAGCAAAGCAACCCTAAAACATCAGGGAATCCGCCATGTTTGACTGTAGGGACCGTGTTTGTTATGAGCTCATTTTCTGCTCCACCAGTTGAGAGTTCTCCTTCCGTTCTCCCTCTGGTGGTGACAGGAGGTAGTGAGGTTGGTTTAAGTGGTAGTGATCTGCCACCTGATGAGGAGGATAACGATTGGATCTCTGGAGTATCAGACTGGATATAAGACAGCCGACGCCCTATCCTGGTGCTGGTGATTCAGTCTGCTTCTCAGGTCTTGGACTTCAGCTCTCTTCCAGTCTTCTCAAGTTAAGTTTGTTTTTTGCTAATGTTCACACTTGCGCTTGTTGGTCAATTCAGTTTCTTGTGTGGTCAGCCTGCCCCTGCTGGTGCTATGCTGAACTTCCACTCCTATTTATCTGTATTTGCCAATTTGCCTTTTTGTCCCTTATTAGATTGGCCTCTTTTTTGCTCTGTTTCAGAATATTTCAGAGTGCTGATATAGTGGGAGAAGTCTAGTGACTTCAGGGTAAACTTTGCTATCAGACGTGTTGCACATTATTTTGGTAGGGTTTTTTGGGCAGATTGCAGACAGTGGCTTTCCTTTCCTGTCCTTTCTAGTTAGTCGAGCCCCATCGTTTGCTCAGCCTATTTTCCTGCCTTTGTTTGTGCTTTCATCTTGTTTCACCGTCAATACATATGGGGGGCTGTCTTTCCTTTGGGGTCTGCTCTGGGGCAGTTAGTTTTCCTCATTTCCTGCTTTAGGCTTATGTAGCTCTCCGGTTGTGATGAGGCATCTAGGACCATCGTAGGAACGCTCCACGACTGCTGCTAGTTGTGTGGTTAAGATCAGGGATCTGCAATCTGCATAGTTACCAACCTCTCTGGTTTTCTGAGACTTAGCTTGTTGTTTTTTTTCCTCCTCGGTGACTCATTCATAACAGAATCACCAGCCATACTGCAGATTCTAGGGTACTCAAAAGCAGGAAAGAATTGTAAAAAAAAAAAAGGAGAAAAAAAGTGTCGGAATTTTTTTTTTTATATGTATATTTTTACCTCTTTTTCTCTGAGGCCATAGGAGGATTTTTTTTTCTTAATGGAGATTAAGCAACTGTCTGATCGTGTGGAGCAACTTGCTGCTGAAGTACAGGGAATTTCCACCTACCTTATTCAGTCACATGCTGCTGAACCCAAGATTCCTACTCCTTATGTGTTTTCTGGGGATCGGTGTAAATTTCTGAATTTTAAGAATAATTGTAAATTATTTCTTGCTTTGAAGCCTAACTCAACGGGGAGCTCTGTGCAGCAGGTTAAAATTGTCATCTCCTTTCTGTGCGGCGATCCCCAGGATTGGGCTTTTTCTCTGACACCTGAAAATCCTATTCTGACTAATGTGGATGCATTTTTTCAGGCCTTGGGGTTGTTGTATGATGAACCTAATGCCGTTGATCAAGCTGAGAGAACCCTGTTGGCATTAGACCAGGGTCAAGATCCTGCAGAGTTGTACTGTCAAAAATTCCGTAGTCAAAAATTCCGTAGTCTTTACTACATGGAATGATAGTGCATTGGCAGCTCTCTTTCGGAAAGGTTTGTCAGAGACCGTAAAAGATGTTATGGTGGGATTTCCTGTTCCTTCTGGAATGGATGGCTTTATGTCATTAGCCATTCAAGTTGATTGGCGTTTACATGAACGTAAAACTGCACAGGAGGCGCTGCCACCTTTTGAACAAATGTCTGAACCTATGCAATGTGATGGGGTTTTGTCTAGGGCGCAACGTTGGGAGTTTAGAAGGCGTAATAAGCTGTGTTTTTTCTGTGGAGATGCCTCTCATACTATTTCTGTCTGCCCTAAACGAGAGAAACGTTTTGCACACACATTTGCTGTGGGCAGTATACAACCTAAGTTCCTTTTGGCAATTACTCTGATCAGCTCCTTGTCCACATTTTCCACTAAGGCTTTTGTGGATTCAGGAGCAGCTCTGAATCTGATGGATTTGGACTTTGCTAAACGTTGTGGTTTGTCCATGACATCTCTGCAGATGCCTATTCCTTTGAGGGGTATTGATGCCACTCCTTTGGTGGAGAATAAACCTCAGTTTTGGACCCAGGTGATAATGCGAGTTGCCCCAGACCACCAAGAAAATTGTAAATTTTTGGTGCTGCATAATTTGCATGATACTATTGTTCTGGGGTTCCCCTGGTTGCAAACTCATAACCCAGTTTTGGATTGGAAATTTGTGTCTGTGGTGAGTTGGGGTTGTCAGTGTGTTCTTAGGGACGCTCCTGTTTTCTCCACCTCTCCTCAGTCTCATGATATTCCTGATTATCTGGCTGATTTCTCTGATGTATTTAGTGAGAGTGAGTCTGCGTCTTTGCCTCCTCATAGGAGTTATGACTGTGCAATTGAGTTGATGCCTGGGTGTAAATTTCCCAATGGTCGGCTTTTCAACTTATCAGTACCCGAACATGATGCTATGCGATCCTATATTAAGGAGTCGTTGGAGAAGGGTCATATTAGACCATCCTCGTCACCTTTAAGCGCTGGGTTTTTTTTGTGGCCAAGAAAGATGGTTCATTAAGACCGTGTATTGATTATTACTCCCTTAACAAGATGATGGTTAAATATCAGTACCCGTTACCTCTGATGTCTGATTTATTCTCCAGAGTTAAGAGTGCCTGCTGGTTTACTAAGCTTGACCTCAGGGGGCCGAATAATCTTATTCGCATCAAGTACGGGGATGAATGGAAGACGGCGTTTAATACTCCAGAGGGACATTTTGAGTACCTGGTGATGCCTTTTGGGCTCTGTAATGCCCCTTCTGTCTTCCAGTCCTTTATGAGTGATATTTTCCGAGACTTTGTGGATAAGTTTTTGATCATCTATCTGGATGATATTTTGATCTTTTCTAGTGATTGGGATTCCCATGTGGAACATGTCCGGACTGTTTTCCCGGATTTTGAGGGAGAATTCCCTGGTTGTTAAGGGATCGAAGTGCCTCTTTGGTGTACAGAGAGGATTTCATTTTTGGGATTTATCTTGTCTCCATCGACTATTGAAATGGACCCGGCCAAGGTACAGGCCATTTATGATTGGGTTCAGCCTACTACTTTGAAGGCTCTCCAGAAGTTTTTGGGTGTTTCTAATTTCTATTGTAAATTTATAGGTAATTTTTCTAGTATTGTCAAACCACTGACTGATCTGACCAAAAAGGGAGCTGATGTGCTGAATTGGTCTCCTGAGGTTGTCTCAGCATTTCAGGAGCTTAAGCGGAGATTTACTTCAGCTCCAGTTTTACGGCAACCTGATGTCTCACTTCCATTTCAAGTGGAGGTAGACGCTTCTGAGATTGGTGCAGGAGCTGTTTTGTCCCAAAAAGACCCTGTGACTTCTAAAATGAATCCCTGTGCCTTCTTTTCTCGAAAGTTTTCCCCATCTGAACGCAACTATGACGTGGGGAATCTGGAATTGTTGGCCATGAAATGGGCATTTGAGGAGTGGAGACATTGGTTGGAGGGAGCTAGACATCAATTTGTGGTCCTCACCGATCACAAGAATCTGATTTATCTGGAGTCAGCCAAACGCTTGAATCCTAGACAGGCTAGATGGGCCTTGTTTTTCACGCATTTTAATTTTGTGGTCTCTTTTCTTCCAGGCACTAAGAATTAGTGTTGAGCATTCCGATAATGCAAATATCGGGTATCGGCCGATATTCGCTGTATTGGAATTCCAATACCGAGTACCGATATTTTTTCTATATCGGATACCGGAATCGGAAGTTCCCATAATGTAATGAGCCCGCTCGATTTGATTCAGCCAATGGGAATCCTCAGAAGTGTGGGCACATCCTGTTAGGCATGTAGGCATGTTAACTATTGGCATGGCTGTGATTGGCTGCTTAAATGATGTCATCATGATGCGCGGTCTGTGCGCATCATGATGCGCGGTCAGTGCGGGCCTGCCAGTGGTCTGTACGTGCCTCTCGGGAGCCTGTGCCATCTGCCGGTGGTCTGTACGGACCTCTCGGGGGCCTGTGCGGGCTGTCAGTGGTCTGTGCTGGCTGCCGGGGGCCTGTGCCGGCTGCCGGTGGTCTGGGTGGGCCTGCCGGTGGTCTTGTGTGTGTGTTCAGGCATCGTCCAATGGGACTACAAGTCCCATCGGGTGATGCCTGCTACACTGACAGAGAATGACACATTAGTCAATGATGGGACAGTAGTAGTCACATCATCCGGCTAATGTGTTGAATGTAAAATATATATATATATATATATATACATACTACATACATACTTCATATATACTACATTCATACAACATACATACAACATACATACTACATATATGCTAAATTCATACAACATGCATACTGCATATATACGACATACATACTACATTCATACAACATACATATATACTACATACATACTACATTTAAACTACATTCATACAACATACATACATACTACATATATACTACATACATACTTCATACATACTACATTCATACAACATACATATATACTACATACTACATATATATTACATTCATACAACATACATACTACATACAACATACATGCTACATATATACTACATTCATACAACATACATATATATAATACATACTACATATATACTACATTCATACAACATACATACATACTACATGCAACATACATGCTACATACTACATACATACAACATATATACTACATTCATACAACATACATACATACTACATACAACATACATGCTACATATATACTACATTCATACAACATACATACATACATACATACATACATACTACATACATACTACATATATACTACATTCATACAACATACATAATACATACATACTACATTCATACATACTACATACTACATACATACTACATATATTCTACATTCATACAACATACACACATACTACATTCATACATACTACATACATACTACATATATACTACATTCATACAACATACATACATACTACATACATATATACTACATTCATGCAACATACATACATACATACTACATACATACTACATATATACTACATAATACATACATATATACTACATTCATACATCATACATACATGCATACTACATATATACTACATTCATACAACATACAACATTCATACAACATACATACATACTACATACATATATACTACATTCATACAACATACATACATACTACATATATACTACATTCATGCAACGTACATACATACTACATACAACATACATGCTACATACTACATACATACTACATATATACTACATTCATACAACATACATACATACTACATACAACATACATGCTACATATATACTACATTCATACAACATACATATATACTACATACATGCTACATATATACTACATTCATACAACATACATACATACTGCATACATACTACATATATACTACATTCATACAACATACATACATACTACATACTACATACATACTACATACAGTCATATGTAAAAGTTTGGGCACCCCTATTAATGTTAACCTTTTTTCTTTATAACAATTTTGTTTTTTGCAACAGCTATTTCAGTTTCATATATCTAATAACTGATGGACTCAGTTATATTTCTGGATTCAAATGAGGTTTATTGTACTAACAGAAAATGTGCAATCTGCATTTAAACAAAATTTGACCGGTGCAAAAGTATGGGCACCCTTATCATTTTCTTGATTTGAACACTCCTAACTACTTTTTACTGACTTCCTGAAGCACTAAATTGGTTTTGTAACCTCATTGAGCTTTGAACTTCATAGCCAGGTGTATCAAATCATGAGAAAAGGTATTTAAAGTGGCCACTTGCAAGTAGTTCTCCTATTTGATTCTCCTATGAAGAGTGGCATCATGGGCTCCTCAAAACAACTCTCAAATGATCTGAAAACAAAGATTATTCAGCATAACTTTTCAGGGGAAGGAAACAAAAAATTGTCTCAGAGATTTAACCTGTCAGTTTCCACTGTGAGGAACATAGTAAGGAAATGGAAGAACACAGGTACAGTTCTTGTTAAGCCCAGAAGTGGCAGGCCAAGAAAAAATATCAGAAAGGCAGAGAAGAAGAATGGTGGGAACAGTCAAGGACAATCCACAGACCACCTCCAAAGACCTGCAGCATCATCTTGCTGCAGATGGTGTCACTGTGCATCGGTCAACAATACAGCGCACTTTGCACAAGGAGAAGCTGTATGGGAGAGTGATGCGAGAGAAGCCGTTTCTGCAAGCACGCCACAAACAGAGTCGCCTGAGGTATGCAAAAGCACATTGGGACAAGCCAGTTACATTTTGGAAGAAGGTCCTGTGGACTGATGAAACAAAGATTGAGTTGTTTGGTCATACAAAAAGGCGTTATGCATGCGCTGTATTGTTTACCGATGCACAGTGACACCATCTGCAGCAAGATGATGCTGCAGGTCTTTGGAGGTGGTCTGTGGATTGTCCTTGACTGTTCTCACCATTCTTCTTCTCTGCCTTTCTGATATTTTTCTTGGCCTGTCACTTCTGGGCTTAACAAGAACTGTACCTGTGTTCTTCCATTTCCTTACTATGTTCCTCACAGTGGAAACTGACTGGTTAAATTTCTGAGACATCTTTTTGTATCCTTCCCCTGAAAAGCTATGTTGAATAATCTTTGTTTTCAGATCATTTGAGAGTTGTTTTGAGGAGCCCATGATGCCACTCTTCATAGGAGAATCAAATAGGAGAACTACTTGCAAGTGGCCACTTTAAATACCTTTTCTCATGATTTGAGCTATGAAGTTCAAAGCTCAATGAGGTTACAAAACCAATTTAGTTCTTCAGGAAGTCAGTAAAAAGTAGTTAGGAGTGTTCAAATCAAGAAAATGATAAGGGTGCCCATACTTTTGCACCGGTCAAATTTTGTTTAAATGCAGATTGCACATTTTCTGTTAGCACAATAAACCTCATTTGAATCCAAAAATATAACTGAGTCCATCAGTTATTAGATATGTGAAACTGAAATACCTGTTGCAAAAACCAAAATTGTTATAAAGAAAAAAGGTTAACATTAATAGGGGTGCCCAAACTTTTACATATGACTGTATATACTACATTCATACAACATACATATATACTACATACATACTACATACAATACATTCATACAATACATACATATAGACATACAGTACATATAACATAGAGTACATACTCACCATCACTTGTCACTTTGATCTCCGAAGCCAGTGTCTTCTATGAAAGAAATTAGAAAAAAACAAACCACCAAATACTCCCTGATCCGCAGATATCCACGAGTGAGTGTCCCACGCCGATTTCCCGTGGAGAACAGCAGCATCAGCTGATGCGACCGCTCTCTAGGGGCTTCAATAATCCTATGACGGAAGGTGGGTATCCTTCCGCACTGTATTCCTCTGCCACTTTAAAAAAATAGTCCCTAGTGATAACTTTATAGCAAAAGCTGCCTGGGAACTTTCTCACACAGCTTTTGCCATAAACTGAGATTGGGACTATTTTTTTACAGTGGCGGAGGAATACAGTACGGAAGGATACCTACCTTCTGACATTGGATTATTGAAGCCCCTAGAGAGCGGTCGCATCAGCTGATGCTGCTGTTCTCCATGGGAAATCGGTGTGGGACCCTCGTGGATTTCTGCAGATCATTGAGTATATGGCTTGTTTGTTATTTTCATATTTTTTCATAGATGACACTGGCTTCGGGGAACAATGTGACAAGTATTGGTGAGTATGTACTCTATGTTATATGTTCTGTATGTCTATATGTATGTATTGTATGAATGTATGAATGTATTGTATGTAGTATGTATGTAGTATATATGTATGTTGCATGAATGTAGTATATATGTATGTAGTATGTAGTATATATGTATGCTGTATGAATGTAGTATATATGTAGTATGTATGTAGTATGTAGTATATATGTATGTTGTATGAATGCAGTATATATGTAGCATGTATGTAGTATGTATGTTGTATGAATGTTGTATATGTAGTATGTATGTAGTATGTAGTATATATGTATGTATGAATGTAGTATATATGTAGCATGTATGTAGTATGTAGCATGTATGTATGTTGCATGAATGTTGTATATATGTAGCATGTATGTAGTATGCAGCATGTATGTATGTTGTATGAATGTAGTATGTAGCATGTATGTTGTATGTATGTATGTTGTATGAATGTAGTATATATGTAGTATGTATGTAGTATGTAGTATATATGTATGTTGTATGAATGTAGTATATATGTAGCATGTATGTTGTATGTAGTATGTATGTATGTATGTTGTATGAATGTAGTATATATGTAGTATGTATGTAGTATGTAGTATATATGTATGTTATATGAATGTAGTGTGTAGCATGTATGTTGTATGTAGTATGTATGTATGTTGTATAAATGTAGTATACATGTAGCATGTATGTAGTATGCAGTATATATGTATGTTGTATGAATGCAGTATGTATGTTGTATGAATGTAGTATGTAGTATGTATGTAGTATGTATATTTTTTTTTTTTACATTCAACACATTAGCCGGATGATGGGACTACTACTGTCCCATCATTGGCTAATGTGTCAATCACTGTCAGTGTAGCAGGCATAGCCCGATGGGATTTGTAGTTCCATCGGACGATGCCTGCACAGACACAAGACCCCTGGCAGGCCCGCACAGACCACTGACAGCCGGCACAGGCCCCCGGCAGGCTGGCACAGACCACCGGCACAGGCCCCCGAGAGGCCCGTACAGACCACCGGCAGCCGGCACAAGCCCCCGGCAGCCAGCACAAGCCCCCGGCAGGCCTGTACAGACCCCCGGCAGCCGGCACAAGCCCCCGGCAGGCCCGTACAGACCCCCAGCAGCCGGCACAGACCACCGACAGCCGGCACAGGCCCCCGAGAGGCCCATACAGACCACCGGTAGCCGGCACAGGCCCCCGAGAGGCCCGTACAGACCACCGACAGCCCGCACAGGCTCCACCCGCACACACAGACACGCACAGTGTCCGCCCACGCACCGCCCACACTCTTCCCCCCTCCCAAAAGGGTTTTTTTTAATTCCGATATTTCTGTCCCATTGAATTTAATGGGACTTCCGGGATCGGAATCGGCGATACCCGATACTTTTTTTTCGATCAGCCGATCCAATCCGATCCGATATTTTTCAATATCGGGTGGTATCACTCAACACTACTAAGAATGTTAAGGCAGACGCCCTTTCTAGGAGTTTCTTTGCTGATTCTCTTAATGTGACCGAGCCTACTGCTACCCTAGGTGAGGGGGTAGTTCTTTCTGCCATTTCGCCCGATTTGAGACGCGCCTTGGAGGAATTTCAGGAGGATAAACCTGAGCGTTGCCCTATGGGAAGATTGTATGTTCCTGACCAGTGTAGAAGGAGAGTGATGTCTGAAGTCCATTGCTCCGCATTGGCTGGTCATCCGGGTATTTTTGGTACCAGAGATTTGGTGAGTCGGTCGTTTTGGTGGCCTGCCTTATCTCGTGATGTCAGGAATTTTGTACAGTCCTGTGGGACTTGTTCTCGGTCTAAACCCTGTTCTCGTTCGAGTGGGTTGCTGATGCCCCTGCCGGTGCCCAAGAGGCCATGGACCCATATCTCAATGGATTTTATTTCTGATCTTCCTGTCTCTCAGAGAATGACTGTTATCTGGGTGATTTGTGATAGATTTTCAAAGATGGTCCATCTTGTACCACTCCCAAAGTTGCCATCTTCCGCTGAGTTGGTACCCTTGTTTTTACAGCAGGTGGTTCGGTTACATGGGATTCCTGAGAACATTGTGTCCGATAGAGGGGTCCAGTTTGTTTCCAGATTCTGGAAAGCCTTTTGTTCCAATCTGGGAATTTAGTTATCCTTCTCCTCCACGTTTCATCCCCAGACCAATGGGCAGACTGAGAGAACAAACCAGACCCTGGAGTCTTATTTAAGATGTTTTATATCTGCTGATCAAGATGATTGGGTCTCATTTTTGCCCTTGGCCGAATTTGCGCTGAACAATAGAGCTAGTTCTGCCACTTTGATGTCACCCTTTTTCTGTAATTTTGGGTTTCATCCTCGATTCTCTTCAGGGCAAGTGTAGTCTTCGTCCTGCCCAGGTGTGGACACTGTGGTTGTGAGAATGCAGCAGATATGGGACCAAGTGGTGGATGAGTTGTCACTCTCTCAGGAAAAGGCCCAGCGTTTTTCCAACTGGCATAGGACCATTGGTCCCCGGTTTATAGTGGGTGATATGGTTTGGTTGTCATCTAAGAATATTCCTATGAAGATTGCATCTCCAAAATTTAAGCCCAGATTTATCGGACCTTATAAGATTTTGGAAATTCTTAATCCTGTTTCTTTTCGATTGGCTCTTCCAGTTACGTTCAAAATCCATAACGTATTTCACAAATCACTGTTGAAGAGGTTTGTTGAGCCAGTAGTTCCTGTGGCGGCACCTCCTGACACTTTATTGGTTAAAGGCAATGTGGAATATGAGGTAGAGAAAATATTGGATTCTCGTTTGGTTAGACGGAGACTCCAGTATTTGGTCAAATGGAAGGGTTATGGCCAGGAGGATAATTCTTGGGTCTCTGCCTCTGATATTCATGCCAATAAATTGGTTTGTGCTTTTCACCGGGCCCATCCTGATCGGCCTGGTGGCATGGATGAGGATTCGGTGACCCCTCCTCAAGGGGGGGTACTGTTATGAGCTCATTTTTTGCTCCACCAGTTGAGAGTTCTCCTCCCATTCTCCCTCTGGTGGTGACAGGAGGTAGTGAGGTAGAACGCATACCTGGGGCCTCGCAGGCCCGCCCTGTTAATTGTTTTCTATTTTCTGCAAGATTACTTTAGTTAGAATTTTGAAACTCTAGGTATTCCTCAGGTATATAGTTGTTTGTCATTTCCAGTTGTTCATTTATTTTTATGTTACAGGCATTTCGGTATAACAACTCTTTTTTGTGAAGACCCCATATTCACATACCTGGGGCCTTTTAGGCCCGTACTAGGTTTACATGTGATCCTAAGTCTTTTTGTCTTCACTGTTGCTGGGGAAGACTTTGGCTCAGTCTTTATGACTCTGATGTTGCTATGAAGAGTATGAATTCTGCCTGACTACACGGTCATGTGATCTTGGGAAGGAGGCTCCCTCACAACGTCATGCGTCTCTGACATCATCATAGGTCCTGAACACTGTTCATTGTGTGCTACTTGCTGAAGAGACTTTGGAGGAAGGAGTCAGCTTTCTTGTTTCTTGAAAAAGAAACTTTCTGAGTTCCAAAAATCCAAAAGCTTCTACTGCACCTAAAAGAAAGTGGTGACCTGCTGAAGGTGAGAGGAGGGGTCTGCACTTTACCCTTAGCACACACACTAACAAAGAGTGTACAACCCTGATTGTAATCTTTTTTTTTTCATTTTAGTTTACTGACTTCTAAGGTTACAATGGCACAGTCTACATCCAGGGGTTTGACTGACCAAGAAATCGAAGCAATCATTTTTGATAGTGATGAAGACAGAGAACTTTCTTTGTCTGATGAAGAGTACATGCCACCAGCTAATGTCTCTACTTCATCGTCCAGTGATTCTTCAGATGATGAAGAAGTAATGCATCTAGCAGAACGTACAAATAGAACATCCAAAACTAATGTTTTTTGGAACAGTACTGCTGAGGTTCTTGGACGAACCCCATCACATAATATTGTAAGAGTTGCTCAAGGAACTGTAGGAATTCCACAATTCTTGTCCAAAAGAGATATGTTCTGTAACTTTTTTTCAGATGATATTGTAGATGAGGTAGTTTTGTGTACTAACTTAGAAGAAAAACGTATCGCTTCAGGAAGAAAAAAAACATGGAAAAATATAACAAAAGAGGAACTGTATGCTTATATTGGCCTTACTCTTCTGGCAGGGAGTACAAAATCATACGATGTTCCTATCAGAGAACTCTTTATGAACCCTTTTTCAGATCCACATTACAAAGCTATAATGTCAGTCAATAGATTTGAGGATATTCGGAGAAGCCTTCGTTTTGATGACAAGAGAACTCATCCTGTCAGGTTGGAAACAGATAAATTAGCCCCCATTAGCTACATCTGGAATCTTTTTATCAAGAACTGTACTAAGCATTACCATTCTAGTGACAATGTGACAGTGGATGAGCAACTTCTTGCATTTAGGGGATGTTGCAATTTCATTCAGTATATGCCCAGCAAACCTGCTAAATATGGTATTAAAATTTTCTGGATGTCTGATTCTACAAGCTATTATGGAATGAATGGTCTGATTTACTGTGGCAAAGATGTTGACGCTCCAGTCCAGAAAGACCTATGTTCTGACGTAGTAAAAACACTTGCAAAACCAATTTTCTATTCTGGAAAAAATATAACAATGGACAACTACTTCACCAATCTTGAACTGGGCAATTTTTTGCTTCAGAAACAACTTACACTTGTTGGTACAATGAAGCAAAACCGCAGAGAAATTCCTCCAATCATGAAGCACAATCAACGTCGACAACTTTATGATAGTGTATTTGGTTTCTGCAATCAAGCGACAATGGTGTCTTATAAAGCTAAGAAAGAAAAATCTGTGATATTACTGAGTACAATGCACCATGATGGAAGTATAGACACCAATAACAGGAAACAGAAACCTGAAATCATCTTGCATTATAATAAAACCAAAGGAGGAGTGGACAAGATGGACGAAATGATTGGAGAGTATACGTGCAAGAGTCAGACAAAACGTTGGCCTATAGTTCTTTTTTATAATATGCTAGATGTGTCAGCCCTCAATACCTATATTGTTTATAGTGAGACTCATCCAGAATTCCATGCCAACAGAAAGGACAAGAGACGTCTATACTTGACAGAACTTTGCTATGAACTTTTCATGCCTAACATGATGGAGAGAAGCAGAACAAAATGCTTACAAAGGCAAACAACAGAAGCTATGATCCAATGTGGTATTCGTTTTCAGGAACATCCAGAGCCAAGCGATAAAAAAAGAAAGCGATGTTATATTTGTCCAGCAAAGAAGGACAGGAAATGCAAGCATGTCTGTACTACTTGTGGACAAAATGTCTGCAAGGAGCATTCTTCCGAACAGATAACATGTGAAAGTTGTTGCGGTCATTAGTAAAGTAGAAAAGGAACCTTTGAAAAGAGATATTCCTGCAGCATGTTTACTGCAACTTTCATATAAAAAACTTTTAGACAAAAAAACATTATTATAAAGAGTTATATTGAATGTGTATATTGGGCGTTTTAAGCCCGTTCAGTTACTCTTTTGTTTTTTTTTGCACATAGTAATGTTTTGAATTATTCACATCTTAGGCTGTGTTCCCACTGGCGCTGGGGTCTGCCAGGAGGTGATCCGTAATGGATCTGATCTCTTGGTAACTCCAGTTAAGGCTGCTGGAATGCCGAGATTCTGCCAGCCTTAACTGGGGTCACCAGGAGGTCAGATCCATTACAGATCTCCTCCTGGCAGACACCAGCGCTAGTGGGAATGCATCCTTACTTTGCAATTTTCAAATAAACTTTAAAAATTATTTTTGTTTGAGTTATTCCATGTTATTTGCACACAGGGCTAAAAGGCCCCAGGTATGTGAAAGTGTAGATTTTTATGGTCATGCGTTCTGATCTGCCACCTGATGAGGAGGATAACGATTGGATCTCTGGAGTATCAGACTGGATATAAGACAGCCGACGCCCTTTCCTGGTGCTGGTGATTCAGTCTGCTTCTCAGGTCTTGGACTTCAGCTCTCTTCCAGTCTTCTCAAGTTAAGTTTGTTTTTTGCTAATGTTCACACTTGCGCTTGTTGGTCAATTCAGTTTCTTGTGTGGTCAGCCTGCCCCTGCTGGGGCTATGCTGAACTTCCACTCCTATTTATCTGTATTTGCCAATTTGCCTTTTTGTCCCTTATTAAATTGGCCTCTTTTTGCTCTGTTTCAGAATATTTCAGAGTGCTGATATAGTGGAGAAGTCTAGTGACTTCAGGGTTAATTTTGCTATCAGACGTGTTGGACATTATTTTGGTAGGGTTTTTTGGGCAGATTGCAGACAGTGGCTTTCCTTTCCTGTCCTTTCTAGTTAGTCAGGCCCCATCGTTTGCTCAGCCTATTTTCCTGCCTTTATTTGCACTTTCATCTTGTTTCTCCATCAATACATGTGGGGGGCTGTCTTTCCTTTGGGGTCTGCACTGGGGCTGTTAGTTTTCCTCTTTTCCTGCTTTAGGCTCATGTAGCTGTCCGGTTGTGATGAGGCGTCTAGGACCATCGTAGGAACGCTCCACGACTGCTGGTAGTTGTGTGGTTAAGATCAGGGATCTGCAATCTGCATAGCTACCAACCTCTCTGGTTTTCTGAGACTTAGCTTGTTGTTTTTTTTTCCTCCTCGGTGACTCATTCATAACAGTCTTGCCTCTTTTTGTTGGCTTGGTCTATTGGGGCGTCTGTCACTGTGTGTTGCATATTTTAGTGCTGTAGCAGCCCGCCTACTAATACTATGGGCGTCATTAATAGGTTGCAAGCCAGACACTTTGCATCACAGTTATATATGTGTGACTGACGTCCTATGCAAGCCTTATCTATGTGCATTTTTCCGACTAGGCAGCCAACCTAGTTTGTTTGGTGTGGGGTGGTGGTTTTTATCAGTAGTTTGCACCTGAGCTGCCCCTTTCCTCTATTAGTGGAGGCCAGCTGTATCCTGCTATATGTGCATTTGTCATCAGAAAAGGTTCTGGTAAGGCCATATCTTGTGTGAGTTTTTTTGAATTTTTTCTATGTTAGCTGTTTTGATATTAGTGTTAGGGACCTGCAATATCATGAGGAGCCTTGATGTTGGCTTGCAGGCTATATCTATTTTGGCCAAAATATTAACCCATACCTCATTTAATGTACTCATTGTATGCATTAATTTTTTTGCACTTACATCATTTTTTGCAGGATGCAGTCTGGCCTCTTTTTGTTGGCTTGGTCTATTGGGGCGTCTGTCACTGTGTTGCATATTTTAGTGCTGTAGCAGCCTGCCTGCTAATACTATGGGCGTCATTAATATCTTGCAAGCCAGACTATCAGGATCCTGACAGTGCCGGCGTACAGCCTCCGCTGAGCAGGGACTCACCCGCACTGTAGGGACCCCTGGGGACCAGGATAGCCAGAAAGTATAGGTGCACAAGACCTGAGCGATGAAGTTTAGCAAGCCGGCATGGAACCTACGGTCATGTGACTGCAAGGGGGCGGGGCTTAGCATCCTGCTTTCAGAGAAGACAGAAAACTCAGAGTCAGGCAAAACAGAGGTCATTCACAGTACGGACAGCGAGGTACAGGAGGGGTAAACAGACGGGAGGTCAGACAAAGCCCAAGGTCATACACAAGAGGGCGACGCGGTACCAAGGGGACGAGCAGAGAGAAGTCGGGTCACAAGCAGAGAGTCATACACGAGAGGTAGCGCAGTGCAAGAGGGACAGGCAGAACTCATAACAGGGACAGAACCGGATCAAAACCAAACAAGCAAGCAAGAGATCAGGCTCAAGGCACACGTAAGCACAAGGTCAACTAACTCAGCCGAGGGCAGGAGTATAACTGACACCAGACCTAGGTCCAGTGAGCATTAAATAGCCGCCCTCTGCCAGGGAGAGGTGGAACTATTAACCCCCAGTCAAACCAGGACGGGCCAAAGCGAAACCCCATCCTGGATCATGACACAGACACTTTTCATCACACTTATATATGTGTGACTGACGTCCTATGCAAGCCTTATCTATGTGCATTTTTCCTACTAGGCAGCCAACCCCACCATGGTTTGTTAGGTGTGGGGTGGTTGTTTTTAGCAGTAGTTTGCACCTGAGCTGCCCCTTGCCTCTATTAGTGGAGGCCAGCTGCATCCTGCAATATGTGCATTTGTCATCAGACAAGGTTCTGGTAAGGCTATTTCTTGTTGTGAGTTTTTTTGAATTTTTTCTATGTTAGCTGTTTTGATATTAGTGTTAGGGACCTGCAATATCATTAGGAGCCTTGACGTTGGCTTGCAGGCTATATCTATTTTGGCCAAAATATTAACCAATACCTCATTTAATATACTCATTGTATGCATTAATTTTTTTGCACTTACATCATTTTTTGCAGGATGCAGTTTGGCCTCTTTTTGTTAGCTTGGTCTATTGGAGCGTCTGTCACTGTGTTGCATATTTTAGTGCTGTAGCAGCGCGCCTGCTAATACTATGGGGGTCATTAATAGTTTGCCAGCAAGACACTTTGCATCACACTTATATATGTGTGACTGACGTCCTATGCAAGCCTTATCTATGTGCATTTTTCCTACTAGGCAGCCAACCCCACCATAGTTTGTTAGGTGTGGGGTGGTTGTTTTTATCAGTTGTTTGCACCTGAGCTGCCCTTTGCCTCTATTAGTGGAGGCCAGCTGCATCCTGCTATATGTGCATTTGTCATCAGACAAGGTTCTGGTAAGGCCATATCTTGTTGTGTGAGTTTTTTTGAATTTTTTCTATGTTAGCTGTTTTGTAGTGATTGGCACTCAACATTTAGCCTCATTTTTTCATATATTGGTGTGTGGCCTTGTTTTTAATTTCTTACTTTGTTACATATACTACTGTGCTTTTTCTGTTATTGTTACCTAATATAATGTAAGTTAATAAGCTAATACTGATTTTTCACTACATTACGTCTGGACTTTATGGTCAATTCTTCTTTGTTTTTTCCTTTGTGTATTTCCGACTGTCCATAAATTATCACCTATGTCCGGTTTCTTGGTTGCAGGGCTATTACTATCATTTCTAAGTGATATTTTCACTATTTAAGTTCACTGGCACTCTGTAACTGTTGAGCCTTCCTTTGTTTTTGTTTTTGGTTTCATGCATTTGAGATGTGCAAGTGTCGTGATCAAACACTTACACATAAGAAAATGAATATAGCAATTAATAAATAAAAAAAACATTAAAAGTAAGTGATTATTTAATCAATAATTATTAATACAAAAATAAAAATCACATCACCTTCCCTTTAAAGCATATATATGTCAGGAAAATGACAAGCACAAAAGCAGACACACAGAGATAAGGGTGTAATGAGATGCAAGATCATGTAATCAATAAAATATGAATGATGCAAGGAACTGCTAATCTAATACATAAAGCTCAATGTGTGTGTGTATCACACAGAATAGGATTAGATACACGGCTCAGCAGTCAGTATCACACATGATAGGATTAGATGCACGGTTTTTATGTGCAATATAATCATTATAATTTGTTATAACTAACCACAGTTGGTTACTATGCCCGGGCAACGCCGGGCTCTTCAGCTAGTGTATATATAAATCTCAATGTGTGTGTATGTATGTATGTCAGGGATTGGCATCCGCACCGTCACAGCTACAGCCACAAAATTTTGCCCAGTCACACGTCTGGATCCCGAGAGCGTCATAGGCTATGTTGTGAGGCGAAATTTTAACCCCACTCATTCCAATTCACCAAACAATTTTGCCTATTATGCTTATCATTTCTGTGGTGTTATCGTCCTTCTGTAAAGCTAGAAATAACACAATTTATTACCGTGCCAACACAGACCACCCTCTGACACAGACTGCAGGGGGAGCCCAGTATCACACAGGATAGGATTAGATACACGGCTCAGCAGTCAGTATCACACAGGATAGGATTAGATACACAGCTCAGCAGTCAATATCAAACAGGAGAGGATTGACACATGGCTCAGCAGTCAGTATCACACAGGATAGGATTAGATACACAGCTCAGCAGTCAATATCAAACAGGAGAGGATTGACACATGGCTCAGTAGTCAGTATCACACAGGATAGGATTAGATACACAGCTCAGTACACAGTATCACACAGAACAGTAGAACAGTATTAGATACACGGCTCAGCAGACAGACGTCTGGATCCCGAGAGCGTCATAGGCTATGTTGTGAGGCGAAATTTTAACACAGTATCACACAGGATAGGAATAGATACACGGCTGAGCAGTCAGTAACACACAGGATAGGATTAGATACACAGCTCAGCAGAAAGTATCACACAAGAGAGGATTAGGTACACAGCTCAGCAGACATTATCACACAGGATAGGGTTAGATACACAGATACACATGTTGTTTATCAAAAGGCACTTGAATGAGTTGAAAATAAAAAACTATCAGTACTTGGGTAATCGTTTAGTTAATTTGTGTTGCAAATCTGTAGTGTTGAATACATGATGTGAAATGGTTTTATGTGCAATATAATCATTATTATTTGTTATAACTAACCACAGTTGGTTACTATGCCCGGGCAACGCCGGGCTCTTCAGCTAGTATATATATATATATATATATATATATATATATATATAGGAGAGGTGAAGACTGTAGGATAGCACTAAAGAAAAATGAACTGAAGTGGATTTTGTCGCTCTACAACTGAGGGATTTCTGACATTCACATTTGTTTTACAATAGGACCTTTATATGTATAAATGCATGTGTGATTAATACAAATAACTAACACATGCTTTATTCTTTGAAAAGACCATACTAAGAACCACGGGACACTTACTATGGATGGAAGAAAGGTGATTTCAGCAGCTAAATTGGAACGGTTTCTTTAAAGTTAAATCAGTTAAACTGTGGAATGCCCTAACACAAGAGGTAGTATTGGCAGGCATTATAACAGCTTTTAAAAAAAGGGCTGGATGATTTCCTTGGCACACTTTAAATTGTGGATTATAGATAATTCAGTGACAAAAAGGTACAATTGGTTGAGAAAGCTTGAACTTGGTGGAGCTGAGTCTTTTTTCAAGCTTTGTTACAATGTAACTATAATATGTAAGTAAATGATTGGAGAAACTGGATCTTTACATAAAGTTTTGCTCCACATTTTTTGTTATGATGATGAGGGATCATACTGTATATACTTTATATATCATTGCAACATTTTGTCTATTCTCAGGACCTCATATGAAATATCAAAGCTGTAAAAACTGTGTAACATCTGCTGTCACCTCCGCTTGGTTCTCTTCCATCTACCGTGCGGGGACGCTGACTTACTCGCCACCCAGACTGCAGCAGCTTGCCCGTGAGCTACCTCCTCCTCTCCTGTGCAGGTGGCACTGAGTTCCATTGGCGATCATAGTGCACGCACTCCCTTGCTCATAAAAGGGGCAGCACGCACATATGGTAAAATGCCCCCAGCTAACAACTGGGAAACATTTAGTTAAAGTAATCATTTGCAACGTGTCTTACAGCCAATAGCTGGAAGGCATCTTGTAAAAAAGGCACCCTCCCCAATAGGGAGGTGCCTGAGTAACCCTAGAGTTTAGTCTTTGTGGTCTTGTTGTGTGCAACTGTAGGTTGCCAGGTCCCCCTTCCTTAGTCTGTTAAAATTATTCCCATATCCTGTGTTCCTGTTAGCCTAGTATAGTTTTTTGTGTTCCTGTGACCAATTTGACTTTATCCTAATCCTGAAACCATGTCTGCAGTACCTATAACCATTATCCTGGTCTCAGTACAACCAGTTCTGTGTCCATTGTCTCTGGTCCTAGTGCTGCCAGCTCAGGAACTGTTTCCTTATATCTATGTGTAAACAAGAACAGATTTTCGGTATCCAAGTAGTCCATACAGTTCATCAGTCTACGTTAACTGCTTGTCAGTAACCTTGGTCACATCTCCCAGTGTCAGCGAATCCTGGGATTGGCAGCTGCTATACCGGCACATGACTAGGAGTGGTACCTGCAGCCCATTTGGTCTCCGCTAGAGTTGAGCGACTTTTGGTTTTTTAGGGTCGCGTTTCGTTTCGTGAAACCCGACTTTTCCAAAAGTCGGGTCGAGCAAGATCGTCCGATTATAGGGAAAAGTCGGGGTCGTCCCGAAACACGAAACCCAATGTAAGTCGATGGGGAATAAAAGTCGGCAGTGAGAGGAGGACAGGAAACACACCTACAGTGCCCATTTGAATGCCAAAAGCATCAATTCTTCTTACTTAAGCTTGTCAACCTTAATTAACTTCATAATACAAGTTGCGCACTGAAAAATGGGGGTTATTTGGCTAAAGTTGTGGGGGGGAGGGCTGGCTGCAGGTTTTCATGTGCCCTGGGCGAAAGAGCGCCCCTTTAACACATACCACAACTCATCATGCTCCGATACGGCAGAGAAATAGCGGTATAGTACAATGAAAAATACCTCACTTTTTACATCTCATGACGAGGCCCATCTATTTCTCCATACAGAATCATTGGTCCCATATAATGTTTGAAACAGTATATGATGAGCTCCACATAATGCTACAGTATATGTTGGTCCCCATGGATGAAGCTCCACTGTCTTATGGGCCCAAATAATGCTCCAAACATAATGGGCCCCATTTCTAATGCTCTAGTGTATAATGGGCCCTGTAAATGCTGCTCCAGTGTCTGATGTCCACCTTTGGAATGTTCCAGTGTATGGTGGGCCCCATCTATCATTCTCCAGAGTATAGTGCTCCCCAAAAATTGCTGTCCCAACATTGAAAACAATCAAATAAGTCTCCTCGCTAGGGAATCCCTGTACTTGTCTGGATTCCTCGTCGTCCCCATCTTCCATCTCACTGCACAGTATTTCAACTTTGCAAGTGCTGTAATCCTGGGCAAGCAGGGGGGGCCCACTCAATGGCGACGGCACTGGCACAGGGCCCCTGATAGTATGGTGGTGTGTCTGATGGCGGGTGGGCCGAACCTGCACTTTCATCTGCAGCTATCTCTTTGTCACCGTGTAAGATGGAACTGTATATGGGAAGGGTAACCTGAGTTTCATCAGGGTCAGATTCAGGTCGTGTAGCGTGCGAGGGGAATGTAGTGGTCTGGGTCAATGTACCAGCAGATTCATCGAGCAGTGGCTGGGCATCAGTGCACTTGTGTCGCCCCCAGGAGTACGGTCGCCACAGTGGCATTACCTTCTTCCTAGGGAGTGTGATGTCATGCTTGGGAGCAACGAAGGATCTCTCTAGCAGGTTAACTGATTGGGCGGCGTTATTCCCACGAGTCATGACCCTCCAAACAGCGTTCATGAAGGCAAAGTGTTTGTTTTACGTGGGCAGTATGGTTGCAAAGCTGAACCTTAAAGGAATGTCCAGAAGGGCACCACCAGGAGTGGAGCCTACGGTTAAATTCGACTCCACCTGGGAAACCTCAACCATGCCAGCTACAGAACAGATGCACACATTGCAAGCTTAATTCCGTTAACGAACGAGACTCCGTCATGCCCCGCGGTCCGAGTCCGGCTTACTAGAGGGACACGTGAGGCTCTGGCACATGAGATTGGCCAATAACTGGTGTGTCATGCCCTTACATGTCCATGGCTGCATGTGCGCTACACTGAAAAGGCCAGCGTTTGTTGCTTACAGGTGCAGATAACCCGCTGAACAACGTTAGTGATGGGGATCACTGATTACCCGCGAACAATGATTTCCCAGTAAGTGCAGGTCAACCGCAGTTCCGGAACTAGGCCTAACCGTCATTCCTGAAAAAATGAAAAACTTACGTGTGCAAACCACAGGTGCTGTAGCTTGCTTAACAGCTCGCCAGCCGTTCTCACGCCCAGTATGGATTACACGTGATTGCACAAAGGTGAGAAAGGGTACCGTATCCCCAGATAACATGTATGGATAGCGTACACATTCAAAATATATGTCTATACATCAGGAGGCAGGCTCAGACGGTGTTAGGCCCAGTATGGATTGCAGGTGATTGCACAAAGGTTAGAAAGGGTACCGTATCCCCGGATAACATGTATGGATAGCGTACACATTCAAAATATATGTCTCAGGAGGCAGGCTCAGACGGTGTTAGGCCCAGTATGGATTGCACGTGATTGCACAAAGGTTAGAAAGGGTACCGTATCCCCAGATAACATGTATGGATAGCATACACATTCAAAATATATGTCTCAGGAGGCAGGCTCAGACGGTGTTAGGCCCAGTATGGATTGCACGTGATTGCACAAAGGTTAGAAAGGGTACCGTATCCCCGGATAACATGTATGGATAGCGTACACATTCAAAATATATGTCTCAGGAGGCAGGCTCAGACGGTGTTAGGCCCAGTATGGATTGCACGTGATTGCACAAAGGTTAGAAAGGGTACCGTATCCCCGGATAACATGTATGGATAGCGTACACATTCAAAATATATGTCTCAGGAGGCAGGCTCAGACGGTGTTAGGCCCAGTATGGATTGCACGTGATTGCACAAAGGTTAGAAAGGGTACCGTATCCCCGGATAACATGTATGGATAGCGTACACATTCAAAATATATGTCTCAGGAGGCAGGCTCAGACAGTGTTAGGCCCAGTATGGATTGCACGTGATTGCACAAAGGTTAGAAAGGGTACCGTTTCCCCGGATAACATGTATGGATAGGGTACACATTCAAAATATATGTCTCAGGAGGCAGGCTCAGACGGTGTTAGGCCCAGTATGGATTGCACGTGATTGCACAAAGGTTAGAAAGGGTACCGTATCCCCGGATAACATGTATGGATAGCGTACACATTCAAAATATATGTCTCAGGAGGCAGGCTCAGACGGTGTTAGGCCCAGTATGGATTGCACGTGATTGCACAAAGGTTAGAAAGGGTACCGTATCCCCAGATAACATGTATGGATAGCGTACACATTCAAAATATATGTCTCAGGAGGCAGGCTCAGATGGTGTTAGGCCCAGTATGGATTGCACGTGATTGCACAAAGGTTAGAAAGGGTACCGTATCCCCGGATAACATGTATGGATAGCGTACACATTCAAAATATATGTCTCAGGAGGCAGGCTCAGACGGTGTTAGGCCCAGTATGGATTGCACGTGATTGCACAAAGGTTAGAAAGGGTACCGTATCCCCGGATAACATGTATGGATAGCGTACACATTCAAAATATATGTCTCAGGAGGCAGGCTCAGACGGTGTTAGGCCCAGTATGGATTGCACGTGATTGCACAAAGGTTAGAAAGGGTACCGTTTCCCCGGATAACATGTATGGATAGCGTAAACATTCAAAATATATGACTCAGGAGGCAGGCTCAGACGGTGTTAGGCCCAGTATGGATTGCACGTGATTGCACAAAGGTTAGAAAGGGTACCGTTTCCCCGGATAACATGTATGGATAGCGTACACATTCAAAATATATGTCTCAGGAGGCAGGCTCAGACGGTGTTAGGCCCAGTATGGATTGCACGTGATTGCACAAAGGTTAGAAAGGGTACCGTATCCCCGGAAAACATGTATGGATAGCGTACACATTCAAAATATATGTCTCAGGAGGCAGGCTCAGACGGTGTTAGGCCCAGTATGGATTGCACGTGATTGCACAAAGGTTAGAAAGGGTACCGTATCCCCGGATAACATGTATGGATAGCGTACACATTCAAAATATATGTCTCAGGAGGCAGGCTCAGACGGTGTTAGGCCCAGTATGGATTGCACGTGATTGCACAAAGGTTAGAAACGGTACCGTTTCCCCGGATAACATGTATGGATAGCGTACACATTCAAAACATATGTCTATACATCAGGAGGCAGGCTCAGACGGTGTCAGGCACAGTATGGATTTGACGGACCAGACTACACAGCGGAGGAGCAGGGAGAGGTAAAGATTGCAAATGCTGGGGCCCTGCCCAAGCAAGGGGGGCCCACTCGTGGGCATCGGTACTGGCACTGGGCCCCTCATAGTACGGCGGTGTGTCTGACGGCGGGTGTGCACCACCACCGTCAGAGACACTTGATTGCACTATGAAGGACCCTGTACCAGTGCCCGCGCCCAAGAGTCGGCCTACCCACCTGTCCAGGGCAACGGCACTCGCACGGTGTCATGCGCTAGGTGGTGACCCCAGCCATGGGGGGGGAGGCAGCACAGTTAGGGAGTTGTAGAAAGTGGCATATGTTGATGTTGGACATTCAGCTGATGCAAAAGGTGAAATAGGTCAAGTCCCAGGAAGAGGTGGACCAAAGCAAGCCATTTTTTTGTCACCCTATGTGTCATCAGGGGAAGGTGGGACAAAATCCTTGGAAACCCATGCGTGGTTCATTTTAATGAAAGTTAGATCATCCACATTTTGGGTTGACAGACGGGTCCTTTTTTCTGTCAGGATTGATCCAGCTGCACTGAAGACTCTTTCCGATAGCACACTTGCAGCTGGGCAAGCGAGCTCCTGTAAGGCATATTGTGCCAATTCAGGCCAAGTGTCCAGTTTAGCGGCCCAATAGTCAAAGGGGAATGACCTGTGTGGGAGAACATCGATATGGGAGGAAAAGTAGTTTGTAACCATAGTTGACAACTGCTGTCTCCTGTCACTTTCCATCGATGCAGTATTACCAGTTGTGTGAGCGGTATTTGAAAAATCAGTCCACAACATTGTCATGAAACCCCTGTCTCCAGCGCCACTTCTGCTGTGTGCACCACGAACACCTCTGCCAAGCTGCCCCCGGCCCGTACGGCTCGTGTGAGAACCATCACCGCTGCTGTGTGCTGGGAATGCCTCAAGCAACCGATTTACCAGAGTTGCTTGTTTATTAGCCAATATTAGGTCAAGGTTCTCCTGTGGCATGATGTTTTGTAATTTGCCTTTATAGCGTGGATCCAGGATGCTGGCCAACCAGTAGTCGTCATCGTTCATCATTTTGGCAATGCGTGGGTCCCTTTTTAGGATCTGCAAGGCATAATCTGACATGTGGGCCAATGTTCCCGGTGTCAATGATGCACTGCGAGTGCTGGTTGGAGGAGCACTTTCTGGCAAATCCACATCCCTCCAGTCACGCACAAACCCTGTACCAGACCTTGCCACGCCAACATTTTCGCTTGCCGCACGAGATGCATCCTCCTCCCCTAAGTAATCATCCCCATCATCCTCCTCCTCCTCTTCTTCCTCCACCTCGTCCAGGAGAGGTCCCTGAGCAGACAATGGCTGAATGTCATCAAGGATTCCCTCCTCCTCTTCCTCCTCATCAACATTGGCTGCAGACGCCTGCTCCTTAAGGTGCGTCAAAGTTTGCATGAGCAGACGCATAAGTGGGATGCTCATGCTTAGGATGGCGTCGTCTGCGCTTACCAGCCGTGTGCATTCCTCAAAACACTGAAGGACTTTACAGAGGTCTTTCAGCTTCGACCACTGCACACCTGTCAACTCCATGTCTGCTCTCAAAGTGCCTGGCCGTGTATCCTCCCACAAATGCATTATGGCCTGCCTCTGCTCGCACAGCCGCTCCACCATGTGCAGGGTGGAGTTCCACCTTGTTGCTATGTCGATAATGAGGCGGTGGTTGGGATGGTGGAGCAATCGCTGCAGCTTCTGCATACGAACGGAGTGTACAGGCGATCGGCGGATGTGCGCGCACAGTCTTCGCACCTTCTGGAGCAGGGCTGTTAACTCCGGATAATTTTTGAGGAAGCACTGCACCACCAGGTTCAAGGTGTGAGCCAAGCAAGGTATATGGCTGAGTTTTGAAAGGGCTATGGCTGCCACAAAATTACGGCCGTTATCACTAACTACCTTGCCTGCCTCAAGATGTACACTGCCCAGCCATGACTCAGTTTGTCGCTTCAAGTACTCGGCCAGCACCTCGGCGGTGTGTCTGTTGCCCAAACACATCATCTGCAACACAGCCTGCTGACGCTTTCCACTAGCTGCTCGATAGGGGGACACATCGTGTGCAACAGTGGCAGCTGCAGATGGAGTGCTCGTACGACTGCGCTCTGTGGACGAGCTTTCGCTTCTGGAGGAGGAGGAGGGTCGAACGCCTAGAGCCAACTGTTTCCTATACCGTGGGCTAGGCAGCACTGTCCCACCACCGCTGTCCCCTGTGGACCCTGCATCCACCACATTAACCCAGTGCGCAGTGATGGACACGTAACGGCCCTGGCCATGCTGACTGGACCATGCATCAGTTGTGAGGTGCACCTTTCCGCTCACTGACTGCTTGAGTGCATGGACAATGCGGTCTTTCACATGATGGTGGAGGGCTGGCTTTGCGAAAGAAGAAGTGGCGACTGGGTAGGTCATAGCGTGGTACTGCATAGGCCATGAGTTCGCGGAAAGCTGTGCTTTCCACCAACCGAAAGGGCATCATCTCAAACGAGATTAGTTTGGCAATGTGGGCGTTCAAACCCAGTGTACGCGGATGAGAGACTGAGTACTTTCTTGACCTACTCATAGTGTCTGGGAGGGTGAGCTGGACTTGAGAGCTGCATATGGTGGAAGTAGCAGTGGACAGGGCGGACTGAGAGAGGGTTGATGATGGTGATGGAGTTGGTGTTCTTTCTGATGGCCTAGAATCAGTCTTTCATTGATATAATAGTGGGATTCCCTGACTGCTGTGGCCTTGCAACGACACCTCAACATTTGCTGCTGTGCTAACCGGTGGTCTTACAGTGGGGGAAACAATGTAGCGTTGCTGACTACCTTCGTTGTGATCAGTTGCACATGTGGCACTTGAGGTTTGGTGTTGTGTCCACGCTTGCAAGTGCATGCTGGTTAAATGTCTAAGCATGCAACTGGTATTCAAATTTTTCAGATTTTTCCCTCGGCTAAAGGTCTTTGCGCACTTCTTACAGATAACCTTGGCCTGATCATGAGGATTTTGGTCAAAAAAGTGCCACACTGCACTCTTCCTACTTTGGCAGACATTTTGCGGCCTAGCATGCTGTGATCTTTTGACCCTCTGGACAAGCTGTCCAGCAACTCTTTTGATGTTTGGAACCTGTCTTTGGAGTGCTCCGGGCCTGCCAGATAACAGCTGTTGCGATGTCGATGTCTGCTGTGGATGCTCCTCATCTGAGCTATTGGAAGCAGCACCCTCTTCCCCCAATGGATGCCAATCTGGGTCAACAACTGGGTCATCCATCACCTCCTCTTCTATGTCATGTGCACCTTCCTCTGTGTCACCGTGTATGGTGGTATAGTGTGCGGGAAGGGGCACCTGAGTCTCATCAGGGTCAGAATCTGGCTCTGTACACTGCGAGAACAATGTAGTGCTCTGAGTGAATGTACCAGCAGAATCATCCTTCAGCGGCTGTGCATCAGTGCACTCCATGTCAGATTCATCTTGGCCTGGGTAATTCACCATTTCACTTGATAATCCAGGCATGGTATGTGAAAACAGCTCCTTGGAGTAATTAGTAGTATGGCCTGCGTCATCCTTCAATCTTGGTTGGGGTGAAGGACACAAGGAAAGGTGTGGTTCATGAACATGAGCCTCCAATGACGACTAGGACAGGGGAGATTTTGAATTTCTGCAGACACTTGTGGACACTGGACACTTTTGGATTGTGTGAGGCCCACTGATATCTGAGCGCTATGTGAGAGGCTCGATGGCACAGCTGTGACCAAACTGACTAGAGGATAAGGGAGATTTTGAATCTCTGCACACACTTTTGGACACTGGACACTTTTGGATTGTGTGAGGCCCAATGAATATCTGAGCGCTATGTGACAGGCTCGATGGCACAGCTGTGACCAAAGTGACTAGAGGATAAGGGAGATTTTGAATCTCTGCACACACTTTTGGACACTGGACACTTTTGGATTGTGTGAGGCCCAATGAATATCTGAGCGCTATGTGACAGGCTCGATGGCACAGCTGTGACCAAAGTGACTAGAGGATAAGGGAGATTTTGAATCTCTGCACACACTTTTGGACACTGGACACTTTTGGATTGTGTGAGGCCCAATGAATATCTGAGCGTTATGTGACAGGCTCGATGGCACAGCTGTGACCAAAGTGACTAGAGGATAAGGGAGATTTTGAATCTCTGCACACACTTTTGGACACTGGACACTTTTGGATTGTGTGAGGCCCAATGAATATCTGAGCGCTATGTGACAGGCTCGATGGCACAGCTGTGACCAAAGTGACTAGAGGATAAGGGAGATTTTGAATCTCTGCACACACTTTTGGACACTGGACACTTTTGGATTGTGTGAGGCCCAATGAATATCTAAGCGCTATAAGACAGGCTCGATGACACAGCTGTGACCAAAGTGACTAGAGGATAAGGGAGATTTTGAATCTCTGCACACACTTTTGGACACTGGACACTTTTGGATTGTGTGAGGCCCAATGAATATCTGAGCGCTATGTGACAGGCTCGATGGCACAGCTGTGACCAAAGTGACTAGAGGATAAGGGAGATTTTGAATCTCTGCACACACTTTTGGACACTGGATACTTTTGGATTGTGTGAGGCCCAATGAATATCTGAGCGCTATGTGACAGGCTCGATGGCACAGCTGTGACCAAAGTGACTAGAGGATAAGGGAGATTTTGAATCTCTGCACACACTTTTGCACACTGGACACTTTTGGATTGTGTGAGGCCCATTGAATATCTGAGCGCTATGTGACAGGCTCGATGGCACAGCTGTGACCAAAGTGACTAGAGGATAAGGGAGATTTTGAATTTCTGCAGACGCTTGTGGACACTGGACACTTTTGGATTGTGTGAGGCCCAATGAATATCTGAGCGCTATGTGACAGGCTCGATGGCACAGCTGTGACCAAAGTGACTAGAGGATAAGGGAGATTTTGAATCTCTGCACACACTTTTGGACACTGGACACTTTTGGATTGTGTGAGGCCCAATGAATATCTGAGCGCTATGTGACAGGCTCGATGGCACAGCTGTGACCAAAGTGACTAGAGGATAAGCGAGATTTTGAATCTCTGCACACACTTTTGGACACTGGACACTTTTGGATTGTGTGAGGCCCAATGAATATCTGAGCGCTATGTGACAGGCTCGATGGCACAGCTGTGACCAAAGTGACTAGAGGATAAGGGAGATTTTGAATCTCTGCACACACTTTTGGACACTGGACACTTTTGGATTGTGTGAGGCCCAATGAATATCTGAGCGCTATTTGACAGGCTCGATGGCACAGCTGTGACCAAAGTGACTAGAGGATAAGGGAGATTTTGAATCTCTGTACACACTTTTGGACACTGGACACTTTTGGATTGTGTGAGGCCCAATGAATATCTGAGCGCTATGTGACAGGCTCGATGGCACAGCTGTGACCAAAGTGACTAGAGGATAAGGGAGATTTTGAATCTCTGCACACACTTTTGGACACTGGACACTTTTGGATTGTGTGAGGCCCAATGAATATCTGAGCGCTATGTGACAGGCTCGATGGCACAGCTGTGACCAAAGTGACTAGAGGATAAGGGAGATTTTGAATCTCTGCACACACTTTTGCACACTGGACACTTTTGGATTGTGTGAGGCCCATTGAATATCTGAGCGCTATGTGACAGGCTCGATGGCACAGCTGTGACCAAAGTGACTAGAGGATAAGGGAGATTTTGAATTTCTGCAGACGCTTGTGGACACTGGACACTTTTGGATTGTGTGAGGCCCAATGAATATCTGAGCGCTATGTGACAGGCTCGATGGCACAGCTGTGACCAAAGTGACTAGAGGATAAGGGAGATTTTGAATCTCTGCACACACTTTTGGACACTGGACACTTTTGGATTGTGTGAGGCCCAATGAATATCTGAGCGCTATGTGACAGGCTCGATGGCACAGCTGTGACCAAAGTGACTAGAGGATAAGGGAGATTTTGAATCTCTGCACACACTTTTGGACACTGGACACTTTTGGATTGTGTGAGGCCCAATGAATATCTGAGCGCTATGTGACAGGCTCGATGGCACAGCTGTGACCAAAGTGACTAGAGGATAAGGGAGATTTTGAATCTCTGCACACACTTTTGGACACTGGACACTTTTGGATTGTGTGAGGCCCAATGAATATCTGAGCGCTATGTGACAGGCTCGATGGCACAGCTGTGACCAAAGTGACTAGAGGATAAGGGAGATTTTGAATCTCTGCACACACTTTTGGACACTGGACACTTTTGGATTGTGTGAGGCCCAATGAATATCTGAGCGCTATGTGACAGGCTCGATGGCACAGATGTGACCAAAGTGACTAGAGGATAAGGGAGATTTTGAATCTCTGCACACACTTTTGGACACCGGACACTTTTGGATTGTGTGAGGCCCAATGAATATCTGAGCGCTATGTGACAGGCTCGATGGCACAGCTGTGACCAAAGTGACTAGAGGATAAGGGAGACTTTGAATCTCTGCACACACTTTTGGACACTGGACACTTTTGGATTGTGTGAGGCCCAATGAATATCTGAGCGCTATGTGACAGGCTCGATGGCACAGCTGTGACCAAAGTGACTAGAGGATAAGGGAGATTTTGAATCTCTGCACACACTTTTGGACACTGGACACTTTTGGATTGTGTGAGGCCCAATGAATATCTGAGCGCTATGTGACAGGCTCGATGGCACAGCTGTGACCAAAGTGACTAGAGGATAAGGGAGATTTTGAATCTCTGCACACACTTTTGGACACTGGACACTTTTGGATTGTGTGAGGCCCACTGATATCTGAGCGCTATGTCACAAGCTCGATGGCACAGCTGTGACAAAAGTGACTAGAGGATAAGGGAGATTGGATTGCTTTTAAAAAAGCAGTTTGCAGAGCAGTGGGTAAACAGCAATGCCAGCCTGTCAGGAAGCCTTAATAGGCAGCCCAACAACCAACACCACTGATACACCACAATATAGCCTCCCCTTGCACTGCACACACAGTGACTGGTGTGTTGTGCAGGCCAAATTGCTAGCAGCAGAAGCAGTTTTTTTTTCTTCTCAGCAGGACAAAAAAAAAAATTGGGATTGCTTTTAAAAAAGCAGTTTGCGGAGCAGTGGGTAAACAGCAATGCAGGAATGTCAGGAAGCCTTAGAAGGCAGCCCAATAACCAACACCACTGATACACCACTATATAGCCTCCCCTTGCACTGCACACACAGTGACTGGTGTGTTGTGCAGGCCAAATCGCTAGCAGCAGAAGCAGTTTTTTTGTCTTCTTCCCTGCCTAACGCTCTCCCTACAGAATCAGCAGCAACCTCTCCCTATACTGAGATCGGCAGAAGTAAGATGGCGGTCGGCGTGCACGCTCTTTTATACCCCCTGTGACGCCCACCAAAGCAAGCCAATCACTTGCATGCCCTTCTGAAAGATGGTGGTGACCCCTGCCTATGTCATCACGTTGCCCACAGTGTCCGTGGATCCTGATTGGCTGAAAAAGAGCGCAAAACAAACTTTTGAAACGCGACTTTGGCGCGTAAGTCGCCGACCTCGTGGCCGACCTCATCCTATGGTCGGGTTTCGTTTCATGAAACCCGACTTTGCCAAAAGTCGGCGACTTTTGAACTTTTTCGACCCGTTTCGCTCAACTCTAGTCTCCACCATCAGGAGCTCCAGTGAAGACCAAGAGCTGCTTAGCTACGCCACTTCCTAGATAGGTCCAGCCTTGTGGCACAGTGCGTGTACTAACCACATGCGCCACCTGCGGGTGTGACAGTATGATCAGGCCATGGATTCCACTGATTTCAAGATCTCCCAGGCTTTGGACCTCTACCCTCTACTCTCCCGTCAGTGTTATCAGTTAGAAAAGGACTGTAAATACCCACTTGGTTGCTCTCACCATGTCAACTTCCCCTGCTCTAGCTCAAGTTCCCACAGCTACTGGTGAGTATACCTGCCTGCGATCTACATTCCAGGAGCTATGTTTCGGCTATGTGTCTAGTGCAAATGAGCACGCACTCCCCGGCTGTTAAAGGGGCAATGTGTGCACATAGTAAAATGCCCCCAGCTAATAGCTGGTAGGCATTTATTTAAAGTAATCCCCTGGGAGACATCTTGTATAAAAAGCACTCTCCCCAATAGTGGTGAGGGTGTGTGCAACTGTAAGTTGCCAGGCCCCCCTGTCCTTAGTCTGTTAAAGTTATTCCCATATCTTGTGTTCCCATTAGCCTAATATAATTTGTCCATGATCCTGTGATCGCTTTGACAGTATCCTAATCCTGAAACCATGTCTGCGGTACATATACTTGTTCTCCTTGCCAGGGTACGGCCAGTCCTCTGTCCGTTGTCCCTGGTCCTAGTACGGCCAGCTCCAGAACTGTTTCCTGATATTTACGTATGTGAACAAGAACCGATCTTCAGTATCCAAGTAGTCCATACAGTCCATCAGTCTCCTAAACCGGCTTGTCAGTGACCTCGATCACGTCTATCCATGTCGGCAAAGCTGACCCCTGGGTTCGACAGCTTCAGTAATGGCACCTGCCTAGTAGTGGTACCTGGCTGCTATCTGCAGCCCAGTCTTTTTCCCCATCAGGAGCTCCAGCACCAAGTAGCCACTTAGCTATGCACCTCCCCTGCTCTGATTAACATTTTTTCCACTTTTCTAAACAAATTTTGCGATTTAACCTTTTGACTGTATCATTCTAAATGGGTTTGTCATGATAGAATCATAGAATCATTGAATCATAGAATCGTAGAGTTGGAAGGGATCTCCTGGGCCATCTGGTCCAACCCCCTGCTCAAAGCAGGATTTGCTAAATCATCCCAGTCAGATGTCTGTCCAGCCTCTGTTTGAAGACTTCCATTGAAGGAGAACTCACCACTTCTCGTGGCAGCTTGTTCCACTCATTGATCACTCTAACTGTCAAAAAGTTTTTTCTAATATCTAATCTGTGTCTCCTCCCATTCAGTTTCATCCCATTGCTTCTAGTCTTTCCTTGTGCAAATGAGAATAAAGTTGATCCTTCTACAATGTGACAGCCCTTTAGATATTTGTAGATGGCTATTAAGTCTCCTCTCAGTCTTCTCTTTTGCAAACTTAACATTCCCAAATCCTGCAACCTTTCCTCATAAGACAGGGTTTGCAGACCGGTCACCATTCTGGTCGCTCTTTTCTGAACTTGCTCCAGTTTGTTGATGTCTTTTTTAAAATGTGGTGCCCAAAACTGGACACAATAATCCAGATGAGGTCTGACCAAAGAGGAGTAGAGGGAAATAATGACTTCACGTGATCTAGACTGTATGCTTCTGTTAATACATCCTAGAATTGCATTTGCCTTTTTTGCTGCTGCTTCACACTGTTGACTCATATTCAGTCTGTGATCTATTAGTATACCCAAGTCTTTTTCACAAGTGCTGTTGCTTAGCCCTATTCCTCCCATTCTGTATATGCTTTTTTCATTTTTATTGCCCAGATGTAGTACTTTGCATTTTTCCCTATTAAAAACCATTCTGTTAGTTGCTGCCCACTTCTCCAGTTTATTTATATCTTTTTGAATCCTCTCTCTCTCTTTTCTAGTATTAGCTATCCCTCCTAGCTTTGTGTCATCAGCAAATTTAATCAGTTTACCCTCAATTCCTTCATCTAAATCGTTGATAAAGATGTTGAACAATACAGGGCCCAGGACAGAGCCCTGTGGTACCCCACTTGAGACATTCTTCCAACTGGATGTGCAGCCATTTACGACCACTCTTTGGGTTCGATCACTAAGCCAGTTATGAATCCACCTAACACTTGCCTTGTCCATTCCATACTTAGTCATTTTTTCAATAAGGATTGTATGAGATACTTTGTCAAATGCTTTCCTGAAGTCAAGATATACTATATCTACAGCATTTCCTTGATCCACCCAATCAGTGATTCCATCATAGAAGGAAATTAAGTTAGTCTGACATGACTTATTAGTTACAAACCCATGCTGACTCTGTTTAATCACTTCATTCTTATCCAGGTACTGACATACATGTTGTTTAATAATTTGTTCAAAGATCTTTCCTGGTATAGAAGTCAGACTCACCGGCCTATAGTTGCCTGGGTCCACCTTCTTCCCCTTTTTGAAGATAGGAACAACATTTGCTCTTCTCCAGTCTTCTGGGACTTCTCCTGTTCTCCAAGAATTTTCAAAGATTATGCAGAGGGGTTCAAAAATTTCTTCTGCTATCTCCTTCAGTACTCTGGGGTGTAATTCATCTGGACCTGGAGGCTTGAATTCATTTAGGTTAGCTAAGTGTTTCCTCACTATCTTTCTGTTTATAGATATCCTGGATTCTTCTATTCTCTTAATAGGACAGTGAATAACAGTTGATGTTACATTTCCTTTCTGAGAGAAAACAGATGCAAAATAGGAATTTAAAAGTTCGGCCTTCTCAACATCCTGTCTTACCATTTCATCATTTTCAGCCTGTAAAAATCCTATAGCATCTTTGACTTTTCTTTTACTTTTGGCATATCCCCAAAATCCTTTATTATTGCTTTTGACATCTCTTGCAAGCCTCAATTCATTTTCAGCTTTAGCTAATCTGATTTGTGCCCTGCAGGTTCTGCAGACAGCATTATATTCTTCTTTAGATATGCCTCCCTCTTTCCATTTTATAAACATTTCTTTCTTCTTTTTTAGCATGTGGTTAAGTTCTGTGTTCATCCATCCTGGTTTCCTTAAATGCTTCCTATTCTTCCCTCTTTTCGGAATTGTTAACAATTGTGCTTTGAGAATTTCATTTTTAAAGATTTCCCATCCTTCCTGGACATTTTTGTCTTTAAGGATATCCAGCCATTGGATCCCTCCAATTCTCTTTCTGAATCCCTTAAAATCTGCCTTTCTGAAATCTAACCTTGACGTCTGAGTCTTCACAGGTCTTCCTCCTCTAGTTATCCAAAATTCTAAAATAGCATGGTCGCTACCTCCTAGGGTCCCAGCCACTTTTACCTCCTCAACCATTTCCTCCCTGTTTATAAGGATTAGATCCAAGGTAGCAGTTCCCCTTGTTTTCTCCCCTACCTTTTGGAAGATAAAGTTGTCAGCAAGAGAGGATAAAAATTTTCTTGACCTGTTAGTTTTGCCTGAGAGAGATTCCCAACAAATGTCTGGATAGTTGAAATCTCCCATGACAACTATGTCATATTTTTTGGAGAACTTGGCCATCTGATGCATAAAGAGTTCATCCATATCTTCGGCTTGCACAGGCGGCCTGTAGTAAATGCCTACAATGGTGTCCTTTCCATTGTTCTGTCCTTGTATTCTTACCCAAACAGTTTCCACAGAACTCCCGGTCTCAGAAGCTTCAATCTCTGTGCAGATATACGCGTTTCTAACATACAATGCGACACCTCCTCCTCGTTTATCAAGTCTGTTTCTTGCAAATAAGTTGTATCCTTCTAGTCTTGTATTCCAATCATGTGTATTGTCCCACCAAGTTTCAGTGATTCCAATGACATCATATTTCTTTTCCTGTTTTAGTAGTTCCAATTCTCCTTGTTTGTTGCCCATGCTTTGTGCATTAGTATAGAAACATTTTAGTTTGTGATTGTTTTCTCTTTCTCCAATATTTTTATTAATTAGATTCTTTTGTCTTTGTTCTTCCTTTCCACTTCTAATAGCAGAGTTCTCAATAGCATTTGTCAGGTGTATGGCTTTTTCTGGTCTTTTGCTTCCCTTCCCATGTTGTTCTAGTTTAAAGTTCTCCTTACAAGTGTAGCAAGGCGACTTCCAAATACATGTTTTCCAGTCTTCGTAAGGTGCATCCCATCTCTAGCAAGTAGTCCATCGTAAAGGTAATTCACTCCGTGATCCATAAATCCAAATCGTTGCTGACGGCACCATCGACGTAGCCAGTTGTTCACCTGCAGAATCTTATTCCACCTCCTTGTTCCATGGCCATCCACTGGGAGGATGGAAGAGAAGACCACCTGCGCTCCCAGTTCTTTCACTTTCTTGCCTAAGTCTTCAAAGTCTCTGCAGATGGTTTCCAGGTCATTTCTTGCGGTGTCATTTGTCCCCACATGTAGTAGCAGGAACGGGTAGTCATCTGTAGGTCTGAAGAGTCCTGATATCCTGTCGGACACATCTTTAATTTTTGCACCTGGAAGACAGCACATTTCTCTTGAAGTTATATCTGGTCTGCAGATAGTGGCCTCTGTTCCTCTCAACAGGGAATCATCCCCCATGACCACCACTCTCCGTTTTTTCTTCACTACCCCTCAGTGTGTTTGGATTGCAGTTACTGAAGGATCAACTTTCTAATCTGGTATAGGAGTGAGTTGATGCTATCAGCACTTGATTAACAACTTAACATCCAGTATGGCGCAGGGACATGCTGAGCTGTAGGTGTTTTGATTAACAGCTTGGCTGTCCAATCTGAGACTGGAAGATGCTGACTGGCTCCAGGTGTTCTCTTTCCCTACTTAACTGTGCTGTTAGTTTCAGACATCTACCAGACATACATTCAGCTTTTTTGTGGCTTGTCTCTCTGTGTCTTGTGTTCTGTTTGTTGAGCTTTTGCTGCCCAACATTGGACTTCATTCTGACCATCCGTCTGTTTAGCCCCTTCGTTATGATCAACTATCTTCCCGATATTTTAATCTCAGACCGTTACCTGACTGTGCCTTTGTCTCTTCCTTTTGTTTATGATGTACCCTCTTGGCTTTTGACCACAAACTCATTGACTATCCCAGCTCATTGCTTGTCTGTGAAAGTTTTCTTTTTCACCAATATGGATCCTGCTAACATGCTTAGTGACCGAATGGCGAATTTGATGCAAATGACTCAGGATCTGGCTAAGGAATGGTGGAGTCTGGAGTAATCACAATATCATTTGCAGGGTCAGATGTTTAATTTTGTGAATACCTCCTATAGCCCTTCACTGCAGGTTAGGGTATTCAGGGAGAGTTGTAGGTTATTTTTTACACTGCGCCCCGGTCATCAGGGGATCGGTTACAGCAGGTGGGAATAATCATGTCCCTAATGTGGGGGTTCCTCAGACCTGTGCATTTTCCTTTTCCCCAGATGCCCCAGAATGGTCTATGACTAACTCGACAGGATACAGGTTGCTAAGGCTAAGATACTGAACCTGACACATGGGAGTTGCACAGTTGAGGACTACTGCACTGAGTTCCGACAGTGGTACCCTGAAGTTCTGTGAAATGATGCAGCTCTCAGGTGCCAATTCCATAAAGGACCTTCCAAAACCCTTAAGGATACTCTGGTGCTTCATGATGACCCTTGTTCTTTGGTAGAGGCCATGACCCAGGTCATGCAAATGGACCACAGAATTTGTCGTGATGAACAGCAGGCAGCCTATTATACTTCCCTGGTGCAGGTCCATTTCCTGGAAGTGGAACCATTGGAGGTTAAAGTTGCCAGTCTTCATATTGTGGAGAAAAGATGTAGACAAGATCTTGGATTATATCTGTACTGTGGTCTCTGGAAATTTACTCAAGAATTGCCCAACACGTCGTCAGACTAGCAAACCGTTGGGAGAATGTCTAAGGATGTCCAGGTGGACTAAAAAATAAAGGACTTTCCATTTTAAAAACTTGCTGCTCTTTCTGTTTCTTCAAATCACTTTAACAATCCTGCTATTGATTGTTGTCAGAAGTGGATTGCTAACCCTCGATCAGGAGAACCTCTGGCATAATTTTTGACTGTCAGGTGCACTGTGCCTGAACTCGGCACAGTGCACCTGACAGGCAAAAATTATAAAGCCACATATAATATCTAATTATCTCAATTTCAGAAGTCTAAAAGTAATCAGAGACCATCATAGAGATGAATTAAAAGAGAGTACACAAAATCAGATGCCCAAAAAATTAATAACCATAAACATAATGCAAAAAGTACCAAATTTCTCAACTACCGACAAAAAGCCTACAGTTTTCACGAAACAACTATTACTAAACATTAAAAATAGGGAAAATAGGACTTAATGGTAATGCACTTAGATACTACTTGATTACTGTTCACTCAGATTCAGAGGTCACATGTTCAGTAGAAGAAACGCAATTACACTTAGAGAAGCAAGGCTGGCAGATCCATAATTTGACATCCTTCTGCCGCCAGTTTGACAGTTAATAATAATAATAAATTTTATTTCTATAGCGCCGACATTTTCCGCAGCACTTTACATTATAGAGGGGACTTGTACAGATAAAAGACATTACAGCATAACAATAAACACATAGATCATAACAGATACCAAGAGGAATGAGGGCCCTGCTCGCAAGTATACAATCTATGAGGAAAAAAGGGTAGACACGAAAGGTGGGTGGTAACAGTTGCCTTCATTGTTCGGACAAGCCATAATGTTAAGTGTGTAACAGTACAGACACAGAAGGGTTAAAGGTGCATAAAGCATGTGGGAACATGATGCGGGGAGCCTGGTTATGGTAAAACTTTTGACTGTGCCACACAGGGATATTTAGGTTAATGCGTTGAGGTGGTAGGCCAGTCTGAATAAATGCGTTTTTAGGGCACACTTAAAATTGTAGGGATTGGGGAGTAATCGTATTGACCTGGGAAGTGCATTCTAAAGAATTGTCGCTGCACGTGTATAGTCTTGGAGACGGGAGTGGGAGGTTCTGATTATTGAGAATGCTAACCTCAGGTCATCAGCAGAACAGAGGACACGGGTAGGTTGGTAGACTGAGATGAGGGAGGAGATGTAGGGTTGTGTTGAGCTGTGGAGCGCTTTGTGGGTGAGGGTAATAAGTTTGTACTGGATTCTGGAGTGGATGGGTAGCCAGTGTAATGACTGGCAAAAGATAGAGGCATCGGTGTAACAGTTGGCGAGGAACATGATCCTGGCTGCAGCATTCAGGACAGATTGGAGGGGGAGAGTTTGGTAAGAGGGAGACCGATTAGAAGAGAGTTACAATAGTCCAGACGAGAATGAATAAGAGAAACAGTAAGAGTTTTTGCGGAGTCAAAAGTAAGAAAAGGTCGAATTCTAGAAATGTTTTTGAGGTGCAGATAACAAGAGCGAGCCAGTGATCGGATATGGGGGGCGAATGAAAGCTCAGAATGAAGTATGACCCCAAGACAGCGGGCATGTTGCTGGAGAGAAATAATGGAACCACACACAGAAATGGCAATGTCGGGCATAGGTGCACTAGTAGAGGGGGGAAACACAAGAAGTTCAGTCTTTGACAGGTTCAGTTTCAGATATAGTGAGGACATGATGTTAGACACAGCGTTTAGACAATGAGGATTGTTCTCAAACATCTTTGGAATAAAATCTTTTCAGCGACTTGCAGGCTAGAACAGATTCCACTTTTCAGACTTCTTCTGCGTAGCTCTCCACTCACCAGTTCAAAAGCCAATGTTTTGAGTTAAATTCTTCTGTGCAGTGGTTCCAGTTGATTGTCAAGGTAAATCACTTTCGAAGTTAGATGACCATTGGCCAGCGCTTGGTGTTTTTGCTATCGGTGTAAGTGGTTTTTTGATCCACTTGGTCATTTTATCCTTGCCCAAATAATACAGTGGGGAAAATAAGAGGTCCGCAGTTTTTATCGTAGGTACACTTCAACCGTGAGACTCAGAATCTGAAAAAGAAACTAGAAAATCATTTTGTATGATTTTTACATCATTAAATTGCATTCTATTTCTACCATTCAGGAAGAATTCTGTCTCAGACCTGTTAAGAGATCACACAAGTGCAGGTACAAGTGCAATACAAGTACTAAAAAATTAAGGAAAAACAAAAAATATGAAAAATTCATGGTGTTCTTCAAAACTACAACTCTTTCAGCAAATGCAAGACCTCATATGGCTATGCTAGTATTAAAGCAAAAAAGTTACAACCCTTGCAAAAATTAAAGGGAAAAATGTAAGTATATAAACAAGATGGTTCATAAACCTGCTAAAGCTATAGCTTGGTGCTATCATATCAATATTGTTTTGTGACTAGAATCCAATCACAAACATAGTAGGTATGAGGTAAGCTTTTGTTTTTGTTATTCAAAGCTAAAAAATATAGCACAAATGTAGTACCAAAAAGATAATATATCAAAGGAAAGAAATCCTTTTCTATTTCATCATGTAAACAATAGTTTGGTTTTTCTTAAAAACATTGTATCATCCTTGGTTTATTAATAAATTATCAGGGTGAAAGTCTTTGACTGCTGACTACACACATATCATGAATAATAATTCAGTGCTGAACTGGAAATCACTATAAAGGAATTGCTTAATATTCAGCTTGCCATTAAATGAAACCATGGAATTCAATTTTCATAATGAATCATAAGGATTGCTAAAATGAAAAATAAACAAATGGAGTAAAAGTATTGTGCTCTAATTTAGTTATATTGTGCAGCAAGGTAGATTACATTGCATACAGTAAGTGATGTTTGCATACTGCATGATTATGCGGTTGTTACAGCCAAGTTATGGCCAAAGTAAGGTAAAGTGTCCAGTCAGTCTATGAGCCGCACAATGGCCATGTATTAACAACACAGCCATAATTCTTTGTATCCTTTTATGAAGCAGACAATGCTCCTTTAAATATAAAAATTGTGTTCAGTAAAATGTTATTTATAACATCAGTTCTGTACATTTCTGAATTATTTCTGGTGCTAATGTTCTTACTGTACATAGCTACTCTTGATCTTGTAGTGCGGCACATCTACCAATACTTGCACACAGCACTTTAGTCTCTAAAACTAATGATAATGAGTCCCTCTCATCAATTGGTTATGCTAACTTGAGGCCTTTAAGGTTGTGTCTCAAATTCAGTTGCTCTTTTTCCTGTCTGCTCTTCTCCATTTTAAATACCTGTGTATTGGCCTTTTTTCTCCAACCTTTGTTTCTTGTGTACCTCCATTATTGCTTGTTTCCTAGCTTTTCGCTTATCCGTGGTTTCATATTTTGTGCCTGGCTGGGTTGACACCTTGGGTAAATCTCCACCATTAATCATTTGCATCCACTCTACTTGCTTTGCTGTAAGGCCCCTTTCAAGAAGAACTCCAAGTAGGATTCCTCAAGGATGGTATATAGATGTGCAGGGAGCACCTTGAACCCCCAGGTGCTTCACAGAAGGTTATAACTTAGAGCCGTGAAAATAAAAAAAAAACATTTTTCCCACAAAAAATGTTTTTCTAGCTTCAATTTTTTTTATTTTCATAAGAGTAAAAGTTAAAAATAGACCCCAAAATATGTTGTGCAATTTCTCCTTAATATGCATGTACCCCATATGTGGGGGTAAACTACTGTTTGGGTGAACGGCAGGGTTTAGAAAGGAAGGAGTGACATTTTAGAATGCAGACTTTGATGGAATTGTCTTCGGGTGTCATATTTCGTTTGGAGAGCTCCTGATGTTAGGGTTGCGGATCACACTAAAGATAAGAGAGTACGATCGCAACCCTGGGTCCACCGTTCAGAGATGGTATACTTGTGCTAGGTAATGGCAGAGTTCTATCTAAACACCGATGGGTAACCACTGACCCAGTGCATATAGGAGCAAACTCTGTTACTTCACAGAGCCACTGGAAGTAAAGCCAGAGCCTGTTAGCCTCACAGGATTCGGCTGGGGGAGCGCTGCTATATGGTCACAAGACCCTGCCCCAGAGACAAGGGAAAGAGTCCCTCTAGACCAGCAGTGCTCGGCGCCACAATTGCGGTGAGACAGAGACGCGCAAGTGTGCACAGCGCCTCACTGGCATGCGCCACTAATTGCCCAAGGTTGGGCTAAACAGCGCACAACTTGCGCATGGCGCTGCACAGGTGGGTGCTGACTTAGCATGATATGGTAGTGCCTTATTCAGGATGACACCACCGGATGCTAGTGTGTGATAACACTAGGAGCATGGTGGCGTAAACATAGCCACCCGTTGGGGCAGACTCAGATACCCTAACACATGCGCATCAAAGTAGGGGGTAATATAATGAGCCATTCACCAGTTTCATGCATCCATCATCACACATACCAATAACATACTGAGTCTATACTAGCGCATGGCCCATGCAACCCTTTTATAGCAGCGTCCTTCTGGGACCTTCCTGATGGTCCAATCTGAGCTGCTTTAGAACCTGAGCACGTGACCTCCGACCTCCAATGAGAGGTCGTCCCACGGACATGCTCAGTGGGCTGCAAAAGGGACTTAGCCTCTGGAGCTGCTTGCCGCTGACTAGTGCAGGCTGCTATAGCTGAACCAGGGAAGACAGCAGCCAAAAACCCAACAGCACTAGCTTGAGCAAGACACTGGGATCGAAGCCTTTGCTGAGCAGGCTCCACTATGGCTGGGACTGAATGGGAGACCAAAGAAGGCAAGGCTCAGGATTCCTCCTGTGCAGAGGCAGGAACCTGATGCCTAACTCCTGATGTGCATAAATAGTGGAAACACTCCAGAAGCAACCCCATTTAGAAAACTAGACCCCTCAAGGAATGTATCTAGATGTGTGGCAAGCACCTTGAACCCACAAGTGCTTCACAGAATTTAACAACATTGATCTGTGAAAATGAAAAAATATATACTGGCAGAGACCCTTAGGTGCCAGAACAGCAGAAACCTCCCATAAGTGATGTCATTTTACAAAATTCATCCACCAATGAAAGTTCAGGGTTCATGTTGAACACCTAGTGTTTTGGCTGAGATCCCTGAAAAAAAGGGGTCCTTCCTATATACAACAACTAGCAAAAGATAAACAGACAACTGCATTCTGATATTAATAGTCTAGGAATGGGCCATGGATATTGTCCCCCTCCGAGACTAAGAAAATCAGTTTTCAGCTGCCCCAGAAATGGCGCATCTATGAAGTGCACTAATTATGGCTCTTAGCCTCTGCTCTTCCCACTTGCCCTGATGCAGTGGCTAGTGGGTAATATTTGTGGGGTTGGTGTCAGCTTTGTACTGTCAAGTGACATCAAACCCACATGTTAGTAATGGAGAGGTGTTTGTATAAAGCACCAACATTACTAACCACATAGGCTCATTGTAATAAAGACACAACCAGAATAAAGTGTTTTATTTGAAATAATACTCCTGTCCCTCTTTTACCCATTTATTTTCAAAAATTAAAAATAAAATACACCATTTTCCTCACCTGTCTGATGATAAGTTAATCCATATCTGTCCCATGACAATGTGTTATAGTTTGGAGAGCAGTCACAACAGTGATGCAACCGCTCACCTCACCAGTCAGAACACACTGAGCAAAGCGTGAGAATCCCTGCCTCTGACCTGCGGTAAGTTTATGATGTCCCCATCACACAGGCAGCGCTTCTCATGCTCTGCTCAGTGTGGGACAGATATGAATTATTTTCTCGTTGGACAGGTGAGGAATATGGTGGTTTATTATTTTTCATTTTCGTGTAATAAATGGAAAAAGGGATGGGGGTATTTATTTAAAATTTAAAAGTCTGTCTCTTTCTTTAAATTAAAGGACTTTATTCAGCCTTTGTATTCTTTACAGTCTGACTATGGGGTTAGTAAAGGGAGTGTCTTATAGATGCATCTCCATTACTAACCTGTGGGCTTGATGTCAACTGACATTACAAAACTGACTTTAACCCCACAACTATTACCTCACTTGCCAGTGCACCATGGGAAGTGGGAAGTTCCGAGTTAAGTGCCATAGTGGCACATCTAATAGATGCGCCTTTTCTGTGGTGGCTGTGGACTGCTATTTTTAGGCCAGTTTGGAGCAATATCCATGGCCCCTTACCAGCCTGAGAATACCTGTCCCCACTTGTCTGCTTTAGCTTGGCCGGTTGTCAAAAATGGCGGAAACCCCACACTGTTTTTTTAATTATTTACTTAAATAATTTTAAAACTGGCATAAGACACTTCTTTTATTAATAACTAGCTATGATAAAGCTGACAGCTGGGGAGCTGCAGCCCGCAACTGTCAGTTTTGCCTGCGCTGTTATCAATAATAGAAGAAACCCCACATCTTTTTAATTTATTTATTGCAAAGAAGTCGGCTGGTGAATACGCACATCATCGTACAACTGCTCTCACTGCTATCAGTGAAACCAGTTGTGGGATGATGAGAGTAGTAATCTCATCAGCCGACACCTGTGACTGGGGGTAACCTTTTACCACTAGTCAGAGCTGCTGGCTCACAAGCTGTCACTTGTATCACAGAATGGGAACCGCATTGCTCTGACCGGCGGTAACCAACTTACTACTGATCAGACCCGGCAATTTTCGCACTGCCACACATATGACAACATGGGAAACTCCAAATGTTTGGGACCCCCATTCACTTGAAAGGGTCTGGGTTTGGGTTGAGTTCAGGTACCATTCTAGTACCCAAACCCAACTTTTTTAATATGTTCGTCCGAACTCGCTGGACCCAAACATCCAAGAGTTCACCCATCTTTAGTGATGATGAAAGAATAATTAAATTTTTACCACAAAGATGTTGTTTTAGCCCCTAGTTTTTAATTTTTCTAAGTTCTAATAGGAAAAAATGGTCCTTGGTATTGGCACCACAATGTGTCCCACAATTTCTGCGGAATAAAGAAATACCCCATATGTAGCTGTACAATACTGTTCAGCCATACGTAGAGACTCGGGACGGATTGAGCGCCATTTGCCTCCTGGAGTGCAGATTTTCCCAGAATATTTTGAAGACTTCATCTACAGAGTCCCTAAGTGCTAGAAGAGCAACATCCCCCTTTTTGGAAATTATATCCCTTTGGGAATTTATCAACAGTTGTAGTGAAAATTTTAACTCCATGGGTTTATTTTGGAAACAAGCAGCAGTGGATGTTGCTGAGTGAAAATTGCAATGTAGTACCCAGTATGTTGTAGTCACCAGTACATTGTAATGCCCAGAATGTTGTAGTGCTCAGCTTGTGTTTCTGGAGACACATACCTGTAAACCACGTAGTTGGGCTCTCATCGCTACAGAAATGCCAAACATGGGGACACTAAATGTGGTTTAGGCACATTTGGGCTCAGCAGGGAGGGGGGCATTTGGGAGAGCAGAATTTGCTAAATTTCTTTTGGGGTGCGAGAAGCCATTTCATTTTTCTAGAGCCTTTGTACTACCAGTAATGTAGAAGTGCCCTATATTTCTGTCAACAGATGATGGCCCCAAGTGGTGACTTGCTTTTTTTGTAAATTAATTTAGTTTTGTTGGGAATATTTTACATAGTGTTTGGATTACATTTACCCAGCGATTTATGCTATGCACTTTCATCTGGGTTTCCATCAAGTCTCTGAATGACTTGATTCAGATGAAACCTCCGTGCGATACATGTTAGGCGTCGGGTTCCTGCCACTGCACCGCAGGAATCCAGAGCCTTGCACCCTGCGGTCTCCATTTTTCTTCGACCGCAGTGGAGCCTGCTCAGCAGATTCGTCGGACCCAGCGCTCTGCCCAGGGCAACTCCATGGGTTTGCTTGCTGCTGCCACCTCTGGCACAGCTATGACAATGCAGGCTGCTCAGCAGCGAGATTCTCCAGGAACTAAGTCCTCATGTCGGGCCACTGAGCATGCCCGTGGAGTGACCTCCCATTGGAGAATGAGGGTCACGTGCTCAGGTCCTGCTCATGTTCGGATTGGCCCATCCAAGAAGCCAGGAAGGTCCCGGATGCCCGTGGCTATAAAAGGTTCGCTTGGCCGCTCGCCCATGAGCTAGGATAGACTGTATTTACAGACTATAAAGTGTGAGAGATGTATGCACGTATGATTGTATCTGGTGACTGACTCATTATGAAACCCCTACCCTTGGTATGCATGTGTTGTGCAGCCTAGTCTGCTAGCGCCCAGGCTTAGGTGTATGTAGATCAGGGTTTGAGTCAGACATTGGTCCTCACTAGAGTTGAGCGAAAAATTTCAAAAGTCGCCGACTTTTGGCAAAGTCGGGTTTCATGAAACGAAACCCGACCCTAGGATGAGGTCGGCTACGAGGTTGGCGACTTACGCGCCAAAGTCGCGTTTCAAAAGTTTGTTTTGCGCTCTTTTTCAGCCAATCAGGATCCACGGACACTGTGGGCAACGTGATGACATAGGCAGGGGTCACCACCATCTTTCAGAAGGGCATGTAAGTGATTGGCTTGCTTTGGTGGGCGTCACAGGGGTTATAAAAGGGCGTGCACGCCGACCGCCATCTTACTTCTGCCGATCTTAGCATAGGGAGAGGTTGCTGCTGCTGATTCTTTAGGGAGAGCGTTAGGCAGGGAAGATAAAAAAAAAACTGCTTCTGCTGCTAGCGATTTTGCATGTACAACACACCAGTCACTGTGTGTGCAGTGCAAGGGGAGGCTATATTGTGGTGGATCAGCGGTGTTGGTTGTTAGGCTGCCTTCTAAGGCTTCCTGACAGCTGCATTGCTGTTTACCCACTGCTCTGCAAACTGCTTTTTTAAAAGCAATCCCAATTTTTTTTTGTCCTGCTGAGGTACTGAGCGTGCATTTTTTAACACCATACAGCGGTGTACGCTCCTCACACAGTACCGTGTAACGGCTGTTATCACAGCCACAGTGAAGCTATCTGTGTGTCACTCTGTGAGAATAAGTCGAGGACATGTTCCGTTCTTACAGACCTGCACCTACTAGTTTTGTCTAGCTTTCAAACAGTTAAATATATTTTCTGTTTGATCACATTCAAAACTATAGAGAGACAGCGTGTGTCAGTCCGTATACTTAAAAAACACAATTTTACGTACACTGGACAGCCGTGTACGTGCACGCTCCTCTCAGTACCGTGTAACGGCTGTTATCATGGCCACAGTGAAGCTATCTGTGTGTCACTGTGGAAGGATAAGTGGAGGACTTGTTCCATTCTTACAGACCTACACTCTAGGGAGATTCCTATTCTGCCCAATTCTACATGCACCTTGTAGTTTGTGATACACTAGCCAATTTCTGCCTGTGACATAGCGCTCTGATATTCAGTGGGCCTCACACAATCCAAAAGTGTCCAGTGTCCACTAGTGTGTGCAGAAATTCAAAATCTCCCTTATCCTGTAGTCACTTTTTTCACACCTGTGCCATTGAGCCTGTGACATAGCGCTCTGATATTCAGTGGGCCTCACACAATCCAAAAGTGTCCAGTGTCCACTAGTGTGTGCAGAAATTCAAAATCTCCCTTATCCTGTAGTCACTTTTTTCACACCTGTGCCATCGAGCCTGTGACATAGCGCTCTGATATTCAGTGGGCCTCACACAATCCAAAAGTGTCCAGTGTCCACTAGTGTGTGCAGAAATTCAAAATTTCCCTTATCCTGTAGTCACTTTTTTCACACCTGTGCCATCGAGCCTGTGACATAGCGCTCTGATATTCAGTGGGCCTCACACAATCCAAAAGTGTCCAGTGTCCACTAGTGTGTGCAGAAATTCAAAATCTCCCTTATCCTGTAGTCACTTTTTTCACACCTGTGCCATCGAGCCTGTGACATAGCGCTCTGATATTCAGTGGGCCTCACACAATCCATAAGTGTCCAGTGTCCACAAGTGTGTGCAGAAATTCAAAATCTCCCCTGTCCTATAGACACCTTGTACCTTGTTTTACATTACTATCTAGTTTGTTGGATTTTGTATACATTTCTACAAAAAATGAGGAAGGCTGGAGGAAGAGGCCGTGGAATTGGGCGGGGGTTGGCAGCTGTTAATGATGGTGTTGGTGGTGGATCTGATGGTAGTGGCAAGAGCAAAATAGGACCGAATGCAGGAGGTGTTGAGCCTGCGTCATCGTCTGGCTCCACAAGGCCTCAAAGGCTTAGTTTTCTAGGAGTTGGCAAACCGCTTTTAAAGCCAGTGCTTCAGGAAAAAGTTTTGTCTTACATTGCTGACTCAGCCTCCAGCTCTATCGCCTCCTCTTCTTCAGTTGTAAAAAGTAAAAGCACTGAGTCGTCATTGGAGGCTCATGTTCATGAACCACACCTTTCCTTGTGTCCTTCACCCCAACCAAGATTGAAGGATGACGCAGGCCATACTACTGATTACTCCATGGAGCTGTTTTCACATACCATGCCTGGATTATCAAGTGAAATGGTGAATTACCCAGGCCAAGATGAATCTGACATGGAGTGCACTGATGCACAGCCGCTGATAGATGATTCAGCTGGTACATTCACTCAGAGCACTACATTGTCCTCGCAGTGTACAGAGCCAGATTCTGACCCTGATGAGACTCAGGTGCCCCTTCCCGCACACTATACCACCATACACGGTGACACAGAAGAAGGTGCACATGACATTGAAGAGGAGGTGATGGATGACCCAGTTGTTGACCCAGATTGGCATCCATTGGGGGAAGAGGGTGCTGCTTCCAATAGCTCAGATGAGGAGCATCCACAGCAGACATCGACATCGCAACAGCTGTTATCTGGCAGGCCCGGAGCACTCCAAAGACAGGTTCCAAAAATCAAAAGAGTTGCTGGACAGCTTGTCCAGACGGTCAAAATAGCACAGCGTGCTAGGCCGCAAAATGTCTTCCAAAGTAGGAAGAGTGCAGTGTGGCACTTTTTTGAACAAAATCCTCATGATCAGGCCAAGGTTATCTGTAAGAAGTGCGCAAAGACCTTTAGCCGAGGGAAAAATCTGAAAAATTTGAATACCAGTTGCATGCTTAGACATTTAACCACCATACACTTGCAAGCGTGGACACAACACCAAACCTCAAGTGCCACATGTGCAACTGATCACAAAGAAGGTAGTCAGCAACTCTACATTGTTTCCCCCACTGTAAGCTCACCGGTTAGCACAGCAGCAAATGTTGAGGTGTCGGTGCAAGGCCACAGCAGTCAGGGAATCCCACTGTTATATCAACAAAGTACTGAATCTAGGCCATCAGAAAGAACACCAACTCCATCACCATCATCAACCCTCTCTCAGTCCGCCCTGTCCACCGCTACTTCCACCATATGCAGCTCTCAAGTCCAGCTCACCCTCCCAGACACTATGAGTAGGTCAAGAAAGTACTCAGTCTCTCATTCGCGTACACTGGGTTTGAACGCCCACATTGCCAAACTAATCTCGTTTGAGATGATGCCCTATCGGTTGGTGGAAAGCGCAGTACCACGCTATGACCTACCCAGTCGCCACTTCTTCTCTCGCAAAGCCATCCCAGCCCTCCACCATCATGTAAAAGACCGCATTGTCCATGCACTCAAGCAGTCAGTGAGTGGAAATGTGCACCTCACAACTGATGCATGGTCCAGTCGGCATGACCAGGGCCGTTACGTGTCCATCACTGCGCACTGGGTTAATGTGGTGGATGTAGGGTCCACAGGGGACAGCGGTGGTGGGACAGTGCTGCCTAGCCCACGGTATAGGAAACAGTTGGCTGTAGGCGTTCGACCCTCCTCCTCCTCCTCCTCCTCCAGAAGCGAAAGCTCATCCACAGAGCGCAGTCGTACGAGCACTCTATCTGCAGCTGCCACTGTTGCACACGAGGTGTCCCCCTATCGAGCAGCTAGTGGAAAGTGTCAGCAGGCTGTGTTGCAGATGATGTGTTTGGGCGACAGACACACCGCCGAGGTGCTGGCCGAGTACTTGAAGCGACAAACTGAGTCATGGCTGGGCAGTGTATATCTTGAGGCAGGCAAGGTAGTTAGTAGAGTTGAGCGAAACGGGTCGAAAAATTTCAAAAGTCGCCGACTTTTGGCAAAGTCGGGTTTCATGAAACGAAACCCGACCCTAGGATGAGGTCGGCCACGAGGTCGGCGACTTACGCGCCAAAGTCGCGTTTCAAAAGTTTGTTTTGCGCTCTTTTTCAGCCAATCAGGATCCACGGACACTGTGGGCAACGTGATGACATAGGCAGGGGTCACCACCATCTTTCAGAAGGGCATGCTAGTGATTGGCTTGCTTTGGTGGGCGTCACAGGGGGTATAAAAGGGCGTGCACGCCGACCGCCATCTTACTTCTGCCGATCTCAGTATAGGGAGAGGTTGCTGCTGATTCTGTAGGGAGAGCGTTAGGCAGGGAAGAAGACAAAAAAACTGCTTCTGCTGCTAGCGATTTGGCCTGCACAACACACCAGTCACTGTGTGTGCAGTGCAAGGGGAGGCTATATAGTGGTGTATCAGTGGTGTTGGTTGTTGGGCTGCCTTCTAAGGCTTCCTGACATTCCTGCATTGCTGTTTACCCACTGCTCCGCAAACTGCTTTTTTAAAAGCAATCCCAATTTTTTTTTTTGTCCTGCTGAGAAGAAAAAAAAACTGCTTCTGCTGCTAGCGATTTGGCCTGCACAACACACCAGTCACTGTGTGTGCAGTGCAAGGGGAGGCTATATTGTGGTGTATCAGTGGTGTTGGTTGTTGGGCTGCCTTTTAAGGCTTCCTGACAGGCTGGCATTGCTGTTTACCCACTGCTCTGCAAACTGCTTTTTTAAAAGCAATCCAATCTCCCTTATCCTCTAGTCACTTTTGTCACAGCTGTGGCATCGAGCCTGTGACATAGCGCTCAGATATCAGTGGGCCTCACACAATCCAAAAGTGTCCAGTGTCCACAAGTGTCTGCAGAAATTCAAAATCTCCCTTATCCTCTCGTCACTTTTGTCACAGCTGTGCCATCGAGCCTGTGACATAGCGCTCAGATATCAGTGGCCCTCACACAATCCAAAAGTGTCCAGTGTCCACAAGTGTCTGCAGAAATTCAAAATCTCCCTTATCCTCTAGTCACTTTGGTCACAGCTGTGCCATCGAGCCTGTCACATAGCGCTCAGATATTCATTGGGCCTCACACAATCCAAAAGTGTCCAGTGTCCACAAGGGTGTGCAGAAATTCAAAATCTCCCTTATCCTCTAGTCACTTTGGTCACAGCTGTGCCATCGAGCCTGTCACATAGCGCTCAGATATTCATTGGGCCTCACACAATCCAAAAGTGTCCAGTGTCCACAAGTGTGTGCAGAAATTCAAAATCTCCCTTATCCTCTCGTCACTTTTGTCACAGCTGTGCCATCGAGCCTGTGACATAGCGCTCAGATATCAGTGGCCCTCACACAATCCAAAAGTGTCCAGTGTCCACAAGTGTCTGCAGAAATTCAAAATCTCCCTTATCCTCTCGTCACTTTTGTCACAGCTGTGCCATCGAGCCTGTGACATAGCGCTCAGATATCAGTGGGCCTCACACAATCCAAAAGTGTCCAGTGTCCACAAGTGTCTGCAGAAATTCAAAATCTCCCTTATCCTCTCGTCACTTTTGTCACAGCTGTGCCATCGAGCCTGTGACATAGCGCTCAGATATCAGTGGCCCTCACACAATCCAAAAGTGTCCAGTGTCCACAAGTGTCTGCAGAAATTCAAAATCTCCCTTATCCTCTCGTCACTTTTGTCACAGCTGTGCCATCGAGCCTGTGACATAGCGCTCAGATATCAGTGGCCCTCACACAATCCAAAAGTGTCCAGTGTCCACAAGTGTCTGCAGAAATTCAAAATCTCCCTTATCCTCTCGTCACTTTTGTCACAGCTGTGCCATCGAGCCTGTGACATAGCGCTCAGATATCAGTGGGCCTCACACAATCCAAAAGTGTCCAGTGTCCACAAGTGTCTGCAGAAATTCAAAATCTCCCTTATCCTCTCGTCACTTTTGTCACAGCTGTGCCATCGAGCCTGTGACATAGCGCTCAGATATCAGTGGCCCTCACACAATCCAAAAGTGTCCAGTGTCCACAAGTGTCTGCAGAAATTCAAAATCTCCCTTATCCTCTCGTCACTTTTGTCACAGCTGTGCCATCGAGCCTGTGACATAGCGCTCAGATATCAGTGGGCCTCACACAATCCAAAAGTGTCCAGTGTCCACAAGTGTCTGCAGAAATTCAAAATCTCCCTTATCCTCTCGTCACTTTTGTCACAGCTGTGCCATCGAGCCTGTGACATAGCGCTCAGATATCAGTGGGCCTCACACAATCCAAAAGTGTCCAGTGTCCACAAGTGTCTGCAGAAATTCAAAATCTCCCCTGTCCTATAGACACCTTGTACCTTGTTTTACATTACTATATAGTTTGTTGGATTTTGTCTACATTTCTACCAAAAATGAGGAAGGCTGGTGGAAGAGGCCGTGGAATTGGGCGGGGGTTGGCAGCTGGTAATGATGGTGTTGGTGGTGGATCTGATGGTAGTGGCAAGAGCAAAATAGGACCGAATGCAGGAGGTGTTGAGCCTGCATCATCGTCTGGCTACATAAGGCCTCGAACGCTTAGTTTTCTAGGAGTTGGCAAACCGCTTTTAAAGCCAGAGCATCAGGAAAAAGTTTTGTCTTACATTGCTGACTCAGCCTCCAGCTCTATCGCCTCCTCTTCTTCAGTTGTAAAAAGTAAAAGCACTGAGTCGTCATTGGAGGCTCATGTTCATGAACCACACCTTTCCTTGTGTCCTTCACCCCAACCAAGATTGAAGGATGACGCAGGCCATACTACTGATTACTCCATGGAGCTGTTTTCACATACCATGCCTGGATTATCAAGTCAAATCGTGAATTACCCAGGCCAAGATGAATCTGACATGGAGTGCACTGATGCACAGCCGCTGATGGATGATTCTGCTGGTACATTCACTCAGAGCACTACATTGTCCTCGCAGTGTACAGAGCCAGATTCTGACCCTGATGAGACTCAGGTGCCCCTTCCCGCACACTATACCACCATACACGGTGACACAGAGGAAGGTGCACATGACATAGAAGAGGAGGTGATGGATGACCCAGTTGTTGACCCAGATTGGCATCCATTGGGGGAAGAGGGTGCTGCTTCCAATAGCTCAGATGAGGAGCATCCACAGCAGACATCGACATCACAACAGCTGTTATCTGGCAGGTCCGGAGCACTCCAAAGACAGGTTCCAAACATCAAAAGAGTTGCTGGACAGCTTGTCCAGAGGGTCAAAAGATCACAGCATGCTAGGCCGCAAAATGTCTGCCAAAGTAGGAAGAGTGCAGTGTGGCACTTTTTGGACCAAAATCCTCATGATCAGGCCAAGGTTATCTGTAAGAAGTGCGCAAAGACCTTTAGCCGAGGGAAAAATCTGAAAAATTTGAATACCAGTTGCATGCTTAGACATTTAACCAGCATGCACTTGCAAGCGTGGACACAACACCAAACCTCAAGTGCCACATGTGCAACTGATCACAACGAAGGTAGTCAGCAACGCTACATTGTTTCCCCCACTGTAAGCCCACCGGTTAGCACAGCAGCAAATGTTGAGGTGTCGTTGCAAGGCCACAGCAGTCAGGGAATCCCACTGTTATATCAACGAAAGACTGATTCTAGGCCATCAGAAAGAACACCAACTCCATCACCATCATCAACCCTCTCTCAGTCCGCCCTGTCCACTGCTACTTCCACCATATGCAGCTCTCAAGTCCAGCTCACCCTCCCAGACACCATGAGTAGGTCAGGAAAGTACTCAGTCTCTCATCCGTGTACACTGGGTTTGAACGCCCACATTGCCAAACTAATCTCGTTTGAGATGATGCCCTTTCGGTTGGTGGAAAGCACAGCTTTCCGCGAATTCATCGCCTATGCAGTACCACGCTATGACCTACCCAGTCGCCACTTCTTCTCTCGCAAAGCCATCCCAGCCCTCCACCATCATGTGAAAGACCGCATTGTCCATGCACTCAAGCAGTCAGTGAGCGGAAAGGTGCACCTCACAACTGATGCATGGTCCAGTCGGCATGGCCAGGGCCGTTACGTGTCCATCACTGCGCACTGGGTTAATGTGGTGGATGCAGGGTCCACAGGGGACAGCGGTGGTGGGACAGTGCTGCCTAGCCCACGGTATAGGAAACAGTTGGCTGTAGGCGTTCGACCCTCCTCCTCCTCCTCCTCCAGAAGCGAAAGCTCGTCCACAGAGCGCAGTCGTACGAGCAATCCATCTGCAGCTGCCACTGTTGCACACGATGTGTCCCCCTATCGAGCAGCTAGTGGAAAGCGTCAGCAGGCTGTGTTGCAGATGATGTGTTTGGGCAACAGACACACCGCCGAGGTGCTGGCCGAGTACTTGAAGCGACAAACTGAGTCATGGCTGGGCAGTGTACATCTTGAGGCAGGCAAGGTAGTTAGTGATAATTTTGTGGCAGCCATAGCCCTTTCAAAACTCAGCCATATACCTTGCTTGGCTCACACCTTGAACCTGGTGGTGCAGTGCTTCCTCAAAAATTATCCGGAGTTAACAGCCCTGCTCCAGAAGGTGCGAAGACTGTGCGCGCACATCCGCCGGTCGCCTGTACACTCCGTTCGTATGCAGAAGCTGCAGCGATTGCTCCACCTTCCCAACCACCGCCTCATTATCGACATTGCAACAAGGTGGAACTCCACCCTGCACATGGTTGAGCGGCTGTGCGAGCAGAGGCAGGCTATAATGCATTTGTGGGAGGATACACGGCCAGGCACTTTGAGAGCAGACATGGAGTTGACAGGTGTGCAGTGGTTGAAGCTGAAAGACCTCTGTAAAGTCCTTCAGTGTTTTGAGGAATGCTCACGGCTGGTAAGCGCAGACGACGCCATCCTAAGCATGAGCATCCCACTTATGCGTCTGCTCATGCAAACTTTGACGCACCTTAAGGAGCAGGCGTCTGCAGCCAATGTTGATGAGGAGGAAGAGGAGGAGGGAATCCTTGATGACATTCAGCCATTGTCTGCTCAGGGACCTCTCCTGGACGAGGTGGAGGAAGAAGAGGAGGATGATGATGGGGATGATTACTTAGGGGAGGAGGATGCATCTCGTGGGGCAAGTGAAAATGTTGGCGTGGCAAGGTCTGGTACAGGGTTTGTGCGTGACTGGAGGGATGTGGATTTGCCAGAAAGTGCTCCTCCACCCAGCACTCGCAGTGCATCATTGACACCGGGAACATTGGCCCACATGTCAGATTATGCCTTGCAGATCCTAAAAAGGGACCCCCGCATTGCCAAAATGATGAACGATGACGACTACTGGTTGGCCAGCATCCTGGATCCATGCTATAAAGGCAAATTACAAAACATCATGCCACAGGAGAACCTTGACCTAATATTGGCTAATAAACAAGCAACTCTGGTAAATCGGTTGCTTGAGGCATTCCCAGCACACAGCAGCGGTGATGGTTCTCACACGAGCCGTACGGGCCGGGGGCAGCTTGGCAGAGGTGTTCATGGTGCACACAGCAGAAGTGGCGTTGAAGACAGGGGTTTCATGACAATGTTGTGGACTGATTTTTCAAGTACCGCTCACACAACTGGTAATACTGCATCGATGGAAAGTGACAGGAGACAGCAGTTGTCAACTATGGTTACAAACTACTTTTCCTCCCATATCGATGTTCTCCCACACAGGTCATTCCCCTTTGACTATTGGGCCACTAAACTGGACACCTGGCCTGAATTGGCACAATATGCCTTACAGGAGCTCGCTTGCCCAGCTGCAAGTGTGCTATCGGAAAGAGTCTTCAGTGCAGCTGGATCAATCCTGACAGAAAAAGGGACCCGTCCGTCATCCCAAAATGTGGATGATCTAACCTTCACTAAAATGAACCATGCATGGGTTTCCAAGGATTTTGTCTCACCTTCCCCTGATGGCACATAGGGTGACAGAAAAATGGCTTGCTTTGGTCCACCTCTTCCTGAGACTTGACCTATTTCACCTTTTGCATCAGCTGAATGTCCAACATCAACATATGCCACTTTCTAAAACTCCCTAACTGTGCTGCCTCCCCCCCCATGGCAGGGGTCACCACCTAGCGCACGACACCGTGCGAGTGCCGTTGCCCTGGACAGGTGGGTAGGCTGACTCTTGGGCACGGGCACTGGCACAGAGTCCCTCATAGTGCAATCAAGTGTCTCTGATGGTGGTGGTGCACACCCGCCGTCAGACACACTGCCGTACTATGAGGGGCCCACTGCCAGTACCGACGCCCACGAGTGGGCCCCCCTTGCTTGGGCAGGGCCCCAGCATTTGCAATCTTTACCTCTCCCTGCTCCTCCGCTGTGTAGTCTGGGCCGTCAAATCCATACTGTGCCTGACACCATCTGAGCCTGCCTCCTGATGTATAGACATATATTTTGAATGTGTACGCTATCCATACATGTTATCCGGGGATACGGTACCCTTTCTCACCTTTGTGCAATCACGTGCAAGCCACACTGGGCCTAACACCGTCTGAGCCTGCCTCCTGATGTATAGACATATATTTTGAATGTGTACGCTATCCATACATGTTATCCGGGGATACGGTACCCTTTCTCACCTTTGTGCAATCACGTGCAAGCCATACTGGGCCTAACACCATCTGAGCCTGCCTCCTGATGTATAGACTTATATTTTGAATGTGTATGCTATCCATACATGTTATCCGGGGATACGGTACCCTTTCTCACCTTTGTGCAATCACGTGCAATCCATACTGGGCCTAACACCGTCTGAGCCTGCCTCCTGATGTATAGACATATATTTTGAATGTGTACGCTATCCATACATGTTATCCGGGGATACGGTACCCTTTCTCACCTTTGTGCAATCACGTGCAATCCATACTGGGCCTAACACCGTCTGAGCCTGCCTCCTGATGTATAGACATATATTTTGAATGTGTACGCTATCCATACATGTTATCCGGAGATACAATACCCTTTCTCACCTTTGTGCAATCACGTGCAATCCATACTGGGCCTAACACCGTCTGAGCCTGCCTCCTGATGTATAGACATATATTTTGAATGTGTACGCTATCCATACATGTTATCCGGGGATACGGTACCCTTTCTCACCTTTGTGCAATCACGTGCAAGCCATACTGGGCCTAACACCGTCTGAGCCTGCCTCCTGATGTATAGACATATATTTTGAATGTGTACGCTATCCATACATGTTATCCGGGGATACGGTACCCTTTCTCACCTTTGTGCAATCATGTGCAAGCCATACTGGGCCTAACCCCGTCTGAGCCTGCCTCCTGATGTATAGACATATATTTTGAATGTGTACGCTATCCATACATGTTATCCGGGGATACGGTACCATTTCTCACCTTTGTGCAATCACGTGTAATCCATACTGGGCGTGAGAACGGCTGGGGAGCTGTTAAGCAAGCTGCAGCACCTGTGGTTTGCACACGTAAGTTTTTCATTTTTTCAGGAATGACGGTTAGGCCTAATTCCGGAACTGCGGTTGACCTGCACTTACTGGGAAATCATCGTTCATGGGTAATAATTGTAATCAGTGATCCCCATCACTAACGTTGTTCAGCGGGTTATCTGCACCTGTGAGCGACAAACGCTGGCCTTTTCAGTGTAGCGCACATGCAGCCACGGACATGTAAGGGCATGACACACCAGTTATTGGCCAATCTCATGTGCCAGAGCCTCACGTGTCCCTCTAGTAAGCCGGACTCGCACCGCGGGGCATGACGGAGTCTCGTTCGTTAACGGAATTAAGCTTGCAATGTGTGCATCTGTTCTGTAGCTGGCATGGTTGAGGTTTCCCAGGTGGAGTCGAATTTAACCGTAGGCTCCACTCCTGGTGGTGCCCTTCTGGACATTCCTTTAAGGTTCAGCTTTGCAACCATACTGCCCACGTAAAACAAACACTTTGCCTTCATGAACGCTGTTTGGAGGGTCATGACTCGTGGGAATAACGCCGCCCAATCAGTTAACCTGCTATAGAGATCCTTCGCTGCTCCCAAGCATGACATCACACTCCCTAGGAAGAAGGTAATGCCACTGTGGCGACCGTACTCCTGGTGGCGACACAAGTGCACTGATGCCCAGCCACTGCTCGATGAATCTGCTGGTACATTGACCCAGACCACTACATTCCCCTCGCACGCTACACGGCCTGAATCTGACCCTGATGAAACTCAGGTTACCCTTCCCATATACAGTTCCATCTTACACGGTGACAAAGAGGAAGCTGCAGATGAAAGTGCAGGTTCGGCCCACCCGCCATCAGACACACCACCATACTATCAGGGGCCCTGTGCCAGTGCCATCGCCAACGAGTGGGCCCCCCCTACTTGCTCAGGATCACAGCACTTGCAAGGTTGAAATACTGTGCAGTGAGATGGAAGATGGGGACGACGAGGAGTCCAGACTAGTACAGGGATTCCCTAGCGAGGAGACTTATTTGATTGTTTTCAATGTTGGGACAGCAATTTTTGGGGAGCACTATACTCTGGAGAATGATAGATGGGGCCCACCATACACTGGAACATTCCAAAGGTGGACATCAAACACTGGAGCAGCATTTACAGGGCCCATTATACACTAGAGCATTAGAAATGGGGCCCATTATGTTTGGAGCATTATTTGGGCCCATAAGACAGTGGAGCTTCATCCATGGGGACCAACATATACTGTAGCATTATGTGGAGCTCATCATATACTGTTTCAAACATTATATGGGACCAATGATTCTGTATGGAGAAATAGATGGGCCTCGTCATGAGATGTAAAAAGTGAAGTATTTTTCATTGTACTATACCGCTATTTCTCTGCCGTATCGGAGCATGATGAGTTGTGGTATGTGTTAATGGGGCGCTCTTTCGCCCAGGGCACATGAAAACCTGGAGCCAGCCCTACCCCCCCACAACTTTAGCCAAATAACCCCCATTTTTCAGTGCGCAACTTGTATTATGAAGTTAATTAAGGTTGACAAGCTTAAGTAAGAAGAATTGATGCTTTTGGCATTCAAATGGGCACTGTAGGTGTGTTTCCTGTCCTCCTCTCACTGCCGACTTTTATTCCCCATTGACTTACATTGGGTTTCGTGTTTCGGGACGACCCCGACTTTTCCCTATAATCGGCCGATCTTGCTCGACCCGACTTTTGGAAAAGTCGGGTTTCACGAAACGAAACTCGACCCTAAAAAAACAAAAGTCGCTCAACTCTAGTCCTCACCAGTGATCCAGCACGCCTCAGTGCACGTGCTCCACACTCCACAGCCAGCGTCTTTAGCGGCGCTCGTGGCAGCGACGCCACGCACTCAGTGGGCCTAGAAGGACTCTAACCCTGTGTCCTTGGGGTAGCGTTCTGTGGCCGTACACCGTGCGGTCTTTTAGCCAAGCTCTGTGAGCACAAACAGGCTCCGGCGTTTATGTTCAGCGGTAGTGCGGCTCTGTGAAGCAGCAGAGTCCACCCCCGTACACACCGGGTGACGATAACCCGCGTGTGTTTCTTATAGTATACCGCCAAATAGCATCCGCCATTACTGAGCAGCAGGTTACCACCCCTGCACGGTGGACCCCGGGCTGCGAACGCACCTTATTACCATCTTTATTATTTGGTGCATTCCGCCAGCCTTAACAATGCATTCACTATAATGAGGCAGCAGAGTTACATTGAACTCCATCTGGCCTCTGTTCAGCAAAAAACTGTGGCGGACCATGCTTTTATGCACAAATAAAAAAGACGTACAACACTGGATCACAGGCCATACAGTGTCCACAGTGTCTCCTTATAGGGAATCTTATTCCGGATCTTCTGTCTGAATCACATATTTCAGAGATTTAGGCTAAAATCAAGGTGTAAGAGCTCAACACACAGCAAAGGTTAAATGTGCGCTGAGTCTTACTGTGATCTTTGGGAGACAGAGTAAGGCCGGGTTCACACTTGCATTTGGCTGGTCTGCATAGGGTTGCATACTTCTTCCCTTAAGCTCTGCCTACACTCTGCATAGTTCCGCATGCATCCTGTGTCATCCTGCGTACCTATCTTTAACATTGGGTACGCAGGGACATGTGTTGTATGCGGATGCATCCGCATGCGTCATTTTGATGTGCCCGCCGAACGCACAAAAATGCAACTAGTTGCGCTGGGCGGGCACGTCAAAACGATGCACGCGGATGCATCTGCATACAACGCATGTCTGTTCGTACCCAATGTTAAAGATAGATAAGCAGGAAGACACAGGACGTATGCATAAGTAGGCGGGGCTTAAGGGAAGAAGTACGCAGTCCAACCAAATGCAAGTGTGAACTCGGCCTAAAAAATATCCACTAAGAATTTGTTTTATTAATTTTTAACGGCTCCTGATGCGGTATAAATGATTATACTACTCTATCCTTCAGGTTTGTGCAATTACAGTGATACCAAATTATTTTTTTATATGTTTGGCTGCTATCACACACCAAAAAAATGCTTTTCATTGCTTTTGCATCACCATATTTTGAAAGCTATAAATGTTTCCAGGTTTGGGCCCCACTCCTTGCAGTGAATGCCGAGTGTCAGCTGCTGTGCCCCGCAAAATAGTCCCTGGTACGTCCAAGGTTGGAAAGCACTTCCCTACATGATGTACTGAGTACGTCCAACGTCGGGAAGGGGTTAAATAAGGGAGCCTTGAAGAATAAGTGATCCCCAGGCTGACTGAGTACTGTATACCACAGTATATCAAGTTGAGCATCTGTTTATGCATTGAATTTTCATGTATAGATTATATAAATTTATTAGTTTTGAATTCTGTAACATTTTACTTTCATGTCTTGATAATTGCTACTTGAACACAGCATGGAAGTTTAATTTGTGTATAGTAAAACAGTTGCAATATTGTTTTAATATTTTATGGCTTGTTTTGTACATATATATATATGGTATTGTGTTTCATAAACTGTATATAACTGTTATTTGTTAATCTTTTAAACTTGTTAAAATTCTTTATTAGAATTGTTATTTGCTTGCCATTTATTGTGCATTATCCTGAAACTCCGGTACCTTATTAAATAACTTAGCTATATTTCAACATTGCAGTATTGTTTTCACACTATAAAGACCTAGTACTTGAACTTAGTAATTTAAGCCATTTATCCCTCCATCAGGAACAACTGATCTGGCAGGTGCAGCTCTTTTAGTTTCATTTCTCCCACCTCACCGTCAGGAAATCCCCCTCCCCACAATACCTTCCTGAGTTCCTGAGTTGAGTCTTCAGGTAGCGCATTCCTTGCACTTTGGATGGAGCGGAAAGCCCGCTCTGCCCAAAGCCCCAGCCCCTTCTGCAGGCACGGTGATTCCAGATGTGTTCATTGAACACATGCGATATCACCATATCGCATACATAGACCGGGTTATTTACCTTGCGGTGACTGAGCGTCTCCACAAGGTAAACAGACATGCTGCGTTCTAAAAAGAGGTGCCGCAAGTCCGGTTTTGTGGGTGTGTCACCCACGTATTAGGACGCATAGTGAAGATGGGATTTCATAAAATCCCCTCTACTATGCTGTAACATCTGTACGCAGCGTTCAATCCGCAGCAAATGCGGATATAATGCGCCACGTGGAAACTCACCCTTAATGCTTTGTGAAACCTGATATCACAGTTGTACTGCAGAGACTCAGGAGAGCAGATCTAACTGTGCAGGCTTCTCAGACACATTGTTCCTGAACACGTCACACTATATAAGGTTGGTATTTTATGTTTTTAATCATCAAAATTTAGCTTGTTTTATGAATGGATAGTGCAGTGCTTGTGGATATTTCATAGAAATAAGTAAGGTTTTCTTACAAATCAATGTGTGCTTCTCAGGCACATTGCTCCCTAACATATTATCTCTCTTGCTTCCGATTGTCTGCTAAAATGGAGAGGAAAATGTATGATTTGACAAAACCCCTTCATGTTGATGAAGTGAAGATGCTGTTAGATGATGATGATGATGATGCAGCAGGCCAAACACTGCTTGAGGATTTAGGAGAAGAAAGTGAGACTGATTCTCATGATGAGGTGGAAGTATGAGAAATTGATTCTGAAACAGTGCAAAATGGTGAGAGTGATGACAACTTAGAAGATATAGAAACATATTATATGGGAAGATTAAAAAAAAACAAATGGAGAAATAAGCCATTCATGCAAACTAAACGTAGGCAACCTCAAAACATTCTCACTCACCTTCCTGCAGTTAACCCCTTAACTCACGGGCCATTTTCCGTTTTTGCATTTTCGTTTTTTGCTCCCCTTTTTCCCAGAGCCATAACTTTTTTATTTTTTGGTCAATATGGTCATGTGAGGTCTTATTCTTTATAGAAAAAGTTGTAATTTTGACCATTTGTTTTAACATATCATGTACTGGAAAACGGGAAAAACAATTCCAAGTGTAGGGAAATTGCAAAAAAGTTTTTTCTTTTTTCTTTTACCATGTTCACTAATTGCTAAAACTGATCTGCCATTATTATTCTCCTGGTCATTACATGTCTAGGTTCTTTTTTATATGGTAAAAAAAATCAAAATTTTGGTAAAAAAAATGGCACCATTTTCCGAGACCCATAGCGTCTCCATTTTTTGTCATTTGGGGCTGGGTGAGGGCTTTTTTTGCGCACCAAGCTTTTGTTTCTATTGATACCATTTTGGTGTATATATGATACACTAAGGAACGGTGCTATACATTCTGTATGTATTGGGCATGTCCTATTCTGATCCTCAAAATTGGATGAGAACAGAACATTCTCTGACACTCACGGATCTCATTCTCAAATCTGTGATTTTCATGCATGTGTGAATGGTCCTATAAAAATTTATGAGTCCATGTGACATCTGATAAAAAAACTGGAAGTGTGGCGCCCCCAGGAGCATGGTCGCCACAGTGGCATTACCTTCCTCCAGGGAGGGTGATGCCAGGCTTGGAAGCAATGAAGGGTCTCTCTAGCAGTTAACCATGTCATGCAACACGGTTCTCATTCCAGGGAGCTCTGAACCAATACTAAGGGGAGGAGTGCTCTCTGAGGGCCAGGAGGGGAAATGGGGCAGTTAGTGTGAGGAGGCTGAAGTGTGTAGACGTGTGGAGAGAAGCTGGAGGTTGAGCTGAGGATAGAGAGCTCCCTCCCAGTGATAGCGCATGATCTGGAGCCTGGTCTCCACGGTTGTATGGCTACTGAAGGTCCTGCAACAGAAACCAGAGGAGTAGGAAGCTGTAAATGCTCTATTCCCACCTAAGACTCGGAGGCACAACAGCGACGGGTGAGCCAAGAGAGATAGAGGGCTACAGCTGTCTGCCATACAAGGTAGTTCTAAGAGAAGATAAGAAGGGGGAACTTCAGTGTTACACAGTACTGCATGTACCTCAACTAAGCGCTGAGAAGGAGACTTCACAACCTATCTGCAGAGAGAGATTCCTGAGTTGCTTCCAGGCTAGCCTGCTCCTGTGCCATCTGTAATCAGGACCCTGGACTGCATTTGCCAAGTAAAGGTAAAGAAACTGCACCCTGTTGTGTCCTTGCCTTCTTCCTACAACCTCTCCGGCACTGCTACATCCTTGTGCCATACACTGCACTCTCGTCCCCAACACCCATCTACACTGCCCTGGGACCAACAGCCCTGCCTGTGGAGGGTTATAACATCACTGCTGCACCCCACCATCTGTCCCAGAGGATCTGTCTGCAGCGTCGGCTTAACATCTTCATTGCCGAATACCACAGGTGGCGTCACAAATCATTCATAAACTTTATTCAACCACTCAACCCCTTTTCATGGGCGCCCAGGGCCACGGACTGGGTCATCGCTGCTGTGACATTCCTCTCTGAAGGACCGGCCCGGTACCAAGTACCCCACAGCCCTGGGAGGGCAACCCAGAAGCACATGACATTTCAGACAAATGTGACAATGTCAAATGTCATAATGCAATTTGCCTGGTACATGCAAAAATGATGCAATTCTTGCTCTTTGCTCTGCAAACATGTTTTTTTTCTGGTAAACCTTTAACATGTAATTCTAAATGAATATGTATCTAATGCCATCTTAGGTACCTTACAATTAAGCTTTTTCCCCTATATTTAATTTTTAATAATAGTTATTTGTTGGAAGCTGAGAGCTATTTGGTTAGAGTTTTGAAATGTGTCCACTTTTAGAGTTTTAACTTATTACATTTATGTTAAGTAAATGGGTTTTTTTTTACAGCTGATTATGTGTACACTCTTTTATTACATCCCATTGAAGGTCACTGATCACTTTTAGGGCATTGAAATTGAGAAAATTAGATATTATAGGCATTTTTCTAGCCTGCGCCTAACAAGCGCATTTCCATTGTCCCTGAAGGAGGGTTAAAACACTGTATTGTGTTCTATGTATGGCACAATAATGTTGCAATATTGCAATGTTGCAATATTATGTGCAAGTTAAGTTTCTTAACATAGTACCAAGTTGGTGTAAGCTCCCCTTTGCCACTTCCAAAGTCCGAGAAGTACACTTTATTGATAAAAAAAAGGTATGATTTAATTGCTGTACACATGGTCGGATAGAGATCTTGCATACTGGTGGTTTGTTTAAATAAAGAAGCATCTGAAACAAGTATATCAGATAAAAATAAACTAACTACCAATGAAAATATACATTACAATCAAGAGAAATTAAGAAATAATTAATTCAGGCCTTTCTTTATTTTTCTTTGGATATGGCTCTATGATATAGTTATATAGTCACATAGATTGAAAAAAGACCTAGGTCCATCAACTTCAACCTTTCTCTAACAATTAAACTTTTTGTTATTAAATTGTCTATAACTCACAATGTTATGCATAGTTACATAGGTTTAAAAAAGACCTAGGCCCAGATTATTTTGCAATAATCAATGCATATCTAAAGGAAGTTTACTTCTCATTTTTCCTGAACATGCCTGTAGGAACAAAAATACAAATAACGATACTGCAGAAAAGGGTACCACAGGCTTTTCATGATTACCCAAGATGCGTAGTTGCCAATCATATTCTTATTGAATTGCAAATCAATAATACACAGTGGTAAAACTGTTGAACACATCAGGAAAAAGATCAACTTAAACCTTATATAAAGTCATGTTCTATGAAAAAATAATTCCAGTGTTTTATTAATAAACAATTATTTGTGAATGTGATTGCAGATTATTTGTGTAAGGAAAGGGAAATGTTTTTTTTTTAAGAACTGAATCTGCAATTTTTTTTACCACCGGTTTATAACAACGCATTTATTGTGATTATCCATCCTGCTTATACAGTCATGAAACAACATTTTCACTCATTATAATAAGTACTTATGCAATACTGCAATCAGAATTCTTTTTAGAAATGCTAGGACTTTAGTGATACATGTACCAGCATTTTATACATCCGATTGAGGCTTGAAAAGAAAATACATCATTAGCTCGTATCCCATATTGATTATCCAGTGTCTGTTTTTTCTTTGATTCACGGTTAGTTATGCAACTTTTCTGCATGGTAAGTCCTTTTACATATGTGGTCAAAATTGTTGGTACCCCTCGTTTAATGACGGAAAAACCCAAAATGGTCAAAGAAATAACTTGAATCTGACAAAAGTAAAAATAAATAAAAAATCTATGAAAATTAACAAATGAAAGTCAGACATTGCTTTTCAGCCATGCTTCCACAGAATTTAAAAAAAATAAAACTCATGAAATAGGCCTGGACAGAAATGATGGTGCCCTTGAAAATAATGTAACAAAAGGGACATGTTAAATCAAGGTGTGTCCACTAATTAGCATCACAGGTGTCTACAATCTTGGAATCAGTGAGTGGGCCTGTATAGAGGTCTACAGATACTCACTGTGCTGTTTGGTGACTTGGTGTGTTTCACACTCAACATGGACCAGAGGAAGCAAAGGAAAGAGTTGTCTCAGGAGATTAGAGAGAAAATTATAGACAAACGAGTTAAAGGTAAAAGTTAGAAGACCATCTCCAAGCAGTTTGATGTTCCTGTGACTACAGTTGCACATATTATTCAGAAATTTAAGCTCCATGGGACTGTATACAACCTCCCTGGACGTTGCCGCAGGAGGAAAATTGATGACAAATCAAAGAGACGGATAATACGAATGGTAACAAAAGAGCCCAGAAAAACATCTAAAAAGATTAAAGGTGAACTTCAAGCTCAAGGAAAATGAGTGTCAGATCGCACCATCCGTCGTTGTATGAGCCAAAGTGAACTTCATGGGAGATGACCAAGGAGGACACCATTGCTGAAAAAAATCATAAAAAAGCCAGATTGCAATTTGCCAAACATTCTTCTAGGAGAATGTCCTATGGACAGATGAGACAAAAATGGAACTTTTTGGCAAGGCACATCAGCTCTATGTTCAGACAGAAAAGAATACTGTCCATAATGTGAAACATGGACGAGGCTCTGTTAAGGCCCCGTCACACTAAGCGACTTACCAGCGATCCCGACACCGATATCAAGGTGTCAGGATCGCTAGTAAGTCCCTATGTGATCGCTGGTGAGCTGTCACACAGACAGCTTCACCAGCGATCAGCACAGCGATGCGAGCGCCCGGCATCGCTTGCCATCGCTGTAAAAAATAGAATCTAAATAAAAAATATAGTTATTCTCACCTTCCGACATCCCATTCAGCCATCCTGCCTCTCTCCACGCTCCGGTCCCAGTGATCCTTTGCACGAATGACCGCGAGATGTCACGGTCTCGAGGGATAACAAAGTCTCACGGTCATTCGTGCAAAGGATCACTGGGACCGGAGCGTGGAGAGAGGCAGGATGGCTGAACGGGACGTCGGAAGGTGAGAATAACTATATTTTTTATTTTTTTAATTATTTTTTACACCTGATCGCTGGTCTCCCGCCGGTCACACGCAGCGATGCGTGCTGGCCAGCGGGAGACCAGCGACCAAAGAAATGTCCAGAGGTTTCTTCCAGCGATCAGCGATACCGGCAGGGGGGCCGCTCGCTGATCGCTGTCACATACAGCGATCTCGCTGGTGAGATCGCTGTTACGTCACAAAAGTTGTGACTCAGCAGCGATCTCGCTACCGAGATCGCTTAGTGTGACGGGGCCTTTACAGTGGGGAAAAAAAATAATCAGTCAGCCAAAAATTGTGCAATTTATCCCACTTAAAAAGATGAGAGATGCCTGTAATTGACATCATAGGTAGACCACAGCTGTGATAGTCAAAATGATAAATCAAATCCCGAAAATCACCTTGTCTGATTTAGCAAAATTTATTTTGCAAATTATGGTGAAAAATAAGTATTTAGTCACCTAAAAAAGCAAGATTTCTGGCTTTCACAGACCTGTAACTTCTTCTTTAAGAGGCTCCTCTGACCTCCACTCATTACCTGTAGCAATGCTGCCTGCTTGAACTTGTTATCAGTATAAAAAACATCTGTCCCCAACCTCAAACAGTCACACTCCAAACTCCACTATGGTGAAGACCAAAGAGCTGTTGAAAGACAACAGAAACAAAACTGTAGTCCTGCACCAGGCTGGGAAGACTGAACCTGCAATAGACATATTAAGTTAAGGATACCATCATTTCTGTCCTGTCCTATTTCATAAGTTTTATTTTTTTTAAATTCTGTGGAAGCAAGGTTGAAAAGCAATGTCTGATTTTCATTTGTTCATTTTCTTAGATTTTTTATTTATTATTAATTTTGTCATATTCAAGTTATTTCTGTTACCATTGTGGGATTTTGTCATTAAACGAGGGGTACCAATAATTTTGACCATGTGTGTGTATATATATCAAGTGTGGACCAGATATGCAGTGTATATGGGTCGCCCTGCCAGGGCTGTGGGGTACTCGGTACCGGGCCGGTCTCTCACCGGGGAATGTCACAGCAGCAGTGACCCGGTCCGTGGCCCTGGGCGCCCATGTAAAAGGGGTTAAGTGATGGAATAAAGTTTATGTGTGAATGATTCGTGACGCCACCTGTGGTGTTCGGCAATGAAGATGTTAAGCCGACGCTGCAGACAGATCCTCTGGGACAGATGGTGTGGGGCAGCAATGATGTTGTGGCCCTCCACAGGTAGGGCAGTAGTCCCAGGGCAGAGTAGGTGGAGAGATAGGGGAGAGACGTAGATGGTGCAGTGTCAGGCACAGAGATGTAGTAGTGCTGAGGGTGTTGGAGGAAGAAGGCAAGGACACAACAGGGTGCAGTTTCTTTACCTTTGCTTTGCTTGGCAAACGTAGTCCAGAGTCCAGATTACAGATAGCACAGGAGCTGGCTAGCCTGGAAGCAACTTAGGAGTCTCTCTATGCAGATGGGTTGTGTAGTCTCCTTCCTAGCACTTAGTTTTAGGTACTTGCAGTACTATGTTACACTGAAGTTCCACTTGCTTATTCTCTTTAGAACTCCCTCGAATGGCAGACAGCTGTAGCCTTCCTCTTCTGGCTCACACGTCGCTGTTGTGCCTCCGAGTCTTATGTGGGAATAGAGCATTTACAGCTTCCTATTCCTCGGGTTTCTGTTGCAGGACCATCAGTGTCCGTACAGCCTTGGAGACCGGGCTCCAGATCGTGCGCTATAGCTGGGAATGAGCCTGAACTCTCTGCTCAATCTCCCAGCTCTTCTCCTCCACGTCCACACATGTTGCCCTCCTCACACGAACTCCTCACTCTCCCTTCCTGGCCCCCAGAGAGTAGTTCCTCCCCCAGTTTTGGTTCAGAGCTCCCTCTGCTGACCTGGAATGGAAACTGTGTTGTCTGTTGTGGTTAACTGCTAGAGAGATCCTTTATTGCTTCCAAGCATGACATCACACTCCCTATGAGGAAGGCAATGCCACTGTGGAGACCATACTCCTGAGGGCGCCACATATACTGTTTCTTAAAAGTAAAATGGTCTTGAACAAAGGGAATTCACCTCTAACTAGGTCCTGCTTCAAGGGTCTCAGATTCTCTGTACTCATGCACTGTCCTCAAGCGTTATTGCTCCTTTGTCTAGATCCTGCATTTCAAGGTTTCATCAATATACCTGGACCCCACTCTTGTGCAGCAAACCCCCATATTCCTCCAGGGTCATCTACAGTGAGGAAAAAAAGTATTTAGTCAGCCACCAATTGTGGAAGTTCTCTCACTTATAAACATGAGAGAGGCCTGTAATTGACATCATAGGTAGACCACGACTATGAGAATCAAAATGAGAAAACAAATCCAGAAAATCACCTTGTCTGATTTGGCAAGATTTATTTTGCAAATTATGGTGGAAAATAAGTATTTGGCCACCTAAAACCAAACAAGATTTCTGGCTCTCAAAGACGTGTACATGGAAGAATGAATGGGGCCATGTATCATGAGATTTTGAGTGCAAACCTCCTTCCATCAGCAAGGGCATTGAAGCTGAAACGTGGATGGGGTCTGTTATGCATCGAGATCCCGCTGCTGCACAGGGGGAATCTCAAGCCATGTCCTCTGTGGTCTCCCATTCTTCTTCAGCTGTAGATGATCCTGCTCAACAGAGACATCGGTCCCAGCATCTTGCTCAGGCCAATGCTATGCGTTTGGTTGTTGCTTCTGCCCCAGGTTCAGCTATAGCAACCAGCATTAGTCAACAGCGAGCAGATGCTCCTGGGATTAAGTCCTGTTTTTCTCCATTTGAGCATGCCTGTGAGATGACCGCTCATTGGTGGTCAGAGGTCACATGCTCAGGTCCTCAAGCAGCTCAGATTGGGCCATCAGCAAGGTCATCGAAGGCTGTGGCTATAAAAGGATTCCGTGGCCGCACGGTTGTATAGACATATGGTGTGTGTATTGTATGCACGTATGATTGTCTCTGGTGAATGACTCATTATGAAACCCCTACCCTTGGTACGCATTTGTTGATCAGCCTTGACATGTATTGCCTTGGCTGATAGTGCAGGTAGGAGACAGAGTCAGGGCCTAGCTTCAGCGCCAAGCAGTGGCTTTGCCTGTACGCAACTGTTCACTTGGTCATCACTCAACAGTAGCCAGAGTCCATTAGTGGAATTCGCAGGTGCGACGCCATGTGCCTAGTGGGTCTAGAGAGGCTCTTACCCTGCGTCCTTGGGGCAGAGTCTTGAGACCGTACACTAGCACTGACACAGATGTGCCCTGTGACAGTTAACTGTTCGGCATCTGTGTTATGCGGTATTGTGGCTCTGTGAAGCAACAGAGCCCATCACTACTACATACTGGCTGGCGTTTAACCCACGTGTGTCCAGTGCGATACCGCCATTTAGTGTCCGCCATTACCGAGCAGCAGTTAACATCTTTGCACGGTGGATCCCGGGCTGTGAGTGCACCTAATTACCATCATCATAAGAAGTGTCTTACCTCTGTACAAATTTGCTCCGCTAGTCTGGAGGGTCTGCCGGCTTACCTGAAAGGCTTCGGAGATGTGTTCTCAGAGGAATAGGCTGAGATATTACCGCCCCATCGTCCTTATGATTGTGCTTTAAATATTATTCCTAATGCCAAATTGCCTAAAGCAAAGTATAATTTGTTGGGACCTGAACAGACCGAAAGAATATAATAGTGAAAGTTTACGGAAGGGTCATATCCATCCTTCCTCCTCGCCTGTAACTGATGGGTTCTTTTTTGTGAAAAAGAAAGATAGTGGCCTCCGTTCTTGCCTCGATTTCCGTGAGCTGAACAAAATTAGAGGTAAGAATACTTACGCCCTTCCACTTCCCCAATCTATATAATCAGCTTATTGGGGCTAAATGGTTTTCTAAGCATGACTTTAGAGGGGCATATAATCTGATACGTATCCGAGAGGATGATGAGTGGAAAATGGTGTTTTTAAATCTTGTCATGCCTTTTGGCTTAATCAATGCACCTGCAGTCTTTCAGAACTTTATGAATTACATTTTCTCTGATATTATTGGAAGATTTATTGTGGTATATCTGGATGACATTCTAATTTTTTCACCTGATCTGAATTCTCACTATGAGCACGTTTGATTTGTTTTTCAGAAACTTAAGGAAAATTCTTTGTTTGCTAAATTGGATAAATGTACTTTTTCTGTTCAGGAAATATCGCTTCTGGAGTTCATTGTGTCTGTTGAAGGATTTAAAATGGACCCTGGGAAGTTGCTGGCAATAATTGATTGGGTTCAACTGTGTGATCTGAAAGCATTACAATGATTCTTAGGGTTTGCTAATTACTCTAAAATGATTACTAAGGGTTTTTCTCAGATAGTGAAACTCCATACTGACCTCACATGAAAGGGGGTGAATCTTAAGGTTTGGTCGTTGGATGCTGTTGGAGCCTTTAATAAATTAAAGGAGTGCTTCGTATCCGCTCCAGTGTTGATTCAACCTGATCTCCAGAAACCGTTCATTGTAGAGGTGGATGCATCAGAAGTTGGGGTGTGAGCTGTTTTGTCTCAAGGTTCCAAAACTCTGACCAACTTGCATCCATGTGCATTCTTCTCCAGGAAATTTTCATCTGTTGAAAGAAATTATGATGTGAGCAATCGTGAGTTGCTCGCGGTCAAATTAGCTTTTGAAGAATGGAGACATTTTTTGGAGGGAGCTATTCATCCTGTTACTGTGGTGACAGATCATAAAAATTTAGCCTATATTGAATCTGCTAAATGTTCAACCCATAGACAGGCCAGATGGTCGTTATTTTTCTCTAGATTCAATTTTTCCATCACGTTGAGACCGGGGTCTAAGAATATTAGGGCTGATGCTTTGTCACGCAGCCTTGATTCTGTTTCTCCCCCAGAACCTCCATCCTTCATTCTTCTTCTAGGAATTGTGATTTTTATGATATCCTCAGAATTGAAAGCTGAAATTCGTGAGGTCCTACAGCTGGCCCCATCCCCTACTTCGGAATTTAAATTATTTGTGCCTGTGTATCTAAGGCTAATTTCACACTTGCTTTTTTTTGCAGCGCGTTTTTAGCGCAAAAAAACGCATAGAAAAAACGCATACAAATGCATACAAACGCTGCGTTTTTTTCAAGCATTTTTATGCGCATGCAGGAAAAAAACGCATCGTTTTTATGCGTTTGCATGCGTTTTTAGTGCGTTTGCGTTTTTTTACAGATTTTTGGACAACCCCCAAAAAAGAAAAAAAAAAACATTCAACAACAAACAACACCAATGGGACATCAATGTCGGTGTGGTATGTTAATATATAGACCCTGTCTACAGTATTCTTCAGATTTGCTTGATTCTTCTCGTGTCAACATGGATCTGCGCTGGAAGAGTTTTCACTTCAACTTGGATTTGGACATCGCGATGGCTCAGGCGTATGCAGTAGCTTGCCATGAACAAAGGAAGAGAGAGAGGCAGCAAAGACGGCAGCGGCAGCGTTTGTGGATACATCCGATTGTTGAACTCCGGGAGAGCCGTGGGGCATACCACACCCTCTACAGTGAGCTACAGGCAAACCCGGAGAAATTTACAGATTATATCCGGATGTCCCAAGAAAGCTTCAGGGATTTGCTTGCTCGTGTCCAACAATCCATCTGGAGACAGGACACACAGCTCCGTCGTGCCATTCCACCTGAGGAACGGCTACTGGTGACATTACGGTACGTAATATTTAAAAACCAAGGGGTGCGGTCTGATGGTTTTTTTTTAATTTAGTATTCAAAACCTTGGGTAATTAGTTTTCGTGAACGTACTAATATTTTATTTTATAGTTTTTTAAAATAATATACATAAATATTAATTTTACTTCTTTGTCTATTCACAGATTCCTGGAGACTGGAGAAACCCTATCTTCACTACACTTCCAGTACCGTATTGGAATCTCTACCTTGTCTGGAATTGTTGCTTACACCTGCCGGGCTCTCTAGAATGTTCTTTGTCCAGAATTTATGCCCCTGCCCACCGCTGAAAAGTGGATGGAAATTGCTGACAAATTCTGGACAGTATGCAATTTCCCCAACTGTTTGGGAGCTGTTGATGGTAAACACATACGGATCATCAAACCCAAAAGAACAGCATCTGAGTACTATAATTACAAAAAGTACTTTTCAATAGTACTCATGGCCATTGCGGATGCTGGATGTATGTTTGTAGCAGTGGACATTGGAGCATTTGGCCGTGGTAATGACTCACAGGCTTTTAAAAACTCAGACATGGGCCGGAGGTTGTATGGCAACCAATTTAATTTCCCTGTGCCACGGCCTCTTCCTCACACCGAAGCTCCGCCACTGCCCTTTGTAATGGTTGGGGATGAGGCTTTTCAAATGTGCGCAAACTTACTGAAACCCTACTCCAGCCGGGACTTGGACCACACCAAAAAAATATTTAATTACAGTCTGACCAGGGCCAGAAGAACTGTCGAGTGTGCTTTTGGGATTCTTGTCTCCAGATGGCGAATTCTCGGCACGGCCATTACTCTTAAACTTGAAACAGTCGATGAAGTGGTGAAGGCCTGTGTGGTTCTACATAATTTTGTGATGGCTAAAGAGCACCCGACCTTTGAGCTGGACGATGATGCTCCTATCCCATTGCCTGAATTCACTCAGCACCCTCTCAGGTCATCCGTTGAAGTTGGCCAAATGAGGGACCAATTTGCGGCCTACTTTATTTCTGATGTAGGACGGGTGCACTGGCAAGATGAAATGTTGTAAGAATGTTTTCGTTTGTTTATGGTAATAAAAAACCTTATTTGATACCATTACTGAGTGCACTATATTTTTTACACTCCAATTAAATAAAAAACTTCCCATGTATACCGGTGAATTTTTTGATGTTCTCACACCTGGGCAGGTAAATACACATATGAGTTAAAATGCAGCATTGCTAGTCTGCGTGAAATATATTGGAACGTAAGCAAAGCTGCATGTTAAATATGATGTGTATTAACCAGGCCATGATTGATAAATAGTTATGATTATGACTTTTGAGTGACGTTGGTAGGATCGGGTTTAAGGAAACCAAATTTTTTCAAAAGAAAATTGTCCAACTAGTTTAAAAAAAAGGATGTGATTCGTTCAAAACCCAACCCCAATGCAAGTCAAAGTGGAATAAAAGTCAGCATTGAGTGGATGAATGTAATCAGCTCAATTCCAACTTTTATTTAACATTAACTAAAATTGTGGTAGTGTTTAGAAAGAAAATTATTTTTTTAGAAAGAAACTTATTTTTTTATACAAGTTTCACCACAAGTTTCACCAGTTTGTTTTTCAGGAAACCAGATCCTAGTCGGTAAAACTCGAGTTATTATACTAGGCCTTGGTATGACTATACTAGGCTTTTGTATTGAACATATGTTCAATACAAAGGCCTAGTATAGTCATATGACTAGACTACGCCTTTGTATTGAACATATGTTAGATACAAAGACCTAGTACAGTCATATGACTATACCTTGGTTTTTAACATATACGTGTATTTACCCATCAGTGTGTGTGAGCGGCGCCAAAAACATTAATCAAACTTTGTAATGGTGAACCACAAATGTAAATCTATTTTTAACCACAAAAATATAAAAATACTTTATTTTTTTCGGCGTTTGGGGGCAGATGGTTGCAATTTGGGGGTGTGCAGGGAAGATGCAACACTTGCAGTTGAAGACGGTGTTTGAGGGGAAGGGGCAACAAAACTTGTGGGGGAAGGTAGTCCAGTTAAGGGAATTAAACTAGGAACACTTGGAGGAGAGGAAATAGGTTCAGGAACATTTGTTCAAAGTGCATGTTGCCGTAGGCTTGTCTGCCTGGACCTACTTTGCCCCAATGCCCGCCTTGATTGATTTTGCCTCGAACTTGGGGCAAATATTGAATGGAGGTCCCCCGTCTGCTGCTGTGGCTGCTGCTTCTGTGGCTGCTGCTTCTGTGGCTGCTGCTGCTGCTGCTGTGGCTGCTGCTGCGGTGGCTGTTGCTGCTGTGGCTGCTGCTGCGGTGGCTGTTGCTGCTGTGGCTGCTGCTGATGCTGTGGCTGCTGCTGTGGTGGCTGTTGCTGCTGTGGCTGCTGCTGATGCTGCTGATGCTCCTGATGCTCTTGGTTGGCAGTGCTCGTCCTTGCAGGAGGACTGGTGGCGGCAGTGATGGTCCAGGTTTGCGGAGTGGTGGTGGCAGGTCTACTACATGTTGTTGTAGCGGCAGGGCTGTTCCACGTTTGCCTAGTGGTGGCTGAGCTCCACGCATGCAAGGGGGTGGCGGTGGTGCTCCAGACAGGAGCAGCACTTGCCATGGTGGTGTTGGTGATGTGACCAGCTGCACTCAGACTTGTGGTGGTGTAACGGTGGGTGTCCTGGCTTTGAATAGAGGTGTCCGTGCAATGGTATGCAGCACAAGTCGGTAGTGAGGTGAAGCGAGTCAATGGTGGCACAGGTGGAAATGACGCCACTGACTGCTGACCGTACCGATTATGCTGCATACCCTGCAAGAAAGCATTGTTGCAGGCCTGCAGCACATTCAGCTGTTGCTCAGGACTAAGGTGTTCCGCCATGCCCTTTTCAATCTTACTAAAAAAATGGTGCGCTGGTCTGTTGAGGTCGGCCTCCAGACGGTCACGGCGCTGTTCGACAGAATTGAAGCGGTGTTCAAAGTGGTTAAAACCACGTTCCATAAGTGCAAAACCGCTTTCAACTCTGTCGGACAGCGACTTGAGGCTGGCATTAAAGGCCTCGCTCAAGTGCATAAACTCGGGCAAGACATTCCTGTCCAAGGCCCTCTGCCGCTGGCGGGTAGTGCCCGCATAACCAGTGGCAGAGACCTGGGACAGGGGAACACCTGATGGCCCAGCTTCTTGGTCACCAGCTGTGTGTGTGTGGCTCACCTGCAAGGTGCTTCCTGGCTGTCGGATGGCTGGGACAGGTCAGAGGACGTCCGAGGAAGGACCGCTCCAGGGCCAGGTTGTAGGGTGCTGCTCCAGGTGCTGTGGAAGAAAGGAAAATCATTACTACCATGCCTTTACAAGAAGCATCAGCTGTGGATTAGAAAAACACAGATTAATAAAAATAAAACCCCAAAATTTTGAATACTTACGATCTTGTGGCAAGGACCGGTCTTAGGAACTGCAACGCGTGATAGTGACGGTATCTAGTTCTGGTCCTTGACGCAGATCCACTGCGAACCTTGCCCTCAGCACAAACATCACTGTTGAAGCGGTCCTTGATCGAACACCAATGTGTTCGGACTTTGTCCACTATTGGAAAAAAATAAACAGTGACATCAAGGACAACAGTCACTGCGGCACAATACAGCAATACAATACTCAAAGCAGTCACTGTAGAGCCCGATGACACTGTTGGGTTTCCTGCTAGAATATATCTAGCACGAAACCCAACAGTGTCATCAAGGACAACAGTCACTGCGGCACAATACAGCAATACAATACTCAAAGCAGTCACTGTAGAGCCTGATGACACTGTTGGGTTTCCTGCTAGAATATATCTAGCACGAAACCCAACAGTGCCATCAAGGACAACAGTCACTGCGGCACAATACAGCAATACAATACTCAAAGCAGTCACTGTGGAGCCCGATGACACTGTTGGGTTTCCTGCTAGAATATATCTAGCATGAAACCCAACAGTGCCATCAAGGACAACAGTCATTGCGGCACAATACAGCAATACAATACTAAAAGCAGTCTCTGTAGAGCCCGATGACACTGTTGGGTTTCCTGCTAGAATATATCTAGCACGAAACCCAACAGTGCCATCAAGGACAACAGTCACTGCGGCACAATACATAGCAGGGAAATACTTACTAAACGCCTTTTTGGAGGATGCTGTGGCGCTGTCCCAGCCATCCATCAACGCTGCGGCCACCTCATTCCATAGCCGCCGTGTCACCACATTGTCCTTGTACAGCCGGTCACGGCTGTCCCACAACGGGGCACGCTCCTGGACCAGGCTGATGAGCTGCTCATTATCCAGGTAGACGTCTTCATCCCGTTGTGGAACCTAGACAAAACACATTCATTAGAATCAAATTTAAATTGAATAAAAAGTTAAAAAAATACAGAAAAGATGAAAAATAGAAGATAAAAAATAAAGAACATTTCAAATCATTTCATACATACATTCCGTATCACCACCGTGACTTGGCTTTCACTGCTCCTGCTCTTTCCCTCAGTAGTCCTGTCCGCAGAAGATGATGATGATGTCTTAAAAAAAATAAAAACAAGCGTAAGAGATTTGGAGTAGCAGCAGATATACTTACCAGATGCACGAAAATAATCACCTCACGGTCTGCTTGCGCCAATTCCTGCCGCGATGGGGAATATTCTGATTCCGAAGACATGCTGCATGTAAAAATAATAAAAATCATTAGTACATACACAATTGAAAAGGACAGGCATACGATGTAATAATACTCACATTCTTGACGCTGATAGAAGATGGGTTTGTTGGTGAATGTCTGCTCTCCAATCTGTCACTGTAGTTGTGGTACAGTGTTGGCAGACACCTCCTTTATATAGACTTTTTTTTTGGACTTTAGAATTTTATAACTTGTCTAAATAGTGGACACCACAAAAAAAACGCAGCGCTAAAAAAACGCATTCATGCACATGCCAGTGCGCACGTATGCGCATCCATAGGTCATAATGGCCTTTTTTAGCGCAAAACGTGTGCATACGTGCGCATGCGCTTTTTTGAAGTGGTTGGGCGGACAAAAAATGCAACATGTAGCGTCTGGAAAATAAAATCGCACACCACAAAAAAACACAGAGCACGAAAAACGCATACGTGCGCGCCCATGTTAAATATAGGGGGAAAAAGCGCATGCGCACGTATGCGTTTTTTTCAAGCGCAAAAAAACGCAAATGTGAAACCAGCCTAAGATTACGTCTATTGCAGGAATTTCATGACTCTGTCTTAAGTGGTCACCTGGGAGTCACTGTTACACTGAAAGCTATTGCTAGACTCTTTTCATGGCCATCCATGCTTAACGATGTTTAGGCATTTATATCCGCTTGTGAGATTTGTGCACGCGCTAAAGCCTGTCATAGCCGATCGCCCGGGAAATTGGCTCCATTGCCTATTCCAGAAAGACCATGGACTCATTTGTCCATGGAATTCATTACAGATTTGCATTTATCTGGTGGAAAAAAATGGTTATTTGGGTGGTGGTTGACTGATTCAGTAAACAAGCTCACTTTGTTCCATTATCAGGGTTACCTAATGGCCTAATTACTAGAGATGAGCGACTTTTCCTTTTTTCGGGTCGAGTCAGATTTCATGAAACCCGACTTTCGCAAAAGTCGGGTTGAACGAAATCGGCCGACTATAAGGAAAAGTCGGAGGCCGACTGAAACACGAAACACAATGCAAGTCAATGGGGAAGCAAAGTCGGCAGGGAGTGGAGGACAGTAAACACAACTACAGTGCCCATTTCAATGACAAAAACATCAATTCTTATTACTGAAGCTTGTCAACCTTAATTTACTTCACAATAATAGTTACGCATTGAAAACTGGGGGTTATTTGGCTAAAGTTGTGGGGGGGGTAGGGCTGGCTCCAGGCTTCCGTGTGCCCTGGGCCAAAGAGTGTCAGTACGCCCCTTTAACACATACCACAACTCATGATGCTCCGATGCGACACAGAAAAATAGGTATAGTACAATGACAAATACTTCACTGCTTACATGACATGACTGATCTATTTTAAATTGTACAATAGCTCAAAAACAGGACAGTATATTACTCCATACAGTATTATGGCCACCACACTGTGTGCCATACAGAATAATGAGTCCCATATATTTCTCCATACAGAATAATTGGTCACTCACATATAACGTTCCATACAGTATATGATGAGCTCCACATAATGCTCCAGTATATGATGGGCCTCATGGATGATGCTCCAGTGTAATACGGGCCCTAATAATGCTCCATACAGTATATAATGGGCCCCATTTCTAATGCTCCAGTGTTTAATGGGCCCCGTAAATGCTTCTCCAATGTCTGATGTCCCCAATCTGGAATGCTCCAGTATATGATGGGCCTTATGGATGATGCTCCAGTGTATGATGGGCCCTAATAATGCTCCATATATAATGGGCCCCATTTTTAATGCTCCACTGTATAATGTGCCCCATAGATGCTGCTCCAGTGTCTGATCTGCCACATTTAAAATGCTCCAGTATATCATGGGCCCCATGGACGATGCTCCAGTGTGTTACGGGCCCAAATAATGCTCCATATATAATGGGCTCCATTTCTAATGCTCCAGTGTATAATGGGCCCTGTAAATGCTGCTCCAGTGTCTGATGTCCCCAATCTGGAATGCTCCAGTGTATGATGGGCCTCATGGATGATGCTCCAGTGTATGATGGGCCCTAATAATGCTCCATATATAATGGGCCCCATTTCTAATGCTCCAGTGTGTAATAGGCCCCGTAAATGCTGCTCCAGTGTCTGATGTCCCCCATTTGGAATGCTCCAGTATATGATGAGCCCCATTTTTAATTAACCCAGGCATGGTATGTGAAAAGAGCTCCATGGAGTAATCTGAAGTGTGTGCTGCCGCATCCTTCACCTTTGGGGTGGGTGAAGGACACAAGGAAAGGGGTTGCTCCTGACCAGAAGCCTGCACTTACGACTCAGTGATTGCATTTTTTTAAACTTCAGAAGAGGAGGCGATAGATTTGGAGGCTGTTTCAGCAATGTAAGGCAAAAACAGTTCCTGATGCTCTGGCTTTTAAAGCAGTCTACCTACTCCCAGAAAACGGAGCCTTACAGGACTTCCAGAGCTACACCATGATGCAGGCTCAACACCTCCTGCCTTAGCTGCTATTGTGTTTTTGGCACTGCCAGCAGATGCACCACCTCCACCATCAGAACCAGGTGGCCCCCCATGCCCACGTCTGCATCCTCTTCCACCATACTTCCTCATGTTTTGGAAAATGGACTCAAAATACCAGCAGATATATGGTACTGTGTCAGAAGCGTACAGCTCTAAACAGTCTAGGGATAACAGTAAATCTACGTATATATTTCATGAGTCATACACAGACGCTCACAGGCTCAGTATGGATTACCCAATAAATAAAAAGTTGAAAAAGGGTACAGTATCACAAGATACAAGGTATATATAGTATAGTGTAAACATTCTGAATCTCCGTATACATTTCAGGAGGCAAACACAAACGCTCTCAGGCCCAGTATGGATTACACAAGAATATGAAAAGCTGTAAATGGGTAATGTAACACAAGCATACAGCTCTATACAGTGTTGGGGTAATCTTACAGGCTCCTAATATATTGCCGGAGTAACAGACAGATGTTCACAAGCTCATTATGGATTACACCAGAATCTAAATAGCTAAAAAGGTTACTGGATCAGAAGCGTACAGCTGTATACAGTGTTGGCCAAATTTGAAATCTTGGTATATATTTCCGGAGTCACCCTCAGACGCTCACTCAGTCTGGGTTTGTCCATAATAAAAAATATTGTAAAAAAGGTACTGGATAACAAGATAGCAAGTATATATATTATAGGGTACAATTGAAATCTCTGTATACATAGTCCTGTAGTCACTCTTAGACGCTTAGGCTAGTTTCACACTAGCGTTTTGGAGCGCAGCGACGGCCTGCGCAGGGCCGCCGCTAAGCCCCGCCCCCTGCGGCGCCCCCGCCGGTAGCTCCGCCCACCGGTGCATGACGCTGCATGCGCCCTGCGTCCCCTATCTTTATCACAGGGGGCGCAGGCCATGCGCAGTATGAGTTTGGCGGCGCATGCGTCCTTTTGACGGTGCGCCGACCTGCGCCAAACGCAACCTGCTGCATTTTGGTTGCATCGGCGCACCGTCAAAAAGGCGCATGCGCCGCCAAACGCATACTGCGCACGGCCTGCGCCCCCTGTGATAAAGATAGGGGACGCAGGGCGCATGCAGCGTCATGCGCCGGTGGGTGGAGCTACCGGCGGGGGCACGGCAGGGGGCGGGGCTTAGCGGCAGCCGTGCGCAGGCCGTCGCTGCGCTCCAAAACGCTAGTGTGAAACTAGCCTTACTCAGTATGGATTTAACCGTAATTCTAAATGTTCGAAAAAAGGTACTGTATAACAAGATACAAGCTGTATCGAGTATAGGGTAAAAATTGGTATCTCCCATTCACCGTATATATAGAAGGCATAAACCACACACGCTCACTCAATATGGATGATACCGTAATACAAAATTTTGAACAAAGGTACTGTATCAGCACATGCCGGGTGTATCCAGTCTAGGGGTAATTGTAAATTTCTGTCTATACTTCCGGTGTCAGACACAGACACTCACAGGCTCAGTGTGTATTACACCAGATTTTAAAAAGTAGAAAAAGGGAAAGGTAGTTGAAGCGTACACCAGTATACAGTGTTGTGGTACTTTTAAATCTTTGCATATATTTCAATCTCAGTAAGCCAGTCCAGACTCTCCGCTACTGGAAACTACATGGATACAAATACAGACGGAAAGTCGAGTGTTAGCAGAAATTTTGGAATTACTCATCGCGGGAAAACCTCCCGGTAGAAGTTGCAGAGGCAATGCAGACCCTCAATTACTGTGTCTGTGGAGACAGCGAAAACGGTTCTTTGTGATGAAAGGATTGCTTTATCGCAGTAGCATGAATAACATCACTGTTACTCGTCTCCATCAAATTGTGATCACAGGGAGAGATGTAGACATGGTCCTCACTGCCTATCATGATGTGTCTGGTCATTTTGGAGTGCAAAAGACAGAAGCCACAGGCCGTAGGCGATTCTATTGGATTGGCATGAGAGGAGACATTGAAAAATTGTGGCAGGAATGTAACATGTCTGTGACTATCACAACTGTGAAAGGTGATCATAAAGCACCACTGCATCCGCTTGTAAGTTGACGTCCATTACAAATGGTAGCCATTGATCATCTGAGGGTAGAGGCCAGCAGGACAGGCCATAGCTACATCTTAACCATTATCGACCAATACACCAAATTTCTAGTGGCCGTCCCTGTGAAGGATTTAACTGCCAGTCTACACAGCGGTGGAGCAGAGAGAGGTAAATAATGCAACTTGCAAGTGCTGTGGCCATGACCAAGCAGTGGGGGCACACTCGTGGTCGACTGTACTGGCACAGGGCCCCTCATAGTACGCTGGTGTGTCTGACGGCGAGAGGCCCCCCCACCGTCAGAGACACTATATTGTACTATGAGGGGCCCTGTGCCAGTGCCGTCGGCCATCAGTGAGCCCATCCACCTGTTCAGAGCAACGGCACTTGCCCGGATGTGCCAGGTGTTGACCCCAGCCATTGGGATGTGAGCAGTCCACTTAGGGAGGTTTAAAAAATGGCATATGTTGATGTGTTGGCTGAACATTCAGCTGCTGCAAAGGGTGGAATTGGGCAAGTTCGAGGAAGGGGAGGACAAAAGCAAGGCAGTTTTCTGGCAACCCATGTGTCATCAGGGGAAGGTGGGACAAAATCCTTTGAAACCCATGCATGGTTCATTTTAATGAATGTTAGATCATCAACATTTTGGGTAGACAGATGGGTGCTTTTTTCTGTCAGAATTGATCCAGCAGCACTGACGACTCTTTCAGATAACAAACTAGCAGCAGGGCAAGCGAGCTCCTGTAAGGCATATTGTGCCAATTCAGGCCAGGTGTCCAGTTTAGAGGCCCAATAGTCAAAGGGGATTGACTTGTGAGGGAGAACATTGATATGGGAGGAGAAGTAGTTTGTAACCATAGTTGACAACTGCTGTCTCCTGTCACTTTTAATTGATGCAGTATTAGCAGTCGTGTGAGCGGTACTTGAGAAATCATTCCACAACATTGTCATTAAACCTCTGTCTCCAACGCCACTTCGGCTGTGTGCACCACGAACACCTCTTCCATTGTACCCACTATGGCTCGTGGGAGAACCAGCACTGCTGCTGTGTGCTGGGAAAGCCTCAAATAAACGTTTTACCAGAGTTGCTTGTTTGTTAGCCAATATTATCTCTAGGTTCTCCTGTGGCATGATGTTGTGTAATTTGCCTTTGTAGCGTGGATCGAGGATGCTGGCCAGCCAGTAGTCGTCATCGCTCATCATTTTTGAAATGCGGGGGTCCCTTTTTAGGATCCGCAAGGCATAATTGCACATGTGGGCCAATGCTCAAGGTGTCAATGTTGCACTGCCACTGCTGGGTGGAGGAGCACTTTCTGGCAAATCCACATCCCTACAGTCACGCACAAACACTGTACCTGACCTTGGAACACCAACATTTTCTCTTGCCCCCTGAAAAGCATCCTCCTGCCCAAAATAATTATCCTCCTCATCCTCCTCCTCCTCCTCCTCCTCTTCCTCTTCTTCCTCCACCTCGTCCAGGACAGTTCCCTGACCAGACAATGGCTGACTGTCATCAAGGCTTCCCTCCTCCTCCTTCTCCGCTGAAGACACCTGATCCTTAATATGTGTCAAACTTTGCATGAGCAGATGCATATGTGGGATGCTCATGCTTACCATGGCGTCGTGTGCGCATACCAGCCGTGTGCATTCCTTAAAACACTGAAGGACTTTACAGAGGTCTTTCAGCTTTGACCAATGCACACCCGATAATTCCATGTCTTCCCTCAAACTGCATGCCCGTGTATCCTCCCACAAATGCATTACAGCCTGCCTCTGTTCGCACAGCCTCTCAACCAAGTGCAGGTTGGAGTTTCACCTTGTTGCAAGGTCTATGATTAGGCGGTGCTAGGGGAGGTGGAGCAATCACTGAAGCTTCTGCATACGAGTGGAGTGGACGTTTGAGCGACAGATGTGCGAGCACAGTCTTCGCACCTTATGTAGCAGGGATGTTAACTTCGGATAATTATTAAGGAAGCACTGCACCACCAGGTTCAAAGGGTGAGCCAGGCAAGGTATGTGTGTGAGTTTTGCATGGGCTATGGCTGCCACAAAATTACGGCCGTTATCACTGACTGCCTTGCCTGCCTCAAGATGTAGACCGCCCAGCCATGACTCTGTTTGTCACTGCAAGTAGTCGGCCAGTACCTCCGCGGTGTTTCTGTTGTCACCCAAAGACATCATCTTTAACAGCCTGCTGATGCTTACCACTAGCTGTTCGATAGTGGGACACCTCGTCTGCAACACTGGCAGCTGTGGATGGAGTGCTCGTGCGACTGCGCTCTGTGGACGAGTTTTCGCTGATGGAGGAGGAGGAGGGTTGAAAGCCTACAGCAAACTGTTTCCTATAGCGTGGGCTAGGCAGCACTGTTCCACCGCCGCTGTCCCCTGTGGAGTCTGCATCCACCACATTAACCCAGTGCGCAGTGATGGACACGTAATGGCCCTGGATATGTCTACTGGTCCATGCATCTGTTGTGAGGTGCACCTTTCCACTCACTGACTGTTTTAGTGCATGGACAATGCGGTCTTTCAAATGCACGTGGAGGGCAGGGATGGCTTTTCGAGAAAAGAAGTGCCGACTGGGTAGGTCATAGCGTGGGACAGCATAGGCCATGAGGTCGCGGAAAGCTTCACTTTCAACCAAGTGGTAGGTCATCATCTCTAATGAGATTAGTTTTGCAATGTAGGCGTTCAAACACAGAGTACGCGGATGAGAGGATGAGTACTTTCTTGTCCTACTCAGAGTGTCTGGTAGGGTGAGCTGGACTGGAGAGCTGCATATGGGGGAAGTAGTGTTTGACCGGATGGAGTGAGAGGGGGTTGGTGATGGTATTGGTGTTGATGGCCTAGATTCAGTGTTGTGTTGCAAAACCATTGTGATTCCCTGAGTGCTTTGGCTTTGCGACGACACCTCCACATTTAGTGCCGGTGGTGTGCTTAACGGTGGCGGTGGTCTTACAGTGGGGGAAGTGATGGAGCGTTGCTGGCTACCTTCAGTCGGAGTAGGTGCACATGTGCTACCTGAGGTTTTGTAGTCCATCAACGCTTGCAAGTGCATGTTGATTAAATGTCTAAACATGCAACTGGTATTCAAATTTCTGAGTTGTTTACCTCGGCTAAAGGTCTGTCCGCACTTCTTACAGGTAACCTTTGCCTCATCAGTAGGATTTTGGACAAAGAAGTGCCACACTGCACTCTTCCTACTATGGTATACATTTTCTGGCCTTGCACGCTGTGCTAAGTTGACCGTCTGGCCAAGCTGTCCTGCAACTCTTTTAGTTTTTGTTCCATGTTTCTGGACAGCTACGGGCCTGCCAGATAACCGCTGCTGTGATGTCAATGCCTGCTGCAGATCCTTCTCCTTATTTGAAATATTACCACCCTCCTCCCCTAATGGATGCCAATCCGGGTCAAGAACTTGTTCATCCATCACCTCCTCTTAAAAGTAATCTGCACCTTCCTCTTTACCTTCCTCTGTGTCACCGTGTAAAGTGGTATAGTATGCGGGAAGGGGTACCTGAGTTTCATCATGGTCAGATTCTAGCTCAGTAGACTGCGAGGGCAATGTAGTGCTGTGGGTCAATGTACCAGCAGAATCATCTAGCAGTGGCTGTGCATCAGTGCACTCCATTTCAGATTCATCTTGGACTGGGGAATTCAGGATTTGACTGGATAACCCAGCCATGGTATGTGAAAAGAGCTCCATAGAGTAATCTGAACTGTGGGTTGCCGCATCCTTAAATTTTGGTGGGGGTGAAGGACACAAGGAAAGGTGTTTTTCCTGACCAGAACCCTGCACTGACGCGTCCGTGCTTGCAGGTTTCGAACGTTCAGAAGAGGAGGCAATAGAGCTAGTGGCTGTTTCGGCAATGTATGCCAAAACCTGTTTCTGATTGTCCGGCTTTAAAAGCGGTTTTCCTACTCCAAAAAAAGGTAACCTTACAGGCCTTCTTGGGCCAGACGATGATGCAGGCTCAACACCTCCTGCCTTAACTGCTATTGTGCTTTTGCCAGAACCAGCCGATGCACCACCACCATCAGTACCAGCTGCGCCCCCCTGCCCACATCCGCGGCCTCTTCCACCATACTTCCTCATGTTTGGCAAAATGTACCAAAAATACCAGCAGAGAGATGGTACTGTATGAGGAGTGTCCAGCTGTGTAAGGTGTATTAAAAAATTAAATCTACGTATATATTTTGTTAGTGACAGATGCTCTCACAGTATGTATTTGACCGTAATCCAACAAGCAGATATACGGAACTGTATCAGAAGTGTACAGCTGTATACGTTTTTTGTGTAACTAACAATATCCATATATGTATTTACGGAGTGTCACACAACCACACGCTGACTCTGTATAGATGTGACTGTAATGCGAACGGCAGATATAAAATACTGATTGAGAATTGGACAGCTCTATACGGTGTGTGTATGGAAAATTGTCAATCTCCGTCTATTTTTATACGGACTGACATATGCCTTCTCTGTCTAGTTTTGACCGTAATCAAACAGCAGATATACGAAACTGTTTGAAAAGCGGACAGCACTCTAAGGCCTCTTTCACACATCAGGTTTTTGGCGTCAGGCGCGATCCGGCGCTTTTGACTAAAACCGGATCCGGCGAAATGCAATGCCGGATCCGGTTTCCCCCCCATTGACTTGCATTAGAGCCGGATCGAGCCGGATGGCCATGCGTTTCATCCGATTTTCGCCGGATCCGGCAATGTGACGCGATCCGGCGTCTGGAAAAAACGGCTACTGTAACGTTTTTGTCTCCGGCGTGTCCGGCTTTTTCATACAATGAAAGCCTATGAGCGCCGCAATGCGCCGGATCCGGTTTCTTTGGTCTGAGCATGCTCAGTAGCTCTGCCCACAGGACATATATAAAAGCAAGACAATGGGACCCTCAGCCACACCCAACATGCCACCCAAGCCAAGAACCAGGAGCAGGAGAAGGCAGCAGACATCTGCAGCAGCAGCACCATCAGCACCACCCCAAATGGAGCAGCATGCTGAACAATGGGAGGGGAGTCCAGCAGCAGATGAGAGACGGTAATTATCAAATCCCCCATTCCTCCAAACTAGGGCTATGGAATATCAAGATATTCATTGGCCCTTTGTTTCTCTTTATTCAACAGCCGCCCAATAGATGCAGCAGCAGCAGCAGCAGCAATGGCAGCAGCAGAAACACCACCCACAGCCATGGAGTCTGGCCATGAGGAAGACAGCACATCTTCTGGGAGCCCTCCCTCGCATCGTCAGCGTTTGACGGTAAGTTTTTATTTCCAAAATCCATCATCTCTGTAATATATGTGTATTCATTGCCTTTTATTTCAAAACAGGAATCACAAGATGAAGAGGAGCTCCCAGAAGAAGAAGGAAGGGGTGGACAGACACTTGGAGTGGGCTCACAATTGGTAAGTTTTTTGCATCAAACGCAGAAACACAACATCACACTACACACAACACATAGAAAACAATGTTCTGCAGGCCACACACAGCAAACAAATGCCTACATCCAAAGACCAAGAGGTCCTCGCAGTGCCTCCCAGGGTCGTCGGCGACAGCAACGCGGCGGTCACCAGCGTGTAAGTATAAATATTTTTGCTTTGTTTTTTTTGCACTTTTTATTTCATTTCTTTTGTGGAGGCTAATTATGTTATTTTTGTCTTTTTCTTTAACAGCCTTCACAGCGTGCTCCCGACTCTGACGGTGAGGATGGAGGGATTGATGTGGACCGCCTCATCGATCTCGTCAGAGAAAGGGAGCCGCTCTGGAATATGGCTGACCGCCGCCACGCTGACCTGATCGTTACCCGACGACTCTGGGAGGAAATCTGTTCGCTCCTTGTGGACCGCTGGGAGGACCTCGAAGCTCGGGCCCAGATTAAAGAGCGTAAGTATGTACAGTACCGGTTGCTTGATTTAAACCAGTGTTTCCCGAACTCCAGTCCTCGTGGTCCCCACGGATCATGTGTTCAGGATTTCTATTTACTTTGGAAATCCTGAAAACATGACCCCTGGGGACCATGAGGACTGGAGTTTGGGAAACACTGATGTTGTATACTAACCACTTTGTCCTTTCTCGTTTCAGGGGAGAGAATTGTGAAGCGGTGGCGGTCTGTGAGGGATCGTTTCAAGAAGGAGTTCAATAAAGAGATGCGGGCCCCGAGTGGATCTGGAGGATGCAGGAGCAAGTACAAGTACGCACGAGCCCTGTCGTTCCTCCGGGAGACAATGCTCACCAGAAGGTAAATATTACACACCACATGTGACAAAAAAATGTTTAGATGTAACTTTTTTTTTCAGCCAGGGCCATACCATGTCACTATTTTAATTGTTTTTTTTTCTCTTTATTCCACAGCACGGTGAGCAGCACTCGGGAGCCTGCACGATTGGACCCTTCTGAGGCGATCCCTGAGGAGACCGGCACCGAGGGACACTTCGACCGCCCCGGTACATCTGCACCTTCCCAGCCTTCCCACACATTTGACCCATCTGTCCCATCCACCAGCACAGGAGCATCGTGGCTGCCTACATTACATGAAGCTGCTGGTGAGGAGATCGCTTTCCCTTTACCCCACCCTTCTGCCCCTGCCACCTCTAGTACACCTGCGGGTACTGGGCGGCAGCGGCAGAGGGGTCAGGAAAAGAGTTATGCGCCAGAGTTCTTGCATCTGAATGCATCTTTCCAGAACTGTCTAAAAGTCTTGTCAGAGCAAATCTCCGCAGGCTTTCAGCAGATCAACTCCAGCATTCTGGAGGTGAAGACACTTCTGCAAACCATGCATTCAGAAGCAAGTTCTTCGCCAAACCACACCTTTTTCAGGTCTGTTGTGGAACGCATGGCAACACTATCTCCTACCCAGCAGATGCATGTAATGCATTCGTGCCACGGTGCTCTACAGCAGGTTACCTCCCAACCTCCACCTCCCACCACTGTAGTTCCTCCACCTGCACCCCCTCCAGCCACTTTCCATCCTCCCCCTCCTATTACATCTGCACCCCCTCCAGCCACTTTCCATCCTCCCCCTCCTATTACATCTGCACCCCCTCCAGCCACTTTCCATCCTCCCCCTCCTATTACATACCAGCAACCTCCCCAGTACCAGCAACCTCCCCAGTACCAGTCATCTCCCCACTTCCAGCAACCTGCCCCATACCAAACTCCTTCCCCGTACCAAACTCCTTCCCCGTACCAAACTCCTTCCCCATACAACTTTCCATCAACATCATCTGCTCCTACAGTCCCTGCCCAACCCTCCACTCCACCGCCCACCACCTCTTCTGCCTCCCACATGTCCACCCATTCTGTAGCTTTTTCCACACCATCACCTCTAACTGTTCCTTCCCCACCACGATCCCAATCCTCTCTCCACACTCCCAGTGTCGAAGTGTCCCACAGCCCCTCCAGCAGTATTTCCACCCCACACTACACAGATTTATGATGTGTTTTGTAATAAAAATGCCCATGTTTTTTTCAAACCTTTATTAAAAAAGTTTTTTTAACTTTAAAAACAGTTTACAAACAAAAAAATATTTTAAATAAAAGTTAAATTATTGTTTACACTGGTTGTCTGTCATTTCTTTCTGTGGCGAAATATGTTTAAAAAAAAGGTTAAATAAAGGGTATTTAAAAGGTAAAAAGGTATTCAAAACCAGGTATATAACTGTGGGTAAATTTTAGCTTTTTGCCACAGTTGTGTTCCTGGTTGTGTTTGAAGCAAAGTATTTCACCTAAAAAGTTGTGTTTATTGTTGGTGATTTCCTAACAATGTACACAACTTTTGTTAAAAGGTGAAATACTTTGCATAAAACACAACCAGGTACACACCTGTGGCCTAAAGCTAAAAATAGAGACCATGACAAGATAGCCAACTTTGGTTGGCAAAGGTATATACTGTTGGTACAGAAGGTACACAAGTTTGGTTAGGGCACAAATCTTTCACACTCTGTCATCCTGCCAGTGTACTCTGCCTTGAGGTGACATAAAGTATAGTGCAAAATTGTCCCTCATTACTGAAACCGTCACAGAACTTCTAGTGGTAATGTCATGGTAATCTTGCAAGGTGGTTTCTTCAGAGGTGTCCTCAATGGAAATGGGTTCCTTGCAGATAACAAAATTGTGGAGTACCACGCAAGCTTTGATCACCTCGTCAACAGTTCTGTCTTGAGGTTGATCGCAGTCAGTAGGACCCGCCATTTGGCTGTCAGAATACCAAAGGTACATTCAACCATTCTTCTTGCTCTTGTGAGGCGGTAATTAAAAATGTGTTTTGGTCTTGTCAATCCTCTGCTAGAGTATGGTTTCAAAAGGTGTTCTGACAGCTGGAAGGCTTCATCCCCTACACAGATAAATGGCATAGGTGGACCAGTTGTTTGCGGCAGCGGTCTAGGGGGTGGGAACTGGAAGGTGTTTCCATACAGTTTACGCCCCATGGCAGACAGTTTGAAAACTTGAGAGTCATTGGAGCGGCCATAGGCCCCAATATCCACAGCAATAAATTTGTATTCCGCATCAGCGATGGCCATGAGGACAATTGAAAAATATTTCTTGTAATTGAAATATTCCGATCCCGATCCGGCTGGCTTTACAATGCGGATATGTTTCCCGTCCACAGCGCCCAAGCAGTTGGGAAACTGACATATCTGTTGAAACTTGTCAGCAATTTCAATCCACCTCTCTGTTGTGGGCTCTGGTAAAAACTCTTCAGCTAAGGAGTCCCACAGTGCACGGCATGTGTACTTCACTATTCCTGATATGGTGGAAATCCCGAGTCTGTACTGGAAATGCAGTGACGAAAGGGATTCTCCAGTTGCAAGAAATCTGTGGGGAATTAAAAAACAATCAATTAGTTTAAAATCACAGCATTACATACCAAAACTCAGCTATAACACTTGGAGATACAAACTACCACCAACAAGATTGCAGTGAAAGTGTGCTCTGATGCGAGCATATCCAATAAATGTGGCTTACCTTAAAGTCACCATCAGACGCTCTGCGGGTGAAACAGAGAAGCGGCAATAGGTGTCTGCTTTTCTTATGAGGTGTGCAATGCGCTCCACCAAGTAATCAAAATTCTCCATTTTCATCCGAACATATCCAAAAAATGTATCCGGGTTTCGTCGAAGGTCCATGCAGAGTGTAGAATAGACCCCACGCGTCATTCTCTTGGCTGTGATGGGGTGGATCCACAAACGTCGTCTACGATGCCTGATGCGCTGCTGTCTCGCTCTCTCCTCCTCCAGAACAATCACCCTCAAACGATTCGCCTCCGCTATAAAATCCGCCAAATTCTTCAAAATATTTCCAATGACAACATCCATCTTCGCCAGTAACTTGCTCTTCTCTCCAACCTGCACTTTCTCCTCGACAACCTGTCAAAGAAGGGCTGTAGGAACACTCTATATATAGTTTTCCAGTAGCCAATCCCGTTCGGAAGGCCACAAGGGTCAATTTTAAAAACCGGATCCGGCGTAATCCGTCGAAAAACGGATAGAAAAACGGATGAACCGGATGAGACGGATCCGGTTTTGTCTGTCAAGAAAAAGACGGATCCGGCAGAAAACCGGATCCGTCACATCCGGTTTTACTAAACATTTGCCGGATCCGGCGTTCCGGCACAACGCCGGATCGCGCCTGACGCCGAAAACCTGATGTGTGAAAGTAGCCTAAAGTGTAGGTCTGGAAAAATGGAAAATCTCCTCGGCTTGTTTTTCCAGAGTCACACACAGATAGCTTCTATTTGTCCGTGATACAAGGTGGTACACGGTAGTGTGTGCGGAGGGTACACAGGCTATACGGTGTCTGCATGGAAAATTGTCAATCTCCGTCCATTTTTACACTGACTGACACATGCTGTCTCTGTCTACTTTTAACCATTATCAAACAGCAGATATACAAAACTGTTTGAAAAGCGGACAGCTCTCTAAGGTGTAGGTCTGGAAAAATGGAAAATCTCCTCGGCTTGTTTTTCCAGAGTCACACCCAGATAGCTTCTATTTGTCTGTGATACAAGGCGGTACATGGTAGTGTGTGAGTAGCGTACACCGCTATATGTTGTCTGTATTGAAAATTGTCTATCTCCGTCTATTTGTATACGGACTGACACATGCTGTCTCTGTCTAGTTTTGACCGTTATCAAACAGCAGGTATACAAAACTGTTTGAAAAGCGGACAGCTCTATAAGGTGTAGGTCAAGAAAAATGGAAAATCTCCTCGGCTTGTTTTTCCAGAGTCACACCCAGATAGCTTCAATTTGTCCGTGATACCAGCCGGTACACGGTAGTGTGTGAGGAGCGTACACCGCTATATGGTGTGTGAAGAAATGAATGCTCAGTAACTCACCAGAACAAAATAATAAAAGTTGGAGTGCTTTGAAAAAAGCAGTTTGAACAGCAGTGTGCACACAGCAATGGAGGTAGCAGGTAGCCTTAAAAGGCAGCCGAATCATCACCAGCGCTGCTGCACACAACAAAAATCCTCCCCTTTCACTGCACACTAACTGTAGAGTTTGTTTTTCTTCTTCCCTGCCTAATGCTCTCCCTATTCAGGATCATCATCAGCAGCAGCACCTCTCCCTATTGTAAGATCGGCAGAAGTAAGATGTCGTTCGGCGGTCACTGCCTTTTATACCCACTGTGATGCCACACAAAGCCAGCCAATCACTTCAATGCCCTTCTCTAAGATGGTGGTGGCCGCTGCCCATGTCATCATGTTTCCCACTGTGTGCGTCCTCCATCATTGGCTGAGAAAAGGCGCTGGAAGCATTATTTGAAATGCTACTTTGGCGCTCTGATCTGCGACCTCATGGCCGACCTCATGCTATGATCAGGATTCGATTGGCGAAACCCGTCTTTAGCTAAAGTCGGCTATTTTTTAATTTGACCGACCCGTTTCGCTCAACTCTACTAATTACCTTTGGATCATGTTCCATTTTCCCGTTTATCATTGCCCCTTTGCATCTGATATTCTGTTCCTGACCTTTGGACCGTGTTCAGACTACCCGTTTGTTATTGCCCCTTTGCATATCAGCTGTTTCTCTGGCATTCTGACTGTGGCATGTGACCTGACTTGCGACTTCGTATTTTCCCTTGGTTAACTATGTGATCTTTTGGTATTGACCCCGGAATGTCTGACTACACTTATTCACGGCCTAGCCGTGGGTTGTGACTATCATCACACAAAGTGCAAATAATGTACAATGGAACCATCTTGCCTTATTAAAAAAACAAAATGGTGTTTTTCAATCTGAGGCTTTATTATACTGTAAAATATTGCTTTCCTACTAATCACAAACACAAAAATTTAAGATACCCCCAAACAACTAAACCCGCTTTATTGCATCTCAATGCCATTAGGGGTTAAATAGCAAAAATTGGAGTCCAGAACATTATGTTTATTAATAAAAACATAAATTTACTAGAATATTCAATAGAGCACAAGGGAACTACAGCACCCAACCTACAAACTGCCTTTGGCAATTCATGAATTTTATCTTGAACTTATTTTATACATACATTCTTGGTCTGCATGACCCCCTTGTTAGTTGATATTGCCCACCCCCTCTTCCATTGACACATCATATAAAATATTTGATTTCCAAATAAGATCTATTGCTGCCCAAGTAGATTGTTAATGTCCTGTAGAGGAATTAAGAAAAACAAGAAAAACTGTATAGCTATGAGTAAATTATTTAATGTTGCCAAGGACAAGAAAAAAAATCTCAGATAAAATGAATACCTGCGCTGGCTAACTGTATCCAGTAATGATGATATACAAAAATCCCCTGAATGAACAAAGTGGTAAGGAACCAGGTACCACTTACTTCATGTTGGTTGCGGGGCAGGAAACAGATCCATCGATTGCCACGTGGGGAGGTGGCTGTGCTGCGGTTGGGAAAACAGAGACGCAGCACCAAGGAGGCGTCCCTCCTGTGAATGTTGGTGCGGAAGCGTCTCTGATGCTTACAGCTGCCGGGTGGATTAACAGTGGCGGCGCACTCCGGCCGAGAGGCACCGCCGGTGTGCAGCGGCTGAAGCGAGGAGGGGGAAGCCAGGTGACATCACCGGGAGGGAAGGGACAGGAGCGCGTGCAAGCCAAACTAGAAGCCAACGCGTTTCTAAGGTCTGCGGACCTTCTTCATCAAGGCCTGCCAGTGACATCACCTGGCTTCCCCCTCCTCGCTTCAGTTAGCCAGCGCATCATTTTTTCCTCTTCTGTGTGTGCACAGACCCAGCACGCATACCAGCAGCGGTTACCTTGCAAATATCCTTTCTTTTATATTAAGAAGCGCCAGTGTATTTTTGTCATCGCATACAAGAAAAAAATCTACATCAGAGAACTTTGATACATTTTAGCAATTTGCAATTGTTTTGCTATTGGGTGTCAAAAGAGAAAGACAGAATGAATGGATTGCAATCACTGACTTAAGCTGGCTTCTGACAGTTTGGATGGAGTCACACACAACCATTAAAAAAACGGTCCTATTTTAACGGTACGAAATCCCACAAAGGTCTCTTAACCAGTGATCCGTTTTTGATGCGATTTTTCTTCATTGATGCGATTTTAATCGCATGTAAGCATCCGTTTTACATCCGTCTTCCGATTTTTTTCTCTGACCATTCCAAAATTGACAAATAACCGTTCTTAGGCCTGAAACTCATTTAAAAAATCATCCCGCCCTATATTTATGGCCTCTCCAACAGGTGTCAGGCTGCTACCTTTGACATACAGTCACTGCTTGGATTTGGTTAGCTCCGCTTTGTGCTAAACATGACAGACAGGCTCACTTTTAACACCACTGAGCGTGTTCTTTTCTATTGGGTTTTATCCCGATGTTTTGGGGAGCAATACCCTGTGATTGTGGATCCGAGGAGGCGTAGGCGAATGTGGGTCCATCCCCTTTTGCTCCGAAGGATATCTAAAGGCCATTTCCACCGTCTCTATACATCTCTGCGTAGCCATCCGGAGAAGTTCTATTAATATTGTCGGATGAGCCTTGCGACCTTTGATATTTTGCTGGAGATTGTGCACCCTGAGATCACGTTTCAGGACACGAGGATGCGCCAAGCTATTTCTGCTGAGGAGCGTCTACTCCTCACCTTACGGTATGTCTCAAACCAATATGTTGATGATGTGTGAAGCTGCATATTTATTTAACACACCTTTAATCATATTTCGTATTGCCCTATTATCTTAATTTATTTCCAAAACATTTACCAACAACAATTTTATGCTTGTGGCTTTCAGAACCAAGCCATGGCATGTAATGTAATCTTCATCATGCCTACTTTAGAGTTCCTCGACTTTAAATGTGTTTGAAACTGTATCTGTTGTTTGTTTGGCTATGTCCTAATTTTTTTTTTCCTTTGTTTTTTTTAGCTTCCTTTCAACTGGCCTTTCATATGCTGGTCTGCACATCCGTGTACGTAAGCCGCCGAACTCAGGGTCCCAATTCTATAATTATAAACAATATTTTTCTGTAGTATTGTTGGCTTTGGTTGACACTTACTACAGGTTTATAATTGTAGATATTGGGGCCTATGGAAGAACTGGAGACTCAAGAGTCTTCAATTCTTCCATTATGGGTTGGCGGCTGCGTAATAATGAGATTGACCTACCACCACCACGTCAGCTTCCCAACTCAAATCTGGAACCGGTGCCTTATGTTATTGTAGCAGATGAGGTGTTCCCATTGAGCAGACATGTCATGAGGCCATATCCACGACGAACCCTTGACCACCGGCGTAGAATATTTAACTATCGCCTATCACGTGCTCGGCGACTGGTGGAATGTGCCTTTGGCATTCTTACCGCCAAATGGAGGGTCCTACAGTCGGCAATTCAGCTGAGTGAAGCTAATGTCAATGAAGTTATTAAAGCCTGTGTTGTCCTACATAACTTCACAAGGATACATGACTGCCCCTCATATGATGATGCTGAAGTGGACTCTGCTAATGTTTCTAGGCCTAGGACACATGTAAACCCACCCCGTTGTCCAATTTCCGGACTCAAAGTCCGTGATGCGTTGACAAATTATTTCGTAACGCCTCAGGGTGCAACTCCATGGAAAGATGATGCCTTATCTATGTAGTGGTTTGTTAGTGTTGTGTTCTCATAAAGATTTTTGTCTTTACCTTTGTGTTAATTTTTTGTTTTACCAGTACTTGTTACTATATCTATCTAACACATTACAGAACATGTACGTACATGAACAGACACACATAGTGAATGTAAACAAGTTTATTACTTGTTTTTTTTGGGGTTATTGTGGTAACATATAACCATAGTAGTTGCCTTTGGCCTAATGCACATTAGGATTAAACATTTCAAGGCAAACAAAAAACATTATGGACAATACACCAAACCTAACAACAAGGTAAAAATGAAAACCTACAAGTCATGGTAGGTTGGGGGTGGTGAAGGTAGGGGGCCTGTTTGGACATTTGGCCTTGGTTGCTGGGCCACATCTCTGTCTCCCTGTGCACTGGCAGGTGGCTGTGCCATCTGTTGCATCCTGCCAGGATCTATTTGTGGGTTTTGGTAGGGGTAATTTTGTAATTGTTGTGGGTAGTCCTGGTAGGGCTGCCCAAATTGCCCATATCCCCCAATATGTCCATGTCTAACATACCCATGTTGGGGCCAACCACCAACATTGGGTAAGTTAAAGTGGCCATATTGGGCATGTGCGCCATGGCCCATATATTGGACCTGTGGAGCCACATTGGGGATGTGTGCAGGCTGAGGCGGAGGTGTTGCCACCCGTGGAGGAGAAAGAGGAGGAACAGGTTCCAAGGATGGTTGACTTGTCACATCAAGTCCAACCAGCCTATCAATCTGATTCTCCTCTAACAGCTGCCACCTTTCAAGAAACTGAAAGACACTGTGGGGATTATTGGGTGGTGTGCTGGCATCCAAGACGATTTGGAGAGCCCCTCTCGTACGCAGCCTGTACCCACGGGGGAATTGCCCTCAAATACTGTGCCAGACTGCGCCCATATGCCTCCTCCCCATCATCATGAGCAGCTGTCGACAAGTAGTCCAATACACCTCGGTCCACCTGCATTCTTGTTCCCAAAGCTGCTCCTTCTCTCCTGCGCCTGCCTCGTCGTGGTAGGGCCGAAGGCTGTGACGAGGTCTCCAGTGGCATGGTGGGGCTGCTACTGTTGCCCCGGTCATCAGGCTGTGCTGGCTGGCAAACTGATTCTGGTGGTGGTGATCTTGGTGGTGGTGCTGGTGTTGCTCTGGGAAGTCCAGAAGATGGGCTGGAGCCTGCAGCAACATCCGACTCAGGATCATTCAGCACCTCAGAGTCGGAACCCGTCTCCCTTTCTGTGAGGTTTGACTCGGTGCTACAATGGTTAAAATCACATCAAGTAAATTGTGCTTACAGAATATACAAAGTACTTCATTAAACCATGTACTTACGGTTTCAGCTCCATCACAGGAGCCAGGAAATGTAGGCGGTCGTAATAGAGGTATTTCCTCTTTGTGGTTCCGGCCGCTCCACTACGGGTCCTCAGCTGTCTCTCCCTCCTATATGTGTCCCTGCAGCTGCACCAACGCCTTGTCACATCAGTCACTACAATGTTAACAAAAACACAGGATTTTGTTACAACACACATATGGCTATGGAATCAAGGTTTACCCAATGCTTAGGCACACATTTTACAAATGATAGGATTTATATTCCTGTTGACTCCACACCAATCAACCAAAAAAAAAAAGTTGAGGCCTACTACAAAGGACCTTCGAAACAACATATTTGCTAACCAAATTTAACAAATCCTGTGGTAATAATGCGAACATCTATGCTGTTTTTATTACAAAAACACTAGTTATATAGTGGCTAAGATGCGGGCCCAAAAAAATAGAAGATCACTGCATTTGGTGGCAGAACAATTAGCTAATTAAATCAAACTTTTTTCAAGCAAAATCTTCATGCTGCCACCAGTCAGGGATTTGGAATGTAGATGTAGTAAATATGGTCCAAAAAAATAAAGGCGAAGTCATTAATTACTGATATCTGAGCAATGACTTATTGGGCCTTACATTGTGCAGATTAGATTAGGGGATTAGATTATGTGAACACATTCTTTCACTTACTAATTTGGTCCCGCTCCTCCCGAGGTCTTGCCGCATATCCTGGGAACATCTGGCCACAGATTCTTGTCCATGCTGCCTCCCTGCGTCTGTGGTCAGCATAGTGGGGATCTCTCTGGTCCCATAGTTCTGGCCTCTCCTGGACCAGAACTATCCACATTCACTGGCGTGGACATGATGGAGGACTCCGTGGAGGCGTTCTTCCTGGTTTTTTTTTATGCTGCTTGAGAAATTTGCATACCCAAGCTTCCTGGCCATGCCTCCTGCTCTTTCCTGTTGCCCAGGAGAAGTCTTGCGATTTAATAGCAAGTCACACGTGTGGTGCGTTTTCCATGCGATTTTTTATTGCATCCATAGACTTGCATTGTCGAATCCGATCCGAAAATCGGTGACAATCGCAGCATGCTGCGATTGCCTCGGTCCGACGATCGGATCCGATAAAAAATAGCATGATGTGAGCAGCACCATTGAATAACATGGGTTCAAATGCAATGCGATTTTTTATCGCATTGCATTCGTCCGTTTTAATCGCTAGTGTGACCCCGGCCTTTAGCATACTTCAGTGTACATGGAGGAAATAGACAGAAGACTTTTTTCTTGATAATCTGTGACACCTGGAAATTGCTTCAAAAAGTGCAACCATGCTGCATGCACCTTCTCACTTTCTTAATCAATCTTTTGAAGAAACGTACAAGGAAATTAATAAAATGAACTAAAAGTCTTTTTATTCGCTTAGTTAGTTTAGCAGTTAAGGAAAATAAGTTTATATAGATCACATTAAACCTTTAATACCTGTCTAGTTCTTCTTGTCTGAAAAGTTCAAACATAGAAAGTTTCTGCTTTGTTTTGTTATTCAAAGATTTGGCAACAAGACAGTGAAAATCAAAAGTAAATAATCAATTGTAACAACATAGAACATGAGGGCTTTTTTTCGCTAAATCACTTTTTATCTTGTTCTTACCAACTCTTTGCCTTTTTCAAAAATCTATACCTTTTATGAATACCTGGGAAAACGCAACGTCTACATTCTTGTTTGCAGAAGAAAAAATGCAAACTGCCTGGAATAAAAAACATGAGGAAAATGAGATTTACTACTTGTTTTCAGGTATCATGTCTTTTTTGCCTTTCAGCATGGTACAGTAATGCTAGATGGAAACTGACGCCAGAACTGATGCTAAAATCCTTTGGGTTTTCTCATATTCTTGCAGCCCATCATTTGTTGCCCATCAGTTGTGCCTGGCTCAGGTATAAACAACTCATCAGACACAAGATATATATGGAAATCCAGCCTTGTGTTTGAAGTGCACTTTATTCTGTTTGCTATATATTTCACAATGTAATCAAAACTTCATTGATACATAATTTGTCATATACTCCTAGCAATTATATATTTAATTGCAACCAAATGAAAAGACTCTAACCTTTCCAATATAACAGAAATAATAGATAGAATTTCGATACACAACACGTTTAAACGCAATTTTGCAATAAGGGATAAAAAAAACTAAGACATATTTGTTTAGGTGGAACTCATGGATTAATAAGTTTACTCCAAGACAAAGTATAATTGAATCCATTGATTAAAACTGATTAAACTGGTTTAATGGAATCAGATTGTTTAAAAAAAAAGTTTCTTATGCTGATTGATCCAACTTATATATACTGCTTCTGTACTATTTCCTCATATATTCATTCCCCATAATTTTTTTCTCCTTTGTTGCCCCATTCTCACATTACTTTTTATTATTCTAATATAAATCAATAAAAATATTTGAAAACAATGTAGTCAAAACTTGATATAACAAATGTCTAAAACACACACATAAACAGATATGAATCATGAGGGCAGCATGCATCTGGCAACATTTTATCACGGCTACTCATCTGTAATCTGTAGTGCCATAATAGATTAAATAAAACTTTACATGGTGCCCAATAAAATCAAAGGTCTCGCTGCGAAACATAAAGACATGTCAGTTCCTCCAGGGATTGAGAGAGAGGGGATATTATGCTTTATAGTTCATGTTCATTATCTTAATTTTAGGTTACAATTGAAGAACTTCTGTGTATGAATTTAAAATTCCTCAATATGGTATTTCTCTACAATAATGAAACATTTACAATGTGGTTTATAAACTAGATATTCACAAGACAATGTGGAAAAACATATGTACAAAATTTTAAGTGCTTGCATTACTAGTATGTCCCTCTGGTGGAGGTTTATTAAAACTGAAGGAAAAGACATGTGGAGCAGTTGCCCATGTTAACAATCAAATTGCTATATTTATATAGCCTAAAGAAGTACCCACTTATTACCACTTTCGTCTCCTTGCTTGACCACACTATAGACTCCCTCCTACACTGCTATATACTGTAGTCAAAATAATTTTGTGATGTGGGCAATCAAAAAAGCTGAAACAACTCAATGAGTAGGCATTGGTTTACAGTCGAGGCTGCATACAAACACAGCAAAGTACAAAAGTCTGCAAATTCAAAAATCTTGGAGGTAACTCCCTTTGCCAAGACTCATCTGGACATTATGAAAAAGTAAGAAATCTAATAAACACTTTGAACTCTTGCTAAACATCTTCCTTGTACAAAAAAAAGGCAGTTTTTTAGCTGCATAGTGGTGAGGCAATGACATACAGACCAAAAAGGCAGGGTATGCAGCTCTTATGTATATTGTACATTTTAGGAAAGGATAAGATATCAAAGTCAAACATCAGAATAATACCATGTCTGAGAACTGACATAGATATCATGACTTTGAAATCAAACTTTGACAACTGACTTTGACATCTTACTCTGATATGTGACTTTTATGTGTGACTTTGACATCTGACTTTGGTATGTCACTTTAACATGTTACTTTTACATGTGACTTTGACATCTGACTTTGATATGTGACTTTAATATGTGACTTTGACATCTGAATTTAACATCTGACTTTAATATGTGACTGACATCTGACATCTGAGTTTGAGTCTGGTATCTTACATTGATATCTGACTAACAAAAAATAATAAAAAAGTACACTGGTAGCTACTGGGACTTGAACCCAAAATTCTATGGCAAGAAGCTAGTACACTTACCATTGAGAGATCCACTCAATTGAACAAGCTTGGGCATTCTATTTATTTATGTGATTTCCAATGCAAACATATGTCTGAAACTGAGATTTTCACAAAGACCTACTCTAACCCAATCACGATCACTGAATTTGCAATAATTGCCGATTTAATAGCCAAATATTCGAAGAATATAGCTGAATGCCGTTGGAGTCAATGGGAGGCAAAAACAAATGCATACACAGCACAAACACTGGTGTTTCCTATGCTGTGTGACAGAGTGGAAAACACTAGCGCAGCGGTTCTGATCGGCGGTATTGTTACCACCGGTAGATCATTACCACCGTCAGAGCGCTGGGTCACAGTGTCAGAAGTCAGTGTGACCCAGCAGAGATACTGTGAGCCATGGTAATAAGCTTACCACAGGTCAGCAGGAGCTGGTTGATGAGAGGCTACTACTCCCATCAGGCTACATCTGCTGTCACACATAACAGTGATAGCAGTGATAGCAGGAGCCGCTGATGGGAGAAGCATCCTCTCGTCAGCTGGCATATGTGCTCAAACTCCCAGATGCCCATGTCTCCTATGAAAAAATCAAAAATAATAAACCACCATATTCTTTCCTTTCCGCCATAGTCCACGTAATCCCGAGTGTCCCACAATGATCTCATGTGTAGAACAGTCACAACGGGGATCATAACGATCATCATGGGGCATTATGGACTATTATCTTCTCGGCGGAAAGGTGAGGAATATTGTGGTTTATTTTATTTTTGTTACAGGAGATGTTGGCTTCAGTGGATTAGGTGTTTTGGTGAGTATGGTTTAATTTAGATTCAATAAAGGACTGTGTCATTATTTCAATTAAATGACTTTATATTCTTATATTTTTCTTATAGATTTGCCTATTATGGGGCGGCTGAGAGCTGATATTTTTAATCTGGGAGGGGGGGCAATATGTATAGCCCCTTCTTAGGCTATTAATATCAGCTCACAGCTGTTTGCTTAGTCTTTGCTAGTTAGATTTTATAGGGGGACCCTATGTCAATTTTTCCTGGGATCCCCCTGTAAACTAGCCAGTAAAGGCTAAGCAAACAGCTCTGAGCTGATATTAGTAGCTTAGGAATCTTTATGGCTATTGACTCCTTCCTAGAATATTAACTTCAGCCCTCAACCACAGGCTTTCACTCTGCTGGTTATGAAAATTACATGGGAGTCCATGGAATTTTTTTGTCAGCACCATCATCATGGGAAAATTTGTAATGACACTCGCGTTGACGTCAGTTAGGTGAAGTGAGTTAATTGGCTGCGAACATCCAGGACCTTTCTGATGGCACCACATTTGTGAGAACTTTCTCATGCTCAAAGTGATGTAAGAGAAGTTATAGAAGTTCACTGTGAGACACAGGGCAGCGCTAGCAGATGCTGCTCAGTGTCTCTGCTGGATATCAGGCTGTATGGTCGCATCATGCAACCACGCAGCTTGTCATCTACATGAAGCAGATCTAGACCCATTGTGGGACAAATGGATTATCATCTTCTCAGAGGACAGGTGAGGAATATTGTTGTTTGTTATTTTAATTCTCTTGCAGTGTACAAAGGCATCACTGGAATGGGTGATGTTGTAAGTATGGCTTAATCACCGTATATACTCGTGTAAGTCGACCCGTGTATAAGCCGAACCCCTAATTTTGACACAAAAAAATGGGAAAACTTATTGACTCGTGTATAAGCAGAGGGTGGAATTCATAGACTATGCCCCCATATGCTGCTCCATAGAATAAGCCCCCATATGCTTCTCCATAGTTTATGCCCCCATATGCAGCTCCATAGATTATGCCCCCATATGCTTCTCCATAGTTTATGCCCCATATGCTGCTCCATAGATTATGCCCCCATATACTGCTCCATAGACTATGCCCCCATATGCTTCTCCATAGTTTATGCCCCCATATGCTTCTCCATAGTTTATGCCCCCATATGCAGCTCCAAAGATTATGCCCCCATATGCTGCTCCATAGATTATGCCCCCATATGCTTCTCCACAGATTATGCCCCCATATGCTGTTCCATAGATTATGCCCCCATATGCTTCTCCATAGTTTATGCCCCCATATGCAGCTCCATAGATAATGCCCCCATATGCTGTTCCATAGATTATGCCCCCATATGCTGCTCCATAGATTATGCCCCCATATGCTTCTCCATAGTTTATGCCCCCATATGCTGCCCCATAGAATATGCCCCATATGCTGCTCCATAGATTATGCCCCCATATGCTTCTCCATAGTTTATGCCCCCATATGCAGCTCCATGGATTATGCCCCCATATGCTGCTCCATAGATTATGCCCCCATATGCTGCTCCATAGATTATGCCCCCATATGCTTCTCCATAGTTTATGCCCCCCATATGCTACCCCATAGACTATGCCCCCATATGCTTCCCCATAGAATATGCCCCATATGCTGCCCCATAGACTATGCCCCCATATGCTGCCCCATAGAATATGCCCCATATGCTGCTCCATAGATTATGCCCCCATATGCTTCTCCATAGTTTATGCCCCCATATGCTTCTCCATAGTTTATGCCCCCATATGCTGCTCCATTGTTTATGCCCCCATATGCTGCTCCATAGACGCTGCCCCATAGACTATGCCCCCATATGCTGCCCCATAGAATATGCCCCCATATGCTGCATGGGCTGATGCCCTCAGATCCAGGGCAAAACGACTGAGGGAATTCCCAGATGCAGTGAGTTTGGATAGGGAGGACGCTGTGTTTCCGCAGAAGACAGTGCAGAAGGGCAGGTCACTCACCATGTGGCAACTGACTTTGGAGGCTGATGTTCTCATGTCTGGGGTGAAACAGACTAGGGAATGTCTAATCGTAACAGAGCTGAACAGGAAGGACGCTGAGGAATCGTATGAGATGGTCCGACTTGGGTACGTGCTGAGTGACAGATAGAGAGAAGTGCAGGGAAAGAGGAAGAAATGTGCAATGTGGAACATGTTGTTAATGCTGTAAAGAATATAGATGTGCTGCGTAAAGAAACCAGTAAAGTTGCTCATTTGAAAGTTGAAATGGACTGTGTCTTTATTTATGCGGAACCATCTATAGGGAGCCTTCAGCAAAGCAGAGAGGACCCTGATGATGCAGAGGTTGGAGCCACAGGTATGCAGAGTAAGGACACTATTTTCATGTGATGGGAGGCCAGGGCACCAATGCACCAGTGTCCTCGGCCATGACTAAGTCCCTGACCTTCCCTCACCCTCAGACTTGGTGCAGTCGGCATGATGCTGATAACTTGCAATGTGGAGAAACCATGAAAAAAGGAGATGCTGATAGCTTAAATGTGACCAGAAAGAGTAAAGATGAAGATGTTGTGGATGTTATTGGAAAAACAAATGTGAGTGATATACTGGACTTTTCTGGAACCTTTAATGTGACTGACAGTGTAATTGTGGCTAAGATGGCAGCCATGAAGATGGCGCGAGATGGCGCCCAAAAGGAAAACAACAGCCATGATGACACCCTTCATGGGTGTGACAGCGCAGAGATGGCAGGAAAATCTGTCCAGCAATGCTCCTTGCCCCACCCATGGCGGGTGCGCCAGAGGAAACGAAAACCTCGCCCTCTGCCACAGGGTGCTAGGAATTGGGTGGATCAGCCAGAAGCGACCCCATCCTGGAATGGGTGGGGCCCAGAAAAAGACTTTGCGTGCAGCTGCGATCCAACGTTCGTGGGACGGACACGTCCAAGCTGAAGGAGGTGAGTGCACCTCGGGCCTTGACCCCGGAATGCTGGTTCAAGTCTCAATCTCTCACCAAATATATTAGCAAAATGGAGATAAAACTTAGCTTTTAATAAATAATTTAAAAAAGTATTTTAAGACAAAACAAAAAAGGAATCACTAATAGGTGTCTCACCAACAGTGTCAAATTTAGTTCAACCACAAAGGTATAATAAAATAGTGTTGAAAATACAATTGCACCAAGAAAATAATCATTGCCATGCATTGCCATGCATAAGAGATTATTATAATCATTTGTCAAGCCATGTAAAGCATAATAACGCCTAATCAGCATAAAGAGGCCCAATCAGGTTGGTTTCTCCATATCAACTAATTTATACCAACACCTCCACAGAAAGGCCCATGCTAAACATATATTGCAGGCGCAGATAATGTCAATTAACATATAAATGGAACAGTCTCACCAAGTCCTCAACTGAAGGGGACTATCAAATTCATCAGGTGATATGCTGTTTATAAGGTAACGACACTCCCGACGTGTTTCCTCTCAAAAAGATTCTTCAGGGGAGTAAGTCATCCTTCCCCAAGATCACAACCCCCATCTGTGGAAATCACGCCCTCAGATCATCCTCATGAAGTTGGTTTCTAACTGTTTGTGCAGACACATGCACATTTGTGGCCTGCTGGAGGTCGTTTTGCAGAGCTCTGGCAGTGCTTCTCCTGTTCCTACTTGCAAAAAGGAGGAGGTAGCGGTCCTGGTGCTGGATTGTGGCCCACCTACAGCCCCCTCCACATCTCCTGGTGTACTGGCCTGTCTCCAGGTAGCGCCTCAAGCCTCTGGGCACTACTCTGACAGACACAGCAAACCCTCTTGCCACAGCTCATATTGATGTGCCATCATGGATGAGCTGCACTACCTGAGCCACTTGTGTGGGTTGTAGAGTCTGTCTCATGCTACCGCGAGTGTGAAAACACAACCAACATTCAAAAGTAACCAAAACATCAGCCAGAAAGCATTGGTACTGAGATGTAGTCTGTGGTCCCCACCTGCAGAACCACTCCTTTATTGAGGGTGTCTTGATAATTGCCAATAATTTTCATCTGTTGTCTATTCCATTTGCACAACAGCATGTGAAATTGATTGTCAGTTAGTGTTGCTTCCTAAGTGGACAGTCTGATTTCACAGAAGTTAGATTTACTTGGAGTTATATTCTGTTGTTTAAGTGTTCCCTTTATTTTTTTGAGCAGTGTATTTTATTAGAAAATTGGCAACATGTTCAAGACTTATTTTACCTGCTCTATTTAGAATCATAGAATCGTAGAGTTGGAAGGGACCTCCTGGGTCATCTGGTCCAACCCCCTACTCAAAGCAGGATTCGCTAAATCATTCCAGACAGATGTCTGTCCAGCCTCTGTTTGAAGACTTCCATTGATCCACTCATTGATCACTCTAACTGTCAAAAAGTTTTTTCTAATATCTAATCTGTGTCTCCTCCCATTCAGTTTCATCCCATTGCTTCTAGTCTTTCCTTGTGCAAATGAGAATAACACAAGTGGTCTGTCTGTCTGTTGATTGCAGGTTCAAATCCTCTATGAGGACTGCAAAGTAATGAATCAAAATTATTTAAAAATAAATAATATATTAACAAAAAAGCACTTCAGTTGAATGTGCTTCCAATGACGCACATCCAGCTGAAGTTTATGCTGGTTTTAAAAAGTCCTTCATTGACACAGACTCAGTCGCGGTCACGATCTCTGCGACGGCGATCGTTACTCTCCTACTTCATTGCTCTTTATTCACACAGCATAGACTATAAGCAGATCATTATAGAAAACTATAGACTTTGACAGAAATCCATTTATTGCAGAAATGATCATGTTTTCCTAAACGCTTTGTATTTCCATTGTGCCTTGATCAAAATGATAAATTTAAAGAAAAGTGATGTAAAATTTATGTGGGATAACAGTATAAATTATAGGACAACAATCTGCTGTCGCTCTAAATTGCAACATCTATATACTCAGCAATTTTACCCCACTACTTGAGAGTGTGCTAAGCTGTAATTATCAAGAAAAGGTATTTATTTTAGAAAGCCCAGTAATTGTTATGATTTTAGCTACATGTTGCTATTGTGTTAAGGTCATATAGTCCAATATAGTTGTCTCTTCGTTGGAATGCTACTTTTTCAATTTTTTTTCTTACTGAAACAACAGTTTTTGCTTCTGGGAATACACAGTTTCCCAAAGCAATTGTCATGGTAGTCAATGACAACTTTGAAGAGGAGTCGCTGTTAGATTACAGATAGCCTATAAATGGCCAATACTAGTTATCTAACTATACATGAAGGTGAAATTTAGGATTTGTTCTTTTCTACACTGCTGCATCAATGAAGCAAAAACTATAGAAATAATATTAGTAAAAAGATAAATGTCAAGGTCTTTGAATATTTTGCATTATTTCAGTAAAAATTCATATTTTTATTAAATTATGTCTGTCTCGAAAATATACACCTTTTTGAAACATTTTTACATTTATAATATGAAAGAATACAATAGAATCCGTATGCAAAACACCATCGTCCCGTCATCACAATCTCTTTCCCTCTATTTCTAGTGTTTGTAAATACAATAAAAGGAAGACAAGTTCTTTCTTCATGGATATACTCAGGACTCTATTTCCATTAAAGGCTAAAGTTGACTTTTATGTCTGAAAAAAACTGATCAGATCCACTATATGATCTTTAAATTATTGAAGATGTCTATACAGAGTATTCCGAAATACATTTGTAGAACCAGATGTCATAGGGGCCAGTGTTTAAAAATGACTGTCAGTTGGCTTAGGGATAATTTTTGATAAGTAATACCACTCACAAAAAAGTATAAAAAACACATAAATTGAGCTTGACTTGAGTTGGTACACATGCAGCACATAAACTCATGTTCACATTGGCCATAAAACATAAAAAACCTACAAGAGAAAAAGATGAGCAAAAACCCTGCTGTAACTAAGTAAATAGAAAGCAAAAAGTGCATTTAAATAACACAGAGTTTTTAGTAACACTGCTTTAGATCAAAAATAGCATTAAATTCATCCCACAATTTTGACATATGGTAAGGTTTTTAATATTTGACAGTGTAGAACTGTCCCGATCAGAGTTACCTTGTCGTGGTGGGATGGCTTTTATGCGATTTTTTGATTAAAAGCAGTATTAGTAAAAACTCTGTGTTATTTAAATGCACTTCTTAGTTACAGCAGGGATTTTGCTCATTTTTTCCTGTAGGTTTCACAAAAAGTATGCAGAATATTATTTTTTTTAATATTGAAATGTTTTTTTCATTTTTTACTTTTTTTTTAATCAATTTGCTGCATATTACAATACTACAAAGCCTTCAATTGCCATGAAAAAATAATTGTTTGAGGTCTCCTTAGACTCTATCAACCACCTTCAAGCTCTTTAACAGAAGAAAAGCCTTAGGGTGTGTGACGCCCGGGAGACCATAGAATACCCAGCACCGGATCGGTGGTGTCCTTGCTTCACCTCTGGGGAATGTCACGGGTGGCTTGACCCGGTGCTGTGGCCTCAGGCGATGCACAGTGCAAAAGGGGGTATTATGAGGGGACTTGAAGAACACGGGCACTTACTTGTTCAGCAGCGGATTCTCTCAGCGGTAATGCTCCCCATCTTGGGTAGATGGCTACTGTCCAAATGAAAGTCTGAGACACTGGAAACGGTTAACCAGTTTACTTCAACAAATAGGGGGTTACAATAAGTCCCGTCACCGGAGTCTGTATTGGAACCTTTGGGTTACTCTGGCCCTGCCAGGGCTTTTACCTCCTATTTTGCGCTGTTTCTGTGTGGCCCTGCTGCTGTGTGTGAACTGGCTGCTGTCCCAATCTGTCCTCTCCGGGTCTTGATTCAACGGGCATCTCGAGTCCTTTCCTTTTCTTACCCCCTCCGTAAAGTACCGCTGAACTCTACATCTGTTGCTGCGTCTGACCCTAGTGAGGCTGGTATCACCTCACGTTTTCCGGTTGCTGTATTATATATAATGAATGCAGCCACGGATCTGGTATCCGTCTCTGCGCCTGTTCTGGGTAGTAATTAGTGCTACCCGGTTCTTAAAATGTCCTCTTTCTCTGTCCCTTTTTCCTCAGACCGGTGTTCTGTTGGCCCTGAAATTGTCAGTCAGTCCTTCAGGAGCCTGATACTGCTCCTCACACTCTGACCCTCCAGATCTGAACTCCTGGGAATAACTGACTACTTTTCCTCAGGTCAGAATTGATATAGGGGAGTCTCTGGAGCTCCCCCTTCTGGCCGGAGGTGGTAATGCAGTGTTCCTATTCTTGTTTGTGTCTTGTGTCTGTAACTCTGTGGTGATCCCACTTTTGTGGCAAATACCCCTAGGGGTGCCACATTCCCCCTTAGTTAAGAACAGTACTACGGGACTGTGGGACAATAAACATTTGAAATAACAACTAATATACACAGAGTCTTAAAATGAAAAGTTGCAAAAACCATTCAAAGATCAATAATAGAGTTCTGTAAAAAGTCACTTCAAATAGCGTCCATTAATACAGTTCTATCCTTGAGGGTTATTTATTTGTTAGGAAAGGCACTGCAATTAGTGTCCAGGAATTTAGTTCCATTTTTCCAACAGAATCTAAAGATAAAGTTCAAAAAGAAAGTTCAAGAATATGCAAGAAGTTCATACAGAAGAGTCTCCGTAGATACTGGGCTTAAACGTTGCAAACTGATAACAAATGGCTAAGCTAGATTTTCTGTTCAACTATAAATGGCATAACATATATTCAATTCTCATAAATGGTATTCACATTTGGTAATCCGTATACCTTTCCGGTAATTGACCCTGAGTACTACGTTGTGATCTACGTAATAACGGTGTCTCTTCAGGTGGCGTACTACGGTCTACTGCTAATATGGTGTCTGCCCGGTCTGCTAAAGATAATTCCACAATTATGGGGTTGGCAAGTCCACCGTGAATGGGATCACCATGACCAGGAATCTGTTCTTCCTGTCTTGGGACTTCTTGTGGTACGGGGTCAACTTCTTGTCTTGGGGCTTCTGATACTACTGGTTCTGGTGTTGGGTAAAAGGCCATCACTGGAGCTATTACTGAGCCATAGTAGGTTGGCCATGTCTTAGGAAAGTCTCCTAATGCGGTATGATACACTTCCTCCTCTTCCTTAGCAGGTTGAACCTGTATGGGTTGAATGACTTCTGGTTCCGGTTGGATAATTTCTGGCTCTTTCAATGTTTCCGGACATAGTTTCAGATTGTCTCTAGATACTAGTACTGATGTTAGTCCTCTGTTTTTGCTGATAAGGCACATTTTTGGGTTGTTCACTCTTGTTGGTAAAACTGTATAGGGAACGGTTTCCCACTGATTGTCCAATTTATTGGTACGACGATTTCTCTTGAGCACTTGGTCACCCGGTTTTAATGGGGTTGCTAGAGCATTCTGGTTGAAAGTTCGCTCTTGTCTTTCTCTAGTTTGCTGAAGGCTTCTTTCCACACTTTCTTGTACTTGGCGATACTGCTTTTGCCGTATGGTATCCCAATTTGAGTCTTGAACGTCTACGTCTGGTTTCAGAATTCCCATTTCTAGATCGATTGGTAGTTGGCCGGGTCTTGCACGCATAAGGTAAGCTGGGGTGCAGTTGGTGGAGCTTACCGGGACATGGTTATATAGATCTACCAAGTCAGGCAATTTCTCCGGCCACTGATTTCTTTCCGATTCTGGTAAGGTTTTCAGTAGATCTATTACAATATGGTTCATCTTTTCGCATAAGCCGTTTGTTTGTGGATGGTAGGCCGTCGTCCGGATCTTTTTGCAACCATACATATTACAAAATTCTCTGAAGATCTCTGATTCAAAGGCTGTACCTTGGTCTGTGAGTACCTGTTCTGGGTATCCATGGGGTCTACAAAAGTATGTTTGGAACGCCTTGGCTGCTGTTTTTGCTGTCAGATCTTTTACGGGTACTACTACCAAGAAGCGTGAATAATGGTCCACAATGGTCAAGGCATAAACATAGCTGGACCGGCTTGGTGTCAACTTCACGTGGTCTATGGCAACAAGTTCAAGTGGCTGCTTGGTGATTATGGGCTGCAGTGGTGCTCTTTGGTTCCTTTGATCTTTTCTTCTAAGGTTACAAGGGCCACAGTTTCTGCACCATTGTTCAATTGATTTTCTCATTCCGACCCAATAAAATCTTTCTCTTAGGAGTACTTCGAGCTTTTTCCATCCGAAGTGACCGGCACCATTGTGGTAAGCCTCCAGGACCATTTTCACATCTTGTTTAGGCACGATGATCTGCCAGACCAATTCATGCATTTTTGGATTAGTGTACCTTCTGCAGAACTTAGCTTGGTACAAGAACATTTTGCCTCTCTCCTTCCAGAGTTGATGCGTCTCTTCTGGAGCATTCTCATCGAGGTATGCACTTTGCTCAGTCAACAGTTCTTTCACCAACTTCACAGCCAGATTGCTATCTTGTGTGTCAGCCCATCTATGGTGTGCCAACGGGTTAAAATTCACCTCTTGTTGTTTCTGGTAGGTACTTGACTGATGCTGTTTTGCCTTGGGATGATGGAAGGCTGGTAGCTCAATCTCTTCAAGCTCTTCCTGTTCTTCTTCCACATCCCTAAAGTGTGGCATCCGGGATAGGGCATCGGCATTTCCATTCTTGCGGCCTGGTCTATACTTGATCACGAAGTTGTAATTGGACAACCGGGCTATCCATCGCTGTTCTAGCGCACCTAGTTTAGCCGTATCCAGGTGGGTCAACGGGTTGTTGTCAGTATAGACAGTAAATTCTGCAGCGGCCAAATAGTGTTTGAAACGCTCACTCACAGCCCAGACTACTGCCAGTAGTTCCAACTTGAAGGAGCTGTAATTTTTCGGATATCTTTCAGTAGGCCGGAGCTTCCTACTTGCAAAGGCGATGACTTTCTCCTTGCCTCCCTGCTTCTGAGACAGTACGGCTCCTAGTCCCACATTACTGGCATCTGTGTAGAGGATGAAGGGTTGATGGTAATCTGGGTATGCTAGAACCTCTTCTCCTGTTAATGCCTTCTTTAGCTTCTCAAAGGAGTCTTCCCTCTCATCACTCCACTGGAAAGGAGGATTTTGGTTTGAAGGCTATTTCGTCTGCCCTACCAGGACGTCTTGTAGGGGTGCTGCTAACTTCGTGAACCCTCTTATGAATCTGCGATAGTAGCCCACCAGTCCCAGGAATTGCCTCACCTCTTTCACACTGGTGGGCCTTGGCCAATCCCTTATTGCGGTTACTTTCTCAGGATCCGGTGCTACTCCCTCTGAACTCACAACGTGTCCCAGGTACTGTACCTTTGGCTTGAGAAGGTGACATTTGGATGGCTTGATCTTCATGCCATATCTGGATAAGGCTTCGAACACTTCTGCCAGGTCTTGTAAGTGTTGTTCGTAAGTTTTTGAGTAGACGATCACATCGTCCAGGTACAGGAGGACGGTCTCGAAGTTCTTGTGTCCGAGGCAGCATTCCATCAGCCGCTGGAAGGTACCGGGTGCGTTGCAGATTCCAAACGGCATACAATTGAATTCACAGAGACCCATTGGTGTGGTGAATGCTGTCTTTTCTTTATCTCTCTCAGCCACAGGGACTTGCCAATACCCACTTGTTAAGTCTAGGGTGGAAAAATAATTAGCAGATCTTAAAGCAGATAAGGACTCTTCTATCCTAGGCAAGGGGTAGGCGTCTTTATGGGTAATATTATTAATCTGCCGGTAGTCTACGCACATTCTCATGGTTCCGTCTTTCTTTTTAACAATCACTAGAGGGGCCGCCCAGGGGCTACAGCTGTCTCTTATTACCCCGGCCTGTTTCATCTCCCTGAGCATATCTTTTGCACATTGGTAGTGAACGGGCGGTATGGGCCTATATCTTTCTTTTATTGGTGGGTGGTCACCAGTGGGGATTGTGTGTTCTACCCCTTTTATCCGTCCAAAGTCCAATGGGTGTTTACTGAAGACCTGTTCATATTCCGTCACTAGGCTATGCACCCCTTGTTTTTGATGGGTAGGGGTTGAATTTGTGCCCACGTGCAGCTGTTGGCACCAATCCTCCAATTCTCCATCTGAGCCACTGTCTTCCACCTGACAGGTTGGTTCTAAGGGCCCAATGGTCGTGATGGCATTGTTGTCAACAGTATATAGCTTTGCCACTGTAGCATACCTTGGCAAGGTGACCTCTTCCTCTCCACAGTTCAAGAGCCGTACCGGCACTTGTCCCCGGTGTACCTCGGCTACCCCCCTTGCCGTGAGTATAGTGGGCCTACTGTCAGTGTACACTGGTTCTACTAAGGCTTGATAATTTTGTCCCTTTGTACCAATGGCTGCTCTACACCATACCAGCATTTCTGTTTTTGGTGGGATTACAATGAATGTTGGATCACTTACCCTCACACTGCCGATTTCTCCACCTGCAACCTCTACCTGTTGCTTTAGCATCAATACTTTTATTTCCCTCCAGAGAACTCTCTGCTGGCAGGATTGGGCAGTTTCAACCATTTGCTGTAAGACAGAAATAACTTCGGAAAAGCAGTTTTCTAACACATTCATTCCTATCAGTACAGTTGGTTCACAGTTCCGCCGGTCAACATCAACAACAATTATACCCTGTTTCTTCAATTCTACTTTACCAATCTTTACAGTCATCTCTCAGAATCCTAGTTGCGGTACCAACTTACCATTACTGGCCCATGTATCTAGCCCAAAATCAGAGGGTCCTTTATCAATATCTGCCTTAGCCCAGTACCTCTTATAAAGGATATATGGTATAGATGAAATCTGGGAACCGGTGTCCAGCAAAGCGTTGAGGGGGATTCCGTCCAGCACAATAGGGATAACGGGATGTCCTCCGATGTCCTTGTCGTGCCAAGGTGTTGGACCTTGAAAGTTCATTCCTGTGAAGCGGCCCGCATTCCCAGGGGATCCTTGTTTAAATCACAATCTCGTGCAAAGTGGCCTGGCTGCTGGAAACGGTGGCAGATGGGCTGTCCATCCGGTTGGTAGCGGTCGCTGGGTCGTCCTCTCCACATTGGGTATCTCCGGGGTCTCATCCATGGAACATCCTCTCTACGGTTCGCCAACTCCATCCGGGGTCCTCTCATCTCCTGCATGGTTTTAGCCATTGAAGCAACAACATCAGTTAAAGAGTCAAGCTTTTGTTGGAGAGCCTCATTGGTGCTGGGCTCCAGGGACTTTGCACTGGCCCCGGACATAGCTGATGTCACTGGTACACCCGGTTGCTGAGATGCTTCTGCCATGGGGTGCGCAGGATCCTGATCCCAAGGTGCCTCTGCCAGCTGGAGACATATAGCACTCTCTTTTAACTGGGCAAATGTCAATTCAGGGTCCTTAAAAGCCAGCATGCTCACATGATCCCTGTGAGAAGGGGCGTAGAGTCCTTCAATGAATTGATCTTTTAGCAGCTTATCCGCTCCGGTGTTAACAATGGGTTCAGCCAGTGTAAGTGCTTTAAGGGCTTCCTGCAGGTTTAAGGCAAAGTCTCTCACGCCCTCATTGGCTTTCTGTTTGCAATTAAAGAATTGTGCTTTAGCTTTACCACCGGCTGTGGGTTCAAATGCTGCTTTTAATCCAACAAATATACGTTCAACAGTGTCTCTGAAGTCAGCTGCCCATGCTGTGACTTCCCGCTTGGCATTGCCTCCTAACTGTGCTATCAGATACCCAACACGCTGCTGTTCTGGCATGGGGAATATGTTGAAATGGGCCAGCATCTGTTCCTTAAAATCATCGAGGGTATTTGGCTTACCTTCATACCTCGGATGCCACGGGGTGCCCGGGGTAAATGTCATCAGCAGCGGCATAATGAGCGCTGCTCCTTGCGCCGCTGTTCCATCGGGCGCTTTGTTTACATTCTGCCCTTCAGCTGCAGTTGCGTCGCCGGGTGCTTCAGTGTCCCCGTGCTGCGACATTCTGTGCCCCCTTAGTTAATCTGGACCCTTTCGGTCCTCTGCTTCCGTCGGGATAGTGTAGAATCGTTCCACTGTGCAGCCGGATTCGTTTTCCCCTTCCTCTGGCGTCAGAGCACTCAGCTGAGTGCCGCCCACAATGACACGCCCCTTCTTGCTCCCGCTTGCCAGTTGCTCTGTAATGGCGGATTCTGAAATTTTTCTGTCAGATCAGGGTTCAGGCTGTAGCGCAGTTCAAACAGCAGTCTCACGCCCTGGCAGTTATGAGGTATTTACCTCAGAGGCTGGCGGCCATTTTAACTCCATGTTAGTCAATGGGAAAAAGTCAGATTCAATGATTCTCAATGGGGACAGCAATTTTTCTCTAATAAAGTCAATTTTAGGTCTTTTTCTTCCGAATTTTCACAATTTTGGGCTCAAATCACGACACACAATACCCGGTTAGTGGGCACGGTGAATACTGTTCGTGATGCCAATTTGTGATGCCCGGGAGACCATAGAATACCTAGCACCGGATCGGTGGTGTCCTTGCTTCACCTCTGGGGAATGTCACGGGTGGCTTGACCCGGTGCTGTGGCCTCAGGCGATGCACAGAGCAAAAGGGGGTATTATGAGGGGACTTGAAGAGCACGGGCACTTACTTGTTCAGCAGCGGATTCACTCAGCGGTAATGCTCCCCATCTTGGGTAGATGGCTACTGTCCAAATGAAAGTCTGAGACACTGGAAATGGTTAACCAGTTTACTTCAACAAATAGGTTACAATAAGTCCCGTCACCGGAGTCTGTATGGGAACCTTTGGGTTACTCTGGCCCTGCCAGGGCTTTTACCTCCTATTTTGCGCTGTTTCTGTGTGGCCCTGCTGCTGTGTGTGAACTGGCTGCCGGCCCAATCTGTCCTCTCCAGGTCTTGATTCAACGGGCAACTCGAGTCCTTTCCTTTTCTTACCCCCTCCGGAAGTACCGCTGAACTCTACATCTGTTGATGCGTCTGACCCTAGTGAGGCTGGTATCACCTCACGTTTTCCGGTTGCTGTATTATATACACTCACTGGCCACTTTATTAGGTACACCATGCTAGTAAGGGGTTGGACCCCCTTTTGCCTTCAGAACTGCCTCAATTCTTCGTGGCAGAGATTCAACAAGGTGCTGGAAGCATTCCTCAGAGATTTTGGACCATATTGACATGATGGCATCACACAGTTGGCGCAGATTTGTCGGCTGCACATCCCTGATGCGAATCTCCCGTTCCACCACATCCCAAAGATGCTCTATTGGATTGAGATCTGGTGACTGAGGAGGCCATTTGAGTACAGTAAACTCATTGTCATGTTCAAGAAACCAATCTGAGATGATTCGAGCTTTATGACATGGCGCATTATCCTGCTGAAAGTAGCCATCAGATGTTGGGTACATTGTGGTCATAAAGGGATGGACATGGTCAGCAACAATACTCAGGTAGGCTGTGGCGTTGCAACGATGCTCAATTGGTACCAAGGGGCCCAAAGAGTGCCCAGAAAAAATTCCCCACACCATGACACCACCACCACCAGCCTGAACCGTTGATACAAGGCAGGATGGATCCATGCTTTCATGTTGTTTACGCCAAATTCTGACCCTACCATCCGAATGTCGCAGCAGAAATCGAGACTCATCAGACCAGGCAACGTTTTTCCAATCTTCTACTGTCCAATTTCGATGAGCTTGTGCAAATTGTAGCCTCAGTTTCCTGTTCTTAGCTGAGAGGAGTGGTACCCAGTGTGGTCTTCTGCTGCTGTAGCCCATCTGCCTCAAAGTTCGACGCACTGTGCGTTCAGAGATGCTCTTCTGCCTACCTTGGTTGTAACGGGTGGCAATTTGAGTCACTGTTGCCTTTCTATCAGCTCGAACCAGTCTGCCCATTCTCCTCTGACCTCTGGCATCAACATGGCATTTCCGGCCACAGAACTGCCGCTCACTGGATTTTTTTTCTTTTTCGGACCATTCTCTGTAAACCCTAGAGATGGTTGTGCGTGAAAATCCCAGTAGATCAGCAGTTTCTGAAATTCTCAGACCAGCCCTTCTGGCACCAACAATCATGCCACGTTCAAAGGCACTCAAATCACCTTTCTTCCCCATACTGATGCTCGGTTTGAACTGCAGGAGATTGTCTTGACCATGTCTACATGCCTAAATGCACTGAGTTGCTGCCATGTGATTGGCTGATTAGAAATTAAGTCTTAACACACAGTTGGACAGGTGTACCTAATAAAGTGGCCAGTGAGTGTATAATGAATGCAGCCACGGATCCGGTATCCGTCTCTGCGCCTGTTCTGGGTAGTAATTAGTGCTACCCGGTTCTTAAAATGTCCTCTTTCTCTGTCCCTTTTTCCTCAGACCGGTGTTCTGTTGGCCCTGAAATTGTCAGTCAGTCCTTCAGGAGCCTGATACTGCTCCTCACAATCTGACCCTCCAGATCTGAACTCCTGGGAATAACTGACTACTTTTCCTCAGGTCAGAATTGATATAGGGGAGTCTCTGGAGCTCCCCCTTCTGGCCGGAGGTGGTAATGCAGTGTTCCTATTCTTGTTTGTGTCTTGTGTCAGTAACTCTGTGGTGATCCCACTTTTGTGGCAAATACCCCTAGGGGTGCCACAGGTCCTTTCACACTGTGTTCAGGCACCCATTTAGTCACTCAGGCGGGGCTTACGTTCAAACACCCCTCAAAATGGGATTGGGGCGTATGCGCCAACAGAGCCATAGACGTTTATGGTGCCAGCAGAGTGAATGTGTGGTCTGTTGTGAATCATTTTTAGGTGTGTACACTTACCGGAGTTGGACACAGAAGTAGTAGACTGCGTCTTGGTTTCAGTCTCCAGTAGGCGTACATGCCTGAAAATACTGCACATCAGAGCACATGTTTACTTTGTCGGCACCATTGTAACTTATGGCTCCTTCAACACATACTCCTGAATCCCATTTTGTAGGGAGTTCAGACATAATCATTTGCAGAGCAACTGAACTGGGAACCACAGCCACAAGCTGGAAGTCAATTTGATTGGTAGCTTGTTGACCTTCCCTAGCAAGTCACATGCGCTGGTTACTATGACACGGCGATGGTTGGTGATGCGACACAAGAGGGAGAGTGCACACTGAATAAGTCGTATGCATGGGTTGTTGCAATGTATTGAGGATTCACTGGTCCAACACAAGAGTAAAGAAGGGTACTGAGTAATTCATCAGATTCCTCATATTTTTTTACTTGGATTTGAAGTTGTAGTGATGTTCCGTTTTGTTTCATTTCCTGGCTAGGATTCATACCATCTAAGTAATTTACAGTATGATATTTTTGGGGGGATTTATCCTACCCCATACATATTTACTGATTACATTAGATGTATGTGATATGGGCATACTGGTTCACTGTGGGCAATATAAATTTAATGGCTATTTTGATTTGTTAGCAAGTACTTTAACCTATAATACTGTTAAGTCTAGGGAGGTACATGTCATGTAAGATGTTTTGTCATAAACAGAGAGCGACCTTTTTGTCTTGACCTTCAGTGTGAATTTTGTATATTATATAGGTGAATATTATATGCACACTTGACAAAATTAATTTGGCCATTTTTGGCCGGTATTCCAATGTTTTCTTGTCTGTCACTCTAGTTATATACAGCACTATTTAGCATTAAAAGAAAAAATACAGGCCACATATTAGGCAGTATGGTATCTCCGTGCCAGCTCATATATCTGCGTGCTCCAAGTTTGGCCATTTTAGGCCGGTATTTCAGTGTTTTCTTGTCTGTCACTCTAGTTAAATATTGGACTATTTTGCCTTTTTAAGAAAAAAAAGGCCACATATTTGGCAGTGTGACATCTCCATGACAGGCCTCTTTTATCCGTGCAAACAATTTTGCCATTTTAGACCTACCTATTCTAGTGTTTTTGCAGTGTGTTATCGTACTTATTGACTCAAATTCGATAAGCAAAAAAAAACATTTTTAACTACAGTCCATATGGTTAAAGTGTGGTTTTCCCGCACATGTATCATATACAAGTTTGCTCCCTATTCAGCCATTTGTAGTGAATGTGTATAATATTCTAGTCCATTTACAATGGGCAAGGGACAGGGAAGTGGACATGATGGTGATGTGCATACCAAGGCCGAGACTGTGAGCAAGCTGAAATTGGGCCACCAAAAACACCCACATCTTCTCACTGGACCTTATTGTCCAAAGTCCTAGGGGACCGCAGCAAGACAGCACTATTGAAGCCAGAGCAGTGTGAAAAGGTTGTTGGTTGGATAGCGGATAATACTTCCAGTTACTTATCCACCACCACCAGCACCCTGTCTTCCACACGGTCAAGTCAGAGTAGCCGTGAATCTGGACCGCATATTCCTCACCCTGATCCTCCTTCCTCCCACCATGCTGAGTGCCCTGAGACAACTGATCCCACACTCGGACACTCCGAAGAACTGTTCACTTTTCCATTTGTAGATTTGTGCCTCTCGCCTGGTCCACTTGAAGCAAGGCAAGATGAGATTCCATGTAGCGATGCACAAATATTTGAGCAGCCACGGTCACAAGAGGAGGACGATGATCAGACACAATTGCCGGAAATTCCGGAGGAGGACCAGGGTGCGGAAGTGGAAGATGAAGTGGTGGATGATATAGTAACTGACCCAACCTGGAAGGAGGACATGCAGAGCGAGCACAGCAGCACACAGGGGGAGGGAGGTGTAGCACCCTTCAGGCAGGAATAAGCAGTGTGATTGCTGCATACAGAAGGTGTGCATCCATTCCCCGTAACACTAATATGATGGAAGTTGCTAGTCCAAATGTTAGGTCTTCCCGAGTCTGGTTATTTTTTCTAAAGACTGCCAATAACCCCAAACAGGCCAATTGCAACACCTGTCATGCCAGCATCAGCAGGGGTAGCAAAACTACCAGCCTTACCACCACCAGCATGATCAGGCACATTGCAGCAAAGCACCCAAAATTGTGGGCCCAACCCCATGCTTCAGGAACAGTGTCAGCGGGTGACACCACTTCTTCTTCCACTCTTGTGTGTGCAAGCCAATCCCCTTTCCACGGTGCATGTGAAGATGCCTCCTGCCCTGCACCTGCCGTTGCTCACAGTCAAATAGCACCATCATCAAGCACGTCCACGTTCTTGTCTCAGCGCAGCTTTCAGTTGTCGATAACCCAGTCATGGGAACATAAGCAAAAATACGCAGCCAATGCCCCACAGGCCACAGTACTAAATTCACACATTTCTCGTCTGCTTGCGCTCGAAATGCTGCCTTTTTATGCTCGTGAAGACAGAAGCCTTCCGCAAGCTGATGGCAGCGGCCGTCCCAATGCACTCAGCCCCCAGCCACCATTATTTCTCCAGCTGTGCCATCTCAGCATTACACAAGCACATGTCCCACAACATTACCCGTGCCCTCAACAATGCAGTTACTGGGAAAATACACCTAAACACGGAAACGTGGACAAGTGCTTGTGGCCAGGGACAGTAAATCCAGCTGACGGCACATTGGGTTAACATAGTGGAAGCCGGGACCCTGTCAGATCTTGGGATGGAACACGTCCTCCCGAAGCCATAGGATTGCGGGCCCTACATCAGTCAGGGTTGCCCCCACTGTGTACAGCTCCTGCACCTCCTCCTTTTCTCTTCAGCCTCCATCTCCGAAATGAGCACATCGGTTACAAGCTGGAAGCACTGCAGCACTGCCAAAGCCAAGCAGCAACAGGCTGTGCTGAAGCTAATTTGCTTAGGTGACAAAACCACACAATGCTGAAAAGTTATTGACTGCTCTGAAAGAGCAGGCAGATGTGTGGCTGACACTGCTGAATCTCCAGCCAGGCATGGTTGTGTGTGACAATGGCAGGAACCTGGTGACGGCTCTGAGGTGAGGCGAACTGACACACGTATCATGCCTGGCCCATGTGCTTAACCTCATTGTTCAACGTCTTCTAAAAACCTTCCCGGAGCTGCCAGATCTGCTTGTGAAAGTACACCACCTGTGTACCCATTTTAGAAAATCAGCTACAGCTTCAGCCACCCTTGCCGTGCTTCAACAGCGATTGCAGATTCTGGCTCACCGACTGGTGTGTGATGTCCCCATGCATTGGAATTCTACACTGCATATGTTGGAAAGAATTTGCGAGCAGAATAGGGCAGTTGTTGAATACCATCATAAACAAGGCTGTCGTTATTCAGGTTTGACTCCACACATAAGACTTCATGAGTGGACATGGATATCAGACTTATGTAGCATCCTCCAAAACTTTGAGGAGTCCACCAAGATGGTGAGTGGTGACGACACCATAATTAGCATCACCATACCACTCATCTGCGTTCTGAAAAGCTCTCTGCTCACAATGAAAGAGGATGCATTGCAGGCGGAGCACGACGACATGGTGCAAGGAACCATACAGGGTGATTACACACAGCCCAGCCTCATGTCATCCCAACGTGGATTAGTTGACAATGAGGAAGAGGAGGACGAGGAAGAACAGGAGCTACTTTCATGCGCTATAGACGGTACTACAACCACACCTGTCATACCATCTGTTCAACATGGATGGCCTGAGGACAGGGAGGAAGAGGAGCAGGAGGAGGACACCTTGGTCAGTTGTCCTGTTGGTGATGGCACAGAAGGCTTGCCTGTTACCAGTCTGACATGCATGGCTGACTTTACGTTGTGCTGCCTTTCCCATGACCCTTGTATTGTAAAAACACTGGGTAACAGACCAGAAGCAGTCAGCAGGTGGGGGGTGGAGCATCATTGTGGCAGGTAGTGCCAGGTAGCCAGCAGGTGAGGGGGGCCTGGAGCAGCATGGAGGCGGTGTGACTGACTAGCATAGTGGCACTGGTGTGACTGGCAGTGCTCGGCACATAAGTTTTGTGATTGAGTAGAAGAACTTAGTGTGCCTGCCTGCTCGTCCCCCCCACTCCACACACATACACACACACACACACACACACACACACACACTCTCTCTCTTCTTCAGTGAAAGACCTGACCTCCATTACTTTATGATGTCTCAATGTCTGTGCTGTACAGAGATCATGCAGACATGCTCAAGGCAACACAAAATAGGGCTACATTCACACGGAACGCTAGTGCTCCTCTAGTGTCCCGTTTTGCATGGATCGCTATTGCAGTGAAATGCAGTGACGTTGGCTCAAGAACGGATCCGTAAAAAGAAATGAGCATGTCAATTCTTTTTGTGCTTTTCGGATGCGCTTTTTCTCACCTTCCCCATACTCCCACAGTGATCTCCAGCGATGTTCTCATGCTGGAGGCTGCAGGACCAGTGAGATGACCTGTCAGAGCACCATGTGACCGAGCGATGTCACTTAGTCACATGTGCAGGGTCCTAGAGGCACAGAATGATGCAGCCTCTGGGATGAGGAGACATCGTTGAAGATCACCATGGGGGTGCGGGGAAGGTCAGTAATTAGCGTAGCAGCATTCACACATACTGTACATGCATTTATTTTTTATGCTGTTATTTTTCATTTCTAAGAAATTAAACATAGGATTCTATATTTATTAAATATTGCACAATAAAACATTGCAACAAAACTATAGTGTGCAAAAAGAATAGGGAAAATGTGAATTTGGGTGGAAAATATTTTGGCATGGGGGGCCCCCATTTGAAAGTTAGCATCGGGCACATAACTTTGTGGTTACGCCACTGCCGATTCGGCATGAGAAAATTATCACAGATGTGATCTGCCCCATAGATTAACACAGGGCCGAGTGCTATGCGATATTTTACCGAATAGCAGTCATCCGTATTCTATGCTAGCTTGACCCCAGCCTAATGGTTAGGATTGGAGTTAGAATTGGGGGGGTTCTATCATATAGACCCCTCAAATTGACTTCAAATGTGATGTGGTCCCTAAAAAAAAAAAGTCAGCTTTTAACCCTTATAACTTCCTATCAAAAAAAAATTTTGGTTTCGAAATTGTGCTGATGTAAAAAAAACATGTGGGAAATGTTACTTATTTAGTATTTTGTGTGACATAGCGCTGTGATTTAAGGGCATGAAAATTCAAAGTTGGAAAATTGCAAAATTTTCAAAATTATCACCAAATCTCCATTTTTTTCACAAATAAACGCAAGTCATATCAAAGAAATGTTACCACTAACATGAAGTAAAATATGTCATGAGAAAACTGTCAGAATTACTGGGATCCATCCTAGTGTTCCAGAGTTATTACCTCATAATGAACAGTGGTCAGAATGGTTAAAATTGGCCCGGTCATTAACATGCAAACCACCCTTGGGGGTAAAGGGGTGTGGTTGGTAGTAGTTAAATGTCCAACCAGTGTTTTTTCTGTCTGTGATGTCTTGCAGGAAGGAAGCCTCCAGGCTGAAACTCCAGAGAGAACTACCATATGTACTTGTCCCAGAAGGTGGGAGGGATACTGGGAAGGACTTTGTATGGACTATTTATTTTCACTTGTGCCAGAAAGGCTGTTTTGTTACTATTTTGGGCTTTATGGTTTATGAAGTAATAAACTACCCAGAGTCTTTAACCTAAAATTTTCCTGTGTCGACCTCGGGGAGCAGCTAAGTGTGACGACCTTTCACAATTTATATAGTGTTATTGTGTATCCTGTTTATGAGCTACCATTTATTGTTCATTATTTTATGATCTTATATTCTTTGTTCTACTAAAGTCATCAATTTTATAAGGGACATTTTTGATTTTCACTCTTTAGGTTTGAACTTGTTCTTACTCAGTTGTGAATTTGTAATTTTACTTCTTGAGTGCTTTCCCTGTCAACATAACTGTGCGTCTGTGTATTTAAGGGTGTTTCGCTGAACAATTAATTTTATAATATGCTGAAACTTTACATTCTGTATATACTGTATGTGCTCAGAAAATGTAAACAAAATCAGCCTAAATTCCTAATAGAACATAATAAAAAAAATGAATCATTTTGCAAACCAGCAGTGGTCTTAAATTTCTATTTATTTTTTGTACTCCTCATCCTCTATGACATCAATGCTAAGAACAGGGCATGCTATAAAACTTCTCAGAACCTTTCATTTGAGCGGGAGAAATGCCAAGCTATTAAGGTGAAATTTGATGTTCAGCTTGCCGAGTCAGTGTTTTTTTTATAAATTGGGACAGAGGAAATTTGTCACCTGCAAGAATAATTTTTTTGACCTTTTATGTTGATCTGAAGATTACCTTCTTTTAAACAGTGCACCCAAGCAGGGTTTTTAATACTCATTAAAAGTTTAGCAAAGTGAAAAAGAATAATTTTTCTTCTAACATAAATGTTTCATTTGTCTCCGAATGTATTAACTTCATTTTCTTGCTTGTTACTTTTTGCCTATAATTTTCACAGCTAAAGTAATTGAAACAGAAATGTTAAATATTTATTTATTGTCTATTTAGGGATTTTTCAACAAAATACATTGATATAGAAATATTTTAGTATTGTTAAAAGGAAGATGTCATTTTCTGAGCAAATTTCTCCAGATTTCTGCATTGACATAGTTAGGGTTGGCGGGACGCACCAAATAAGAAATTACAATGGTGGAGCAAGGCTGCGAGAAAACACTCAAAGCACACTGAGTTAAATGTCACTCAGTGTGCACAAAGCACAAAGTAACAAGCTCTGTTACACTATGGAGCAAAGCAAAAAGGACTATACCCTGTTAGACTGCACAGGCGTATAGAAACATACTAATTGAGTCCCTGTAACTTAACCCCCCCAGGGAAGACTAAGCTGGTGGTTGACCCTGCCCTGACACATGGTTGTGCTTTCTGCACACACGTCTGAGGATGCTTGGTGCAGATGCTAAGTTCACGCGGGAGTTCCTACACTGCCTGTCTAGACCAATACTCGCAGTGCTATTTAGCAGCACATGTGCACACAGGGTGGTAAAGTAGCCACCAATACACCAAACACACGTGATATTAGCACTCAGGCATGTGCTCCAGAGGACCTTTTATACATACAGCTCAAGTCCAGACAGACAGGACCTTGCCTGTGGACCAATCAGAAGCTGCCACATAACCAGAGCAGATGATGTCTGAGCACCAATGAGAAGGCGCCACATCCCGAACATTCTCAATAGGATGAAATCTGGACTTAGACTCCAGAGAACAACGTGGCATGTGTAAAGCAGTAGTCTAGTCACCATAGGCTTTGCTGGAGAGCCAGGAGCAACTACACGTATATTACCATATTTTGGGAGAAAATGGAGATGTGTCTTATAATTGGAATGTAGTCTACTGGTGTGGCAGCTGTGGTAGAGCAGGGTCCTAGGAAGCAGGGTCGCTGGTGGCAGAGGCAGGAGTGGCATTAAGATGTGAGTCCCCGGACTGGGATGAGGGGGTGTTTGGTGGTGCAAAGCTGCTGCGGGCTCAGGGCTTTCAGAAAATGTCAGGAGTCTCTGCACTTCCCATCCTTTTCACTGCAGTGGACTTCGGGAAATTGGCCCCGGAGGTTTTGCATGTGCAGGTTGAGAGTTTGGGAGAGAAGGTCACAGAAGCCAAAATCTTGGGAGCTAAGATATCAATCTGTGCATGCACCTGGAACCCTGCTACACCGCAGCCACCCCTCGGTATGCTAGTGTAAAAGCAGACTATAAGATGCAACACAATTTTCTTAAAAATGTTTTTCTTATTTTCCTCCCAAAAATTTGGAGTGCATCTTATGGTCCGGTGGGTCTTTTAATCAGCAAAATACAGTTCTAAGAAAACCCCTATAGTGTAACAACCATTTTTTTAATCAACTAAATAGATTTATATGATTTATGTGTGTTAGGGCAGAGTCAGGTGGTCTTATAAGATCAGAGCGCAGTGCATAGAGATATGTGCAGCTGTCTCGCTCAGGTTGGGAGAGCAGCTGGTACCCTGCCTTCCGATCTTGCTCCAATTCATTTAGCTGTCTGACTCTGTCTTTATACCAATAGATTTGATTATGGTTCAATATTTTAAGTATTTCATAGAATATTAATGTGTTTGTCTTATACAGTATTAGTAGAGATGGATATATTGTGCAGACATTCCCAGAAATCTTTACAATTAAAATGTATTGTTTTTCAGTTTAGAATAAAGGTACCGTTACATTTAGCGATGCACCAGCGATCCCGACAACGATACGACCCGGTCAGGATCGCTGGTGCTTTGCTAAATGGTCGCTAGTGAGCTGCCACATAGGCAGATCTCACCAGCGACGTAGCAGCGGTCGGTGGTCGTTACTTACCTGTCAGACGGCAGCTCTGGTGACGACTTCCTCCCGCATACATGGAGTCGCTCGTCGGCACCAGCAGGAAGCCAATGACGAGAAATGGACCAGGACGATCTCGCATGATCAGCAATATCCAGCGGGGAGCCGGGTCGGAGGTAAGTGTCACATGTAGCGAGATTGCTACCGATATCGCTGTTGCGTCACAAAATCGGTGACGTTTTAGCGATATCGCTAGCGATCTTGCTATGTGTGAAGGGGCCTTAAGACAGCCTTACTGTTGATTGCTCAAGGCTTTTGCAGTCTGATTAAGGTATCAAAAATTGATGTTAACCCCTTAGCCTATTTTTACCTTAATGACTAGGCCAAATTTTTTAAATCTGACCAGGGTCACTTCATTTGTTAATAACTCTAGAATGCTTCAACGTATCCCATACAGGAAAGATGTATATCTTTGGACCGTGTTAGCCAGTAGATAGAAAAATATTCAGAATTGAGAGTCCTCAGTGGTTGATACCTTTTAATGGCTAACTGAAAAGATGGTAACACATTGCAAGCTTTCAAGACTACTCAGGTCTCTTCTTCAGGCTAGACTAATACAAAATCTGAAGAGTCACATATTTATGCACAATACAACACAGAAAAAATGCAATGGATAAGACAAGTGACGTGAAGCAGAACTATCAATATGGGAGAGGGAGAAACATAAATATTGGATCAGTACATAGATAAGGAGTCTGGATGTTTTATAGTCCTCTGATTGGGGTCTCCTAATGTGTTGTGATGCCCCCACCAGGTCTTGAAAGCAAATTCCTTAATTGATGTAAAAAGACATAAATCCATGCGACACATTCATTCCAGCACTGAAAGTGTCAAAGGTCGTCATAAATTTATACTCCCAAACACGTCTCTCTCTCTGAGATGTGAATTTACCTTTCAATACCAGTAATTTCATATCCATGTTGCTGTGATGAGGCGTACAAAAATGTTTTGCCACAGGTAGATCCATTTTTTTTTTCTCTTATTGTGTGACGATGAGCATTCAATGAATGCTCATCGTCACACAATAAGAGAAAAAAGAATGGATCTACCTGTGGCAAAACATTTTTGTACGCCTCATCACAGCAACATGGATATGAAATTACTGGTATTGAAAGGTAAATTCACATCTCAGAGAGAGAGACGTGTTTGGGAGTATAAATTTATGACGACCTTTGACACTTTCAGTGCTGGAATGAATGTGTCGCATGGATTTATGTCTTTTTACATCAATTAAGGAATTTGCTTTCAAGACCTAGTGGGGGCATCACAACACATTAGGAGACCCCAATCAGAGGACTATAAAACATCCAGACTCCTTATCTATGTACTGATCCAATATTTATGTTTCTCCCTCTCCCATATTGATAGTTCTGCTTCACGTCACTTGTCTTATCCATTGCATTTTTTCTGTGTTGTATTGTGCATAAATATGTGACTCTTCAGATTTTGTATTAGTCTAGCCAGAAGAAGAGACCTGAGTAGTCTCGAAAGCTTGCAATGTGTTACCATCTTTTCAGTTAGCCATTAAAAGGTATCAACCACTGAGGACTCTCAATTCTGAATATTTTTCAACGTATCCCAGTGACTCTGAGTTTGTATTCTTGTGACATATTATACTTTATGTTAGTGGTAAATGTAGGTTGAAAATTTTACATGTGAAAATATCGGAATTTTAGCAAAACTGTAGAAAAATTCTCAATTTTCAAAACTTCAATTTTTATATTCTTAAACCAGCTATTCATACTGAACAAAATAATTAATTAATAAAATTTATCTCATGTATACTCTACATCTGCATCATTTTTCGAGCTTCACTTTATTTTGTTAGGATGTTAAAAGGGTTAACATTTTAGGAGCAATTTCTCATTTTTCCATTTAACAGACCTATTCAAATTTAAATGTACTTTAAGAAGCCTATACATTGGAAACTACCCCCAAAGTGATACTATTTTAAAAAACATATCCCTGAAATACTTCAAATTGCTGTCAGGATTTTTTTTTAACCCTTCAGGTGTTGCACAGGATTTAATAAGTGGAATGAAACAAAAAATGTAATTTTTCCTCTAAAATGTTGTTTTAGCCAAAAAAAATTTCAGTATTACAAGTGATACTCAATTTCTTCTCAGTGTGTTGATAACACACACATGTGGTCATAAACCTTTGCTTGGACTTGAAAGGGATGAAGCACCATTTGAATTTTGGAACACAAATTTGGCTGAAATAGATTGTGGGTGCCATGTCGCATTTGCAGGGCCTCTAAAGTGCCTAAACAGGAAATCTCCCCACAAGTGACCTCACTTTAGGAACTACAATCATTAAGTATCTTATCCAGTGGCATAGCGAGCATCTTTAACCTGCAGGTATTACACAGAATTTGATCCAATTTTCACTTTTGTTCACAAAAATATTACTTTAGTCCCAAATTTTTCACTTTTGCAAGAGGTATCATGAAAAAGTGGACCCCATAGTTTGGTACCCACTTTCTTCAGATTGCATTCAAAAAGATCACACATGGCAGAGCTCAAAAGCGAATGTGACATTTGATATTTCGAATTTATACAGCAGAAACACCCACAAGTGACCACAGTTTGGGAAAATACCCATCAATAAATTAACCTAGGAGTGTTTTAAGCTTGTTATACTCATCGGTAGAGTTGAGCGATACCAGCCGATACTTGAAAATATCGGATCGGAATGGATCGGCCGATCTTAAAAAAAAGTATCGGTATCGCCGATTCCGATACCGGGAACCAATGCAAGTCAATGGGGCCAAAATATTGGAATTAAAAAAAACCTTTTTTTCCTTGTAGGTTAATTCTACATGAAGAAAAACAACTAAGAATAATGTAGAATATATTGTGGGAGGTGGAGGAGACATTAAAGCCATAGAGGTTTAGCCCATTCAAATGGAATAGCAGGAATTAAACTTTTTTTTTAAAGACGTTAGGAGTTACAAAGATATTGACTATGTTAGCCTCATTTATATTTTGCCAGACATGTATGTCTTATTCTTCTTTCTTCTTTCTTCTTCTTTCTTATTCTTCTTCCTTTTTTTACCTTCTTCTTCTTCTTCTTATTCCTTTTTTTACATTCTTCTTCTTCTTCTTCTTCCTTTTTTTACATTCTTCTACTTCCTTTTTTTACATTCTTCTTCTTATTCCTTTTTTTACATTCTTCTTCTTCTTCCTTTTTTTAAATTCTTCTACTTCCTTTTTTTACATTCTTCTTCTTCTTCCTTTTCTTACATTCTTCATATTCTTCTTATTCAACAATTATTATTCTACATATTCAACTTCTTCATCTTCTTCCTATTCTTCTTCATCATATTCTTGTTTGTGTCAGGCATTCCTGTAGTTGTTATCTAGAAAAGTTAGAAGTTTACACCTTCCGTTCTGCCTGTCACAAAAGATTTACAACAGGATTTGTCCGCGTTCAGTTTGGCCTGCAGCAGCAGGCCTTTTCCAGGGGCACCACGAGGAGGAACGGACTCACCCCCATACACTGCTTAGTATTCTTCTGCTTATAAATAAGATAATATCATTTGCTCAGAGTATTAGTCTTATGCTTAATGTTCTTCTGCTTTGTTTTTTTATGCTTCTTTGTCTTCTCTCTCTTGTTATTCTGCATCTTGGTGGTTGTCTTCCTGTTCTTTGTCCTCTTGAACCAGCTGACGGTACTGGCACCCGGAGGGGCAGCAGAAGGAACAAGAGCCAATGGCACTACCGAGGACCAGCTGACGGTGCTGGAACCTGGTTACTAAGCAGGAGGTACCTGTGCTACAAAGCACTACCAAGGACCAGCAGACGTTGCCGGAACTCGGATACCGAGATGGAGGCACCTAGGCCAAAGGCTCTGACGAGAACCAGCTGACGGTGCTGGAACCCGGAGGGGTAGCAGAAGTTACCCCTGAAAAGCAAAGTTGGCATGCCGCAAGCTGGCCGCAGTTACCGAATCACACAGTCCTACAGGGGGTGCTTGTCCTACTGGCACTACGGAACAAGCCTTTCTTACCAGAACCCGCAGTCCACATAGGAAGCACCTAAACTGCTGGCACCCTAGCCTCGGCTAACCCAACCGCAACACGACATGGCAACTTGGGGTGGCAAACTGACATTGACACTTCCCAGAAACAGCAGGCAGGGCTGGAACCAAGCTGGGCAGGAGGGAGTACCCGTGCCAAAGTCAGTTATGAGCAGCAACTGGCGATGTTGGAGCCCAGGACAAGCACTTAGCAGGCTGAGGCCTGATGTGCTGTCAATTGGGAGGCAGCAGGACAGATTGCCATCAAAACTGCAGGGGAACAGCTGACGTTACTGAACCCCACAAACACAGGAGCTAGTGTTTTACTCTGTGAAGACGGCACTTCCGAGCAACAACTGGCTGTGTTGAAGCCCAGGGACAAGCACGGAGCAGGCTGAGGCTGCATTGAAGAAATTTTAAGATCGGTTGTAGACTTCTACTAATTTTAACCAAGCTCCACTTAGGCCTGTGGCTTCACTGATACTCGTATTTCCCCTGTCCTCCAACCCCGCCAGTTACAGCTCCGAAGTGGCGTCTGCACAATCCACACTTGTTCCTGTGTTACAGGTGTTCAGTCCGGTCAGTTAATCCCCTGATGTGTGTCCGGCAATGTCGCCTGCTCTGTCCACATTCCCATAACTAGTTATGGGAATGTGGACAGAGCAGGCGACATTGCCGGACACACATCAGGGGATTAACTGACCGGACTGAATACCTGTAACACAGGAACAAGTGTGGATTGTGCAGACACCACTTTGGAGCTGTAACTGGCAGGGTTGGAGGACAGGGGAAATACGAGAGACAGTGGAGCCACAGGCCTAATTGGAGCACGGTTAAAAATCAGTAGTGGTACGACTGTGTAGGCAGCAGGACACTTTGCCATCCACACAGCAGGGGATCAGCTGACGTTACTGAACCCCACTGAGACACGGGAGCAAGTATCTCTTTCCGTGTGGATGGCACTTCCGAGCTACAACTGGCTGTGTTGAAGCCCAGGAAATAGGAGGGTGTAGGCAGAGGCCTACTGTATTTGGAATGTGGTGACAGCAGGAGAGACTGACATCCACACAGCAGGGGATCAGCTGACGTTACTGAACCCCACTGAGACACGGGAGCAAGTGTCTCTTTCCGTGTGGACGGCACTTCCGAGCTACAACTAGCTGTGTTGAAGCCCAGGAAATAGGAGGGTGTAGGCAGAGGCCTACTGTATTTGGAATGTGGAGACAGCAGGAGAGACTGCGATCCACACAGCAGGGGATCAGCTGACGTTACTGAACCCCACTGAGACACGGGAGCAAGTGTCTCTTTCCGTGTGGACGGCACTTCCGAGCTACAACTGGCTGTGTTGAAGCCCAGGAAATAGGAGGGTGTAGGCAGAGGCCTACTGTATTTGGAATGTGGAGACAGCAGGAGAGACTGCCATCCACACAGCAGGGGATCAGCTGACGTTACTGAACCCCACTGAGACACGGGAGCAAGTGTCTCTTTCCGTGTGGACGGCACTTCCGAGCTACAACTGGCTGTGTTGAAGCCCAGGAAGTAGGAGGGTGTAGGCAGAGGCCTACTGTATTTGGAATGCGGAGACAGCAGGAGAGACTGCCATCTCCACAGCAGGGGAACAGCTGGCAGTGCTGAACCCCACTAACACTCGAACGAATGTGTTTGGCTCTGTGGAGACGACACTTCTGAACACCAACTGACGCTGTTGGAGCCCAGGATTAGGCGAGGAGCAGGCTGGGGCCTACTGGATTTTGGCAGGTGTAGGCAGCAGGAGACTTGCCATCTCCACAGCAGGGGAACAGCTGGCAGTGCTGAACCCCACTAACACTCGAACGAATGTGTTTGGCTCTGTGGAGACGACACTTCTGAACACCAACTGACGCTGTTGGAGCCCAGGATTAGGCGAGGAGCAGGCTGGGGCCTACTGGATTTTGGCAGGTGTAGGCAGCAGGAGACTTGCCATCTCCACAGCAGGGGAACAGCTGGCAGTGCTGAACCCCACTAACACTCGAACGAATGTGTTTGGCTCTGTGGAGACGACACTTCTGAACACCAACTGACGCTGTTGGAGCCCAGGATTAGGCGAGGAGCAGGCTGGGGCCTACTGGATTTTGGCAGGTGTAGGCAGCAGGAGACTTGCCATCTCCACAGCAGGGGAACAGCTGGCAGTGCTGAACCCCACTAACACTCGAACGAATGTGTTTGGCTCTGTGGAGACGACACTTCTGAACACCAACTGACGATGTTGGAGCCCAGGATTAGGCGAGGAGCAGGCTGGGGCCTACTGGATTTTGGCAGGTGTAGGCAGCAGGAGACTTGCCATCTCCACAGCAGAGGAACAGCTGGCAGTGCTGAACCCCACTAACACTCGAACGAATGTGTTTGGCTCTGTGGAGACGACACTTCTGAACACCAACTGACGCTGTTGGAGCCCAGGATTAGGCGAGGAGCAGGCTGGGGCCTACTGGATTTTGGCAGGTGTAGGCAGCAGGAGACTTGCCATCTCCACAGCAGGGGAACAGCTGGCAGTGCTGAACCCCACTAACACTCGAACGAATGTGTTTGGCTCTGTGGAGACGACACTTCTGAACACCAACTGACGCTGTTGGAGCCCAGGATCAGGCGTGGAGCAGGCTGGGGCATACTGGATTTTGGCAGGTGTAGGCAGCAGGAGACTTGCCATCTCCACAGCAGGGGAACAGCTGGCAGTGCTGAACCCCACTAACACTTGAATGAATGTGTTTGGCTCTGTGGAGACGACACTTCTGAACACCAACTGACGCTGTTGGAGCCCAGGATTAGGCGAGGAGCAGGCTGGGGCCTACTGGATTTTGGCAGGTGTAGGCAGCAGGAGACTTGCCATCTCCACAGCAGGGGAACAGCTGGCAGTGCTGAACCCCACTAACACTCGAACGAATGTGTTTGGCTCTGTGGAGACGACACTTCTGAACACCAACTGACGCTGTTGGAGCCCAGGATCAGGCGTGGAGCAGGCTGGGGCCTACTGGATTTTGGCAGGTGTAGGCAGCAGGAGACTTGCCATCTCCACAGCAGGGGAACAGCTGGCAGTGCTGAACCCCACTAACACTTGAACGAATGTGTTTGGCTCTGTGGAGACGACACTTCTGAACACCAACTGACACTGTTGGAGCCCAGGATTACGCATGCCGCATGCAGAGGCCAATGGGCAGCGGTTTTTATGGAGGTTGTTGACTATTACTGATTCTAACCATGCTCCACTTAGGCCTCTGGCTCCACTGTCTCTACTATTTACCCTGGCCTCCAACCCCGCCAGCTACATCTCTGAAGTGGCGTCAGCACAATCTACACTTGTTCCTGTGTTACTGGTGCTCAGTCCCGTCAGTTGATCCCCTGATGTTTGTACGGCAAGTTCGCCAGCTCTGTCCTCATTCCCACTACTGGTTATGGGAATGTGGACAGAGCAGGAGACCTTGCCGGACACACATCAGGGGATAAACTGATGGGACTGAGCCACAGGAACACAGGAACAAGTGTAGATTGTGCTGACGCCACTTCAGAGATGTAGATGGCGGGGTTGGAGGTCAGGGGAAATAGTAGAGACAGTGGAGCCAGAGACCTAAGTTGGGCACGGTTAAAGATCAGTAGTGGTTTGAATGTTGATGGAGCTGGTGACTTTGCCGTCCACACAGCAGGGGATCAGCTGGCGTTACTGAACCTAACACACACACAGGAGCTAGTGTGTTTCTCTGTGCAGACGACACATCTGAGCGACAACTGGCTGTGTTGAAGCACAGGGATTATAGTTCAGGTGGTAGAAAAATGAACACACCAGCAGACCTGGATACAGTTGCCAACCACTAATTTAGTCTGTAAGAGGAAAGGCAAAGTCTTTGGAGATCCAGGCCTTGTTCATTTTCAGAAAAGTCAGCCGGTCAACATTATCGGAAGATAGTCGCGTGCGACGGTCTGTTAGTTCACCACCTGCGGCACTAAAGACACGTTCCGATAATACACTGGCAGCAGGGCAAGCCAGCACCTCCAATGCATACTGGCTAAGCTCTGGCCATGTATCCAGCTTAGAGACCCAAAACTTGAAGGGGGAAGAGCCATCTGGGAGTACAGTGACAGGGCAAGACATGTAGTCTGACACCATCTGACGGAAGCGTTGCCTCCTGCTGACTCGAGGCGTCGCTGATGGTGTAGACAATTGTGGTAGACACACAAAACTTTGCCACATTTGGGCCATAGTGGTCTTGCCTTGTGCTGCGGCGCTGCCTCTGCTCCCTCTTTGTGCAGAGTTTCCTCCACTGCCTCGACGCACAGAGCTGCTTTGTAAAGCACTAGCAACAATGCTGTCAGGTGGAATGGAAAACATTATGGACTGCACCAGTGACTCTTCGTACTCCCGCAGTTTACGCTCCCGGTTCAACATTGGTATGAGCCTTTGTACGCTGTCCCGGTAGCGAGGATCTAGGAGGGTGTACACCCAATAATCAGCCTAGACGAGAATGTGGGCGATGCGGCGGTCGTTTCTCAGGCACTGCAGCATGAAATCAACCATGTGCTGCAGACTCCCAACTGCCAAAGAACCGCTGGCCCCTGTTTGAGGCGTGACCTCGGCCTGCTCTGCATCACCCCACCCTCGCTGTACATACTGAGTAGAGGTTTGTGTACCTCCCTCCTCTGGAGAGATGTCTTCCTCCTCCATCGACTCCTCCTCATCCTCCTCACAAAGTGTCCCCTGCCTAGGCCTTTGTGAGGAAACACGTAGCGCAGACTGTCCAGAAGCAGATGGCATTTGGGACTCCTCATCCTCCACCTCTTCCGAAACCTCATCCCTTAGTGCTTGCAGTGTTTGTTGAAGCAGGCAGATAAGGGGGACAGTCATGCTGACTAGTGCATCATCTGCACTCGCCATCCACGTGGATTCATCGAAGGCACGCAAAACGAGGCAGATGTCCTTCATAGAGGCCCACTCAATGGTGCTGAAGTGTGAACGGCGCACAGTGCGACTTGTTTGCGCCTGATGCAGCTGGTATTCCATGACTGCTGCCTGCTGCTCACACAACCGCTCCAACATATGTAACATTGAATTCCACCGGGTGGGTAGGTCACATATGATGCGATGTTCCGGAAGGCCAAATCGTCGCTGCAGAGCAGCGAGGCGCGATCTTGCCGTGCTGGAACGCCGCAAGTGAGCGCACTCTATGCGGACCTTGTGCAACAGTGCATCAAGATCCGGATAGTCCCTCAGAAAGCTCTGCATGACCAAGTTAAGCACATGTGCCAGACATGGGATGTGTGTGAGGTTGCCTAGGCCAAGAGCTGCCACCAGATTTCGGCCATTGTCACACACTACCAAGCCCGGCTGGAGATTCGCTGGCCCAAACCACACATCGCTCTCCAGCTTGATAGCATTCCAGAGCTCCTGCGCTGTGTGGCTTCGATTCCCCAAAGAAATTAATTTGAGTACAGCCTGTTGATGTTTGGCCACGGCTGTGCTCATATCGGTCGTAACAGGCTCCTGCTCTGCTGTTTCTGAGGAACTTGAGTAGGAGGAGGAGTCTATGTGTACAGACTGGAGTCCTGCAATCCGTGGCGTTGGAAGAACACGTACAGCGCCACTCTCCAGATCTGTACCCAGCTCCACAACATTGACCCAGTGGGCAGTAAGGGAAAGGTATCGTCTCTGTCCATGGTTACTGGTCCACGCATCGGTGGTCAGGTGGACCTTGCTACTAACGGCGTTTAGTAGCGCATGTTTTATTTTGCCCTCAACATGTTTCTGCAGGGCAGGGACGGCTCGCCTGCTGAAATAAAAGCGGCTGGGCACATTGTATTGGGGGACTGCCAATGCCATTAAGTCCCGGAAGGTGTCAGTGTCCACCAGCCTGAATGACAGCATTTCAACTGCCAGAAGTTTGGCAATGCCAGCATTCAGAGACTGTGCTCGGGGATGGTTTGCCGAGTAAGGGCGCCTTTTATCCCATGCCTGTGCTACCGATGGCTGTGATGGATGGGAACGTGCTGCTATGGGTGGAATCTGACAGGGTCTCCGGACAACAGTGGCAGAGGTTCTTCCTTGGTGATCCTGTGAGGAAGCCGAACCAGCAGTGTGTGAGCTGGAGGAAGAGGCCCCAACACGAACTGAAGAGGTGGTATGTGGTGCTGTACGTTGGCCTACGTCTTCAGGGTGTCTCTGCAACTCCAACTCGTGCTTGGTGCGCACATGTTTCCACATATTTGTGGTATTGAGGTTGCTGACATTTCTCCCTCTTTTGACTATCTGATGACACAGCTTGCATTTGACAAAGCAAATGTCATCTGCAACTGTGTCAAAAAAGGACCACGCACTGCAACTCTTGGGAGCGCCCGTTTTGCCTTTGGAATGAGGAATGCTCCTAACGGGTGCCGAAGTGGAGGGTACAGGCAACCAAGTCTTCCCCCTCCCTCTGCCTCCTGTTTTGGCCGGTAGGGGAATCTCTTCCTCCGAGCTGCTCCCACCACCTTCCTGTTCCTCACGCCATGATGGGTCAAGGACCTCATCATCTTCCCTCCCCTCTTCAAACAGCTGCTTCTCCGGGGTTGTCTCGCCAGCACCGTACGCACCAGAAAGTGGCAACTGAGTCTCGTCATCATCTGATGCGTACTGAGGTGTGCTGACCATAGGCACTGGCCCACTCGCCTCTTCAGATTCAGAGGGACAAAGAAGTTGCGCATCACTGCATACTCCCTCTTCTTCACATTCAGGAATGCTGCTTGGCTGGCCCCCTCTTTCCAAGCCAACAGATTCCGAGAACAGAAGTAGAGACTGTGATGGCTCCTGTCCATGTCTCTCTGACTGCCTGGGCACTTTGGCAGGTGGTGAAGAGACAGATGGTTGCTCTTCGGTGCTCTGGTCCTGAGAGGCTGTGGAAGTAATTGAAGTCGATGCGTTAGCTGCCATCCATCCGACAACGGCTTCAATTTGTTCCTCCCGCAGCAGTGGGGTACGTTGAGGTCCTACAAAGCTGCGCATAAAGGACTGTTGCCTGCTAAAACTGGGGGATGCTGATCCACTGGTGCCCGCAGCAGGCCCAGAATCCCCACGTCCTCTACCTGCAGAATCCCCACGTCCTCTCCCTGCAGAATCCCCACATCCTCTCCCTGCTGAAACTCCACGCCCACGCCCACGCGCCTTACTCCCTGCCTTCTTCATCTTGCCAGACTGCTTAAGATAGGCAGAAAAGTACAACGGGGGGCCTTAGTGTGCTTATTCCTGAACAGCTGGTTACAGGTACAAGAAACACTAATTTTATGAAGTGTGTGTGTGTGGACTACACTTTAATAGGAGCTGATGTGGCCTACACAAGTTCCAAATGTAGTGTTTGGTGAACTTTTTTTGTGGTTTCTTTGTTGGAAACAAACTCAAAGTATGTGAACAAAGAATTGAAACTGATAGTATCACCAACTTTTTGGAGCTATTACAATGCAGGCAGGTAACCTACAATGCAAAAGATGAGGCTCCAAAAAAATTGGGTAATACTAATCTGGCTGCGCCGGCAGGGCACAACCAGAAAAAAAGGCTCCTCTATCTACTCCTATATAGTGTTTGCAACCAACCAATGTTGATGGATACGGATGGATGCACACTAATAGGAGAAGAAAAAATGAGCTGCACTCAAAGACAAATATGTGTGAGGCAGTGACGCACGTTGAGCGTCCTACAACCAGACGTAGCTGCAGGACACTCTACTCAGCGTGAGCTGCACTCACACACAGTCAGAGACCTCTCAGACAGCCGTCAACAGTGCAGCTAAGTAGGCACTGGCACTGACAGGCTGCAGAAAGGCTCCGCTGTGTACTCCTATATAGTGTTTGCAACCACCGTAGATGGAGACGGATGGATGCACACTAATAGAAGAAAAAATGAGCTGCACTCAAATAAAAATATGTGTGAGGCACTGACGCACGCTGAGCATCCTACAGCCAGACGTAGCTGCAGGACACACTACTCAGCGTGAGCTGCACTCACACACAGTCAGAGACCTCTCAGACAGCCGTGAACAGTGCAGCAAAGTGGACACTAGCACTGAAAGGCTGCAGAAAGGCTCCGCTGTCTACTACTAGTGTTTGCAACCAACGTATATGGATACGGATGGAAGCACACTAGATTGAAATTATGTAAAAAATGCAGCTCAAAAAATAAAAGATGTATGAGGCAGCAGTGATCACACTGGGTGGCCTACAGCCTGACGTGGCTGCAGGACCCACTCCACAGCGTGAGCTGCACTCACACAGCCCTTGCAGACAGCTGTGAACACTGCTGCTAGGGCAAGGAAGGCTACAGAGGTGGTTTATGTAGCCTGGGTAAAGCACTAGATGTTTGGTGGAATCGCTATTTCTAACTGTCCCTCACAGTCTTCTACAGCAGCCTGTCCCTAACTGAATTCACAGCAGAGTGAACCAGAAATGGCGGCTGCGGTGGCTTTTATAGTGCATCATGACATCATTTCGGCAGCCAATCACAGCCATGCCAATAGTTAACATGCCTACATGCCTAACAGGATGTGCCCACACTTTGGAGGATTCCCATTAGCTTAATCAATGCAAGCAGGCTCATAGCATGATGGGAACTTCCGATTCCGATCCCGGAATCCGATATGACAAAAGTATCGGAAGTCAGTATCGGAATTCCGATACCGCTAATATCGGCCGATACCCGATACTTGCGGTATCGGAATGCTCAACACTACTCATTGGTGCTTCACAGAAATTTTTAAAATGTGGCTATGAAAATGTAGTACAAATTATTTAGAAGCTGGCAGATTGATTTCACACATCATCCTATCTGTCTGAACTATCTGATTACTTGCAGCAGCAGAAGCAGCCTCTCTGCGTTGTTACACTGACAAAATGGCACAAAGACGTCATGTCAGCTTTTTAAATGGAGAGGGACAAGTGACTTTGGCAGCCAATGACAGAAGCCATTGCGTCTGGACGTTTTGGATTGTTTCTGCACTCTGACTCTGCCAAAGTCCTAACAAAAGCATTAGTGGAAACTCAACCATTTACTGAACTTTGGCTGATTTTTGTCAATTTTGAGGAAAATACCTCAGGAATCCGAACACGAATCCAAATGTGCAACATTGTGTTGAATTTGAGATTGGCGAACATTTCTGAACAAGTTCACTCTTCTCTAGTTATTAGCTGTAGGGGCAATCACTTTTTCACACAGGGCCCTGTAAGTTTGGATTTCTCTTTCTCTTAATAATAAAGACCTTCTTAAAAACTGCATTTTGCATTTACTTGTGTTATCTTTGTCTAATATTTAAATTTGTTTGGTGATCTGAAACATTTAAGTGTGAAAAACATGCAAAAGAATAGGGGAAAACACTTTTACACACAACTGTATATTGTCACCATTTCCTAGGCTCATTAGGGCTTTGACTAGTCGACGAGGCTTTAGATGCCCCAGACTAGACCGTCCTTTTTCCACGTAGCCATCGCAAGCTCCTGCAAATCTCATGCATGCATGCCGCGCGCGTATTTTGGCTTCAGAGGGGCACTGCACATGACCGGAAGCCATCTTTTGAACTTCCAGTCATGTGCAGTGCACCTCAGAAGCTGGGTGCACAGTTCTCCGGCTTTAATGATGCAGTGAGCATGACCGAAACTTCATAAGATGGCTTCCCATCATGCGCAGTGCCCCTCTGAAGCTGGGAAGCATGCACCCAGCTACAGAGGTGCTGTGATGCTTACTTACTTACTTACAAATAATTGAACACTGCTCTGTTGGGGGGCATGAGGGACTTTACAGTTTCCCTTGAACATTTAAATATGTTGTCCACTACCCTAGCTCAGTTACTGTTTTGCCACTAATACTTACGGATAATACTCTAAACATCCTCATATACCTTTTCTGTCCATTTCATAATGTTTATGTCTTTCAGCTCTGCTTTCATTGCCTTGTCATCAGCTATATTATCACAGTCAGCAATTCCTCTTAACAATCCACTGCTCTGACTACATTTGCCATCATTTCTTTTGCTGTATTAAGCCCCCGTTACACATAACGATGTCCCAGCGATCCGACCAATGATCCGACATGATGGGATCGCTGAGACATCGTTAGGCTGATCACTGGTGATCTGGCGATCAGGATCTAAGAGCCACGCGACACCTGGACACCCGCTGTTTACCTTGGAAACCAGTGTGTACACCGGTTTTCAAGGTAAACAGCGGGTATCCTGGAGCGCGGCTCCTGGATACCCGCTGTTTTCAAGGTAAACAGCGGGTATCCAGGAGCACAGCTCCTGGATACCCGCTGTTCACATTAGAAACCAGCGTCCAGCGTCGCTGATCACTGGTCTCTCGCTGCCACATGCAGCGATGCGTACTGGCCAGTGGGAGACCAGCGATCAAAAAATGCCCCAGGCCGATGCTGCACGATCAGCGATACCCGGCAGGGGGGCCGGTTGCTGATCCCCATCACACACAGCGATCTCGCTGGCGAGATCACTGTGGCGTCACAAAATCAGCGATCTCGCTAGCAAGATCGCTGTGTGTGACGGGGCCTTTAGGCTATGTGCAGATGATGCGTTTTTGATGCGTTTTTGCAGCATATTTTCTTTGTGGAATTGGGCCAAAATTGCTATGGATACCTTATGCAAGCTAATTCAATGACAATCCTGAAGTGTTGTGCACATGATCAGTAAATTTCCTTTGAGTATTTGCAGTGTATTTTTTATGCAGAATGTCAACTCTTTGTGTGTTTCTGCAGCGTTTCCACACATTGACATCAATTGAGTCAGTCAAATCTGCAGCAAAAACACAGGTATAAAAATGTTTGCAGATTTGCTGAGTTTCTGTTTGCATTTTTATTGTCTTGCTATGGTGTTCCCACTCTGTCATCTGTGTGACAGCGTGGGAAACACCAGCGTGGTGGTTCTTATCGTCGGTCACAGTGCTGCGGCTTCACTCTGTCAGATGTCACTTTGACTGTGACCCGCAAATTACATCTCAAAACTTTATTTTTTAATATCTTTATTTAGCTAAAAAAAATCTTTCATTGCTGTACAAAAACACATGCAAAAAAATGCATCCAAACCGCGTCAAAAACGCACCAAAAAACACGGCAAAATGCGCCTTTTTGCTGTAGTATTTTTGCTGCTAAGAGATGCATAAATCTTGTAGAAATTTTTGCAATCAACTATTCAATGTGCACACATAGCCTTACAGCTCAATAGTGAACACACCCCTTGTAACTTCACCTAAACCCCTCTCACTCCTCCCCCAACATCACATACACCCTCAGCATGATTTTCTGTACTGGAAGCTGTTACAGTGAATAGAAGTAATGCTGGCTGATCAATGGATGGGTGGAATGGGAGGGAAATATGAATATACACATAATATGAAGGGAATGCAGCATTATGTATAGTAGACCGTGCAGAGAGCTGGGTGTGTAAACACACACACACATATAAATATATATATATATATATATATATAAATGTGTGTGTGTGTGTATGATCCATGTAGGCCTGGTCACTTGTTTATCTGCTAAATACATTTATTGTGTCCTGCTGTCCTAACTTAGTTTGATTGATTGCTAACGAGTAAGGAGAGAAAAAAAAAAAAAAGGAAGATCTTAGAAGTGGCCTTCTATAAATTCAGAGCTAGCCTAGGGACAGCATTTATGCAGGGGTGGCATTTATGTACATGTAATCAAAGTACATGTATCTAAGTACGCTGGCAGTTAGACAGGACAGGAGACAGGTAAGACACATAAATATATATCTTCCCTGTACACTTGGGCAACCCCAAATATTTACCATATGCATTTGTTTAATTTATATTCTGACCGCTGCATTTACACACATCCACCGCCCTGACATTAACTCTCTACACTCCATCCATATTGGCCCCTCACTCCTTTCCTCTCCTATGTATAGCACTCACACTCTTTTTACATTGCTACACAGCACAGATCCATTCAGTCCCACCATTCAACATAAGAGACGCTCTCACAAATCACTTAACCATCTTCTCACTCTTTCTATCCTCCTTCTCCTAGTCGCAGGAGACATTGCTCCCAACCCTGGTCCCTCATGTTATAGAAAGTCAAACCCCCCAACTGCTACACTCAGAAACCCCTCTAATCTTATTAATATTCCCTGCATGCCATCTGTCTCTCTTAATTGAGCACTTTGGAATTCTCGCTCAGTGTGTAACAAACTCACCATCACTCATGACTTTTTCCTTTCTAATTCTCTTAACCTCCTGGCTCTTACTGAAACCTGGATCCAGCAGTCAGACACTACCGCTGCTGCTGCTCTTTCATACGGGTGTGACGGACTCAGCTCCTGCTGAGCCCATTTTTTGAGTGGACCCTCTGGGTCGTGGCACCCACCCACCGAGGGCGAGCTGACCTTGTGAGAATCCACCCCCTATACAGGGAGTGTCAGGGGCAAGACCAAGGGGGTGAGCCACCACGACTGCTGGGACCAGACGGCCGGCTCAGGGGACACTAGACGAGTGTCTGACGACAAGGACAAGCAGGAAGCAAGACGAGACTAGACGTAGGTGCAAGGTATCTTCATTAGAATAACACAAGATCACATACAGAGAAAACAAGCAAAACGTGCAAGGTGCGCGCGTGGGCACGCCAAGGTCCATAACATGGTACGAGCCAGATGGCACGCCTAGGCACAGGTAATGGCAAGATGGCATCGGACTCCGGACTGCTGGCAAACCGACAGGGTCCAGGGATCAGGCTGCGGACGTCAGCTCCGGACATCAGGCCGTAGTCATCTGGTTCCGGACCTCTGGCAACGGTCGGCAGGTTCCGGGCATCCGGCAGGCAAACCAGGGTTCAGGCAAGGAGGCACGACAGATATCCAAGCAGGGTGCGTGTTTAGGGAACACGCCAAGGTCCAAGGCTAGGTGCGTGTGTAGGGGACACGCCAGGGTCCAAGGCTAGGTGCGTGTGTAGGGGACACACCAGGGTTCAAGACTAGGTGCAAGGCAAGGTGCGTGTGTAGGGGACACGCCAGGGTTCAAAGCGAGGTGCGTGTGTAGGGGACACGCCAAGGTTCGCAAACGAGACAGGGTGCGTGTGTAGCCACGCCAAAGCATAGAATAAGACAGTGCGTGTAGAGACACGCCAAGGTACAAGGTATAAGACAGAGTGCGTGTAGAGACACGCCAAGGTTCAAGGTACAAGACAGAGTGCGTGTAGAGACACGCCAAGGTACAAGGTACAAGACAGAGTGCGTGTAGAGACACGCCAAGGTACAAGACAGAGTGCGTGTAGAGACACGCCAAGGTACAAGACAGAGTGCGTGTAGAGACACGCCAAGGTACAAGACAGAGTGCGTGTAGAGACACGCCAAGGCACAAGACAGGGTGCGTGTAGAGACACGCCAGGGTTCAGAGCAGGGCTGCGTGCTAGGAGCTACGCAGGGACGCACACCTCACTGGCCAATGCACACGGCTGTAACGCCAGCACGAGGCACGGCTAAGGCACAGGAGGGGGCAAAGGAACCTTCGTGCTAGGAGCCACGCAGGGGGCACGCCACACTGGCCAGTACACACGGCTGTACACAAACACGTGGCACTTACCACGGCACAGGAGACGGCCAAGGGGAACCCACGCCGGGGTTCAATGCAAGGACAAGGCAGGGAACAAGGCAAGGAATACAGGCAGAAACAGAGCCAGGTCAGAGAGAGGACAGAGTCTAGCAGCGGAGCGTAGGCAGAAGCCCAGAGCCGGGCCAAGGGAAGACCTTGGGACTAGACAAAGAAACGAGCACTAAGGAGAGGAGAAATGGTGCGTGTGCCAGGGAGCACTACAGAGCACCATAGGAGAGAGCGAGGCAGAGCAAGCAAAGACTGAGACCATAGGGAGGAACACAAAGCAAGGAATAGCAAGGCAGAGAACACAGGGAGGACTACAAGTCAAAGCATAGCAAAAGCAAGACATGGCAAAACAGGCGAGGCAGAGAACAAAGGAAGGACTACAAGTCAAAGCATAGCTAAGGCGAGACATAGCAAAACAGACTAAGACAAAGAACAGCAGAAGGACTACAAGGCAAAGACAAACATGGCACGAGAGACAACACAAGACATGGCACAAGACAAGAGGCGGAATACGAGCACGGAGCGTGTGCAGAGACGCACTACAGAGCAAAGTGCAAGGGCACAGAATAGAGGGAGCAACCCCACAGACCCAGAGCCTTGCAGGGAAGCAACATAATAAACAGGCCCTGAGCATAGGAAGAGGCGGCCTGATATAGGGCATAGCACCTCCTCCTCCAGGTCAGGACCAGGGGAGCACTTCCGGGATTCTAGACATGACGAGATGATAGCAGAACCAGACAGTGCAGGATCTTAGGAAACGTCACATGATCAGGGTTTCAGACATGACAAGATGATCACCGAACCAACCAGTGCAGGATCCTAGGAAGAACACATGATCCGGGATTCTAGACATGACGAGATGATTGCAGAACCAGACAGTGCAGGATCTTAAGAAACATCACATGATCAAGGACTCCAGACATGACGAGAAGATCACAGAAGGCAGAGCAGAAACGCAGGGATCCTGCAGCTCAGACATGAGGCGAGTCTGCACACAGCTCTAGCGAACATGCAGGACAGCAGACAAAACATGCGCATGCACATCGCTCCAGGAGTTCCTGAGACAAACAGACATGGCAGACATGGCGGACGTGACAACGGGGGACTACATTTCTCTCATACCCCAAGATCAGACAATAGAGCAGGTGGAGGCGTTGGTCTGTTCCTATCATCAAAACGTACCTTTCAGGATATCCCTCAAGTACCCTCACTTGTCTTTCCTTCTTTTGAGGTCCATGCCATCAGACTCTACACCCCCTTCTCCATGCGAGTGGCGGTGGTATATCGTCCTCCCGGCCCCTCCCATCAGTTCCTGGATCATTTTGCCACTTGGCTTCCACATTTTCTCTCCTGTGACATCCCTACCCTCATCATGGGCGATTTCAACATCCCCATTGCTCTTCCACTCTCCCCATCTGCTACTCACCTTTTATCTCTAACCTCCTCGTTTGGCATTTTGCAGCTTACTAATTCTCCAACGCATCAAGACGGGAACTCCCTCGACTTGGTCTTCTCTCAGCTTTGTGCAGTGGATGATTTTGCAAACTCCCCTCTCCCGCTCTCTGACCACAATCTTCTTTCATTCTCTATCAAGAACTGCCAGGCTGCTCAGGTCACCCCCACTGCCCATATTTATAGAAATATACAGGCCATTAACACCCAGAAACTTATGAAGAACTTGCACACTTTTATTGGCCCCTTCTCCTCCCTTTCATGTCCTGATTCTGCATTGAAGCATTACAATGAAACACTTCAAAGTGCCCTGGATGAATTTGCTCCTCCTATACATAGAACACCACAACACAGACGGCGACAACCCTGGCACACCCTATGAACACGTTTCCTGCAGTGGTGCTCCAGGTGTGCCGAACGTCTGTGGAGAAAATCCAACCTACCCGAAGATTTCATCCATTATAAGTTTATGCTTCGAACATACAACACTGCCCTTCACCTCTCAAAACAAACCTATTTCAACACCCTCATCACCTCACTGTCCAATAACCCAAAACGTCTCTTTGACACTTTTCATTCTCTACTCAACCCAAGAGTGCAGGCCCCTACCACGGAGCTTCAAGCTGACGATCTGGCCAATTACTTCAAAGAAAAAATTGACTGACTTTGAACCAGTCACAGAAGAAGAAGTAAGCAGGCTCCTTGCATCTTCTCGCCCAACCACTTGCACCAGTGACCCATTTCCGTCCCATCTACTCCAGACTCTTTCCCCTGCTGTCACCCCTCACCTAACTAAAATATTTAACCTCTCTCTCTTCTGGTATCTTTCCCTCCTCATTTAAGCATGCCATCATACATCCACTACTTAAAAAACCATCCCTCGACCAAAACTGTGCCGCTAACTATAGACCTGTTTCTAAGCTTCCCTTCATCTCTAAACTCCTGGAACGCCTGGTCCACTCCTGTCTTATCCGCTATCTCTCAGAAAACTCTCTTCTCGACCCTCTCCAATCCGGTTTCCGCTCTTTACATTCTACTGAAACTGCCCTTACTAAAGTCTCTAATGATCTACTAACAGCTAAATCAAATGGTCATTACTCCATGCTAATTCTCTTGGATCTCTCTGCAGCATTCGACACTGTGGATCATCAGCTCCTCCTCATTATGCTCCGTTCCATTGGCCTCAAGGACACCGTTCTCTCCTGGTTCTCCTCCTATCTCCATTACCGTTCCTTTACTGTATCTTTTGCTGGCTCCTCGTCCTCTCATCTTACCCTTACTGTTGGGGTTCCTCAAGGATCAGTCCCAGGCCCCCTCCTCTTCTCTTTGTATACTGCCCCTATTGGTCAAACAATCAGTAGATTTGGTTTCCAGTACCATCTCTATGCTGACGACACCCAATTATACGTTTCTTCTCCTGACATCACGCCAGCCTTTCTAGAAAACACCGGCGATTGTCTAAATGCTGTGTCTAACATCATGTCCTCACTATATCTGAAACTGAACCTGTCAAAGACTGAACTCCATGTGTTTCCTCCCGCTACTAATGTACCTATACCCGACATTGCCATTTCCGTGTGTGGTTCTACTATTACTCCCCAGCAACATGCCCGCTGTCTTGGGGTCATACTTGACTCTGAGCTTTCCTTTGTCCCCCACATCCAATCACTGGCTCGCTCTTGTTATCTGCACCTCAAAAACATTTCTAGAATTCGACCTTTTCTTACTTTTGACTCTGCAAAAACTCTTACTGTTTCTCTTATTCATTCTCGTCTTGACTATTGTAACTCCCTTCTAATCGGTCTCCCTCTTACCAAACTCTCCCCCCTCCAATCTGTCTTGAATGCAGCTGCCAGGATCATATTTCTCGCCAATCGTTGCACCGATGCCTCTACCTTGTGGCAGTAATTACACTGGCTACCCATCCACTCCAGAATCCAGTACAAACTTATTACCCTCACCCACAAAGCCCTCCATGGCTCAGCACCACCCTACATCTCCTCCCTTGTTTCAGTGTACCATCCTACCCGCGCCCTCCATTCTGCTGATGACCTGAGGTTAGCATCCTCAATAATCAGAACCTCCCACTCCCGTCTTCAAGACTGTACACGTGCTGCGCCAATTCTTTGGAATGCACTTCCCAGGTCAATACGATTAGTCCCCAACCCCCACAATTTTAAGTGTGCCCTGAAAACACATTTATTCAGACTGGCCTATTGCCCCAACATATTAACCTAATCTATCCATGTGTGGCACAGCAAAAAGTATTACCTTAACCAGGTTCCACGCATCATGTTCCCACATGCTTTATGCATCCATTAGCCCTCTGCATCCGTACTGTTACACACTTAACATTATGGCTGGTCCATACAATCAGGGCAACTGTTACCACCCACCTTTAGTGTCTCCCCTTTTTTCCTGATAGATTGTAAGCTTGCGAGCAGGGCCCTCATTCCTCTTGTTATATGTTTTGATCTATGTGATTATTGTTATGCTGTAATGTATATTGTCTGTACAAGTCCCCTCTGAAATGTAAAGTGCTGCGGAATTTGTCAGCGCTATAGAAATAAAATTTATTATTATTATTATTAAATATATATATGCACACTGATGAATACATGTAATTATGAACAAATGAGATCTGTGTTTGCACTGAGAACTGTATGTGCAATGGCATTCAAAGGAGCAGTTTGAGCTTTGCAAATGGAGCCTCACCCACCTACACAGCAAGCCTCCACCAGATGTCAGTTTAAATAGCCCTGATCTCAGGGAGGCTTTAAAGTGACATCACAGGAAGTCATTGGATTCAAAGCCAGGCATCATGTGACCAGGAGAGAAACTCAAGTTACAGAAGTATTAAGAAGGTATTTAATAAAGAGTTTAACTGTGGCATTTGGTTCCCATGAAAGGGACTTGTAAAATAGTGGCCAACCCCTAAGTTAAGTTTCCATTTTAATTGCCTATTTCATATAAATATTCAATGTAACAAACACTGCTAGAAGGGATAGTAATTCTCATTGATTTTACAAAGCTTAGGTTTGGAGATGAGTGAATCAGTCTATGATGAATCAGGTTTCCAAATTTTTCAAAATTTGGGATTCTGGCAAATGCAACATTTTTAGAGTTTGATCTGCAAAATACAGTAAAATGGCAATCAGCCAGTTGCTATTTTTGGTGGCTTCTTTTGAAGGCCTGGAAGGAATTAAAATACTAAAATGTCCCCTATTGCCATGGCTCTACCTTTTATCCTCATTGTTTTTTAGTGCACTCATTTCTAGTTCTGAGGCAAATTTTTGGCCTCTAGATGTCACATGGGGGCAATTAATTTCAATGACATCCGTAACATGCATCAAGCCCCATGTGACACCATAACGGCAATTAATTACTTCAGCACCAAAAAGGAGTGCCAGCAGAACAGAAAGCTTGTGTGAAGGACTAGGGAACTGTGGTGGATGGTGTAAGAACAGGTGAGAGCCTAGAATAGGTGAGTATAATGTGTTTAAACAGTTGTTACCTTGTTAACATCCCTATTCTGTAAATTATGCCCTGGGCTATGGAGAGACACCAGTGCATAAAAAATGCTTTTTCACAGAAACTAGTTTTATTGAAACCAGATCTAATCTGCAAACTGAGCATGTCTGGCTGAAATGAATTTTGTGAAATTTACTCACTTCTACTTTAGTTTATGTAGTTAGGTACAAAAATTTGAAACCTGAGCTTGTTATTTTAGTTAATGCCATTACGGTTCAATAATGCAGAGATTAACAAATACCCATTTCAAGTAAATATTCCAATCTGTAGCACATTGGTATTTAGTGATGCATAGTTGAAGAATATGCTCTGACACGAGCCAAACTTATTTTATTATTTTTGGCTACTTAGCCTTGATCCTACTTCAGCTAAATGGAAATTAACCGCCATTTTTTTTATATGCGAAACAGAAAGAGACAACTAAAACAACGGTTGACGTGATCTTCGCTAAACTATTCCTTTTCAGTAACCGCTATGACAACAGCACATTTACATCATGCCAAGCTATATCTTTTGGTGTGTTGAGGTTCAAATCAATGTGGCATATAGATTAGACAAACTGTTCTGGTGTATTCCAAAGAAAAATAATACACAAAGTCTTATTGATTATATTGTAAGAAAGATACAATAAAATTGCATCTACACTGTCTTTACCTACAGTATATACCAATAAACCCTTTATATTATTAAAGTCTATGTCTAATCAGTATGAAAAAATGTCAATTACTAAAAGGGTAACTTCACAAGCAGTTTAACCCCTTTACCCCGAGGGTGGTTTGCACGTTAATGCCAAGGCAAATTTCTACAATTCTGACCACTGTCCCTTTATGAGGTAATAACTCTGGAACACTTCCATGGATTCCGGTGATTATGACACTGTTTTCTCGTGACATATTGTACTTCATGTAAGTGGTAAAATTTAATTCATAAAGCTTGCATTTATTTGTGAAAAAACAGAAATTTGGCAAAAACTTAGAAAATTTTGCATTTTCAAGCCCTTAAATCACATGTCACATAAAATACTTAACCCTGCTGTTCTGTTCCCATGTACCATACACTTGTATTGCTCCCGGGTCACTATGACCCAGTTTATTAAATCTTGATTTTAGATACTCTAACTCAATTATTTTTAGACCTTTTGCTTACTAGACTGTATGGGAACATGTTTGGAAATAAAAAAAAAGAAAAATGAAATTGAAATCTTTATTTTTTTTTTTTTTATTCAGAAAAAAATTAGTAATAAGCAAAATGAAAAATAGCAAACTGCACATATGTGGTATAAAACCAAACCAAAACAAGCAAATCAAACATTCTGTGAAAAAAAAATATAATAAACACTTCAATTTGAACATATTTACATGGTAATATTGCTTTATGTATTCTTGCATGAAGAACAATAAATATGGGCTTTGCATAAGAATTTTTTGCATCCAGAACATGTAATACTTGTTTTATTATCACAGGAATAAGGGCAATAGCTGCACCTTTTTTCTTTTTATTCTTGAAGCACCGCTGGTAGAGGCCATGGGGGTAGAAGTGCTTGTGGAGGTCATGGTTTCACTTTCCTGAGCATGTTGCTGGATGCTCTGTACAAGGCCTGCTGCTCCTTCCGTTCTGGGTGTGACCTTTCTTTCCTCAATATGCGGCCTAACCAGTGATTTTCCAATAATAATAAAATCTGAGAAAGAAACAACCAGCTTCAAAAATCATAAGAGCTTCTATACTACATCAAAACATACCAGTGCTCAATGTCCAGCCATCTAACATGCTAATCATTCAGTCAGAGCAGTGAGAATACTACACCACTTGTAAAAACATTGAGTCTTTCAAATGTAAGTAACCCCCTGCAACAAAGAAGGAGCCAAGGAAAAAAAACAGTTCTTAGCTGAAAAAAGTTTGTCAGCTTTGCAGACAGTATGCAGTGACCTACAGCTTACAGAATCGCACAGTAATAACGCTAAGTACATGTAAAAAAATAAAATATAAGTATTCCTTTACAATATACAATCTACCAACAGAATTGAATAAGAAAAGCATAACAAGCTAGATACTTGTAAAAAGCCAAGATACAGCCTGGAACAGAGATATGTACAGAGCTGCTGTCCAAAGAAGCTAAAAACAATGGCAATGGTGGGCTCGGATGAAACAAAAATGGCTTGCCCCCCAAAAAAAATCATTGACCAACAACCGTTAACACAGCTGGATAAAATGGCGGTGCTGGGCGCGGCATTAACAAAAATGGCAGCCCCCCAAAAAAATCAGTGATGGCCAACTTCGGTTAACTCAGCAGCATAAAATGGCAGTGCTGGGTGCGGCATAAACAAAAATGGCAGCCCCCCAAAGAAATCAGTGATGGCCAACATCGGTTAACACAGCAGCATAAAATGGCAGTGCTGGGCACGGCAGAAACAAAAATAGCTGCCCCAGAAAAATCCAGAGATGGCCGACAACTGTTAGCACAGCTGGAAAAAAATGGCAATGGTGGGTGCTGCAGAAACAAAAATGGATGCCACAAAAAAAAATTATATAGTAAGAAAAATAAGTGCCTACCTTACAATACAGTATAGAGATCCTGAAGGAATCAATAAATCAGGCCCAAACGCAACAGCGGCACAGATTGGATCGCAGGAGCTGCAAAGAAGAAGGCTAGCTGGACGCAATATGGATCGCTGCTGGAAATTCGTTTGAACCACTGCGCTCTAGAACAATGGAAGGGAGCGCTAATACGTCGTCCTTTTATTACGCGGTCATTCAATAACCAAGCGAGAGCTGTGACATAAACAGTCATGCCATACACTGACCACCAATCTGTGCAGAGGGGCGTGGAAAAGGTTGCGCTCAATCACGCTTATCGAGGTCGGGGACTTTTACAATACATGCTGTGTGACAGGTCCCAACAACCACCGAGGTCGTTATACAGATCGCTGATGGCTGATGTGTCGTTTATGAGATCTTCGTGTTTGGAAGCTAACTAGCGACCATATAGTGATGTACAAACTATCTCTGCCAGGTCGTGACGTTGTCGTGATCGCTGGTGCGATCGCTTAGTGTGACAGTACCTTTAGTGTGCTAGCATATGTGTACTGATAAGACCAGAGAAAATAAGAACCCTTCTGAAAACAAGGAGATAAGCTAGGAAGACAGACTTACTTAGCAAAAAAAATCATTTGGAGGCCTTTAGAGCTCAGCTTTACAAAATAAGGCCCTCTTACACAGTGCGTTCTGCGCAGTCCGTTCTGCGCAGAATATACACGTGTAGTGCACACCTAGTGATCTCTCTGGATGCGCTCTACATTTTAGTATAGACCAAAAATAATCAATATAAAGCCATTTTTATGGTGCGCAGATCTCAATGCATACACCCGGCGGAGCGCGTGTACGACCCCATTGAAAAAATTTAGGAAATAAATAAATTGATATACAATAGTATATGCAATAAATAGACCCAACCTCAAGTTTTAGAAACTTATAGAAAAATATCTACAGGGCCACACAAATTCTCTTACGGGTCACTATGACCCGAACATAACAGCAGGGTTAATAAGTAACATTTTCCACATGTCTACTTTACATCAGCACAATTTTGGAACCCAAATTTTATTTTATTAGGAAGTTATAAGGGTTAAAAGTTGACCAGCGGTTTCTTATTTTTACAACACCATTTTTTTTAGGGGCCACATCACATTTGAAGTCACTTAGAGGGGTCTATATGATAGAAAATACCCAAAAGTGACACCATTCTAAAAACTGCACCCCTGAATGTGCTCAAAACCACATTCAAGAAGTTTATTAACCCTTCAGTTGCTACACAGGAATTTTTGGAATGTTTAAAAAAATGAACATTTAACTTTTTTTCACAAAAAATTTACTTCAGATCCAATTTTTTTTTATTTTACCAAGGGTAACAGGAGAAATTGGACCCCAAAAGTTGTTATGAAATGAAGTTGATGTGCCTAGACAGTGGAAAACCCCTAAAAGTGACACTATTTTGGAAACTAGACCCCCTAAGGATCTTATCTAGATGTGTGGTGAGCACTTTGAACCCCCAAGAGCAGACCTGGTCAAAGTGTGGCCCGCAGGTCACAACCGACCCTCTAGCTGTCTCAGTCTGGCCCGTGGACCGAGACAGCTGTGGGGCTGGAAACCTGAGGTCCGCGGGATGCACCATGCCCACCTGTTGTCTCCCACAGTCAGCATTGGTGGAGGATGGGCCTCCGGCTATGGGGGTGAGGGGCAGCACATGGGAGGGCTGTGTGGGACGCATGCAATATATGGGGAGGCTGTGTGGGGCTCAATCAGTATATGGGGAGGCTGTGGGGGCCTCATGCAGTATATGGGAGGCTGTGTGGGGCCTCATTCAGTATGTGGAGAGACTGTAGGGCTCATGCTGTATACTGTATAAAAAGGCTGTGTGGGGCTCATGCAGTATATGGGGAGGCTGTGTGGAGCCTCATGCAGTATATGGCAAAACTGGGGCTCATGCAGTAAATGGGGAGGCTGTGTGGGACTCATGCCATATGTAAGGAGGCTGTGTGGGGCTCATGCCATATATAGGGAGGCTGTGTGGGGCCTCATGCAGTATATGGGGAAACTGGGGCTAATGCAGCATGTAGGGAGGCTGTGTGGGGCTCATGCTATACATGGGGAGACTGTGTGGGGCTCATGCCCTATATAAGGAGGCTCTGTGGGGCTCATACCATATATAGGGAGGCTGTGTGGGGCTCATGAAGTTTATGGGGAGGCTGTGTGGGTCCTCAAGCAGTATATGGGAAAACTGGGGTTCATGCAGTACATGGGTAGGCCATGTGAGGCTCATGCAGTACATGCGGAGGCTGTTTGTGGCTCATGCCATATATAGGGAGGCTGTGTGGGGCTCATGCAGTATATGGGAAGGCTGTGTAGGGCCTCATGCAGTATATGGGGTAACTGGGGCAAATGCAGTACATGGGGAGGCTGTGGGGGCTCATGCAGTACATTGGGAAGCTGTGTGGGGCTCATGCTGTGTATAGGGAGGCTGTGTGGGGCTCATGCTGTACATGGGGAGGCTGTGTGGGGCTCATGCTGTACATGAGGAGGCTGTGTGAGGCTCATGCAGTATATGGGGAGGCTGTGTGGGGCCTCATGCAGTATATGGGGGAACTTGGGCTCTTGCAGTACATGGGGAGGGTGTGTGGGCCTCATGCAGTACATAGGGAGGCTGTGTGGGGCTCATGCTGTATATAGGGAGGCTGTGTGGGGCTCATTTTGTACATGGGGAGGCTGTATGGGGCTCATGCTGCACATGGGGAGGCTGTGTGAGGCTCATGCTGTACATAGGGAGGCTGTGTGGGGCTCATGCTGTATATAAGGAGGCTGTGTATGGCTCATGCCATATATAGAGAGGCTGTGTGGGGGCTCATGCCATGTATAGGGAGGCTGTGTGGGGCTCATGCTGTATATCGGGAGGCTGTTTGAGGCTCATGCTGATTGGACTTTTACTCCCATCAGCCCACCCCTGCTGCTGCTAGTAACAGTGACAGCAGGAGTGGTGGATGGGAGTGTTCATTTGCTGCTCTTGTGCTGTAAATAAATACGGTAATCAAAAAAAGCATGGGTCCCCCCTATTTTTGATAACCATCCATACAAAACTTATAGTGGGGGCTGCAACCCTCAGCTGTCAGCTTAAGCAAGGCTGGTTATCAAGAATAGAGGGGTCCCCATGCTGTTTGTTTAATTATTTAAATCATTTTAAAAAAAGGTGTGGGGTCCCCCTATTTTTGACGACCAGCCTTGTTAAAGCACAGAACTGGGTGCTGGTATTCGCAGGCTGGTAAGGGGCCAAGGATATTGACCCGCCCAGCCTTAAAAAAACTACCCATAGCTGCCCAGAAAAGGCACATCTATTAGATGAACCAATTCTGGTGCTTTGCCCAGCTATTCCCACTTGTCCTGTAGTGGTGGCAAGTGGGGTAATATTTGTGAGGTTGATGTCACCTTTCAGGTGACATCAAGCACACAGTTTAGTAATGGTCGGATGTCAGAAAGGGGTTCAAAATTGCGGCGTTAACCCAGCCCCAAATATTAGAATTACAGAAGGTAATAGGTGTGTATGGATAAACCATAAATCATGCAAATGATGTGCCACACTACGTAAAAGTAAAATACATTATTTATTACATTACTTATCCTCATAAAAAATTCTGATCAAAAATAATTGCATACAGGCATACTGAAATATATAGACTTAGAAGAGTTAGCAAACAAGGTACTCTTTAGTTTTCTTAAAAAAAACCACAAAGACTAGCAGCATGATAAAAGGCAAAAAACTATGTAAGAAAATGCAGTGCATAGTACATTCTACACTGGGGGAATATTCTGTATTGGTTCAAACAGTTTACAGTGCTGACTTTCTCACTTTAATTCCCACATATATAATTCCTTTACCCAGTTGGCTTGTAGAACTGGCAGTGATTCAGGCCTTGACACTTATTAACATTTGAAAAATGTGCCCGTGTCTTTTTCATTGTTATACTAAGCCTGATCAGCTATCTTTACCCAGTAATCTAAAATCTTAAGTGTAATTTTAAATATTTCCAAAAATAGTCTGAAATTGAAGAAGACTAGATCATTTGCTATTTAAAAACATGTTCCTTATATCATCTATTAAGTACTCCGTCTGTGCCAAACCATCTGGGTAAAAGAATAATAAAGCATGTCAATGGTTGAAAAAATGATCAGCTAATGCAAATTACTTTTGGCTGCCAACTACAACAATCCTTTGCAATAAAGTCGCACAAGTTGGCAACATATGAATATTGTAATTTGCACAGGTTGCAGTTTTTCTTCTGAAGTTGCAAAATAAAGAACATTTATTTATTTTATATTATATAGTAGCAATATATTCATCAACATATGCATCAAATTATCCATTGAAAATAAACAATGAAAATGATATGATCAATTAAAATACATTTTTTTTATTTGAAGTTATTGAAAGAAAGAGGTATCTTTGAGCTCAGCTACATATACTTCATATATAAACAACATTAACCCCTTAATGATCAGGGGTATTTTTGGTTTTGCATTTTCATTTTTTGCTCACCTTCTTCCCAGAGTCATAACTTTTTTATTTTTTAGTCAAAATGGCCATTTGAGGGCTTGTTTTTTTGCGGGACGAGTTGTACTTTTGAACGACGCCATTGGTTTAGCCATGTAGTGTAACAGAAAACCGGAAAAAAATTCCAAGTGCGGTGAAATTGCAAAAAAAGTGCAATCCCACACTTGGTTTTTGTTTGGCTTTTTTTACTAGGTTCACTAAATGCTAAAACTGACCCACCATTATGATTCTCCAAGTCATTATGAGTTCATAGACACCAAACATGTCTAGGTTCTTTTTTATCTAAGTGGTGAAAAAAATTCCAATATTTGTAAAAAAAAAAAAAAAAAATGCCATTTTCTTAGACCCGTAGCATCTCCATTTTTAGGATCTGGGGTTGGGTGAGGGCTCATTGTTTGCGCTCTGATCTGATGCTTTTATTGACATCATTTTAATGCAGGTATGATCTTTTGATCGCCTGTTATTGCATTTTATTGCAATGTTGCAGTGACCAAAAAAAACATAATTCTGGCATTTCAATTTTTTTTCTCGCTACACCATTTACCGATTTGATGAATTCTTTTTACATATTGATTGCTTTATTTTGAATGGGGCGAAAGGGGGGTGATTTGAACTTTTATTTTTTTAGCATTTTTAAAAACTTTTTTACTTTTTACTTGCTTAAATAGTCTCCTATCTCCTCTGCTACATAGAGCAGGGCTGCAGCCCTGTTCTATGTAGTAGATATGCTTACTTGCTATGAGCGCCGACTACCAGGTGGCACTTGTAGCGATCCAGCAATGACAACCACAGGGGTCTCCTGCTGACCCAGGGTTGTCATGCTAACTCATCAGTGACCCGCGGTCATGTGACACGGGCGCCGGTGGGAAGAGGTAATGACAGCATTTGAAAGCGGAATTTAACATGTTAACAGCAGTGGGTGAATTGTGATTCCACCCGTGGCTGTTCTGGGTACATGTCAGCTTATCAGATCAGCTGTCATGTGCCGGAAAAGGTGCGGGCTCATCGCCGGAGCCAGCACCAAACAGGGGGAGGTGTCCAATGATGGACTCTGTCCGTCATTGGACGTTAAGGGGTTAAAAGAAACAGGCCATAATTGAGAGTGATAGTAATGGGCTCACCTTGTGGAGTTGATTTTTGAGCCATAGTTCAGAATGAGCAACATGGACTAGAGACAATGATGTAACAGAACGGGGCTTGCCTTGCCGCACAGTACATGGATTGGTGAAGACCAGGACAGCAGGGTATGCAGAACAGCATATGGGCAAGTGAAGCTGGAAACAGTAGATATAGCCAGAGGGCAGTTACATAAGGGGAATAGCAGAGAAGTATAGAGTATGCACTTAGGTATCTTTCAGAAGGTATATAATTGAATTCTCTTTAACCTCTTTACTCTAGATCTAGGTTTCTGGACTGACTCCGCTTCAAATGTCACTGCTAAGGTGAGCATTTCCGAATAAACAGCATGATGTGCAGTGATGTGCAAGGCATGGTCGTGCTGTAAGCCACAGTCTGGAGAGAAGTGGTAGAAGAGAATATGCGCAATAGGAGAGACATAGAAGATCAGACAGGAGGCTGTGGAGACAGTTGAGCAGTGATGCGAGTATTATTTTTTTTTCTTATTTCCCTTGATTTTTACACTTTTGGGTCTGAAGAAAAAAGCATGATAAGGATCATTTGCTTCACAGATAATAACTTTACTGAAAATCAAATTTCATTATAAGAATTTGTCAAATTCGATCATCTCTAGTTAGTAACTTATATTAAAAACATTTTTTTCATGACTAATAAAAAATGCTACTGTTCCTGCAGAAATTGCATTGACAGCTATTGATTATGTAAGCCGTCACTTATTCAGAAATGACACATTTTGTTACTTTTTCTAAAAATATGCCAATTGTCACTTGTCTGGTACTGTTGATTATGGAATTTAAAGGACAAGTTTCTATTATAATATTGACTGACCTCCAATCTGAAATGATGCAATGAACTACTCATATCTCATTGAACATGACTGGATTTAATAGAATACCTTGCCCTGACTTTTATAGCATACCGTAAAGAGTTATGGAGAATGTGGAGATGTTTCAAATGGTCATGGAAATGGAAGTGTCAATATTGCTACAAAGTAAAAAAAAATTACACAAACATCATCATATTATAATTCGGCCTTCAGACAAAGGAGGGTCGCTGATCAATTTACACATCTTACTATAGAAATGTGAAGTGAAGGACATACTACAAGATTATATCACGTATCATCTGCTTCTCTATTCCATTTCCTTGCCATCAAAATCAATCTATAGGAGTGAATTTATCTGAGTATTTTTGCTTAAATTTGGCAGAATATTTACTTGTACAACATCCTGTCTGTACACTTTTTCACAAGTCTCCATAAACCTTCAAAAATTCCCCCATCCCTCTTATTGTTGGGGATGTGGGGTCACTATTTGAGCTAATTTCCTCTTGGTTCGATCATTTGCTTTAACTTCCGGTTCAGTGTACAGATTGTTATATTTAAGATGCAAAGGAACTCTTCTCTTCAATGAAGGATTTAAAATGGACTAAAGATTCTACTGTATGTTGATTATATGCAATTTGAAAGCACAGTGTTGTCCCATTCCTCATGAATCTCTTTTAAATTTATCATCCCACATGAATAAATACAATGATTATTCTCAAGAGCTTAAAAGGTATATGCAAATAGTGATTAACCTTCTTTTTAAGAACAACTACTCTTGCTATAGTGATCAATATTTATTAGAAATCCAGAGTTGACCAATGGGGCAAGATTCACGTCCTCCTTGGCAGACCTCTTTATGAACTGGTGGGAAGAATGTAATCTATAGGCATTTACCACAACTGACAACTTTAACATCAAGTCTTTCAGCAGATTTACAGATTTAATCCTCCTAATATGGCACCATGGTCCTGTGGATCTACCTAAGCTTAAGGCCAGCATCATAGTCATCATCATTTTTGCTTTGACTGTCTGAATGTCCCATGCTTGCGTCAAGTCTAGGTCGACCTCCATTTCAACCTGCTGCTTATCCTCTTCTTAATCCTCTCCTCTTGATCCTCTATATCCTGTAGCATGTGACATGAAACTTGAGGGTCCCCAACAGAGGCATGTCGGCGATGAATAGATGATAGTTGGTGTTCTTCCCCTCTCCACTCTTTCATGTTAGTGAGTGTTATTTCCAGGATAAATATTTGCAGGAATAAATTGCCGATTTCACACATGCCACTGACAATAGTTACCTGTTCAATGATCTTCAGTAGTTTTGACACAAATCCCTCTTTAGCTGCCAATGTCAAATCTCAAGATAATTTATGTTCCAGTTTAACTGCTGCATGATGTAATTGTTATCGCTTTACACCATTCATGAAAATGCTGCAATATATACACATTCAAATTCCAGTAGGTTGTGCTATCACAAAATAAGTGGTAGTAGTCTGTTTAATTTTTTAAAAGCCAAGAAGGCATTGTGAAGAATATTGGAGACTTGGAGACATAATTCTATGTCAATCATCTGTATACTATTGGGCATGGAGTTATAAAAAAAAAAGTCCTTCAGCACATGCGGTGGTAAGGAGACACCTGGTAACTCAAAGGAAAGGATTCCCATCCCCTAACTAGCAGCTGGTATGCAACCGTCAATAAGAAGACCCCCTGTGGATCCAAGATACATAGAACAGCCACTAGTAGCAAGGTAGAAAAATTGTGTTTTGTCTCTGTGAACCACTGCACTAGGACTGCCCAGGAAGGAGTTATGATCTTTCATAGGTTTTTGGAGATTTATCTCCAAACCTCAAGGGAAGGAGATTTAAGTTCAACTCAGTGGGCAAGAGGAGAGTGACCCAGAGGGTTAAATGCTTTTGTGCAGCATTTCCTATTGCTTTTTCTCTGGGAGATCAAGAGGACATCATGTGAGGACAAGTCACACATAGAGGGCACCACAAGCCTCCCATGTGGCTGCCCTTTCATGCAAGCCAGGCCTTTCATCTAACTGGTAACTGACTATATAATCTGTTTATACCCTTTTTCCTACCGATATTATATTTGCATATCTGAACATTAAATATGTACATCCATTGTGTATATATAGTTCATTGTCTAGTGTGCCCTTAAAGCGATCAAATATATAATTTAACCTTGGGCTGCTCTTTTATTTCGATCCAGTAATCCACATGTTCTCGGTCTAATCACACCTTACTGGGGCTGGTTTCTGGCCCCATATAAGCCTGTTAATGGACCAGGCATATGTCGAACAAGGAACTGGTCGCAGTCCTACTGTGCTGATAAGGTTATGTTTCACTGGTGCTAGTAGAAAGGGCCTCTCAGCCTGTCATGGTTGTGGGTGAGTGTGGTGCCACAGCAGTGACTGCATGGGCAATCTTCTCTCACTCCTCATACCTCGATAGGCCTGTCTGAACAGGGGTGGGTCTGTGTAAAACTGTGCCAATGTGATGTTTCATGTCCCTAGGGGGTGTGGAATGTTACGTTGGTACAAGTAGGGAGACCTTACCACGTGCTCCTGCTGACATAATATTGATGTCAGACAGGGTGGCAAGGTGTGGCTCCTTCACATTTCCTTCACGTTCCTTCACAGGCATGTTTTGCCTCATAAGATCTATTCAAATGAGCTGACACTTCTGGCCATAGACACTATCTTTTTCAAGTGTGTATATTGTTATATGAAATTTTGCACTCTAAAATTCATAGTGAGCTTGGCCAAGCATGAAATGTGAGTTATTTTCCCTCACTGTAAGGCACTCAGAATATTCTGAGCATTGTCACATGACAATTCATGGGGTTGTAATTCATGGGGAGACATCCACTGGAAGAGTTACTGCTTAATGCACAAGAGCAATCTTTCTACCATGTGGCTTTTCTTTCCCCAGATTTTAAAACTGTAAAACTGTTCATCAATACTTTGAGTGCATGATTGAAAAGAAAACAATCATGTGGATACAACGATTTGTTCTGTGTCTCTTGTGGATGGGATAATGTCAGTAGAAATAGGATCTCGAGAAGGTGTATGAGACAGTTAGCTGCTGCCTGGCAGTGGAAACAGACATAGCTTCCAGTCACTGAGGCCTCATCACTTTTCTCAGATGCGATGGTGAATTCCTGTAACTGAAAACAGTTGTTCAGTGAGCTGTGAAACTCATATTTTGTTCCTGGACAGAGTTGGTGATCAAAACATCTACAGTGGAAAACAATAAGTATTTAATACACTGCCAATTCTGCAAGTTTTCCCATCTACAAAGAAGGAAGAGGTCTGTAAATTTTACACTTCAACTGTGAGAGACAGAATCAAAAAATAAAAAACAGAAAATCACATTGAATGATTTTTAATAATTAAATAGCATTTTCTTGCATACAATAAGTATTTGATCACCTAAGAATCATCAAGATTTCGTGCACTCACAGATCTGTTAATAAGTCCTCCTACTCTGCTTTCATTACCAGTGTTAAATGCACCTGCTTGAACTCAATCTCTCTATATAAAACTGAATGTTTGTGTCTGTGTGTGAGTGTGTTTCACCAACCAATCACGAAGCATCTTTCATTTCACCAGAGCTGTTAAAAAAGCTGAGCTGTGATTGGTTGCTATGAGCAACAGCATGTGTGTGTGTGTCAGCCAAGCTCACTCCACATAGCACCAACCAATCACTAAGCATCTTTAATTTCACCACAGCTGTTTAAAAGATGCTGAGCTGTGATTGGCTGCTATGAGCAACAGTCTTCCCACTCCAGAAAACACCTCAGCAGACACTGACATGGTGGGAGAAATCTAGCATCCCTGGGAACATAAGCTACCAGCCATTGTCTGCCCCCAGAAAGAAGCAGAGAACAAGACAGAAATGAATGCCCCCTCCCATGCCCATAAACATATCCTCCATCCACTAGGCACATCTTCCCTCTTAAAGGGATCATTGGTATGGAAGTCAGGGGAAATCCCTCAGTGCTCTGATTCTGACCCAAGGCTTCTATTAAAGGGATCATTGGTATGGAAGTCAGGGCAAATCCATCCAGCGCTTTGGTTCTAACACCAAGCCTTTCTTAAAGGGATCCCAGGTATGGAAGTAAGGGAAATTCCACTCAGCATTATGGTTCTGACACCAGGCTCTCTTAAAAGGATCCCCAGAATGGAAGTCAGGGCAATTGCCTTCAAAGCATGGTACTGACCCCAGGCTCTCTAAAAGGGATCTCCTGTATGGAAGTTAGGGCAAATCCCTCAGCACTCTGAATCTGACCCCAGGATTCTATTAAAAGGATCATTGGAATGGAAGTCAGGGCAAATCCACTCAGCGCTCTGGTTCTGATCCCAGGCCCCTTTTAAAGGGATCCCTGGAATGAAAGTGAGGGCAAATCCACTCTGTGCTCTGATTCTGACCCCAGGCCCCTTTTAAAGGGATCCCCGGTATGAAAGTGAGGGCAAATCCACTCTGCGCTTTGGAACAGACCCCAGGCCTTTCTTAAAGGGATCTCCAGTATGGAAGTTAGGGTAAATCCCTCAGTGCTCTGATTCTCACCCCAGGCTTCTATTAAAGGGATCCCTGGTATGGAAGTTAGGGCTATTCCACTCAGCGCCCTGGTTCTGACCCCAGGCTGATGTGACGATGCGGGATATTAGGGGTAGTAGTCTGGTGGCTCTGGCTAACGAGATGATGTGGGATATTAGGGGTAGTAGTCCGGCGGCTGTGACGGGATGTTGTGGGATATTAGGGGTAGTAGTCCGGTGGCTATGGCTGAAGGGATGATGTGGGATATTAGTAGCCCAGAGGCTCTGGCTGATGGGACAATGTGGGATATTAGGGGTAGTTGTCCGGTAAGTCTGGCTGATGGGATGATGTGGGATATTATAGTGAATGTGGCTATGTGGCGTGGGCGGGGCTATAAACTCAGCTTTATATATATAGATATAATACAATTTGCTATAGCTAACCGTAGTTAGTTACTATGCCCGGGCAGCGCCGGGCTCTTCAGCTAGTGCCTATATAAAAGACACCTGTCCAGTGTCCACACAATCAGTCACAGGCCATACTTTCCACCATGGGCAAGACCAAAGAGATGTCTAAGGACATTAGGGACAAAATTGTAGACCTGCACAAGGCTAGGATGGCTACAGGACAATAGACAAGCAGCATGGTGATAAGACAACTGTTGGCACAATTCTTAGAGAATAGTAAAAGGCACAAAATGACTGTCAATCTTCCTCAATCTGGAGCTTCATGCAATTTCTTGCCTCGTGGGGTAAGGATTTCAGAGAAAGGTCAGGAATCAGCCCAAAACTACATGGGAGGATATAGTCAATGACCTGAAGAGACCTAGAACCACTGTCTCAAACATTACCATTAGTACCACACTATACCCTCATGGACTAAAATCCTGCAGGGTACGCAAGGTCCCCCTACTCATGACAACGCATGTCCAGGCCCATTTAAAGTTCACCAATGATCATCTGGATGATCCAGAGGAGGCATAGGAGAAGGTCATGTGGTCAGGTGAAATCAAATTAGAACTTTTTGGTATTCACTTCACTTGCCGTGTCTGGTGGAAGAAGGATGAGTACAACCCCAAAAAAACCCATCCCAATCCTAAAGGATGGGAGGAAACATCATACTATGGAAATGCTTTTCTGAAAAAGGGGACCGGACAACTGCACCATATTGAAGGGATGATGGATGGGGATCATGTATCGCAAGATTTTGGCCAACAGCTTCCTTGCCTCAGTAAGAGCATTGAATATGGGTCATGGCTGGCCAGGGAAACTAAGAGTGGCTCTGCAAGAAGCCTTTCAAGGGCTAGTCTCCAGACTTAGACCTAATAGAAATTCTTTGGAGGAAGCTGAAACTCAATGTTGCCCAGCAGCAGCCCTGAAACTTGAAAGATCTGTAGAAGATCTGTATGGAGGAGTGGGCCAAACTCCCTATTGCAGTGTGTGCAAACTTGATCAAGAACTACAGGAAACGTCTGACCTCTGTAACTGCAAAACAGGTTTCTGTACCAAATATTAAGTTCTGTTTTTCTATTGTATCAAATACTTATTTCATGCCATAAAATGCTAACTAATTGCGTAAAATTCATACAATTTGATTTTCTAGATTTTAAAAAAAATTCTGTCTCTCACAGTTGAAGTGTACTGACAATAAAAATTACAGACTTCTCCATTCTTTATAGGTGGGAAAATTTGCAGTGTATCAAATACTTATTTCCCTACTGTACAGTTTAGTGCATTTTGGAGAGCAAAGTCAAGCCCAGTGTTAAGCATCAGGTTCCTGGCGCTGCACAGCAGGAATCCCGAGCATTGCCTTCAGCGGTCTCCCATTCCTCTCCAGCCGCAGTGGAGCCTGCTCAGGAGACTTGTCGATCCCAGCGCTCTGCCCACACGAGCATTGCAGTGGGCTTGGTTGCTGCTGCCACCTCTAGTCCAGCTATAGCAACGCATGCTGGTCAGCAGTGAATGATTCCAGGGACTAAGTCCTCCTTTCGGTCCACTGAGCATGCCCGTGGGACGATCTCCCACTGGAGATCGGAGGTCCCGTGTTCAGGTCCTTCTACAGCTCGGATTAGACCATCAGAAAGGCCCCGGAAGGATGCTGCTATAAAAGGTTTGCATGGCTGCCCCGCCATGCGCTATGATAGACTTTGATGCTATACTGTTTAGTGGTGTGAGTGATGACAGATGTATGAGACTGGTGACTGACTCATTAAGACTCCTTCACTTTGATACTCATGAGTTGGGGTCCTAGAGTCTGAGTTAGCAACTAGCACTGCTTAGCGCTGCAGTGTAGTCAGCTCTCCATCCTGTAGTGCCTTGGGGTGCCGGTCTGTACAGGCCTCACATACCGCTGATACCGCTGTGTCTGCCAGAGCGGCGCCGTGCGCAGCTTTGTGCACTTACCAACACTGTTCTTATGCTGGTTAGTGGTGTCCACCACGGTAGACATTGTACCCGCTCTAAGCGGTAGTTTACTTAGCTGTGATCTGTGACGTTTAACAGCTCATGCTTATACGCCGGCTAGTGTGGACTCTGTGAAGTAACTGAGTCTGTCCTTGCATGCATCGGGTCAGTGGTAAGCCGCCGGTGTCCAGCTACCTCTTGTTATATATCATTCATCATTGTCTAGCTGCAGTTTATCACCTCTGCGCATGGTGGACCCCGGGCTGCGAACGCACCATATACCTTATACGATCTTTAATATTTGGTGCGTTCCGCCAGCCCCTATTATTATCATAGCGTCAGGGTCTGGCTAGTAATGACAGAAGATCAGCGTCTGTAGAAATTTGTCCAGCAGCTGGAGGGCAGGTTGTGAGCTCTCGAGCGATCAGCCTCAGCTGCGGATGTCACTGCAGTCGCTGTTCAGGTAGCTGCAGAAGCTGTCTCCCGTGCCTCCACCTCCATTCCTGTCCCGACGTTGTCCCGTCTCCCGCTGCCCGATAAGTTCTCGGGTGACAGCGCCTCCTGCAGGGGTTTTGTGAGCCAATGCTCAATTCAGCTTGAGCTGCTGGCTACGTGATTCTCCTCAGAACGGGCTAAGGTGCGATGCATCATCTCCCTCCTGTCGGGCAGTGCTCTGAAATGGGCCACTCCACTGTGGGAGCGTGGTGACCCCGTGGTGCAGAGTGCCTCTCAGTTCCTGGTCCCTCTGAAACAGATCATTCTGGGGCCACGAGTCACACATGATACCACGCTTCTGTTGCTGGCACTGGTACAGGGTTCCTCCTCTGTCAGCAATTATGCCGTCCGGTTTCGGACACTCGCTTCCGAACTGGAATGGCCTGACAAGGTGCTTATACCAGTGTTCTGGAGGGGTTTGGCGGAGCACGTCAAGTATGCTCTGGCCACCAGGGAGGTTCCCATTAATCTGGAGGAGCTTATCACCATCTCCACCCGCATAGATCTCCATTTCACGGAGCACGGGTTGGAGCACTTCCAGTCCAGATCGAGGGTTAGGTTGGCTTCCACCTTCTCTAAACCTTTGGAACCCCCCGATCAGGGGATCATGCCTCCGGAGGCCATGGAGGTGCCCCACATGGGCTCCAAGTCCCGCTCGGTGCGCACCCCCAGATTCTGTTTCCAGTGTCGACAGCCTGGTCACCTGGCCAACAGGTGCCCACAGCGGTCGGGAAACGCCCGCGTCTAGTGGTAATCGGAGGAGGCCTACTAGACACTGAAACTTTCTCCTCCAAGCTGTCCTTTAAAGGGACGCTAGAGAGCGGTGTGTCCACCTTGGTGGTAGAGGTCTGGGTGGAGGGCAATTTTATGTCTTCAGCCTTTGCCCAACGGCACGCAGTCCCTTTGGTGCTGCTACCTCACCCCGCTACCATCAGGGTGGTGAACAGCTCGACTCTACCCTCCCAAATTACACATCAGACTGCTCCCCTTAGGCTCTCGCTGCCTCCGTCCCACCACGAGACCTTGTCTCTTCTCATTATGCCCGAGGGCATCGATCAGGTTCTTCTAGGAGTTCACTGGTTGCGTTTCCACTCTCCTCACATAGAGTGGTCCTCGGGGAGAATACTTGGCTGGAGCAAGTCCTGTGAGGGTAGATGCGTGAGGGAGTGCGTTCAGGTAGCTTCCACTGAGGTCCCCGCGGATCTTTCCTCGCTCCCTAAGCACTATCAACAGTACACGGACATGTTCTCTAAAAAGGTGGCAGAGACTCTTACGCCGCATCGCCCCTATGACTGCCCTATAGACCTTTTGTCAGGTGCAGAGCCTCCTCAGGGTCGCATGTATCCCCTGTCTCTCCCAGAGATGGAGGCCATGTCACAATATATCAGGGGGAATCTGGCAAGAGGGTTCATTAGGAAGTAGGTGTCACCAGCGGGGGCGGGATTCTTCTTCGTGCAAAAGAAGAGTGGAGAGCTGCGTCCTAGTATTGATTACAGGGGTCTTAACGCCATAACCATTAAGAACAAATACCCTCTGCCCCTGATATCTGAGCTGTTTGACAGGTTGCGTGGAGCGAGGATCTTCTCCAAACTAGATCTACTGGGGGCTTACAACCTGATATGTATTTGCGAGGGGGAGGAATGGAAGGCGGCCTTTAACACCTGGGATGGCCACTATGAGCATCTGGTCATGCCCTTCGGCCTCTGTAATGCCCCAGCCATCTTCCAAGACTTTGTGAATGATGTCTTCCGAGATATGCTCGCCACCTCGGTGGTGGTCTATCTGGATGACATCCTTATCTTCTCTCCAGATTTGGACTGCCACCGGAGAGACATCTGCAAGGTTTTCAATCACTTGCGAGTGAACTCCCTTTATGTGTCATGATCCAGGTTGGATTATGACAGATAAATGCACTAGTAACCTTTTTTTCCTTAAGCTGTGTGCTTAAAGATAGTTTTTCCCCAGGTGGCCATTAGGGTCATTGCACTGTGGTGGTTTCAGTTCTAGTTTTGCCCCCGGTGGCCGTTAGGGTCATTGCACTCTGGTTACTTTAGTTTAGTGCACGTGATTATGAAGCAGGTGTGATTGCTGGCTCTTACCTATAAAAGAATGTCAGGTGGTTGCAATCACGGTTGGTGATATTAGTCATTTCAACCATCCTTGGTGGAGGAGCTAGAGAGAGTTCCTGGCATGTCAGTCAGAGTCCTGGTGTGGAAGGAGCTAGAGAGAGTTCCTTGCAGCTCTGACAAAGCTTGGTGAAGTAGCAGCGATTCTGGAGGAAAGCTGCATTCTGATGGTGGACTCTGTTGCTGGGAGCAAGAGCAACAGAGCAAAGCTAAGTGGTGTTATCCCTGTTTGTGACTTCCCTTATGTGTGTTTCAGTGCAGTGGTGGGATTAGTTTCTGCACCATCCATTTCACTAGAGAGGGCTAGGTGCAGGGCGAGCTAGGGTTCTTAGGTTCCAGCTCAGCGACAGGTGTGGAGCCTGTATAGGGACTGTTAGGAGTGTAGAGACTGGCTCAGGTGAGTGCAGAAGGTCTCCACGTCCCCGTTCCCTATTGCAGGGCCCTCCATTGTATCAGTTTCCCTGGTGTTTCCCTTTATTATTTAAATTCACCCTGCTGGAGGCGGTGTATCCAGTTATACGTGTAATACTGAAATTCGCCTGCTGGAGGCGGTGTATCCGGCTGCACGTTATATTATTTAAATTCGCCCTACTGGAGGCAGTGTATCCAGGGTCACGAGTGCCATAGAAATTCACCCTGCTGGAGGTGGTGTGTCCAGTCACACATAACCATCACATTATGCCAAGTTGGAAAAGTGCCAGTTTGAGCAGGAGTCCTTGCCTTTCCTGGGCTATATTATCTCGGCCCATGGTTTGGCTATGGATCCTGCCAAATTGCAGGTGGTAATGGACTGGCTAGAATCCCACTCCCTTAAGGCAGTGCAGCGTTTTTTGGGGTTTGCTAATTACTATCGCCAGTCCATTCCCCACTTCTCCACCTTGGTGGCTTCCTTGGTTGCCCTCACCAAAAAGGGAGCCAATCCTAAGGTATGGTCGGAACAGGTCTCCGAGGCCTTCTCCTCCGTCAAGACCCATTTTGCTGGTGCTCCTATCCTCCACCGTCTCGATGTGGATAAACCCTTTATCCTAGAGGTAGATGCCTCGTCCGTCAGTGCCGGAGCGGTCCTTTTTCAGAAGGATGCTCAAGGTCGGAAGCATCCCTGCTTCTTCTTCTCTAAGACCTTTTCACCGGTGGAGAGGAACTATTCCATCAGGGACAGGGAGCTGCTGGAAATGAAGTTGGCCTTTTCTGAGTGGAGACATCTCCCGGAGGGAGCTCGGTTCTCCTTCCATAAAAACCTGGTATACCTGCAAATGGCCCAGCGGCTGAACTCTCGCCAGGCCAGATGGTCGCTATTCTTCTTCCACTTCTGTTTCACCCTGCATTATCTATCCGGTGAGAGGAACGTCCGGGCTGATGTCCTCTCTCGCTCCGTGGTGTCAGCGGAGGAGGAGTCTGAGCCTTGGTTAATCGTCCCATCCGAGAGCCTGAGGACCGTGGCCCCGGTCGCTCTTGAGTCGGTGCCTTCGGGCAAGACCTTTGTCCTTCCCCGGCTGCGACCAGAGGTTCTCTCTTGGGCTCATGCGTCCAGGGTGGGCGGTCACTTCGGGATGAAGCGGACCATCGAACTCCTGGCAAGAGCATATTGGTGGCCGCATATGGCTCGGGACATGGGAGATTACATTCGGGCATGCGTCTCCTGCGCCCAGAACATGTCTTCTCGGCAGAGACCTGCCGGACTACTTTACCTGGACAGACCTTGGGAAATGGTTGGCATGGACTTTGTGGTCGGTCTGCTCAAGTCCAGCGGCAGCACGGTCATCTGGGTGGTCATCGATCATTTTTCTAAAATGGTGCACCTGGTGCCACTCTCGCGGCTACCTTCTGCACTGGGTATAGTTGCGTTGTTCATAAAACATGTATTCCGCTTGCATGGCATGCTAGACAAGATAGTCAGTGACCGGGGTTCCCAGTTCGAGTCTCGGTTTTGGAGGGAACTTTGCAGTCTGCTTAGTATTGAGTTAAATCTGTCTTCGGCCTATCACCCCGAGACGAACGGGTTGGTTGAGAGAGCTAACCAAACCCTGGTCACATACCTGCGACATTTTGTCTCAGCCAGGCATGATGACTGGGCTTCTTTACTACCATGGGCATAATTTGCCTTGAACAATGCTTTGACCGATTCCACCGGTCAGAATTCATTCCTCCTTAATTACGGCCAGCATCCGCGTATCCCTGTCCCGATGCCCATGTCATCCACTGATTCCAGGGTGGCAGACTGGGCAGTGGAGGCTCATGACATTTGGGACCGCACTCAGGATGCCATCCAGACCTCTAAGGAGAGAATTAGGGCGTCCGCCGACACGCACTGGCGTCCCATTCCGACTTTTGCTCCTGGCGAATTAGTGTGGCTCTCTGCCCGTAATATCAGGCTGCGGGTCGAGTCCACTAAGTTTGCACCTTGTTACATTGGCCCCCTCAAGGTTCTGGAGCAGATCAATCCAGTGGTCTACCACCTGGCTCTCCCACCACACTTGGCTATCGTTGACACCTTCCACGTGTCCCTCCTTAAACCCGTTCACATGTCCCGGTTCTCTGAGTCATCTGCCAGGACATCAGACCTGTCTTCCGATGAGTTTGAGGTCAATGCCATCGTGGGATGCAGGGTGGTGAGTGGTAAAAGTTTTATTTGGTGGACTGGAAGGGTCATAGTCCAGAGGCACGGACCTGGGAGCCAGTGGAGAACTGTTATGAATGAGTCACCGTAGGAGGCAAAAGCAGAAATACAAGCTAAGTCCAGAAAACCAGAGAACTTGGCAACTATCAGATTGCAGACCCCTGAACCTATCAACACAACTAGCAGTAGCCGTGGGGGGTTCCTACGATGCCCTAGACCCCTCGATCACAGCCGGAGAATTACATAGGCCTAAAGAAAGAAAGGGGAAATCTAAACTTCCCCAGAGCAGACCCCAAAGCAATAGGCAGCCCCCAACATATAATGACGGTGAAGCAAGATGAAAATACTAACACAGACAGAAAGATAGACTGAGCAAAGACGGGGCCCAAAAACTACCTAGATAGGAAAGGACAGGAAGGCTGCTGTCTGCAATCTGCCAAAACCCTATCAAAGACATAAGCCAACAAGCTGATATGAAAAAGGCCCTGAAGCAGCTAGGCTTCAAAAACTAAATCAGCACTCAGGTATTTTCAGAAGACAGAGCTAAATGAATTCAGCACACCCCAGCAGGGAATGGCAGAAATCTAGAAAAACAAAGCAAAACAAAGTCAAGCACCAAAGCAAAAGGCCGAGCAGCAAACTTAGCTTTAGAGGAGCAGGAATTCAGACTGGTCTCCAAGGATTCCACAGAGAAATCACCCGCAGGGCAGAAGGGCGTCGGCAGCCTTATATCCAGTCAGTAACTCCACTCAGCCAGTCATCATCATCAGCCTCAGGTGTTTGATAATCAGGCTCACTACCTTTCTTTACCAGAAGAGGGAGTTCCTCGGGCCTCAGTAATGAAGGGGAAAATGAACTCACAACAGAGAACATCCAGGCTCTGCTCCTTATTGCAGCATTTGAGCATAGCAAGGCTCAGAGAGGAGGGGACCCTAGGCAGGGTAATATTAGGCATTGGGTTCCTAGTGCTGCACAGCAAGAATCCAAAGTGTTGCCTTCAGTGGTCTCCCATTCCTCTCCAGCCGCAATGGAGCCTGCTCAGCAGACTCGTCGATACCGGCGCTCTGCCCACACCAGCATTGTGGGCTTGGTTGCTGCTGCTACCTCTGGTCCAGCTATAGCAACGCATGCTGGTCAGCAGCGAATGATTCCAGGGACTAAGTCCTCCTTTTGGTCCACTGAGCATGCCCGTGATACGATCTCCCATTGGAGATCGGAGGTCATATGTTCAGGTCCTTCTCCAGCTCGGATTGGACCATCAGAAAGGAACTTTGACGTAGTTTGCCAGCTTCCGTATTAAGGCCTTAATATCAACCAATACCTTACATATATTGATATGTATTTGTGCACTTTATATTTCTTTCAGGGTGCAGTTGGGCCCAAATGGTTCTGCAAACTGTGGCCTCTGTTCACACAGGATGCATTCTAGTTGGCACTGGGCAGCCCCCCTATATGGTGTTACTAAGAAGATGTGAACCAGAAGCCCTGCATTCCCTGTGTGAACACTGCCACATGCAGATTCTTTTTTCTGAACTGGTGTGCCACACGGCCAATCCCTGATTGTAGGCTGGCTGATTCATTTGGTATTATTGCACCTGTGCAGCTGCCATTTTACTTGGGTCCGCTGCAACCTGTATTAGTGCAGATGTATTTAGGCCTGTCTGCTTTTTTCCTGAATTTTGTGGAGGATTTTTTCCTCTTTTTGAGGTTCTCATGTTATAGTAGGACTGGCAAGTGTAAGGAAGTAAGAGAAGAATTTTGTTGTCAAACCATTGATCACTGAGAGCATAGAGTTGTTTTTCTGCTGCATAATAAATAGAAAGGTATGAACATGTTCGAAAAACGTTCAGCAATCTAAAATTCTGCATGAACGTACCACATCTGGGTTCATGTTCATTTTCACGAGCATTTTTACTCAGTTGGCAACATTTGGTCACAGTTCGGTAAATTATCGCATTTCCACTAATACTTTTGTTAGTTCTTTGGCTAGGATAGTGGTGCTTGACCCGTAGAATTGCCACAGCGAAACGGCCGTCATCAGCACCTGCACACTCCTTTATTCGCTCTCCCGGTGAAGATGTTTTAAATATTTCCAATAAAGCTTGGAACTTTTAAAGATTGGTGAATGCTACCTGTCCTTTCTTTTCAAAGCTGGATCAGTTAAATAGATAGGATCCTGTCCTGTGTGAAATCGGCACCGAAGTAGATTGTACAAAAAATGTTTGGCAGTTAACTACTCCAAATAGTTTGTGATACAACTGTGTTTCAGTGGTAAATCAGAAGGCCAGATTTCCACTCCAGTTCGAATACTGGGGTGCAGCCTGGAAGGCCAAAAAGCTACTCCAAATCGTTTGTGCTAAAACTGTGTTTCAGAATTAGAGATGAGTGAACTTGTTTGGAAAATGTTTTCTAATCTCAAATTTGGCTCCAGTGTAGCACATTTGGATTCATGTTAACTTTACAAAGCATTTTCACTCCAAGTTGGCAAAAGTCGGTCACAGTTCGGTAAATTATTGCATTTCTATTGATACTTTTGTATTACTTTGGCTAGGATAGTGGTGCTGTATGTTAAGTGGGGTGATGGGGGATATGTTTGATGAGGGGAGGGGGTGTGGAGAGATAATGGAGCATCTGAAGTGATTACATGAGTAGAGTGTGCTTTTTTTCACTTAGCTTTATGTAAGTTGATTCTAGCAACAATCAGGGCATAGAAACCATCCACAATGTCATGACACAAGAACTTCTGTGATTGGTAGCCGAAGTCACATGTCCCTGGCCATATAAAAAGCGGACATCTTGCTTTGCTGGCACCATTTATATGGATACAATAAAATGGAATAAAATGGGAATGGATGGTGATATCAACTTCCTGTTTGTGGCACATTAGTATATGGGGGGGGAAACTTTTCAAGATGTGTGGTGACCATGGTGGCTATTTTGAAGTCGGCCATTTTGGATCCAACTTTATTTTTTTCAATGGGAAGAAGGTCATGTGACACATCAAACTTATTGAGAATTTCACAAGTAATACAATGCTGTGCTTGGGTTTAACAAATTTATTCTTTCATGAGTTATTTACAAGTTTCTCTTTGTTTACAGCCATTGACATGTCATAGAGGTTAACACGTGAGGAGCGGATAGAAATTGTGTTGATGTCTGGTGAATGCAGTACCCGGGTCATTGCAGCAGATTTCATTGCAAGACACCCTACACAAGAAAGCTGTCACCATTCCCATGTTGTTTAGGTGTATTCATATAAATGGCCAACCGAAAAAAGTTTGCCTCATCACTGAACATAATTATTTGTGCACACTGAGGGTCCTGTTCCAAATTTTTTTTGGCCATTCTGTAAATTCAGGGCGCCGATCTAGGTCACCAACCACTACCATTTTATTTAGGTGTATCCATATAAATGGCCCACCCTGTAGATTGTGCAAAAACTGTGTAGCAGTCTCCGGAAGCCTCATTAGCTACTCCAAATCATTTGTGCTAACACTGTGTTTCAGTGGCAAATCAGAAGGCCAGATTTCCACTTAAAAATTGTTAAGCCTAATGTAGTGTGCAGCCACGAGGCCCAATTAGCTACTCCAAATTGTTTGTTCTAAAACAGTGTTTCAGTGGCAAATCGAAAGGCCAGATTTCCAGGTATAAATCATTAGGCCTAATATAGTGGTGCAGCAATGAGGCGCAATTAGCTACAGTTGTGGCCAAAAGTATTGACACCCCTGCAATTCTGTCAGATAATACTCAGTTTCTTCCTGAAAATGATTGCAAACACAAATTCTTTGGTATTATTATCTTCATTTAATTTGTCTTAAATGAAAAAACACAAAAGAGAATGAAGCAAAAAGCAGAACATTGATCATTTCACACAAAACTCCAAAAATGGGCCAGACAAAAGTATTGGCACCCTCAGCCTAATACTTGGTTGCACAACCTTTAGCCAAAATAACTGCGACCAACCGCTTCCGGTAACCATCAGTGAGTTTCTTACAATGCTCTGCTGGAATTTTAGACCATTCTTCTTTGGCAAACTGCTCCAGGTCCCTGATATTTGAAGGGTGCCTTCTCCAAACTGCCATTTTTAGATCTCTCCGCAGGTGTTCTATAGGATTCAGGTCTGGACTCATTGCTGGCCACCTTAGAAGTCTCCAGTGCTTTCTCTCAAACCATTTTCTAGTGCTTTTTGAAGTATGTTTTGGGTCATTGTCCTGCTGGAAGACCCATGACCTCTGAGGGAGACCCAGCTTTCTCACACTGGGCCCTACATTATGCTGCAAAATGTGTTGGTAGTCTTCTGACTTCATAATGCCATGCACACGGTGAAGCAGTCCAGTGCCAGAGGCAGCAAAGCAACCCCAAAACATCAGGGAACCTCCACCATGTTTGACTGTAGGGACCGTGTTCTTTTCTTTGAATGCCTCTTTTTTTCTCCTGTAAACTCTATGTTGATGCCTTTGCCCAAAAAGCTCTACTTTTGTCTCATCTGACAAGAGAACATTCTTCCAAAACATTTTAGGCTTTTTCAGGTAAGTTTTGGCAAACTCCATCCTGGCTTTTTTATGTTTCAGGGTAAGAAGTGGGGTCCTCCTGGGTCTCCTACCATACAGTCCCTTTTCATTCAGATGCTGACGGATAGTACGGGTTGACACTGTTGTACCCTCGGACTGCAGGGCAGCTTGAATTTGTTTGGATGTTAGTCGAGGTTCTTTATCCAATATCCGCACAATCTTGCGTTGAAATCTCTTGTCAATTTTTCTTTTCCGTCCACATCTAGGGAGGTTAGCCACAGTGCCATGGGCTTTAAACTTCTTGATGACACTGCGCACGGTAGACAAGGAACATTCAGGTCTTTGGAGATGGACTTGTAGCCTTGAGATTGCTCATGCTTCCTCACAGTTTGGTTTCTCAAGTCCTCACACAGTTCTTTGGTCTTCTTTCTTTTCTCCATGCTCAATGTGGTACACGCAAGGACACAGGACAGAGGTTGAGTTAACTTTAATCCATGTCAACTGGCTGCAAGTGTGATTTAGTTATTGCCCACACCTGTTAGGTGCCACAGGTAAGTTACAGGTGCTGTTAATTACACAAATTAGAGAAGCATGATTTTTCGAATGATTTTTTATCCACCCTCTTTTTTATGTTTGGTGTGGAATTATATCCAATTTGGCTTTAGGACAATTCTTTTTGTGTTTTTTCATTTAAGACAAATTAAATGAAGATAATAATACCAAAGAATTTGTGTTTGCAATCATTTTCAGGAAGAAACTGAGTATTATCTGACAGAATTGCAGGGGTGTTAATACTTTTGGCCACAACTGTACTCCAAATTGTTTATGCTAAAACTGTGTTTCATTGGCAAATGAGAAGGTGAGATTTCCACTTAAAAATCGTTAGGCCTAATATGTTAGGCGTCGGATTTCTGTGTTTACTCCGCAGGGATCCAGACCCTCACATTCTGCAGTCTCCTGCTGTTTATCTACTGCAGAGGAGATTGCCTTGCAGCAAATCTCTCCTGAGGCTAAGTCCTTCTGTCCTCCTACTGAGCATGCTCATGGGACAATCTCCCATTGGAGATCGGGAGTCATGTGCTCAGGTCCTTCTCCAGATCTCATTGGTCCATCTCAGAGATCTGGAAGCGTGCGGAAGGTCCCGGCTGCTATAAAAGGCGCGCATGGCTGTTCCGCCATGCGCTAGTATAGACTTACTTGCTGCTGTGTGTATGAGGACGGATGTATGATTCTGGTGAATAACTCATTACAAAACTCCTTCCCTCTGATATTACGTATGTGGTTAGGGACTGAGTAAGAATCAGCGCCAGCGCTCCTCTGCTGCAACATCCACAGCTGCTAGCGTCCGACATTGCGCTTGCATCATAGCTTTGTCGTTTAGTGGCAGTGTCCACGCCGCGCTGCAGTAGCAGCTCTCCTGAGCTTCCGCAGCTGCGACGCCGCACACACGGTAGGTCTAGACGGACGTAGTGCCACCGTCTTGGGCTACTCCTGTGACCTGATACTGTGTGTGTATTTATATTGAGTACTGTGATCTCAACAGGCTCAGTCTGTGTATTTGTGTTTATTTGGCATCTCTGTGACTTAACAGAGATTGCTCTGTGCACCTGGGTGACGGTTAACCCTGTGCACATTAACGCCAAATTGCTCCTGCCACCACTTAGCAGCGGTTATATCACCTACTGCACGGTGGACCCCGAGCGGCGAACGCACTTTATTATTATTTTTATTTGGTGCGTTCCGCCGTTCCTAACATAATATAGTGTTGCAGCCACAAGTCCCAATTAGCTATGCCAAATTGTATGTGCTAAAACTGTGTTTCAGTGGAAAATCAGAAGGCCAGGTTTCCACTTAAAAATCTTTAGGCATAACAGTGTTGTTCAGGCACACTAAGAAATTAAAAAGTTATTGTATGTTTAGTGACAGGTAACTGACAGCTGTGTGCCTACTGATGTGAAACAGCAGGGTACAAGAGGGGAAGGCCATTTACCAGATGAGTTGGAAAAAGCACTATCACGGTGTAAGGACGAATACGCTTGGTGTTCGACGTGGATGTGGGTTAGGTGTTAATGCAAATGAAAGCTCTACTGAGCAAACATTGTCTCATTCTATTAAAAGACCACTGACAATATCTGCTACTGGCCAGCCTACTCAACTCCCTTTCTTTGGCAGCCACACAGTGGTATTCCTTGTAGATGAGGCTCAGAAAGAGCATGTGTTCCATTGGATGGCCAGCATCGGTCTCGAGTGTGCAGTTCTAAGGGGCAACAAGGTTTGCCTAGCCTGGGCATTTTGAGAATGCAATGGATGATCTAACACACAATATCTGTCAAATTTGCAAAACAAACTCAGTAGAGGTGAAAATTGCAATAATTTGACAATGACATGGATGAACTGGCACATTTGCGATCAACATGCCTTAGTGTGGGAATCTCACTGAGCTAAAATGCATACTAGCGGGCCTCGCTAAACACCGGCTGTCCCATCAACCCCATCTGCTGTGTCTTCCTCCTCCATCAATGTTTCAAGTCTTATCACACAGGTCTCCGAACTCAGAAACTACAATTGTTTCCCAGCGCAGTTGGAGTGAATGTAGCCAGCTAGGTGTTATGGAAGTTGACATGACTGCTGCTTTTGTATCACCTAGCAGAACACATCTTTCTCAATCAATCATAACATCTCCATCTGCACCTCACTCACATTCCAGCAGTTTGTCTTGTTCTCCATACACCGCCCTCTCTCACCACAGCAGTGAGCCTTTGGTCCCACTGTTGTGGTCACGTAAAAGAATGTTTCCTCCTACACATGGCAAAGCTAAGAGCTTGAACTTCACCATCTCCAATCTGATAACCACAGAATTGCTGCCTTTCTGCCTGGTGGATACAGATGGTTCCCGAAAGTGGACGGCCATCACAGTCCCCCAGTACCAGTTGCCCAATTGCCATTTCTTCTCTTAGAAAGCTGTGCCTGTGCTACACCAGCAGATCACCGACAAAATCACATGTTCCCTGAAAAAATCTATGTCTGCCAAGATGCATTTCACCACGGACTCTAGATGAGCAAACATGGGCAGGGGCGTTACATCTCTATCACTGAGCACTTTGTGACTCTGGTGGCTGTGGGGGCAAGGAGTCAAGGGGATGCTCTACAAGTTTTTGAATCACCAAGGCTTACAGACAAACCTCTGTATATAACAGTTGATCCACTGCTTCTGCCTACTCCACCTCCCCTAGGGCCTCCATCTGTGCTCTCAACCTATCCCTTAATCAGACACGTGTTCCAACTGTGCAGATAGAATCTTTCCCACCTCCGTACTGCACAGCTATGGCTCACCGCAATCAGTCAGTGTTTAAATTAATATGCCTTGGAGATCGCAGTCACACAGCTCAAGAGTTGTGGACAGGTATCCAGGCCAAGTTAGAGCATTGGCTGTCTCCACTAAACCTGGAGCCAGGAAAGGCTGTGTGCAATAACAGTGCAAATCTGGTGGTGTCCCTACGCTGTGGCAACCTCACGCACGTGCCTTGCATAGCTCACGTCCTCAACCTGGTCATACAGCAATTTCTCCACCACTATCCCTGCTTGGATGCACTGCTAAAGAAAGCACTGTCACTGTGTGCTCACTTCAGTAGATCGTACACCGCAGGTCATCAACTTGCATCGCTGCAAGAGGTCTATTGGCATAACGGTTAGCCGTTTGCTTAGCGATGTTTCGACGTGGTGGAATTCTACTCTGCACATGTTTCGGTGACTGTGGTAGCAGCGACGAGCCCTGACACAGTATGTCCTTTTGCATAGCCTAGGTCAACGCAGTCCAGACGTGGCACAAATCATGCTTGCGGAGTGGGCATAGATGAAGAACCTCTGCCCTCTTGTACAGAGTTTTGAAATGGCTACTAAGATGGTTAGTGCCGATGATAATGGCATCAGCATCACTATTCTGGTCATCTACATGCTGGCTCATACTTAGAATAGTCTGCATGAGAAGGTGGTGGTCCCAGAGGAAGAGGTGGAAGCAGAGGAGGATATATAAGGGATAATAATATCTCAATTTTCTTGACTGTCGTCGCACAGGTGGGTGCCATGGGAGGGTGGCTTACAGCAATCAAGGGGGGCTCATGGTAACAGACAAACTGGTAGTGAAGATTCAGTGAACATTCAGAGGTCAAGCAATAAATAGACGAGGATGAGATGATGGACACGCAACAGTCAGGAGATGAAGAGGATAGTGATCTATGCTGTTGTTCGTGGTTGGCGGGAGGGAACTTGTACCTCATGCAAGTGCCCGACACATGAGCGCTGCACTATCTTCAACACGATGCCCGTATTTTTAGGATTAGAAATAGTGCTGACTAGTGGTGAGCGAGCATACTCAGTAATGCTCGTTACTCGCCCAAGCATCGCTGTACTTGTGGTACTTGGCGAGTGCCGAGCATTTCCGGGTTTGCTTGGTGGGAGTTTGGGTCCCCGCCCTGCTTGTTTGGCGCTCTTTAGAGCACCAATCAACATGCAGAGATTGTCTGCCATGCACTGTAATGCCCAGCCATGTTCGGTGTGGCATTACAGTGATTGGCTGGCAGCACAGCTTCATCAGGTCTATATGAGACCTGCTGCCGCCCTGCTCATCACAGTCACCTCTGGAATCAGACAGTGTAGTTAGAGTTGCTGCCGAGATAGGGTCAGATTTGGGGGTTTATAAGTTAGTGTGGGTATACCATAATAAAATACACAGATCCAGCTTAATCAACAGTCCTTCTAAGGACTAATTATGGGGTATATAGATTACAGTGCTAGGAAGGCAGGGAGTGGCTGCCAGCATACAGATATCAGTAGCAGCAAGGCAGGCATATGTGGCATACTTCACTGCATACATCAAGAGGGTCCATTCCATTGCTGTCTACTGCTGTTGCCTATTACATATATTGACCATATATATCTAGCCCCAGGTATCAGTGGGCAGGAATATTTTTTCTGCATCTTAATCCTGGTTATTTTATTCCAAAAAAAATCCAAAGCCCTTTTTTTCTCCATTTGCTTGTTGACACTGCAGAATACAGCCAGATCATTTTCAGAGTCCAGTGTGAAAATCCAGCTATGTTAAATTTGTTTTCCTGTCCCAGCCATCACATCTGTGTGCGCAGAAAATTCTGCCATTTTTGTGGTACTGTAAAAAAATTTTTGGAGTGTCTTATATAATTTCTTGACATCATTTTGCTGCAAAAAAAATATTTAGCTGCCAAAAAAATATTTAGCTATAGGGCAGATATTTTACACTGGGTTTTGTCTGCCACATGGATTGCATATCATTGTGCTCAAAACTGTGCCATTTCAGGCATCCATAGAATTTTTTTGTTGTGTAGTAGCCTACTTTTTGACAAAATTTAGCTGGGCAAAAAAAATACAGGCCAGATATTTTAAAGTGTGGGCTATCTCCGTCAGACGCCTCATCTATCTGTGGGCTACAAATTGTGGCATTTGAGACCTTCATTCAACTGTTTTGGCTGTATGTTACCCTACTTCTTGAAACTATTTTACATTAAAAAGCAAAAAATACAGGCCACATATTGAACAGTGTGGCATCTCCGTCTGACTTCTCATCTATCTGTGGGCTACAAATTTTGGCATTTGAGACCTCCATTCAACTGTTTTTGCTGTCTGTTTTCCTAGTTCTTGAAACTATTTTCCTGTAAAATAATAAAAATACAGGCCACATATTGAACAGTGTGTTATTGCCATTTTCTGACTCCTCATCTATCTGTGGGCTACAAATTGTGGCATTTGAGAACTCCATTTAACTATTTTTGCTGTCTGTGACCCTAGTTCTATAGCCTATTTTGCGGCAAAAAAAGTACAGGCCACATATTGAACAGTGTGGTATCTCCGTCTGACTCCACATCTATCTCAGGGCTACAAATTGTGGCATTTGAGACCTCCATTCAACTGCTTTGGCTCTCTGTTACCCTAGTTCTTGAAACTATTTTCCTGTAAAATAATAAAAATACAGGCCACTTATTGAACAGTGTAGTATCTCCATATAACTCCTCATTTATCTTTGGGCTACAAATTGTTGCATTTGAGACCTCCATACAACTGTTTTGGCTGTCTGTGACCCTAGTTCTATACACTATTTTGCGTTAAAAAACAAAAAATACAGGCCACATATTGAACAGTGTGGTATCTATGCCTGATTCCACATCTATCTGTAGGCTACAAATTGTTGCAATTTAGGCCTCCAATCACCTGTTTTTGCTGTGTTTTACCCTAGTTATTAACACCAATTTGCTAAAAATAAAAACATTTTTAACTACAGTCCACATATTTTAAATTGTGGTTTTCTGGCAAATGGATCACATATAACTTCGCTACCAATTCAGCCATTTGTAGTGAACATGGAAAAGATTGTAGTTCATTTAAAATGGGCAAGGTGCATGGCAAGGGACAGGGAAGTGGACATGATGGTGATGGTGTTAGGTGTTGGGTTCCGGGCGCTGCACAGCGGGAATCCCGAGCCTTGCCGTTGACGGTCTCCCAGTCTTCTTCGGCCACAGTGGAGCCTGCTCTGCAGACTCCTCAATCCCGGCGTTCTGCTCACACCAGCAGTGTGGGCTTGGTTGCTGCTGCCACCTCTGGTCCAGTTATGACAATGCAGCCTGGCCAGCAGCAAAAGACTCCAGAGTCTAAGTCCTTCCGTCGCTCCACTGAGCATGCTCACGGGAAGATCTCCCATTGGGGATCGGGAGTCACATGCTCAGGTCCTTCTCCAGTTCTGATTGGACCATCAGGGGGATCAGGAAGGTTCCGGAATGACACGGCTATAAAAGGTTTGCATGGCCGCCCTGCCATGCGCTATGATAGACTCTTTAGTGCTTTGTCTACTGTATGTGTGATGATGGATGAATGAGCCTGGTGACTGACGCATTGTAATTCCCGCCTCCTTGGATATTACGTATGAGTTAGGGTTAGGAATCAGAGTCAGCACCGTAGCTCTGACACTGCTTAGCGCTGCAGTGTGTCTCCTCAACATCCACTAGCGCCTTGGGCATCAGCCAGTACAGGCCTCCTGGACTACTGCTACCGCATCATCTGCCAGAGCAGCGCCGTGCGCTGTATGTGCGCTTTCCAGCACCGTTGACAGGCTGGTTAATGGCATCAGTCAGAGTGGACATTGCACCCGCTCCAAGCGGTGGTTCACATTACCGTGACGTGTGACGTTAACAGGTTATGGTTGTTCGCCGGCTGGCGTTAACTACGTGAAGTAACTGCTAGCACCAGGTGAATGGTTTCCCACCGATGTCCGGCTTTCCCCTACATGCCTTCTCCTCATAGTTTAGCTGCAGTTGGTCATCTCTGCACGGTGGGCCCTGGGCTGCAAACGCACCTCATATATTATTCCATCTTTATTATTTGGTGCGTTCCGCCAGCCCGTAACAGATAGTGCATGCAGAGGCCGATGCCTTGGGCAAGCTGAAATTGTGCCAGAACAAACATCCACATGTTTTCGACAGACCTTCCTGTTCGAATTTCTCAGGGAACACAGAAAACCACTACTCAACTCAGAGCAGTGTCAAAAGGTTGGTGGTTGGTTAGCGGATATTGCTTCCAGTCACTTTGCTACCAGCACCCTGTCTTCAAGATGGTCAAGCCTGAGTAGCCGTGAGTCTGGACTGCATATTCCTCATCCTGATCCTCCTTTCTCCCGCCATGCCAAGTGCTCGGATACAACTGATCCCATACTTGGACACTCTGAAGAGCTGTTCACTTTTCCATTTATAGATTCGGGCCTTTCGCCCGGTCCACTTGAAGCGGGGCAAGATGGAATCGCATGTAGCGATGCCTAGATATTTGAGCGCCATGTTCACACGAAGGCGAAAGTGGGAACGTGTCACAAGAGGTAGAAGATGATGAGACACAATTGCCAGAAAGTCAGGAGGAGGACCAGGGTGCGGAAGTGGATGCTGAGGTTGTGGATGATATAATAACTGACCCAACCTGGCAGGAGAACATGCAGAGTGAAGACAGCAGCACAAACGGGGGGGAAAAACGCAGCACACCAACAGACAGGAAGAAGCATTGTTCAGGCCTTAGACAGAAATCGGGCAACCGATCCTTGTAACACCAACGCGACGGAAGTTGGCAGTCCAACTGTTGGGTCTTCCTGAGTCTGGTTGTTTTTAAAAGACTCTGCCAATAACCCCAAACAGACCATTTGCACCGCCTGCCATGCCCGCATCAGCAGGTGTAGGAAAATTGCCAGCCTGACCACCACCAGCATGATCAGGTACATGGCATCAAAGCACTCGACTTTGTGAGCCGAACCCCACGGTCCAGGAACACTGTCTGCGGGTGACACCACTGCTTTTTCCGCTGTTGTGCATTGAAGTCAATCCCTGTCCATGATATCTGCAAAGATGCCTCCTGCCCTGCATCTGTCATTGCACACACTCAACTACCACCATCATCAAACACGTTCACATCCTTGCTCAGTGCAACCTTGAGTTGTCCATACCCCAGTCACTGGAACGCAAGCGGAAATACGCAGCTAATGGCCCACAGGCCACAATACTAAATTCACACATTTCACGTTTGCTTGCGGTCAAAATGTTGCCTTTTAGGCTTGTGGAGAACGAAACTTTCCACAACCTGATGGCAGTGGCCGTCCTAAAGCACTCGGTCCCGAGCCGGCAATATTTCTCCCAGTGTGCCGTCCTGGCATTACAGCATGTATCCCACAACATTAGCCGTGCCCTCAACAATGCTGTTACTAGGAAAGTCCACCTAACCATGGACACATGAACAAGTGCTTGAGGGCAGGGATGGTATCTCTCACTGATGGCACAGTGGGTTAGCATAGTAAAAGTCGGGACCCAGCTGGACCTTGAGATGGAACACGTCCTCCCGACGCCGATGACTGTGGGCCCTACATCAATCAGGGTTGCCCCCACAGTCTACAGCTCCTGTACCTCCTCCTCCTCCTCTTCAGCCTCCATCTTCAAAATGAGCACATCAGTCACAAGCTGGAAGCACTGCAGCACTGCTTCAGCCAAGCGGCAACAGGCTGTGCTGAAACAAATATGCTTAAGTGAAAAACCGTACAATGCGGAAGAGTTGTGGACAGCTCCGAAAGAGCAGACAAATCTGTGGCTTAACCTACAGCCAGGCATAGTCATGTGTGACAATGGCCGGAACCTGGTGGTGGCTCTGAGGCAAGGTGATCTCACTCATGTACCATGCCTGGCCCATGTGCTTAACCTCGTGGTTCAGCGGTTTCTCAAAACCTACCTGGAGCTGCTGGATGTACCTCTCAAAATACACCACCTATGTGCTCATTTTAGAAAGTCAGCTACAGCTTCAGCCACCCTTGCCATGCTTCAGCAGTGTTTGAAGCTTCCAGCTCACTGACTGGTGTGTGATGTCCCCACGCGTTGGAACTCTACACTGCATATGTTGGAAAGGATTTGAGAACAGAAAAGGGCAGTTGTTAACTATCAGCATCAACAAGGCTGTCGGTATTCAGTTGAGACACCACACATAAGGCATCAGGAGTGGACATCAGTGTCAGACATATGTGCCATCCTACAAAAGTTTGAGTACTCCACCAAGATGGTGAGAGGCAATGACACAATAATTAGCATCACCATAACGCTTCTCAGCATTCTGAAAAGCTCTCTGTTCACAATGAAAGAGGATGCATTGCAGGTGGAGCCCATTGAGATGGTGCAAGGAACCATACAGGGGGATTACACGCAGCCCAGCCTCATGTCATCCCAATGTGGATTAGTTGACAATGAGGAAGAAGAGGAGGAGGAAGAACAGGAGCTACTTTCATGAGCTATAGATGGTACTGCAAGCACAACTATCATATTGTCTGTTCAGCGTGGATGTCCTGAGGACAGGGAGGAGGAGGAGGAAAGCTTGGTCAGTTGTACTGTTGGTGTGGACACGGAAGTCTTGCCTGTTAGCAGTCTGGCATGCATGGAAGACTTTTTGTTATGCTGCCTTTCCTGTGACCCTCGCATTATCATAATTTTCAGTGACAATCATTTCTGGTTGGTGACACTTCTAGACCCACGCTACAAGGAGAACTTTCAATCTCTTCTTTCAGAGGCAGATAGGTGTACTATGTAACATCTGTGCCCACGCGAGGGTCCCTGCCGGGGTCCCCGTTCCCCGCTGTGACACTTGTACCTCCGCGGGGCCCCCGTCGGGGTCCCCGCTCTCAGTCTGCTCCCCACTGCCCTGCCTCGGCTCTCTCCTTGCTCCTGCTTCCTGGCATGCGGCCAGAATATCCCCGGGTATCATGTTTTTTCCAGGCCCTTAGTGAGCCCTCTTGTTTTGAAATTTATGAGCCGTGCCCTCCACTTCTCCAAAACCATGCTCCCAGTCTCTTAAAGAGACAGCGTGCATTTTTCAAAAATGTTGTTAACCAATGATATTCTCTTGTGTGCTATTTCTTGCCCCTCTGCCATAGAGAGGATATAAGCGCAACAAGTGTTTCCTGTTGCTAGTTTCCAGGTCTGTGATCTGACATTCCTGTGACCTGTTGTACTTTGCCTGTGTCCTGCTAGTACCCAGCTAATACTGCTTGTCTTCTCAGATTACCTGTGGCTTGCTACTCCATCCTTGGGACAACACCAGTACTACTTGTGGAAGTTCCATATATGTTACCTATGATGACATAACTACTGCCTGCCAGCTTGGTCCTGGCCAGCCGCATCACACCTCTCAATTCTACACTGTCTGTTATCCCTGTTTGAGCACCTGTTTCACTGGGCCAGCTTCCACATGTATGGGGTCCAACTGGAGGTAGCACCTGTGTCCATTTGACATTCCACTCTGATCCTGTTTGAGGGGTCTTACTACAGGTGTCAGGGGTTTACATAGTCGTGCCCCCTTCAGAGCCCCCCGAACCGTGGTCCAGTGGTTCCACCAAAATAGCAATAAATGAATGCGCACTTCACCATCTGTGCCTCCGTTTCCATTCGTTACATACTAAAATGTTGCAGTACCAGAGGGCCATTGTTGTGGAATTATTAAAAAAATTGCCATCTGAAAACACTGGTGGCAGAGGTCACAGTTTGTTGGACAACCAAGGAGTAGAGGCGAAAGAAACATAACTCCAATCCAGCAGAGGCAAGGGAACACTGGCAAAGTTCTGGGAGAGTTTTCTCAGACCTTCCCATCACCCTGGCCCAGAGGTGGGGGGTAGTCCCAGAAGGAGTGCAAAGTTTGGGAAGATGCTGAGGGAGTACCTTGCTAACCATACCAATGTCCTCCATTGTGGGAGGAACAGCCCCCCCGTCGAGTATCCGGGCCGGAACCAAGGGAGCCGTCATCTGCGTTCCGGGGGAAACTGTCCCCGAGGGACAGAATTCGGGGATGGACCGTTATGACAGACAGATGGGCTGGGGGAGGGACCAGTATGAAGGAGGCGGGGAATTCCCCGGACGATGAGTCAGTAGACAGGGACAGATAATGCAGGAGAGCGTGGGAGCGACGGGAAGCTAGAGCGACTCACCAGTGCAAGAGAGGACGCTCACCGAGGACTCCATAGGGACGGTGCCAAAGCGATCGTCCAAGACTTGCTGCCCTGCTTCAGCTCACGGCCACTGCGGCCCCAGTTCAACCCATGGCCGCTGTCGCCTCCCCTCAGCCCACGGCTGCGGCCTGTTCCCCGCCACCCGCAGCCACCCCACTCTCGTCCATGGCCACGGCAAGTGCCGTGCCGTTGGCGGCCACCACCATCCCGCTCCGATCCACAGCAGGGTCCAGGCCTCTGCTAACCGCGGACTCCCCACCGCAGCCATTAGCTGTGCAGGTGGCCTGTCATCCGCCACCACACATCGCTGCCGCTTGCCCCAGTCCGAGGGCTGCGGTCCACCCATCCAAGGACTCCGCCGGGGCCTGTGGGGCTCCAGTGTCACCAGCATGCCGGAGGGCGCGAAGACTTCGTCAACGCCTCAGCAACTGGGCCCAGCAACTACTACGCAGAAAGACCACCAACCTGAACGGCGAGGGACGTCTGGACAGCAGCTAAGTTGACTTTTCAATTAAGGACCCGTAGTCGGCCAAACCGCAGCCCTATAGTGACTGGCTATTGCCGGAAGTAGTCGTGTTCTACTCATTTGTGTTTGCTTGTCTAGAGCCCCTGCGAGGGCAACACGTGTTACCCCTTTTTGTGATCAGGCCGTGACTGAGGAAAGTTCCCTCCAGTCTTATAAATGTTTTAGAAAGCACCAAATTGTCTCGCGACTCGTCACTACATTCTGCGTACCTGCAAATCCCACACCATGATCTGTGCCTTTTAATTATTGGGTATCCAAGCTGGACATTAACTGGCTCTCTATGCCTTGGAGGTTCTGGCCTGCCCTACTGCTAGCGTTTTGTCACAGACTGTTTTTAGTGCTGCTGGTGGAATTATAACTGATAAGTGCATCTGCCTGTCAACTGAAAATGCTGATGGGCTGACTCTTATAAAAATGAGCAAGGATTGGGCCAGACTTCTCTACACCACCAAATGATAACAGCGAAACATAACCTTCAATACATTGTCTTTTTTGGGAGGTTTATTCCCATGCACCTCTTCACAACCACACATGGGTATACGCTTCCTGATTTTGGCTATTTGGTGCTATTCTCCTCCTTCTCCTCATCATCCACCACCATTAGATCACCATGGTGACCGTGGTCCATGATGCAACAACCAACTTATTGTGTAAAAGGGTTGTTTTGATGCCCTTTAAAAAAAATTAACACAGTATACTGATGTGAATCCCTCAGGGGGAAATGTTTGTCAGCCCAAACTGGGAAAACATTTTTCAGAGGCCATCCTCCACGTCTCTTCAGACAGCAGCACTAGAACATGAGGGTGAATATGTTCTGTGATGCAACAGCCAGTATACTTTTTTGCAAGGGTGTTTATGATGGCTGTAAAACAATATTTACACAGTAGGTTGATGTGTACCCCCAGGGGGAAATGTTTGTCAGACCATACACTTAGTGTATGGGCATTACAAGTATAGGAGACCCGCTCCTTTAAACTGGGAAAATATTTTTCAGAGGCCATCCTCCACTTCTCTTCAGACACCACCACTAGAACACGAGGGTGAACATGTTCTGTGATGCAACAGACAAGTATTTTTTTTCAAGGGTGTTTATGATGCTCGTTCCAAAAATGTTTATACAGTATTTTCATGAGTACCCCCCAAGGTGACATTTTTTTTTAAGCCTATACACTTAGTGTATGGGCATTACAAGTATAGGAGACATGCTCCTTTATCCCCTTTCTGCCATCTGACATACTATCCCGTCCGTGGGACCCGGGCCCCTATGCCCATGGACGGAATAGTACGTCTAGCGCAATCAGCAGCGCTCACGGGGGGAGCGCCACTGATCGCGGCCGGGTGTCAGCTGATTATCACAGCTGACACCCGGCACTATGTGTCAGGGGCGGTCACGGACCGCCCCCGACACGTTAACCACTGGCACACTGTGATCAAACACGATCGCAGTGTATCGGGGGTTTAGGGAAGCATCGGCAGGGAGGGGGCTCCCTTCGTGCTTCCATGAGACCCCCGCAGCAGCGCAATGTGCAGCGCTGCTGCGGGGGCCTCCTTCTCTGCAGTTCCCCGGATCGAATGTGGTGGCGGGGACCTTCAGGGGCCTGCAGGGAGGCGGCTTCCTCATGCCTGCAAAGCGCCGGCATGTGGAAGCCTCCAGCACTGCCTGTGTCAGATCGCTGATCTGTCACAGTGATCTGTGATGTGACAGATCAGCGATCTATCACATGACAGTGATGTCCCCCCTGGGACAGTGTAATAAAGTTAAAAAAAAAGTGCAAAAATAATTTTTAAAAAATTGCTAAATAAATTTAAAAAAAATAAAAATATTGCCTAATAAATTCATTTTTTTGGAAATAAAGAAAAAACAATAAAAGTACACATATTTAGTATCACCGCGTCCATAACGACCCGCCCTATAAAACTGTCCCAAACAAGATGGAGGAATTGGAGTTAATGTTGTTGGAGCATAATTATGACATGGTGGGGATATCTGAGACATGGCTGGACGAGAGCCATGACTGGTCGGTTAATTTACAGGGCTATAGTCTGTTCAGAAATGACCGTACTAATAAACGAGGGGGAGGTGTGTGTTTATATGTAAAATCATCCTGAAAACCCATCCTTCGTGATAATATATATGAATCTAATGAAAATGTAGAGTCCCTGTGGGTAGAGATAAGGGGAGGGGGGAAAAAATAATAAATTACTGATAGGGGTTTGTTATAAGTCTCCAAAAATAATGGAAGCAACAGAGAATATCCTCATAAAGCAAATAGATGAAGCAGTGACTCAAGGAGAAGTCATTATTATGGGGGACTTCAACTACCCTGAAATACATTGGGGAACCGAAACCTGCAGTTCCAGCAAAGGTAATAGGTTTTTGACAACTATGAGAGACAATTACCTTTCACAACTGGTTCAGGACCCAACAAGAGGGGGGGGGCACTGCTAGACCTAACATTAACCAACAGGCCAGACCGCATATCAAATGTAAGGGTTGGGGGTCACTTGGGTAATAGTGATCACAAATTAATAAGTTTTCATGTATCCTTTAATAAGATGTGTAGTAGAGGGGTTACAAGGACACTAAACTTCAGGAAAGCAAATTTCCAATGGATGAGAGATGATCTTAGTGCAATTAACTGGGACGATATCCTGAGACATAAAAATACACAAAGAAAATGGGAGACGTTTATTAGCATCCTGAATAGGACCTGTGCACAATATATACCATATGGGAATAAACATGCGAGAAATAGGGGGAAACCACTATGGCTAAATAGAGCTGAAAGGGGAGCAATAAGAGATAAAAATAAAGCATTTAGAGAATTAAAGCAAGTAGGTAGTGATGAGGCATTAACTAAATACAGAAGATTAAATAAATTCTGTAAAAAGCAAATCAAAACAGCAAAGATTGAGACAGAGAGACTCATTGCCAGAGAAAGTAAAAATAATCCCAAAATATTCTTTAACTACATAAATAGTAAGAAGCTAAAAAATGATAATGTTGGCCCCCTTAAAAATAGTCTGGGTGAAATGGTGGAGGAGGATGAGGAAAAAGCCAATATGCTAAATGACTTTTTTTCAACAGTGTTTACACAAGAAAATCCCATGACGGATAACATGATCAGGGATAAAAATTGTCCATTAAATGTAACCTGCTTAACCCAGCAGGAAGTACGGCGGTGTCTAAAAATCACTAAAATTGACAAATCCCCGGGCCCGGATGGGATACACCCCCGAGTACTGCAGGAATTAAGCACAGTCATAGATACACCATTATATTTAATCTTTAAAGATTCCATAATAACAGGGTCTGTACCACAGGACTGGCGTATAGCAAATGTGGTGGCAATATTCAAAAAGGGGACAAAAACTGAACTTGGAAATTATAGGCCAGTGAGTTTAACTTCAACTGTGGGTAAAATCCTGGAGGGTTTTCTAAGAGATACTATACTGGAGTATCTGGAGAAGAATAAACTTATGACCCAATATCAACATGGGTTTACAAGGGACCGTTCCTGTCAGACTAATCTGATAAGCTTTTATGAAGAGGTAAATTCCGGACTGGACCAAGGGAATGCAGTGGACGTGGTGTATATGGACTTTTCAAAAGATTTTGATACAGTGCCACACAAAAGGTTGATACATAAAATGAGAACAATGGGGATAGGGGAAAATATGTGTAGGTGGGTTAAGAGCTGGCTCAGGGATAGGAAACAAAGGGTGGTTATTAATGGAGCACACTCGGACTGGGTCACGGTTAGCAGTGGGGTACCACAGGGGTCAGTTTTGGGCCCGCTTCTTTTTAACATATTTATTAATGACCTTGTAAGGGGCATAGAGAGTAGAATTTCAATATTTGCAGATGACACTAAACTCTGCAAGGTAATCAATTCAGAGGAGGAAAATTTTATATTACAGGAGGATTTATGTAAACTAGAAGCTTGGGCTGATAAATGGCAAATGAGCTTTAATGGGGATAAATGTAAGGTCATGCACTTGGGTAGAACGAACAAGATGTATAATTATGTGCTTAATTGTAAAACACTGGGCAAAACTGTCACTGAAAAAGACCTCGGTGTATGGGTGGACGACAAACTCACATTTAGTGGCCAGTGTCAGGCAGCTGCTGCAAAGGCAAATAAAATAATGGGATGCATTAAAAGAGGCAAAGATGCTCAGGAGGAGAACATAATTTTACCTCTATATAAGTCACTAGTGCGACCACACTTAGAATACTGTGTACAGTTCTGGTCTCCGGTGTATAAGAAAGACATAGCTGAACTGGAGCGGGTGCAGAGAAGAGCGACCAAGGTTATTAGGGAACTGGGGGGTCTGCAATACCAAGACAGGTTATTACACTTGGGGTTATTTAGTTTGGAGAATCGAAGGCTTAGGGGTGATCTTATTACAATGTATAAATATATGCAGGGACAATACCAAGACCTTTCTAATGATCTTTTTACTCTTAGACCTATGACGAGGACAAGGGGGCATCCTCTACGTCTGGAGGAAAGAAGGTTTAAGCATAATAACAGACGCGTATTCTTTACTGTACGAACAGTGAGACTATGGAACTCACTGCCATATGATGTTGTAATGAGTGATTCCCTACTAAAATTTAAGAAGGGACTGGATGCCTTTCTTGAAAAGTATAATATTACAAGGTATATACACTAGTTTCCTTAGTGTTGCGTTGATCCAGGGAGCTAGTCTGATTGCCGTATGTGGAGTCGGGAAGGAATTTTTTTCCCCAATGTGAAGCTTATTGTTTGCCACATGGGGTTTTTTTGCCTTCCTCTGGATCAACATGTTAGGGCAAGTTAGGATAGGATATGGGTTGAACTAGATGGACTTAAAGTCTCCCTTCAACCTTAATTATTACGTTACTATGTTACTATGTTACTATTAGTTAACCCCTTTAGTGAACCCCTTAAAAAATAAAAACAAAGTAAAAAATAATTCTTTATTATCATACCGCTAAACAAAAAGTGCAATAACGCGCAATCAAAAATACGGATATAAATAATCATGGTACCGCTGAAAATGTCATCTTGTCCTGCAAAAAACAAGCTGCGACACAGCGTCATCAGCGGAAAAATAAAAAAGTTATAGCTCGCAGAATAAAGCGATGCAAAAATAATTATTTTTTATATAAAATTGCTTAAAGCGCCAAAACATAAAAAACTACATAAATGAGGTATCGCTGTAATCGTACTGACCAGAAGAATAAAATCACCTTATCAATTTTACCACACGCAGAATGGTGTAAACGCACTCCCCAAAAGAAATTCTTGAAATGATGGTTTTTGTTCATTCTGCGTCCCAAAAATCAGAATAAAAAGCGATCAAATAATGTCACGTGCCCGAATATGGTACCAATAGAAACTTCAACTCGTCCCGCAAAAAATAAGACCTCGCATGACTCGATGGGTCAAAATATGGAAAAATTATAGCTCTCAAATGAGGTGATTTTTGTTGAGCTTTCCGATACCGCAAGTATCGGGTATCGGCCGATATTTGCCGTATTGGAATTCCGATACCGAGTACCGATACTTTTTTCGTATCGGATACCGGAATTAGAAGTCCAAAATGCAATGAGCCACTTTTGTGGCTCTGATTGGCTGCCGAAATGACGTCATCATGATGCGCTGTCTGTGCGCATCATGATGCGCCGTCAGTTCGGTCCTTCGGGGGGGCTGTGCCGACTGTCCGGTGGTCTGTACTGGCCTGCCGGTGGTCTGTGCAGGCTCCGGTGGTCTGTGCCGGCCTGCCGGGGGGCTGTGCCGGCCTGCCGGGGGGGTCTGTGCAGGCTCCGGTGGTCTGTGCCGGCCTGCCGGGGGGCTGTGCCGGCCTGCCGGTGGTCTGTGCAGGCTCCGGGGGTCTGTGCCGGCCTGCCGGTGGTCTGTGCAGGCTCCGGTGGTCTGTGCCGGCCTGCCGGGGGGCTGTGCCGGCCTGCCGGTGGTCTGTGCAGGCTCCGGGGGTCTGTGCAGGCATCGTCCGATGGGACTACAAGTCCCATCGGGCGATGCCTGCTACCATGACAGTGATTGACACATTAGCCAATGATGGGACAGTAGTAGTCCCATCATCCGGCTAATGTTTTGAATGTAAAAAAAAAAAAAAAAAAAAATGTACATGCTACATACAACATGCATACTACATGTAACATACATACTACATACATGCTACATACTACATGCATGATACATACTACATACATGCTACATACATACTACATACATAATACATATATACTACATGCATGCAACATACATACAACATATATACTACATGCATGCAACATGCATACTATATATATACTATATATACTACATGTAACATACATACTACATATATACTACATGCAACATGCATACTACATACATTCTACATACATGCTACATGCATACTACATACATAATACATATATACTACATGCATGCAACATACATACAACATATATACTACAGGCATGCAACATGCATACTACATATATACTACATGTAACATACATACTACATACACTCACTGGCCACTTTATTAGGTACACCATGCTAGTAACGGGTTGGACCCCCTTTTGCCTTCAGAACTGCCTCAATTCTTCGTGGCAGAGATTCAACAAGGTGCTGGAAGCATTCCTCAGAGATTTTGGACCATATTGACATGATGGCATCACACAGTTGGCGCAGATTTGTCGGCTGCACATCCCTGATGCGAATCTCCCGTTCCACCACATCCCAAAGATGCTCTATTGGATTGAGATCTGGTGACTGAGGAGGCCATTTGAGTACAGTGAACTCATTGTCATGTTCAAGAAACCAATCTGAGATGATTCGAGCTTTATGACATGGCGCATTATCCTGCTGAAAGTAGCCATCAGATGTTGGGTACATTGTGGTCATAAAGGGATGGACATGGTCAGCAACAATACTCAGGTAGGCTGTGGCGTTGCAACGATGCTCAATTGGTACCAAGGGGCCCAAAGAGTGCCAAGAAAAAATTCCCCACACCATGACACCACCACCACCAGCCTGAACCGTTGATACAAGGCAGGATGGATCCATGCTTTCATGTTGTTTACGCCAAATTCTGACCCTACCATCCGAATGTCGCAGCAGAAATCGAGACTCATCAGACCAGGCAACGTTTTTCCAATCTTCTACTGTCCAATTTCGATGAGCTTGTGCAAATTGTAGCCTCAGTTTCCTGTTCTTAGCTGAGAGGAGTGGTACCCAGTGTGGTCTTCTGCTGCTGTAGCCCATCTGCCTCAAAGTTCGACGCACTGTGCGTTCAGAGATGCTCTTCTGCCTACCTTGGTTGTAACGGGTGACAATTTGAGTCACTGTTGCCTTTCTATCAGCTCGAACCAGTCTGCCCATTCTCCTCTGACCTCTGGCATCAACAAGGCATTTCCGGCCACAGAACTGCCGCTCACTGGATTTTTTTTCTTTTTCGGACCATTCTCTGTAAACCCTAGAGATGGTTGTGCGTGAAAATCCCAGTAGATCAGCAGTTTCTGAAATACTCAGACCAGCCCTTCTGGCACCAACAATCATGCCACGTTCAAAGGCACTCAAATCACCTTTCTTCCCCATACTGATGCTCGGTTTGAACTGCAGGAGATTGTCTTGACCATGTCTACATGCCTAAATGCACTGAGTTGCCGCCATGTGATTGGCTGATTAGAAATTAAGTCTTAACACACAGTTGGACAGGTGTACCTAATAAAGTGGCCAGTGAGTGTATATACTACATGCATACTACATACATACTACATACATGCTACATACATACTACATACATACACTACATGCATGCAACATACATACTACATATATACCACATGCATGCAACATGCATACTACATATATAATGTGTCAATCACTGTCATGGTAGCAGGCATCGCCCGATGGGACTTGTAGTCCCATCGGACGATGCCTGCACAGACTACCGGAGCCTGCACAGACCACCGGCAGGCCGGCACAGCCCCCCGGCAGGCCGGCACAGCCCCCGGAGCCTGTACACCACCGGAGCCTGCACAGACCCCCCGGCAGGCCGGCACAGCCCCCCGGCAGGCTGGCACAGACCACCGGAGCCTGCACAGACCCCCCGGCAGGCCGGCACAGCCCCCCGGCAGGCCGGCACAGACCACCGGAGCCTGCACAGACCCCCCGGCAGGCCGGCACAGCCCCTCGGCAGGCCGGCACAGACCACCGGAGCCTGCACAGACCCCCCGGCAGGCCGGCACAGCCCCCCGAAAGGCCCGTACAGACCCCAGAGAGGCTGTACAAGGCAAAAATAGGGTTTTTCTTATTCCGACACCGGAAGTCCCATAGACTTGAATGGGACTTCCGGTATCGGAATCGGCGATACCCGATATTTTTTTTAGATCGGCCGATACCATCCGATCCGATACTTTTAAGTATCGGACGGTATCGCTCAACACTAGTGGTGATGCAAAAACTATTTTTACAATAAAAAGCATCTTTTAGCGTGTGACAGCTGCCAAACATAAAAACCCACCATAAATAGTAAATCAACCCCCCCCTTTATCACCCCCTTAGTTAGGGAAAAATAATAAAATTAAAAAAAGTACAGTATTTATTTCCATTTTCCCATTGGGGTTAGGGCTAGGGTTAGGGCTGAGATTAGAGTTACGGGTGTGTTGGGGTTAGGGTTGGAGTTAGAATAGGGGGGTTTCCACTGTTTGGGCACATCAGGTGCTCCCCAAATGCAACTTGGTGTCTGATCTCAATTCCAGCCAATTCTGCATTGAAAAAGTCAAATGGTGCTCCTTCCCTTCCAAGCTCTGCCATGTGCCCAAACATTGTTTTACCCCACAAATGGGGTATCAGCCTACTCAGGACAAATTGCAAAACAACTTTTGGGGTCCCATTTCTCCTGTTACCCTTAGGAAAATAAAAAATTGGGGGCAAAAATATCATTTTTGTGGAAAAAAAATATGATTTTTTTATTTTCACGCCCGGGCGTTATAAACTTCTGTGAAGCACTTGGGGGTTCAAAGTGCTCACCACACATTTAGAAAAGTTCCATGGTGGGTCTCATTTCCAAAATGGGGACATTTGTGGGGGGTTTCCACTGTTTAGGTTCATCAGGGGCTCTCCAAAGGCAACATGATGCCCGCAGACCATTCCATCAAAGTCTGCATTCCAAAACGTCACTACTTCCCTTCCGAGCCCCAACGTGTGCCCATACAGTAGTTTTCTCCCACATATGGGGTATCAGCATACTCAGGACAAATTGGCCAACAACTTTTGGTGTCCAAATTCTCCTGTTACCCTTGGGAAAATAAAAATAATTGGGGTGAAAAAGATCATGTTTGTGGAAAAAATATGATTTTTTTTATTTTCACGCCCGGGCATTATATACTTCTGTGAAGCCCTTCAAAGTTCTCAACACACATCTAGATAAGTTCCTTGGCGGGTCTAGTTTCCAAAATGATGTCATTTGTGGGGGGTTTCCACTGTTTAGGCACATCAGGGGCTTTCCAAATGCGGCATGGCGTCCAATCCCAATTCCAGCCAAAAAAGTCAAATGGCACTCCTTCCCTTCCGAGCTCTGACATGCGCCCAAATAGTCGTGTACATCTACATATGGGGTATCAGCGTACTCAGGACAAATTGCACAATAGCTTTTAGGGTCCTGTTACCCTTGGGAAAGTAAAAATTGGGGGGTGATCATTTTTGTGGAAAAAATATGATTTTTATTTGTACGGCTGTACGTTATAAACTTCTGTGAAGCCCTTGTTGGTTCAAAGTTCTCACCACATATCTCGATAAGTTGCTTGGGGGGTCGGGGGGTCTAGATTCCAAAATGGGGTCACTTGTGGGGGGTTTCCACTGTTTAGGCACATCAGGGGCTCTCCAAATGTGATATGGCGTCTGATCTGAATTCCAGCCAATTTTGCATTGAAAAAGTCAAACGGCGCTCCTTCCCTTCTGAGCTCTGCCATGCGCCGAAACAGTGGTTCCCCCCCACATATCAGGTATCAGCGTACTCAGGAGAAATTGCGCAATAACGTTTGCAGTCCAATTTCTCCTGTTACCCTTGGTAAAATAAAAAAAAATTGGACCTGAAGTAATTTTTTTGTGAAAAAAAGTTAAATGTTCATTTTTTTTAAATTCATGTGAAGCACCTGAAGGGTTAATAAACTTCTTGAATCTGGTTTTGAGCACCTTGAGGGGATAAGTTTTAACAATGGTGTAACTTTTTGGTATTTTCTATCATATAGACCCCTCAAAGTGACTTCAAATGTGATGTGGTCCGTAAAAATAAAATGATGTTGCAAAAATGAGAAATTGCTGGTCAAATTTTAACCCTTATAACTTCCTAACAAAAAAAATTTTGGTTCCAAAATTGTGCTGATGTAAAGTAAACATATATGAAATGTTACTTATTAAGTTTTTTGCGTGCCATATCTCTGTGATTTAAGGGCATAAAAATTTAAAGTTGGAAAATTGCGAAATTTTCAACATTTTCGCCAAATTTCCATTTTTTTCACAAATAAATGCAAGTTATTTGAATGAAATTTTACCACTAACATGAAGTACAATATGTCACGAGAAAACAATGTCAGAATCAGTGGGATCCATGGAAGCGTTTCAGAGTTATTACCTCATAAAGGGACAGTGGCCAGAATTGTAAAAATTGGCCCGGTCATGAACGTGCAAACCACCCTGGGGATTAAGGGGTTAAACAGGGAAAATATTTTTTGGAGACCATCCTCCAAATTTCTTCCTTGGGGGATTGGAGTGCATGTAGATTTTGGGCATACCTTGTATTCATTTCATGGGCAAACTTTAGGTGACTAAAAAAATCAGAATAATGGGAACTTTGGTTTCATGTGGCCATCCAGTATGATGGTTCAAAAGGTTATTGGGGTGCACGTAACTTTGGGGCAAGGCAGACCTTGCATTCAATGCATAGTCTAACAGTATGGCAGTACCAAATGTAAAAAATGTTGAACTTTGTTTTCATGTGGACATCCAGGACGTCATTTACAAGTGTTATTTGGGGTGCATGTAACTTTGGGCCCAGGCAGGCCTTGCATTCAATCCATAGTCTAACAATATGGCAGTAACAAATAAAAAACATGGCAACTTTGGTTTCATGTGGACATCCAGTGCATCAGTTGGAAGTGTTGTTTTATGGTGTGTTCAACTTTGGGGCAAGGCAGGCCTTGCATTAAATGCATAGGAAAACACTATAGGACACCCATTTTCTTATAATGGGAACCTTTTTCCATTAGGCCCTCCTGTACAACTTGTCAAAGGGGTTTTGGGGTGCTCCTAATTTTTGGCAGCCCAGCCACTCACTGCATAGGCAATAACAGTATAGGAGACCCACTGTTAAATAATGGGAACAACAAAGCAAAGCCGGATGATGGCCCTTTAAGAAGATTAATGTTGCCTGATGCCCCTATAAAACAGGCTTTGTAACTTTCAGAGTCACTCCATAAATTAAAGAGGATCGGTCTGATGATGTGTCACACTTCACACTAAGGTTGCTAAATGTTAAAATGAAATTTCCAAGTGAATGCATTTGTATTGGTTGAAATCAATGCTACAGTGGAAAAACGCATCAAAAACACTACTTGTGAACATAACCCAAGTTTTGGGGGTGCATTTTTGTTTAGGGTTATTTTGCCTTACATACAAATCATTACCCTGGAAAGAATGTTGTTTTACATATTTCCCAGGAATATCCATTTTGGTTTAGGTTTTGTATGTTTTAGTGTGCGCCTGTAAAAGTGGTGCAATACTCTGACAACATTGTTTGCAGCTGTGAACTGGGAGTCAGAAATGCTTCCCGGGGTATTCCCCATGATGTTACGATGTCATTTGAGCACTGTTCCCATCGATTTCAGAAGTTTTTAAACCCTAAAAGGACCCCCGGGGGGATCACGGCAAAAATGCTCTGTTTTCCTGTAGAAAAATATTCAAAATTGAGAGTCCTCAGTGGTTGATACTTTTTAATGGCTAACTGAAAAGATGGTAACAAATTGCAAGTTTTCGAGACTACTCAGGTCTCTTCATTAGGCATTGACTAATGCAAAATCTGAAGTCAATTCTGAATATTTTTCTATCTACTGGCTAACACGGTACAAAGATATATCTTTCCTGTTTTCCTAGAGTTACAGTGGACTGGTTGCTCGGGTAGTGCACCCGAGCATTCCAATTTGCTCGACCTGAGCAACGAGCACCTGAGCATTTTAGTGCTCGCCCATCACTAGTGCTGACTACTGGGTTGCCACTCTAGTAGAGCCACTGTACATGAGTAAATTTAGCCAGATGCTTCTCCCTCTGGAAAGGGATGCATACCTGCTGAAGTATTAAAATATGCTTTTAGACACTCTTAATAGTGTTTTTTCCCAAAAAAGCAGTGAGGCACACAGTGTGCATCCCAGTTCTAGATGTTCGACCATGGGAATGTCAAGGCAGGCATCATCGCAAAAACATTAGCAGCAGCAGCAGTGTAAGTGGCATAAGCAATTTCTGTGAGTCGTTTAATACATTTTTTAGACCAGCCCGTGCACCAGCAAACAGAGTACACGTCTGACACGTTGTGAATGACTGGAGAGTATGGTGCATGAGTATCTGGAGCTTAATATCAATGCCATCAGGAGGTGTTTGGACCCTTTTACATTTTGGTCTTCAAAAATGAAAGAGTGGGCTGAGCTCACCTGGCACTCCGTGTAGGTTTTGTCATGCCCGGCATCCATAATTTTCTCAAAACGTGTCTTCTGCACTGCTGGTGATCTCCTGATGGATAAGCGGATGTCCTCCAAAAGTGTAAACCGGCTAACTTTCATCTAAATGAGCAAGTCATGTATCTCCAATAGAATTTGGCAGATTTCTCTACAAACCTCCAGAGGAGGAGATTTAGGTTCGGCCCAGATGACAGGAGGGGGAGTGACCCAGAAGGTTAAATGCTTGTTTACAGCATTTCCCCTGGCTTTTTCTCTGGGAGGTCAGGAGAACATTGTGTGAGTACAAGTCACACACAGAGGGCACCATAAGCCTCTCATGTGGCAGCCCTTAACCAGCCAGCACTTTCATCTAACTGGTAACTGACTATATGTCCTGTTTATACCCTTTGTCCTACCCCTATTGTACTTGCATATCTGACCGTTATATGAGTATAACTATTGTGTATATGTAGTGTATTGTCTAATGTGCCCTTAAGGCGATTAAATATATATAATTTTAACTTGGTCTGCTCTTTTATCTCGATCCACGAATACATACGTCCGTTTCTTGGCCTAATCACAAGCTAATGGGCATGGTTTTTGGTCTGATATAACTCTGTTAACAGGCCAGGCATATATTGAACAAGTAACTGGTGGCAGTCCTACTGGGCTGATAAGGTCCTGTCTCAGTGGGGCTAGTGAAAGAGGCCTCTCAGCCTGTCAGGGTTGTGGGTGAGTATGGTGCCACATTAATGACTGCGTTGGCCACCTTCTCTCATGCTCCAGACCTCCTTGGGCCGTGTGGACGGGGGATCTGTGTAAAACTGTGCCAAGCTGACCTTATGTGTCCCTAGGGGGTGTGTAATGTCATGTCGGTACAAGTGGGGGGACCTTACCACGTGAATCCGCTAACGTAATATTGATGTCAGACAAGGTGTGGTTCCTTCAATGTTTTGTCACAGGTATGATAAATTCTTCTTTTACATTTGTTAGTGTAGCTTTCTTAACAATCTGCACATATATTCAGTCTATAAAATGGTTGCTGATGGACTAGCATGTGAATAAACCTGTCCATCAGTCTCTACCAATAGAAAAGCAGATTTCTCATATGAGGATTTTATCTGGAAAAAGCTGGTCACATGCTTCTACTTCAGCAGCTATTTTATAGGTCACTTCCAATCGCTCATTTGACATTATTAGGAGTGAACTATGGAACATTTTTCTCAGAAAACCACTCCATAAATTGAATTGCTTGATGTCATGGAAATTAAAATAGACTGCATTGGAGCTGCGAGGACTCTTTTTTAATAATAAATGGTTAAACCAGGAAGTAAGGTGGAAGTCTGTATTCAAATAAACTTTTTTTTTCCTGTGTGTCTTTTTATTTTTAAAAACACGGATAGTAAAGGGGGTGTTTGATAGACTACTCTCCATTACTGGAAAAAGAATGTAAGGGCGCACTGCAAATTCTCAATGAAATAATTAATGTCGGGGGTGCAAATGGTCAAGACGGCTTCATCAGGGGAAGTATGCATGACATTGCTGCTAAAGCCTTTAAATACCTGTATATGAAGAGCTCAGTCCAGCCACCAGTGAAGGAGCATGTCGGACCCAAACCAGAAATAATGAGGAAAGCTGAAAACCTGGCAGACGTCTCTGCTCAAGGTGTCAGCTGCGCGCGCGCGCTGTGATTACAGCGCGGTGCAGATGACATGAAATGAAGCATAAAGTGCACATGTGCGGCTCCCAGGAGTCTCAATAGCAGGCAGACACAGACTAGTTTTTAAATTTATATTGTTGTCAATAAAGCTTTTCCTGTTCGGTGGTGTGCATTTTTATGTGGTCTTTCTTTCCTTTTTTGTTGCTTTAACTCTCCATTACTAATTCCCTGAGCTTCATGCCAGCTGACATTACACAACTTACATCAACTCCAAAAACTATTACCCCGATTGCACCAAACCACGGCAATCAGGAAGAGCCAAGGATTAGCGCCAAAATTGGCGCATCTAATGGATGCGCCATTTCTGGGGTGGCTGAGAGCTGATCTTGTTAAGCTGGATAGGGGACAAAATCCATGTACCTTCCCAGCCTATTAATATCAGTCCAGGCTGTCTGCTTTGCCTTAGCTGGTTGTTGAAAGTAGGAGAGACCTAATGTCCTTTTTTCAGTGTCCCCCCATTTTCAATAGCCAGCAATGATAAAGCAGATAGCTAGGTGCTGATATTAATAGCCTTACAAGGTCCATGAATATTGGCTCTTCCCAGCATAAGACCAGCTCACAGCTGTCTGCTTTCCCTTAGCTGTTCATTATAAATGGATGGGGACACCAAGTTATTTTTTAAAAATATTTATTTATTTTACACTGTCCTTCACTCAAGTAGCATTTTGCCCATTTGCTAATCAGAGCAAAATGGTGGCGCCACCTGTTGTTCGGCATTTATTCCAGGTAACGTGCTGCGTTGGCCAATTACAGCCAATACTTGGCATGGCTGTATTAGCTCCAGGAGTGCCCACAACCTAAAAGCTTACAGATTGGCTGTGCTGCAGCCTTTCAACAAACTGTATTTGACACGAAATCCGAACAGTAAAACAGACTTCCAGGAAAAAGTCCATGTTCAACATTCAGAACTGGACACTAGGTAACTGGTATTGACCCCAAACTTTACAGTTCGTGTTCGCTTTACAGTTTGTCTCTATCCAGCAGCCATCACTACGGACTTATCTGTCTGAAACTCACAGACCAGCAATACAGTGTCTGTTATTTTAAAGTGTGTACAAAAATGGGTGTTTTGTAAGGATTTGAAATTAGTGGCGGAATTTCATATTTTCATATATACAGTTAGGTCCATACATATTTGGACAGAGACAACATTTTTCTAATTTTGGTTCTAGACATTACCACAATGAATTTTAAGCAAAACAATTCAGATGCAGTAGAAGTTCAGACTTTCAGCTTTCATTTGAGGGTATCCACATTAAAATTGGATGAAGGGTTTAGGAGTTTCAACTCCTTAACATGTGCCACACTGTTTTTAAAGGGACCAAAAGTAATTGGACAGATTAAATAATTGCAAATAAAATGTTCATTTCTAGTACTTGGTTGAAAACCCTTTGTTGGCAATGACTGCCTGAAGTCTTGAACTCATGGACATCACCAGACGCTGTGTTTCCTCCTTTTTGATGCTCTGCCAGGCCTTCACTGCAGTGGTTTTCAGTTGCTGTTTGTTTAGTCTTTAACAAGTGAAATGCATGCAACTCCTAGGTTGCTTTGGCTTTATGTTTTGGGTCATTGTCCATCTGTTGTATGAAACGACGACCAATCAGTTTGGCTGCATTTGGCTGGATCTGAGCACACAGTATGGCTCTGAATACCTCAGAATTAGAGATGAGCAAAACGGGTCGGTCAATTTCAAAAATCGCCGACTTTCGCCAAAGTCGGGTTTCATGAATGGAAACCCGACCATAGCGTGAGGTCAACCATGATGTCGGCGACCCGAGCGCCAAAGTCACGTTTCAAATGATGCTTCCAGCGTCTTTTTTCAGCCAGTGATGGAGGACGCACACTGTTGGCAACGCGATGACATAGGCAGCGGCCACCACCATCTTAGAGAAGGTCATTGAAGTGATTGGCTGGCTTTGTGTGGCGTCACAGTGGGTAGAAAAGGCTGTGACCGCCGACCGCCATCTTACTTCTGCCAATCTTAGCATAGGGAGAGGTGCTGCTGCTGTTTCTAAATACGGAGAGCGTTAGGCAGGGAAGAAGAAAAAAAAACTGCTTCTGCTGATAGCGCTTTTCACTGTACAGTTAGTGTGCAGTGAAAGGGGAGGATTTTTGCTTTTATGCAGCAGCGCTGGTGGTGATTAGGCTGCATTGTAAGGCTACCTGCTAGCTGCATTGCTGTGTGCACACTGGTGTTCAAACTGCTTTTTTCAAAGCACTCCAACTTTTATTGTTTTGTCCTGATGAGTTACTGAGCGTTCATTTTTTCACAGACCGTATAGCGGTGTATGCTCCTTACACACTACCATGTACTGGCTGGTATCATGGACAAATAGAAGCTATCTGGGTGTGACTCTGGAAGAAAAAGCCGAGGAGTTTGTCTGTTTTTCCAAACCTACACCTTAGAGTGCTGTCCGCTTTTCAAACAGTTTCAAAAATCTGCTGTTTGACTACGGTGAAAACTAGACAGAGACAGCGTGTGTCAGTCCCTATAGAAATAGACGGAGATTGACAATTTTCCATAGAGACAGCATATAGCGATGTACGATCCTCACACACAAACGTGTACCGGCTGGTATCACGGACAAATAGAAGCTATCTGTGTGTGACTCTGGAAAAACAGACAGAGGAAATTTTCCATTTTTCTAGACCTACACCGTATAGAGCTGTCCGCTTTTCAAACAGTTTCATATATCTGCTGTTTGAATACGGTCAAAACTATACAGAGACAGCATGTGTCACTCCGTATAAAATTAGATAGAGATTTAAAATTTTCCATACATACACCGTATAGCGGTGTATGCTCCTCACACACTACCGTGTACTGGCTGGTATCACGGACAAATACAAGCTATCTGTGTGTGACTCTGGAAAAAAAAGCCGAGGAGTTTTTCCGTTTTTCCAGACCTGCACCTTAGAGTGCTGTCCACTTTTCAAACAGTTTCGTAGATCTGCTGTTTCATTACAGTGAAAACTAGACAGAGACAACATGTGTCAGTCCCTATAGAAATAGACGGAGATTGACAATTTTCCATACAGACACCGTATAGCGGTATATGATCATCACACACTACCGTGTACTGGCTGGTATCACGGACAAATAGAAGCTATCTGTGTATTACTCTGAAAAAAAAAAGCAGAGGAGTTTTTCCATTTTTCCAGACCTACACCTTAGAGTGCTGTATGCTTTTCTAACAGTTTCATATATCTGCTGTTTGATTACGGTGAAAACTAGACAGAGACAGCGTGTCAGTCCATATAAAAATAGACGGAGATTGACAATTTTCCATACAGACACAGTATAGAGCTGTCTAATTCTCAAACAGTATTGTATATCTACCATTCGCATTACGGTAATATCTATACAGAGTCAGCGTGTGTGTGTGACACTCTGTAAATACATATACGGAGATTGTTAGTTACACAAAAAACATATACAGCTGTACACTTCTGATACAGTTCCGTATATCTGCTAGTTGGATTACGGTCAAATACATACTGTGAGAGCGTCTGTGACTAACAAAATATATACGTAGATTTAATTTTTTTCATACACCTTACACGGCTGGACACTCCTCATACAGTACCATCTCTCTGCTGGTATTTTTGGTACATTTTTCCAAACATGAGGAAGTATGGTGGAAGAGTCCATGGACGTGGGCAGGGGGGCGCAGCTGGTACTCATGGTGGTGGTGCATCGGCTGGTTCTGGCAAAAGCGCAATAGCAGCTAAGGCAGGAAGTTTTGAGCCTGCGTCATTGTCTGTCCCAAGAAGGCCTGTAAGGTTGCCTTTCTTGGAGTAGGAAAACTGCTTTTGAAGCCAAAGCATCAGGAACAGGTTTTGGCGTACATTGCCAAAACAGCCACCAGCTCTATTGCCTCCTCTTCTGAATGTTCAAAACCTGCAAGCATGGAGTCGTCAGTGCAGGGTTCTGGTCAGGAAAAACACCTTTCCTTGTGTCCTTCACCCCCACCAAAAGTTAAGGATGCGGCAACCCACACTTCAGATTACTCTATGGAGCTCTTTTCACATACCATGCCTGGGTTATCCAGTCAAATCCAGAATTCTGAATCATGAAAAACCACAGGAATAAAGTCTAAGCTAGTTTACAAAACTACCACATTTTATTAATCATAAAAAGTGACATAAAATGTCAATATATGCAAAAAGACACCATACACAGTACATTTGTAAGCAGACAATATGAAAAGAGGGTACATATATAATTTAAAGTGACCTCAATACCCTAAAACGTAGCATGAATAACCTACCATCACAGTTAGTACATGTGGGACAAAGAATGTGTGTATGTACTGCCGCTAATCATAACAATCTCATATGAACAAAATAGTCCCAGATGTAACAAGCATGATGCTAGACCTCAGTGTCCAGGGCTCCCCCAGGTATAAACAATATTGTAGATATGTGAACCTAGTAACATCAAACAAAATGGAGGAGCACCAGACACTGCGGCATATTATGAGACTAAAGTTCAGTAATTACATGCAAAAATACATGGCAGAACAGTTGGAATAATCAAATCAGCAGAAATGTCCCGTGAAGAAGGTTAATACATCGAAACGTACGTCGGGGTCCGTTTCTCCTGCACTCACGATTGAGAGCATGACGGGTAATTACACATTAGCGATGTATTTCTGCTCCATTGTCTGATGTTCCCCATTTGGAATGCTCCAGTATATGATGGGCCTCATGGATGATACTCTATTGTCTTATGGGCCCTAATAATGCTCCATATATAATGGGCCCCATTTCTAATGCTCCAGTGTATCATGTACCCCATAGATTCTGCTCCAGTGTCTGATCTGCCCTATTTGGAATGCTCCAGTATATGATGGGCCCCATAGGTGCTGCTCCAGCGTCTGATCTGCCCCATTTAGAATGCTCCAGTATATGATGAACCTCATGGATGATGCTCCAGTGTCAGATGTCCCCCATTAGGAATGCTCCAGCATATGATGGGCCCCATAGATGCTGCTCCAGTGTCTGGTCTGCCATATTTAGAATGCTCCAGTATATGATGGGCCTCATGAATGATCCTCCAGTGTCAGATGTCCCCCATTTTGAATGCTCCAGTATATGATGGGTCCCATTTTTAATTAACCCAGGCATGGTATGTGAAATGAGCTCCATGGAGTAATCTGAAATGTGTGCTGCCGCATCCTTAACTTTTGGTGTGGGTGAAGGACACAAGGAAAGTGGTTGCTCCTGACCAGAAGCCTGCACTTACAACTCAGTGCTTGCATTTTTTTAAACTTAAGAAGAGGAGGCGATAGAGCTGGAGGCTGTTTCAGCAATGTAAGCTAAAAACAACTCCTGATGCTCCGGCTTTAAAAGCAGTCTACCTACTCCCAGAAAAGGAGCCTTACAGGCCTTCCAGAGCTACACCATGACGCAGGTTTAACACCTCCTGCCTTAGCTGCTATTGTGTTTTTGGCACTACCAGGAGATGCACCACCACCACCATCAGTAACAGGTGGCCCCCCACGCCCACATCCGCGTCCTCTTCCACCATACTGTACTTCATCATGTTTTAGAAAATTGACCCAAAATACCAGCAGATATATGGTACTGTATTAGAAGCGTACAGCTCTATACAGTCTAGGGATAATAGTAAATCTCCGTATATATTTCATGAGTCAAACACAGAAGCTCACAGGCTCAGTATGGATTACCTAATAAAATAAAAAGGTGAAAAAGGGTACAGTATCACCAGATACAAGGTATATATAGAATAGTGTAAACATTCTTAATCTCCGCATATATTTCAGGAGGCAGACACAAACCCTCTCAGGCCCAGTATGGAGTACACAAGAATATGAAAAGCTGTAAATGGGTAATGTAACACAAGCGTACACCTGTATACAGTGTTGGGCAAATTTGAAACCTCGGTATATATTTCTGGAGTCACCCTCAGACGCTCACTCAGTCAGGGTTTGACCATAATAAAAAATGTTGTAAAAAAAGATACTGGATAACAAGATAGCAAGTATGTATATTATAGCGTACAATTGAAATCTCCGTCAACATAGTCCTGTAGTCAGACTCAGACGCTTACTCAGTATGGATTTGACCGTAATGCTAAATGTCGAACAAAGGTACTGTATAACAAGATACAAGCTGTATCGAGTATAGGGTAAAAATTGGTATCTCCGATTCACCGTATATATAGAAGGCGTAAACCACACATGCTCACACACGCTCACTCACTATGGATGATACCGTAATACAAAATTTGGAACAAAGGTACTGTATCAGCACATACCAGGTGTATCCAGTCTAGGAGACAGCAAAAACGGTTCTTTGTGAAGAAAAGATTGCTTTATTGCAGTAGCGTGGATCACTTCACCGTTACTCGTCTCCATCAAACTGTGATCACAGGGAGAGATGTACACATGGTCCTCACTGCCTAGCATGATGTGTCTGGTCATTTTGGAGTGCAAAATACAGAAGCCACAGGCCATAGGCGATTCTATTGGTTTGGTATGAGAGGAAACATTGAAAAATGGTGGCAGGAATGTCACACGTCTGTGACTATCACAACTGTGAAAGGTGATCATAAAGCACCACTGCATCCGCTTGTAAGTTGATGTCCATTACAAATGGTAGCCATTGATCATCTGAAGGCAGAGGCCAGCAGGACAGGCCATAGCTACATCTTAACCATCATCGATCAATACACCAAATTTCTAGTGGCCATCCCTGTGAAGGATTTAACTGCCCAGACTACACAGCGGTGGAGAACGGAGAGGTAAGTATTGCAACTTGCAAGTGCTGTGGCCATGACCAAGCGGGGGGGCACACTCATGGGCGACGGTACTGACACAGGGCCCCTCATAGTATGCTGGTGTGTCTGATGGCGCGTGGGCCCCCCCACCGTCAGAGACACTGTATTGTACTATGAGGGGCCCTGTGCCAGTGCCGTCGGCCATCTGTGGGCCCATCCACCTGTTCAGAGCAACGGCACTTGCCTGGGTGCGCCAGGTGTTGACCCCAGCCCTTGGGGGGTGGGCAGCCCAGTTAGGGAGGTTTAAAAATGGCATATGTTGATGTGTAGGCTGGACATTCAGCAGCTGCAAATGGCGGAATGGAGCAAGTTCGAGGAAGAGGAGGACAGAAGTGAGGCAGTTTTCTGGGAACCTATGTGTCATCAGGGGAAGGTGGGACAAAATCCTTTGAAACCCATGCATGTTTCAATTTAATGAAGGTTAGATCATCAACATTTTGGGTCGACAGACGGGTCCTTTTTTCTGTCAGGATTGATCCAGCAGCACTGAAGACTCTTTCAGATAACACACTAGCAGCAGGGCAAGCGAGCTCCTGTAAGGCATATTGTGCCAATTCGGGCCAGGTGTCCAGTTTACAGGCCCAATAGTCAAAGGGGAATGACCTGTGAGGGAGAACATCGATATGGGAGGAGAAGTAGTTTGTATCCATATACCATACAATATAGCCTAAATAACTTCCTACATAATGTAATTGTCACATCACCGTCAGACTCAGGGCCTGCTGTCCCGGCCTCGACCACTAGGAGGCGCTGGACTGTCCTATCACCGTCTGACCCGTGGCCTGCAGTCCCGGCCTTGGTCTATGGGAGGCGTTGTGCTTCAACCCCGAGTGATGGCGGCGATAGTCATGAGGCTCCTGCGCAGGCGTCCGCTGGACGCAGGCTTCGCTCCTCGGTCAGTCATGAAGGGGCTGGTGCATTGTCATCCGGCCTGGTCCTGGGGGCGGTCCGGATGACATCATCAGTCCACGGGCCTGTGAGGGATGACCTGATCCCTCAAATACCTTGGGACTGCTCTTGCAGGCCGCCGGATATATTCTTGGTTCCCCTGCGTGTTACTGTGTGAATTACTGTTGACTGACTCTGACTTTTGCCTGGACTTCTGACCCTTCCTCAGCCTAACGATTCTGTACCTCTGCGACTCTCTTGGTTTATGACACTGACTTCGGCCTGGATTCTGACTCTGCTTCTGTCTAACGATTCGGTACCTCTGCGACTCTCTTGGTTTATGACACTGACTTCGGCCTGGATTCTGACTCTGCTTCTGCCTAACGATTCGGTACCTCTGCGACTCTCCTGGTTTATGACTCTGGCTTCGACCTGGTATCTGTCTTTGCTGCTGTCTACCATTGTTATACCATTTCTGCCTGACTGGTTTAGTCTCGGATATCATTACCTTTGTGTCCTGTGTTGGAACACCTTTCTGGCGACCGTCCTGCTCTGGTCATTGGTCCTATTCAGACAGCACCTCCTGGGCTCTGCTATAAATCCAGATCCCTGTTTAGGGGTAAAGGGTATCAGTGTTTCTCGGGGTGTTGTCTGGCTGCAGCCCAGACCGCAGGCAGACGTCACATTATATCCGGCCCAAAAAATAAAATGACTTTTTGTGTCTATACTTAACACACATAAAAGCAGTTTTCCTCACCTTTTTTTTTCCTTCCTCCTGACTGAGCTGATTCTGGGCCCAAACACCTGTTATATTGCACAGCCTGGAAGGTCACTCTCAGGCTCAAGCATGCTGCAGCCTGGAAGCTTCAAGGAAAATGCTGGCTGTTGGAAATCCACATTCCTGGATCATCACCCCCTGGACAGCTCTGGGGGTCAGGTATTGCCCGCAAATGCGGCCAAACTGTCGTTACCAGTTTCCCTTTCTTTTGCTAAGAAATGTCTGTGTGTGTGAAGGCTTTTGTGGATTGTGGTGGTGCCGGCAACTTTATGGATTTTTTATTTGCTAAGAGCCTTGGTGTACCTCTGTCAAGGCTTAAAGCGCCTATTCAGACTACTACGATTAATGGTACATCTATATTCCAAGGAGGCGTGGAATTCGTTACTGCCGAAATTTCTATGTCAGTGGGGACATTACATAATGAACAAATGTCATTTTTTGTTATATACAATTTATCAGATCCAGTTGTGTTAGGCATGCCATGGTTGCACCAACATAATCCGGTTATTGACTGGCGCATAGGTGATGTTGTGCGCTGGAGTCCACGGTGTCAGAGTAACTGTATGTCTTTTTCAGTAAACCAGATTAAAATTAAAACACCTTCTATTCCCTATGCGTTTAGGGATTATGAAGATGTTTTCTCTATAGTGGAGTCGGAGAAACTACCTCCTCACAGAGAATATGATTGTCCTATTGAATTGGTCCCTGGTGCCCGTCTCCCTAAGGGGAGAATATTCAACCTCTCTAGTCCTGAGCGTGTAGCCATGAAGGAATACATAGCACACAGCCTTCGAAAAGGCTTCATTAGACCTTCCACCTCACCTGTAGGAGCTGGGTTTTTCTTTGTAGAGAAAAAAGATGGTGGACTCAGACCATGCATTGACTACCGTGAGCTGAACGCCATAACCGTAAAAAATCAATACCCGCTGCCACTCATTCCTGATCTGTTTAATCAGTTACTGGGAGCTCGCTGGTTTACTAAGCTTGACCTCTGGGGGGGCATATAACCTGGTCCGCATAAGAGATGGGGACGAATGGAAAACGGCCTTTAATACACCCCTTGGCCATTTTGAGTACCTGGTAATGCCCTTCAGACTCAGTAACGCTCCTGCAGTATTTCAGCACTTCGTCAATGATATTTTCAGAGATATTTGTGGGGTGTATGTCGTCGTATATCTGGACGACATTTTGATTTATTCTGCTGACCCGGTGACACATGCTCAACACGTCCGTTCAGTACTGCAAAGACTGTGCGAAAACTCTTTGTTCGCGAAATTTGAAAAATGTGTTTTTTTTGCCGAAGAGGTGCAGTTCTTAGGATACATGGTCTCAGGCAAGGGGTTCCGCATGGATCCCACCAAGATTCAGCCCATTAAGGATTGGGTACAACCCAAATCGCTGAAAGCACTACAGCGATTTTTGGGATTTGCGAATTATTATCGCAAATTCATTAGGGGATTCTCAGAGATTGCCAAGCCACTCACGGACCTTACCCGGAAAGGGGCGGACGTGACTAATTGGAATCCTGAGGCAACCCGGGCTTTTTCTACACTAAAAGAGTGCTTCGTGGCCAACCCGATGTTGATTCAACCAAACTTGGACCACCCGTTTATTGTGGAAGTAGATGCCTCCGAAGTCGGAGTGGGAGCAGTGCTCTCACAAGGCACTGCATCCCTCACTCAGCTTCGTCCATGTGCCTTTTTCTCCCGCAAATTCTCTGCCACGGAGAGAAACTATGACATCGGCAACCGAGAATTATTAGCAATCAAGTGGGCCTTCGAGGAATGGCGCCACTTCCTCGAAGGCGCCAAACACAAAGTTACGGTTATTACCGATCACAAAAACCTAACCTATCTAGAATCGGCTAAAAGACTAAACCCTAGGCAGGCCAGGTGGGCCTTGTTTTTCTCCAGGTTCGATTTTTTTAATCACCTTTCGCCCCGGAACCAAAAATGTGAGGGCAGATGCCCTCTCCCGCAGCTTTTGTCACACACACACCGAGGACTATGAACCAGCTCCCATTTTGGCTAATGGCATTGTCGTGTCGGCAGTATCTCTGGACCTTCTGGAGGAGATCCGTAGGTCATCAGAACAAGCTCCTGACACTACGCCCCCCAAAAAATTATCCGTTCCAGCTACCTTTCGCTTACGAGTGTTAAAAGAATCTCACGACTCCGTCCTGGCAGGCCACCCTGGAGTCAATAATACCACTAGGCTGGTAACCAGGAACTTTTGGTGGCCAACGGTGGCCAAGGACTGTAAGGAGTACGTCTCAGCGTGTGAAGTCTGTGCCCGCGCCAAGTCCCCCCATAACCGTCCTGCCGGCTGGCTTCAGTCCTTGCCCACCCCTGAAAGTCCATGGACCCACATCTCCATGGACTTCATTACAGACCTGCCACCCTCCGAGGGGAAAACTTGTATTTGGGTGGTGGTGGACAGGTTCAGTAAACAGTCTCACTTTGTTCCCCTGTCCGGCTTACCCAACTCTGAAACCTTAAGTAAGTTGTTTGTTCTTCACGTTGTACGTTTGCACGGCGTTCCGGCAAATATCGTATCCGACAGGGGTACCCAGTTCGTCACGAAGTTCTGGAGGGCGTTCTGTAGACGTATTGGTATTGAGTTGTCCTTTTCCTCAGCATACCATCCCGAGACGAATGGTCAAACTGAGCATGCCAACCAAACGCTGGAGCAATACCTCCGCTGCTATGTCTCAGCACATCAGTCAGATTGGGTGGAACATTTGCCATTGGCGGAGTTTGCTCTCAATAATAGATACCAAGACTCCATCAAAACCACCCCCTTCTTCTGTAACTTTGGACTACATCCGCGCTTTGGATCATTTTCGGCCAAGATGTCGGAAACCCCAGGGGTTGAGCAAAATATACACCGTCTGAAGACTATTTGGTCCGAAGTAAACTCTAATTTAAAAGGGGCTCAAATTAGACAGACTTCGGCGGCTAATAGACGACGATCCCAGGGGCCGCACCTGGGAGTTGGTGACAAGGTTTGGCTCTCTACAAGAAACATCAAGCTTAAGGTACCGTCGGCCAAACTGGGTCCCAGGTTCATCGGCCCATATGAAATATTAGAGGTAATTAACCCGGTAGCGTTTCGGTTAAAGCTCCCGCAGTCGTTTAAAATTCCTAATGTTTTTCATAAGTCCCTCCTCAAGGTATACTGCTCCCCAATTCGTCCCGTCCAGTCCCGTCCTCCTCCAGTGTTGGTCAAGGGCGCCTTGGAGTACGAGGTCCAGGGCATATTTGATTCCCGTCTAGTGAGAAACTCGGTACAATATTTGGTGCATTGGAAGGGCTACGGCCCAGAGGAGAGGTCCTGGGTCCCCGCTAGTGACATTCATGCAAAGTGGTTGATTAGGAGATTTCACCTCCTCCACCCTGACAAACCGGGTTTTGAGGGTCCGGAGGCCCCTCTTAGAAGGGGGGGTACTGTCACGGCACTGCCAGACTCAGGGCCTGCTGTTCCGGCCTCGGCCAGTAGGAGGCGCCGGACTATCACATCACCGTCAGACTCAGGGCCTGCTGTCCCGGCCTCGACCACTAGGAGGAGCCGGACTGTCCTATCACCATCTGACCCGTGGCCTGCAGTCCCGGCCTTGGTCTCTGGAAGGCGTTGTGCTTCAACCCCGAGTGATGGCGGCGATAGTCATGAGGCTCCTGCGCAGGCGTCCGCTGGACGCAGGCTTCGCTCCTCGGTCAGTCATGAAGGGGCTGGTGCATTGTCATCCGGCCTGGTCCTGGGGGCGGTCCGGATGACATCATCAGCCCACGGGCCTGTGAGGGATGACCTGATCCCTCAAATACCTTGGGACTGCTCTTGCAGGCCGCCGGATATATTCTTGGTTCCCCTGCGTGTTACTGTGTGAATTACTGTTGACTGACTCTGACTTTTGCCTGGACTTCTGACCCTTCCTCTGCCTAACGATTCTGTACCTCTGCGACTCTCTTGGTTTATGACACTGACTTCGGCCTGGATTCTGACTCTGCTTCTGTCTAACGATTCGGTACCTCTGCGACTCTCTTGGTTTATGACACTGACTTCGGCCTGGATTCTGACTCTGCTTCTGCCTAACGATTCGGTACCTCTGCGACTCTCCTGGTTTATGACTCTGGCTTCGACCTGGTATCTGTCTTTGCTGCTGTCTACCATTGTTATACCATTTCTGCCTGACTGGTTTAGTCTCGGATATCATTACCTTTGTGTCCTGTGTTGGAACACCTTTCTGGCGACCGTCCTGCTCTGGTCATTGGTCCTATTCAGACAGCACCTCCTGGGCTCTGCTATAAATCCAGATCCCTGTTTAGGGGTAAAGGGTATCAGTGTTTCTCGGGGTGTTGTCTGGCTGCAGCCCAGACCGCAGGCAGACGTCACAGTAATCAACCAAAAACAGAGGGAAGTTTTACCAGTAGTAAAAAAGACATTTTATTAAAACAGACATTTAATTTGATACACCATAAAATTAGTACTCATAAAGATCAAAATGGTCCAAAACAGAGATGTATAGATGCAAAAAAAAGGTAACTGCCAACAACAGGATCATTTAGAGACAAAACTATGGGATAGAAATGTAATTACATCAAATAAATATTCATGCAACTGGAGGTAACAAATAACTCCTTATCTTATTTTGGGCAACTGTGCACATGAACAAAGTAAAAAAATGGTAAATAATTATCCCAGAGAATGTAAGTGTCAATAGAATGCCAGACACAGGGCTATTTGAAAGAACTGCTATACAAGATATATATATTCCCCTAACAGACGTCCAGAAAAAATTGCACAAAAACAGCACAAAAAAGAAAAGAAAACAGTGTTCACATGGCTCAATAATGATAGTCATATAATAAAGAAAAATGTTAAAAGTGCAAAGTGCATAATGGTTTTAAATTTTTATACCATGTGGCAACACTAATGTAGAGCCCTAGGTAAGATTTTACAGGGGCTTTTAAATCTCCAAGTGGAGACAAAATACTCCAGGAGTAATGCCTAGTGACAATGATATATTAAGAGCCATAGATAAAGTGAATAAAGTTCACAGGTATATAGACAGAGAGTGTCAAATGTGCAAATAAGGACCTAATGGTCACAAAGGAGATTAATGAGTCAATACAAACATAGCAGCTAATGGAAAGATACCTGACATGCTGGTAGCAGAGACTCCCCGACACGTGTTTCGCGTGAGCTTCTTCAAAAGGGGGTGTTTACTACTGGTGAAACTTCCCTCTGTTTTTGGTTGATTAGTTTGTAACTATAGTGTTAGGAGTGGCGGAAGGCACTAAAAAAATATATACATAAAGTGCCTTCGCCACTCGGGGTCCACCGTGCGGTGGATGACAAAACCGCTGCTGAGAGAGGCAGAGCACTAAAGCGGTAATATGCACAGGGTTCTATCACACCCAGGTGCAAAAAGGCAAGCTCTGTTAAATGACACAGAGCTGCAGCGAAAAATAATACCAAAAGTATCGCTGAGCCTGTTAACAGCACAGGAACTCAGCAGCACACGTGCGGTAGCCGGAAACCGGAGTAGTTAAATACAGTCACTACAACCGAGCGGACTTACCGTGTACATGTGTGCTCGGCGTCGCAACTGCGCACGCCTGGACAGGCTGCAACCACAAATATCGCAAGCGCGATGCAGGATGCTAAGCTGCTGGAAAGATGGAGCTTGTGCGCGCTGGCGTTAGCGCAGGTGCTGACAGAATACCACTCACTCACACAGACGTAATAACTGAGGGAAGGGGTTTCTTAATGAGTCAGTCACCAGTCCACGCATCTGTCATCATACACACAGCAACAGTATAAAAATACTAGCGCATGGCATAATGGCCATGCGCACTTTTTATAGCGTACGAGACCCGCCGGAAATCTCCAGAGCCCTGAGCTAAGCCAATGAAATCAGGAGCCGGACCTGAGCACCTGACTCCTGGACTCCAATGGGAGCTCATCCTGTGGGCATGCTCAGAAGCTGGGAAAAAGGACTTTGCCTCTGGAGACAAATGTGTGACTCTGGATTCCCGCATAGGCATTATAGAACCCAGATTCCTAACATATAGTTGACAAATGCTGTCTCCTGTCAATTTTAATCGATCCAATATTAGCAGTCGTGTGAGCGGTACTTGAGAGATCAGTCCACAACATGGTCATGAAACCCCTGTCTCCAACGCCACTTCGGCTGTGTGCACCACGAAAACCTCTTCCATTGTGCCCACTACGGCTCGTGGCAAAACCAGCACGGCTGCTGTGTGCTGGGAAAGCCTCAAAAGGTTTACCAGAGTTACTTGCTTGTTAGCCAATATTATCTCTAGGTTCTCCTGTGGCATGATGTTGTGTAATTTGCCATTGTAGCATGGATTGAGGATGGTGGCCAGTCAGTGGTCGTCATCCTTCATCATTTTGGCAATGCGGGGGTCCCTTTTTAGGATCCGCAAGGCATAATCGTACATGTGGGCCAATGTTCCAGGTGTCAATAATGCACTGCTAGTGGTGGGTGGAGGAGCACTTTCTGGCAAATCCACATCCCTACAGTCACGCAAACACTGTACCTGACCTTGGAATGCCAACATTTTCTCTTGCCCCCTGAGAAGCATCCTCCTGCCCAAAATAATCATCCCCCTCATCCTCCTCCTCCTCTTCCTCTTCTTCCTCTACTTTGTCCAGGACAGTTCCCTGACTAGACAATGGCTGACTGTCAGCAAGGCTTCCCTTCTCCTCCTCCTCCTGTTCCTCCTCCTCTGCTGCAGATGCCAGATCCTTAACATGCGTCAAACTTTGCATGAGCAGATGCATAAGTGGGATGCTCCTGCTTATGATGGCGTTGTCTGCACTTACCAGCAGTGTGCATTCCTCAAAACACTGAAGGACTTTACAGAGGTCTTTCAGCTTTGACCACTGCACACCCGACAATTCAATGTCTTCCCTCAAACTGCCTGCCTGTGTGTCCTCCCACAAATGCATTACAGCCTGCCTCTGATCGCACAGCCTCTCAACCATGTGCCGGGTGGAGTTCCACCTTGTTGCAACGTCTATGATTAGGTGGTGATTGGGGAGGTGGAGCAATCGCTGCATCTTCTGCATACTACTGGAGTGTACAGCCGAGCGATGGATGTGCTAGCACAGTCTTTGCACCTTATGGAGCAGGGATGTTAACTCAGGATAATTATTAAGGAAGCACTGCACCACGAGGTTCAAAGTGTGAGCCAGGCAAGGTATGTGTGTGAGTTTTGCAAGGGCTATAGCTGCCACAAAATTACGGCCGTTATCACAGACAACCTTGCCTGGCTCAAGATGCAGACTGCCCAGCCATGACTCAGTTTGTCGCTGCAAGTAGTCGGCCAGTACCTCCACGGTGTGTCTGTTGCCGCCCAAAGACATCATCTTTAGCACAGCCTGCTGACGCTTACCACTAGCTGTTCGATAGTGGGACACCTCGTGTGCAACACAGGCAGCTGCGGATGGAGTGCTCATGTGACTGCGCTCTGTGGACGAGCTTTTGCTTCTGAAGGAGGAGGGGGAGGTCGAACGCCTACAGCCAACTGTTTCCTATACCATGGGCTAGGCAGCACTGTCCCACTGCCGCTGTCCCCTGTGGACCCTGCATCCACAACATTAACCCAGTGCGCAGTGATGGACACGTAATGGCCCTGGCCATGCCTACTGGACCATGCATCTGTTGTGAGGTGCACCTTTCCACTCACTGATTGCTTGAGTGCATGGACAATGCGGTCTTTCACATGCAGGTAGAGGGCTGGGATGACTTTTCGAGAAAAGAAGTGCCGACTGGGTAGGTCATAGCGTGGGACTGCATAGGCCATGAGCTCGAGGAAAGCTTCACTTTCAACTAATTGGTAGGGCATCATCTCTAACGAGATTAGTTTGGCAATGTAGGCGTTCAAACACAGTGTATGCAGATGAGAGGATGAGTACTTTCTTGTCTTACTCAGAGTGTCTGGTAGGATGAGCTGGACTGGAGAGCTGCATATGGTGGAAGTAGCGGTGGACCAGACGAAGTGAAAGGGGATTGGTGATGGTATTGGTGGTGATGGCCTAGATTCATTGTTTTGTTGCAAAACCATTGTGATTCCCTGAGTGCTTTGCCTTGCGACGACACCTCAACATTTAGTGCTGGTGGTGTGCTTAACGGTGGCGGTGGTCTTACAGTGGGGAAAGCGATGGAGTGTTGCTGACTACCTTCAGTCGGAGCAGGTACACATGTGCTACCTGAGGATTTGTAGTCCGTCCACGCTTACAAGTGCATGTTGGTTAAATGTCTAAGCATGCAACTGGTATTCAAATTTCTGAGTTGTTTACCTCGGCTAAAGGTCCTTCCGCCCTTCTTACAGGTAACTTTTGCCTCATCAGTAGGATTTTGGACAAAGAAGTGCCACACTGCACTCTTCCTACTATGGTATACATTTTCTGGCCTTGCACGCTGTGCTAAGCTGACCGTCTAGCCAAGCCATCCTGCAACTCTTTTAATTTTTGGTCCACGTTTTTGGACAGCTACGGGCCTGCCAGATAACTGCTGCTGCGATGTCAATGCCTGCTGCGGATCCTTCTCCTTATCTGAACTATTGCCAGCGCCACCCTCCTCCCCCAATGGATGCCAATCCGGGTCAAGAACTGGGTCATCCATCACTTCCTCTTCAAAGTCATCTGCACCTTCCTCTTTACCTTCCTCTGTGTCACCGTGTAAGGTGGTATAGTATACGGGAAGGGGCACCTGAGTTTCATCAGGGTCAGATTCTGGCTCAGTAGACGGCGAGGGCAATATAGTGCTCTGGGTCAATGTACCAGCAGAATCATCTAGTAGTGGCTGTGCATTAGTGCACTCCATGTCAGACTCATCTTGGACTGGGGAATTCAGGATTTGACTGGATAACCCAGGCATGGTATGTGAAAAGAGCTCCGTAGATTAATCTGAAGTGTGGGCTGCCGCATCCTTAACTTTTGGTGGGGGGGAAGTACACAAGGAAAGGTGTTTTTTCTAACCAGAACCCTGCACTGACGACTCCGTGCTTGCAGGTTTCGAACGTTCAGAAGAGGAGGCAATAGAGCTGGTGGCTGTTTCAACAATGTACGCCAAAACCTGTTCCTCATGCTCTGGCTTTAAAAGCGGTTTTCCTACTTCAAGACAAGGGAACCTTACAGGCCTTCTTGGGCCAGACGATGACGCAGGCTCAACACCTCCTGGCTTAGCTGCTATTGTGCTTTTGCCAGAACCAGCCAATGCACCACCACCATCAGTACCAGCCACGCCCCCCTGCCCACGTCCTCGGCCTCTTCCACCATACTTCCTCATGTTTGGGAAAATGTACCAAAGATACCAGCAGAGAGATTGCACTGTATGAGGAGCGTCCAGCTGTGTAAGGTGTATTAAAAAAATGAAATCTACGTATATATTTTGTTAGTCACAGATGCTCTCCCGGTATGTATTTGACCATAATCCAACAAGCAGATATACGGTACTTTATCAGACGTGTACAGCTGTATACGTTTTTTGTGTAACTAACAATCTGTATATATGTATTTACGGAGTGTCACACACACACGCTGACTCTGTATAGATGTGACTGTAATGCGAACGACAGATATACAATACTGTTTGAAAATCGGACAGCTCAATACGGTGTATGGAGAAATGGAAATGTCCGTATATGTATTTACGGAATGTCACACACACACACCCTGATTGTGTAGATGTGACTGTAATGCGAACAGCAGATATACAATATTGTTTGAGAATTGGACAGCTCAATACTGTGTATGGAGAAATGGAAATGTCTGTATATGTATTTATGGAGTGTCACACACACACACACGCTGACTCTGTATAGATGTGACCGTAATGCGAACGGCAGATATACAATACTGTTTGAGAATCGGACAGCTCTATACAGTGTCTGTATGGAAAATTCTAAATCTCTGTCTATTTTAATATGGAGTGACACACGCTGTCTCTGCATAGTTTTGACCGTAATCAAACAGCAGATATACGAAATGGTTTGAAAAGCGGACAGCTCTATACAGTGTAGGTCTGGAAAAATGGAAAATCTCTTTTTGTTTTTCCAGAGTCACACACAGCTTGTATTTGTCCATGATATCAGCCAGTACACGGTACTGTGTGAGGAGCGTACACCGCTATACGGTGTGTGAAAAAAATGAACGCTCGGTAACTCACCAGAAGAAAATAATAAAAGTTGGAGTGCTTTGAAAAAAGCAGTTTGAACAGCAGTGTGCACACAGCAATGCAGCTATCAGGTAGCCTTAAAATGCAGCCTAATCACCACCAGCGCTGCTGCACACAACAAAAATCCTCCCCTTTCACTGCACACTAACTGTACAGTGAAAAGCGCTATCAGCAGAAGCTATTTTTTTTCTTCTTCCTTGCCTAATGCTCTCCCTATTCAGAATCAGCAGCAACACCTCTCCCTATTCTAAGATCGGGAGAAGTAAGATGGCAGTCGGCGGTCACGGCCTTTTATAGCCTCTGTGACGCCACACAAAGCCATCCAATCACTTCAATGTCCTTCTCTAAGATGGTGGTGACCGCTGCCCATGTCATCGTGTTGCCCACAGTGTGCGTCCTCCATCATTGGCTGAGAAAAGGCGCTGGAAGCATTATTTGAAATGTGACTTTTGCGCTCGGGTCGGCGACCTCATGGCCAACCTCACGCTATGGTTGGGTTTCGATCGGTGAAACCCGACTTTAGCTAAAGTCGGCAACTTTTGAATTTGACCAACCCATTTCGCTCAACTCTAGTTTTGGTTATCTTTATAGTTACTCTTAGTGTATTTAGAAAAAGTGTTTTATTGATATAATCTTTTGTATCTAGTGCTGATATTCAATTAATACACCAGTCTTTAATATTTTGGGAATAACTTTTTGATTTTCTTTTAACATTTTCATCTATTTATTTCTCTATTTGCATCTCTTTTTGTAGCTTGTAAGGTAGCATTCGCTGAGTGCTTTGGGGAACACCCACTTGGCTGCGATATTGATGCACACAGGAACACTTTCCACTTAAACAGTCCATGTGGTTTATTACACAGCATAAGCCATAAAAGGCAACAGTCTTACATCAGACAGGTCAATGTTCATCATAGGGTTTCGCTTTCTCAGTCCTATGGCCACACAGGCTGTGCCATGTCCAGAAAACAGGCTCTATAGTGTAATGATGTATAGTAGGTTTCTATGAAGACAGTGGCTAGATGATAGAGTCACAGACACAGGTATACGTGAAAGTAGTTTGTATTAAACAAGCAGCACAGAACAGCACAGGTGCTGGCGGAGCCAGATAATGACAGCAGTGGTAACAGCAGCAGAACTCAGTCCAGTAGATAGCAAATTGTACACCGGCACTGTGTAGATGTAAGCAGACACAGTCTGAAGAATGCAGGCAAGGACAGTCACTTAGCCCTCTCCCTTGCGGGAGGGGAATCTTCGGGCACAGTGCAGTGGCAGAGAAAGTCACTAGGTAATTGATACTGGATGTGCAAAGGTAGCAGGGATAGTCTCTCAGGTGGAACGCACACAGCAGTCAAGATCTTCAGCGCATACCGTGAGTGCTGTAGTAGCGGTGAGCGGTGGAGGCAGGGCTGGAAGGAGCCTTCAGGCCGACCCCGTCAGAAGGTCCAGGCAGCGGCAGTTAGGCAGCAGGTAATCCAGGTGGATTCAGCAGGAAGGAAGGAGGTAGCACAGCGTGCAACTCCCAGCTAGCAGATCAGGTACAGGACGAGATATACAAGCAAGGTAGTCACGTCCAGGAAAGCTATTTAAACCCGGCGGGCGGGACCAACAGGCGGTGATGTCACAGGAACCAGTATGGCCGAACGAAGCCAGACTTAAGGGCAACAGTAAGGGCAAAGTCCGGAACACAGCAGAATAGGAACGATGCTTACATTATTCCCCCCTTAAAGAATGTCCTCCGGACAATCTTCGACCAGGCTTGTCCGGGTACCTTAGATGAAACTGCTCCAGCAGCCGCGGAGCACAGATATTCTCCACCGGTTCCCAGGAATTCTCCTCGACAGAGTATCCTTGCCACTTGACCAGATATTGCAACTTCCTTCTGAAGATCCGTGAATCCAGAATCTTCTCCACGACATATTGTTCATGTCCATCAACGAGCACTGGAGCTGGAGGAGAGGAAGTACGCCCTGGGAAAGAATTTGGTACAACTGGCTTTAGTAGGGAAACATGGAACACCGGGTGAACCTTCCAGGCAGGGGGTAATTTCAGACGCACCGCTACCGAATTCACTAGAGCCACGATCTTGTATGGCCCTACAAACTTCTGCCCCAGCTTGACAGTCGGTGCCCTCACCCTCAGATTCTTGGTAGACAACCAGACCGTTTCTCCCACCCTATACACCGGAGCCGGCCTCCTGGTACGATCTGCTGCTCTCTTATACCTTTCCTGCGCAGTCGTCAAGGTGGTCTTCAGAGCTTCCAAATTCTGCTGTAAGAAAGAAAGATGGTCAGACACAGCAGGCACTGCAGCCTCCTTGGGGAACTGCGGCAAGATGCTTGGGTGGTAACCCTGATTAGCAAAGAACGGTGACTGCTTAGTCGAGGAGTGCTGCGAGTTGTTATATGTGAACTCTGCCAGGGGAAGCAGATCTACCCAATCGTCCTGCAGATGACTTAAGTAGCAATGGAGGTACTGCTCCAGGGTCTGATTCGTACGTTCCGTCTGTCCATTAGTCTGTGGATGGTAAGCCGAAGACAGACTTACTCTAATATCCAGAGCCGCGCAGAAACACCTCCAGAACCTAGACGTGAACTGCACCCCACGATCCGAGATCACCTCATCCGGGACTCCGTGCAGACGGACCACCTCTTGAATCAACAAGTCTGCAGTCTGTTTTGCTGTGGGTAATCCAGCGCAAGGGATAAAGTGTGCTGCCTTAGTGAGGCGGTCCACGACCACTAGAATGGTGTTCTTACCCTTGGAGACCGGTAGTTCAACAATAAAGTCCATTGAGATGGATCTCCAGGGACGAGATGGTATAGGCAAGGGTTGTAACAACCCGGAAGGCGACGCACGAGGCGTCTTGAACCGAGCACATACCTCGCAGGATGACACGTATCCCTCCACGTCCTTCCGGTACGAAGGCCACCAGAAGTACCGAGCCAGGAACTCTTGGGTCTTCGTTATTCCACGATGTCCCCCAATCTTAGAATCATGGATCAGTCGGAGGACTTCAAGTCTTGTCACCTCTGGTACATACAGCCGATTCTCCTGTAACCACACTCCTCCATTGTAATTTAGGCTTACTTCGGGGGTAGGTTGCCTTAGCAATGGATCTGCTGCGTATGCTGCTTTGATCTCAGAAGATCCTGATGATGGATTGCAGAGATGAAATGAGCGGGAGACACAACAGTACTAGGAGATGACTTAATCACTTCCTCAGGAGCAGCAATCCTAGATAGCGCATCTGCCTTACCATTCCGTGCCCCCGACCTGTAGGAAATGATGAAGTTGAATTGGTTTAGAAACAAGCTCCAACGTGCCTGACGTGGGTTCAAACATCTTACGGACTGCATGAATTCCAGGTTTCGGTGGTCGGTAAGAACTGTAATCGGAGTTGAGGACCCCAGCAGCAAGTGTCTCCACTCCTTGAATGCCGTCACAATCGCCAGTAACTCCTTGTTCCCTACGTCATAGTTCTTCTGCGCCGGGGATAGCTTCTGAGAAAGAAAGGCACAAGGATGAAGAACTGCCTTCTCACCTCCTCTCTGTGACAACACTGCGCCGATGGCGACATCCGATGCGTCCACCTCAAGAGTAAAGCTCAGGTCTGGGTCTGGATGTCTTAAGATGGGAGCCGACACAAATTTGTCCTTCAGCCGTGTGAACGCCTCCTGGGCTTGCGGAGTCCACCGGAACGGTACCCCCTTCTTGGTCAGTTGGGTGATGGGAGCCACAATCTCAGAGAAGTTACGGATGAAGCGCCTATAGAAGTTGGCGAATCCCACAAACCTCTGAACTTCCTTCACCGATCCTGGCGCTGGCCACTCCTGGATCGCTCTGGTCTTTTGATCGTCCATCTGGAGACCCTGTGGAGAGATGACATAACCGAGGAACTGCACTGTTGCCCTGTGGAACTCGCATTTCTCCAATTTGATGTAAAGATGGTTATGCAGCAGGCGTTGCAGCACTGTCCTCACGTGGAGCCGATGTTCCTCGAGATCACTGGAAAAGATTAAAATGTCATCGAGATACACAACCATAAATACATCAAGCACATCTCGGAAAATGTCATTAACAAAATGCTGAAAGGTTGCAGGAGCATTTCGTAGTCCGAACGGCATGACCCGTGATTCGAAGTGTCCATAACGGCAGCGGAAGGCCGTCTTCCACTCATCTCCAGACCGAATTCTCACGAGATTGTAGGCTCCCCGAAGATCCAGTTTGGTGAATATCTTAGCCTGCTTCACCCTCTCCAGTAGTTCAGAGATTAAGGGTAGCGGGTGCCGATTCATGACCGTTACCTTGTTTAAATCACGGTAGTCCATGCAAGGACGCAGACCCCCGTCCTTTTTCTTCACGAAGAAGATTGGTGCACCCGCAGGAGAAGTAGACGGTCGGATGAAGCCCTTGGCGAGATTCTCGTCGATGAAGTCCTTCAAGGCCTTTAATTCAGGACCAGACAAAGGGTAAATACGCCCGAATGGGATCTCCGCCCCAGATATCAGTTCTATCGGGCAATCATAAGGCCGGTGGGGAGGTAACATATCTGCCCTCTTCTTATCACATACCTCTGCCAGATCCTGATACTCCATTGGTAATTGTCCCTCAGTCGTAGCTACTACCTTGGGGATAGCAGCGACCTTAGGAATAGCGGGGTTGCTGTTAGAACTTGGAGGGAACTGCACTTCCCTGGTCTCCCAGTTGATGCGAGGATTCTGAACCTGGAGCCAAGGTAACCCCAGGATAATAGGAAAGTGAGGAGAAGATATTAGTAAAAAGGACAAATGTTCCACATGTTCCTCTCCAATGCATACCTTCACCGACTCAGTCTCCATGGTTACCGGTCCCGATGTAAGTGGTGACCCGTCTACTGTCTCCATCAAGACTGACGACTCCCTCTTCACTGCCCTGATTCCATGCTTCCTTGCAAACGCGATATCCATGAAGTTTCCACTGGCCCCGGAGTCCAACATGGCGGCGCTCTCGACACACCGACCCTGGAAGCAGACCCTCAAGGATAGGTAATAGTGGGAATTCTTCTTAGTAGCGAAGGAGGAAACGACGGATGTCATCGAGATCACCACTGCGTTCAATGGAAGAGATGCCAGCGAATTCATATCGGCAAAGTCCAGGTCTCTCTGATTGTCTCTGCCCCCCGAATTGTTCAGATCTAGGACGCAGGACTCCCCCGCCTCGGAGTTACAATCAATGATAGCTGCAGCCGTCTTACGTCTCCTGACTGGACACTCGGAGATGAAGTGACCGGTCCCCCCGCAGTAGAAGCACAGGTTTTCCTTAAAGCGATGCTCCTTGCGGGCATCAGGAGGATTTCTACGTACGGCATCCACCTGCATCGGTTCGGGCTCGGGCTCGGGATTCCTCCTGCTGGTGACATCTCTGGAGGGAGAAGAGAACGGAACAGTGTTATTAAACCGTAGATCAGACCAGCGCTCCTGTCTGCGCTCAGAGAGTCGATTGTCAATGCGGATGCAGTGGTTGATGAAGTCCCCAAGAAGCACGGGCGAGTCCCCGCGTGCCAGTTCATCCTTAACTGCCGTAGACAATCCCCTGCGGAAGATGGCCTGCTTGGCTGCCCCATTCCAGGTGGTGTCTAAAGCCCATCTACGGAAGTCCAATGCATACTCCAGCACCGAACGCTTCCCCTGCCGAAGGGTCAGCAGCGTCGTCTCAGCAGTATTAGCTCGGTTCGGGTCATCAAACATCTGCGTCATTGCGGCTATGAAATTGTCCATAGAGTTAAGCAGAGGGTCGTCGGTCTCAATCAAAGGGTTGGCCCACGCGAGCGCCTTACCAGACAGCAGCATGACTATGGTCAGAACTTTGGAGCGTTCCGTAGTGAACTGTGGGGCATGAGCAGCAAAGAAGATCCGACACTGGTTCAAAAATCCTCGGAATTTATCCCTCTCACCAGCGAACCGGAAGGGTGGAAGCTTCGGGAAGGTCGGTGTAGTATCCCGGGCAACACCTGCTACCTGCGCGGCTGGGGCCTGTTCCAGAGCAGCAATCCGATCGAGCTGCATAGGAATCGCTTGCTCCAACGCCAGAACACGATCACCCTGAAGAGGAGCTGCTTGTTCCAGCGCCGTAATCCGATTTGCCAGTCGTTGCAACTGTGCCTCTGCTGCTCCGGCGTTGTGTTCGATACGTTGCTCCAGCGTGTCCAGCTGGGTCCTAATGCCTGCCACATCCTGCCGTATCAAAGCAAGCTGCTTGCTTACACGTTTCTCCAGGGACTCTACACCTGCGGTCTCCATATTGGTGGCTTGTATATCCTGTAATGATGTATAGTAGGTTTCTATGAAGACAGTGGCTAGATGATAGAGTCACAGACACAGGTATACGTGAAAGTAGTTTGTATTAAACAAGCAGCACAGAACAGCACAGGTGCTGGCGGAGCCAGATAATGACAGCAGTGGTAACAGCAGCAGAACTCAGTCCAGTAGATAGCAAGTTGTACACCGGCACTGTGTAGATGTAAGCAGACACAGTCTGAAGAATGCAGGCAAGGACAGTCACTTAGCCCTCTCCCTTGCGGGAGGGGAATCTTCGGGCACAGTGCAGTGGCAGAGAAAGTCACTAGGTAATTGATACTGGATGTGCAAAGGTAGCAGGGATAGTCTCTCAGGTGGAATGCACACAGCAGTCAAGATCTTCAGCGCATACCGTGAGTGCTGTAGTAGCGGTGAGCGGTGGAGGCAGGGCTGGAAGGAGCCTTCAGGCCGACCCCGTCAGAAGGTCCAGGCAGCGGCAGTTAGGCAGCAGGTAATCCAGGTGGATTCAGCAGGAAGGAAGGAGGTAGCACAGCGTGCAACTCCCAGCTAGCAGATCAGGTACAGGACGAGATATACAAGCAAGGTAGTCACGTCCAGGAAAGCTATTTAAACCCGGCGGGCGGGACCAACAGGCGGTGATGTCACAGGAACCAGTATGGCCGAACGAAGCCAGGCTTAAGGGCAACAGTAAGGGCAAAGTCCGGAACACAGCAGAATAGGAACGATGCTTACATATAGCCTCAACACAGTTATTTCCCCCTGTCCGGGGTTACCTCTTAGGAGCTCCTGCTCCAGACGCCGACTCTTGTCAGTACTCTCTCTCTCTCTCAGGTAAGTGACCACACTGGGAACACCATTCCGGACAGTGCCTTATTCACTAGACCGACTCACGGTTCCAGACCTACAGCCGGGCAGTGGCTTCCCCAAATGCAGGCCGTCACAGACTCTGCTCACACACATGGCCTGTCTGGGTGCTGTTCAGAGATCAGACCCTACTCCTAGGGTCTCCCAACACACTGTCCTGACCAGGTCCAAAGTCTAGCCACGTGCTCCAGGGATCTGATCCTCCTCCCAGGTTCTCCCAACACAGACTTAACAGGACCTTGCAGCCTGCACCATTCAGTTACACACACTCTCCCCATGTGACCCACCCTGGTCACATTATATGGTCTGTAACCACACCCACAGGTGAGGTATGGATCACATGGTTCATGACCTCATTGCGGGTCCTTTCACACACAGCCACACACACAGGCTTTACTTTGGGCGTTCAGACACACGCCCCTGGGTGGGTTTGTAGGTTATTGGTTCCACCCATCTCACCAAGTCACCTGGAAGCCTTCCAAATACACAGTAACAAACCCTCAGCAGTAGATCTGCTGATCAACACACGTTCAAGCTTCCATCACAGGGCACCCACCCCTGTGATACATATCGGCCATTTATAATCCTGCCACTCACCATTTTCCCATCACAACAAAGGGAATGCCTGCATGCATGTCCTGGGCAAACCATACAGCGCCCCCTTGCTGTCACAGGGGTCACTGCATCACAAGCTAATAATATTATACAGTGGGGAAAAAAAGTATTTAGTCAGTCAGTAATAGTGCAAGTTCCACCACTTAAAAAGATGAGAGGCGTCTGTAATTTACATCATAGGTAGACCTCAACTATGGGAGACAAACTGAGAAAAAAAATCCAGAAAATCACATTGTCTGTTTTTTTTTTCATTTTATTTGCATATTATGGTGGAAAATAAGTATTTGGTCAGAAACAAAATTTCATCTCAATACTTTGTGATATATCCTTTGTTGGCAATGACAGAGGTCAAACGTTTTCTGTAAGTCTTCACAAGGTTGCCACACACTGTTGTTGGTATGTTGGCCCATTCCTCCATGCAGATCTCCTCTAGAGCAGTGATGTTTTTGGCTTTTCGCTTGGCAACACGGACTTTCAACTCCCTCCAAAGGTTTTCTATAGGGTTGAGATCTGGAGACTGGCTAGGCCACTCCAGGACCTTGAAATGCTTCTTACGAAGCCACTCCTTCGTTGCCCTGGCGGTGTGCTTTGGATCATTGTCATGTTGAAAGACCCAGCCACGTTTCATCTTCAATGCCCTTGCTGATGGAAGGAGGTTTGCACTCAAAATCTCACGATACATGGCCCCATTCATTCTTTCATGTACCCGGATCAGTCGTCCTGGCCCCTTTGCAGAGAAACAGCCCCAAAGCATGATGTTTCCACCACCATGCTTTACAGTAGGTATGGTGTTTGATGGATGCAACTCAGTATTCTTTTTCCTCCAAACACGACAAGTTGTGTTTCTACCAAACAGTTCCAGTTTGGTTTCATCAGACCATAGGACATTCTCCCAAAACTCCTCTGGATCATCCAAATGCTCTCTAGCAAACTTCAGACGGGCCCGGACATGTACAGGCTTAAGCAGTGGGACACGTCTGGCAGTGCAGGATCTGAGTCCATGGTGGCGTAGTGTGTTACTTATGGTAGGCCTTGTTACATTGGTCCCAGCTCTCTGCAGTTCATTCACTAGGTCCCCCCGCGTGGTTCTGGGATTTTTGCTCACCGTTCGTGTGATCATTCTGACCCCACGGGGTGGGATTTTGCGTGGAGCACCAGATCGAGGGAGATTATCAGTGGTCTTGTATGTCTTCCATATTCTAATTATTGCTCCCACAGTTGATTTCTTCACTCCAAGCTGGTTGGCTATTGCAGATTCAGTCTTCCCAGCCTGGTGCAGGGCTACAATTTTGTTTCTGGTGTCCTTTGACAGCTCTTTGGTCTTCACCATAGTGGAGTTTGGAGTCAGACTGTTTGAGGGTGTGCACAGGTGTCTTTTTATACTGATAACAAGTTTAAACAGGTGCCATTACTACAGGTAATGAGTGGAGGAAAGAGGAGACTCTTAAAGAAGAATTTACAGGTCTGTGAGAGCCAGAAATCTTGATTGCTTGTTTCTGACCAAATACTTATTTTCCACCATAATATGCAAATAAAATGAAAAAAAACAGACAATGTGATTTTCTGGATTTTTTTTTCTCAGTTTGTCTCCCATAGTTGAGGTCTACCTATGATGTAAATTACAGATGCCTCTCATCTTTTTAAGTGGTGGAACTTGCACTATTGCTGACTGACTAAATACTTTTTTTCCCCACTATATTTTTACACAGTACCTTGGACCATTGCCAGTAGTTGAAAGTTTAATAACGTTGATACCACGTAGGCAACACTGTCAAATTTTGTCCATTGAATTGTCTTTCATGCTCTCCATCCTCTAAATAATAAAATCAAGTGTACTCTTGTCTTGTTACTTTGCCAATTCAAAGGACTTTAATGGAACAAAGATTGTAATATTTAGAGGTTTTTCTGTGCTTTCTTAGTACGGTCTAAAAATAAATGGTAGCAGCCTTACTAAGCCTTTCTGTGGCCAGTTTGCTGACTCAATTTTTATGCAGACTGTATATTGATTTCATTGAAAAAATCAACATACAGTTTACAGCAGAATAACAATAAGACTTTCCTTCCCTTCCAAGAAGAGAAAATCAAATGGTTTCTGAAAGTATCTAATAATTGACAATCAATAATAAGTTTAAAGCACAGCAGTGACGAACTATTAATAATGTCCTGAAGGAAATGTGTTATGAGAAAATAATACATTTTAAAAAGTTTACATGTCAAATATATTTTAAAAAAATTCTATTTACAGTTTCTATGACACTATCTAAATTACAAATAAATCCTCAAATCTTATTAAGGTCATACTCTCCTCAAGTTGCTTAATATAAGGTAACCTGTCAGCAGGATTGTGCAGAGTAAACTACAGACAGTGTCAGGTTGGCGCCATTATACTGATTAAACTGATACCTTGGTTTAGGAAATCCATCTGGTTGTTTAATCTTTATTTTCATTTTCAAGTTAAAGATATGCTTGTGCTCTGGGGCGTGCCTGTGAGGGGGTCTTCATGTGGTGCTCTGCTTAGGGCCCCTCAGTTAACTGCCCCCCATTTTACATAATGAATATTATACGTACAGTATATATTTTGGAAAAAAAACTCCTTCTGCAGGCAGGCACCGACGGCGACGCCTGCGCTGCAGCATGATCGCATCTATAATGTATATTTAATTATTTTCTGTGATGGTATCCGTAAATTAATTAAAAAAAATCTGTTTGAAAATGGCACTGGCCACGCTTGTGCAGTAGTAGTTATTGGCGATCTGATAGCTATTACTGTGCAGGTGCCGGCGGCATCATCTTACTAGAGAAAAAATTGCCTCCTCCAAGCTGGTACTGCTGGTGCCTCTGCTGTACCATCTATTGGGGTCACTGGTAGATGCTACTGTGCAGGCATGGCTGACGTCAACTTCGTGGAGACAATTCTTTTGCTCCAGCAAGACGGCGCCGCCAGTGCCTGCCCAATATCATCTATCGGCAATCCAATAGATGCTACTGTGCAGGTGCTGGTGGCACCATCTTGGAGGAGGCAAACTTTTTCTCTAGCAAGATGGTGCCACTGGCACCTGCGCAGTATTTCCTATCAGTTTGACAGGCAAGCCAGGACTGCTTAGTCGATGTGCCTTTTCTGGGCAGCTGTGGGCTGCTATTTTTAAGCTGCAGGGCCAACAACCATTACTCTTACGAGCTTCAGAATACCAGCCCTCAGCTGTCTGCTTTAGCTTGGCTAGTTGTCAAAAATGGGGGGACCCCCACTTTGCTTTTTTTACATTATTTATAAAGTACTGTTTCTACAGTATTTCACAGAATAATTAATTTACAGTCACACTGACTATGCAGGTACAGCACTTTTGTGTGTATCTCTTGAGTCTTTTGATTATTAATCACAGTTTAGGACTACAACTCGTCAATGTGCTTCAGCATTGCAGTAGTACAGCACAATCAGATTAGGTCCTTTTCTAAATATGTGGAAAGAGCTTTTTGCTCTGACGTCTTATCCCTACGCTGTAGAATCCTAAAATCAAACTCCTTGGCCAGCCATCATCTTTTATATTCCTTGTGATTGTTCCTCATAATTGGCTGCACTAAATCATGTGATATGATAGTTGCAAGACTTTAGCGTGCATGGCTATAACATTAGAATCCCAATGTCTGGGTCTTCAGCTGTGCATCGTATGGCGCTGGGGCATTTTTTTATCCTCGCAAATCAAATGTCAAACCTTCTGCATTTACAGGGAACTTCAAATTTGAGTAAAATCGACTGGAAGTGAATCCTCCAGGTATTACCTCTTCTCTAGTTTGAAATACTCCTTACTAGAGTTGAGCGAAACGGGTCGAAAAATTTCAAAAGTCGCCGACTTTTGGCAAAGTCGGGTTTCATTAAACGAAACCCGACCCTAGGAGGAGGTCGGCCACGAGGTCGGCGACTTACGCGCCAAAGTCGCGTTTCAAAAGTTTGTTTTGCGCTATTTTTCAGCCAATCAGGATCCACGGACACTGTGGGCAACGTGATGACATAGGCAGGGGTCACCACCATCTTTCAGAAGGGCATGCAAGTGATTGGCTTGCTTTGGTGGGCGTCACAGGGGGTAAAAAAGGGCGTGCACGCCGACCGCCATCTTACTTCTGCCGATCTCAGTATAGGGAGAGGTTGCTGCTGATTCTGTAGGGAGAGCGTTAGGCAGGGAAGAAGACAAAAAAACTGCTTCTGCTGCTAGCGATTTGGCCTGTACAACACACCAGTCACTGTGTGTGCAGTGCAAGGGGAGGCTATATAGTGGTGTATCAGTGGTGTTGGTTGTTGGGCTGCCTTCTAAGGCTTCCTGACATTCCTGCATTGCTGTTTACCCACTGCTCCGCAAACTGCTTTTTTAAAAGCAATCCCAATTTTTTTTTTTTGTCCTGCTGAGAAGAAAAAGAAAACTGCTTCTGCTGCTAGCGATTTGGCCTGCACAACACACCAGTCACTGTGTGTGCAGTGCAAGGGGAGGCTATATTGTGGTGTATCAGTGGTGTTGGTTGTTGGGCTGCCTTTTTTTAGGCTTCCTGACAGGCTGGCATTGCTGTTTACCCACTGCTCTGCAAACTGCTTTTTTAAAAGCAATCCAATCTCCCTTATCCTCTAGTCACTTTTGTCATAGCTGTGCCATCGAGCCTGTGACATAGCGCTCAGATATCAGTGGACCTCACACAATCCAAAAGTGTCCAGTGTCCACAAGTGTCTGCAGAAATTCAAAATCTCCCTTATCCTCTCGTCACTTTTGTCACAGCTGTGCCATCGAGCCTGTGACATAGCGCTCAGATATCAGTGGGACTCACACAATGCAAAGTGTCCAGTGTCCACAAGTGTCTGCAGAAATTCAAAATCTCCCTTATCCTCTAGTCACTTTGTTCACAGCTGTGCCATCGAGCCTATCACATAGCGCTCAGATATTCATTGGGCCTCACACAATCCAAAAGTGTCCAGTGTCCACAAGTGTGTGCAGAAATTCAAAATCTCCCTTATCCTCTAGTCACTTTGGTCACAGCTGTGCCATTGAGCCTGTCACATAGTGCTCAGATATTCATTGGGTCTCACACAATCCAAAAGTGTCCAGTGTCCACAAGTGTGTGCAGAAATTCAAAATCTCCCTTATCCTCTCGTCACTTTTGTCACAGCTGTGCCATCGAGCCTGTGACATAGCGCTCAGATATCAGTGGGCCTCACACAATCAAAAATTGTCCAGTGTCCACAAGTGTCTGCAGAAATTTAAAATCTCCCTTATCCTCTAGTCACTTTGGTCACAGCTGTGCCATCGAGCCTGTCACATAGCGCTCAGATATTCATTGGGCCTCACACAATCCAAAAGTGTCCAGTGTCCACAAGTGTGTGCAGAAATTCAAAATCTCCCTTATCCTCTAGTCACTTTGGTCACAGCTGTGCCATCGAGCCTGTCACATAGCGCTCAGATATCAGTGGACCTCACACAATCCAAAAGTGTCCAGTGTCCACAAGTGTCTGCAGAAATTCAAAATCTCCCTTATCCTCTCGTCACTTTTGTCACAGCTGTGCCATCGAGCCTGTGACATAGCGCTCAGATATCAGTGGGACTCACACAATGCAAAGTGTCCAGTGTCCACAAGTGTCTGCAGAAATTCAAAATCTCCCTTATCCTCTAGTCACTTTGTTCACAGCTGTGCCATCGAGCCTATCACATAGCGCTCAGATATTCATTGGGCGTCACACAATCCAAAAGTGTCCAGTGTCCACAAGTGTGTGCAGAAATTCAAAATCTCCCTTATCCTCTAGTCACTTTGGTCACAGCTGTGCCATCGAGCCTGTCACATAGCGCTCAGATATTCATTGGGCCTCACACAATCCAAAAGTGTCCAGTGTCCACAAGTGTGTGCAGAAATTCAAAATCTCCCTTATCCTCTAGTCACTTTGGTCACAGCTGTGCCATTGAGCCTGTCACATAGTGCTCAGATATTCATTGGGTCTCACACAATCCAAAAGTGTCCAGTGTCCACAAGTGTGTGCAGAAATTCAAAATCTCCCTTATCCTCTCGTCACTTTTGTCACAGCTGTGCCATCGAGCCTGTGACATAGCGCTCAGATATCAGTGGGCCTCACACAATCAAAAATTGTCCAGTGTCCACAAGTGTCTGCAGAAATTCAAAATCTCCCTTATCCTCTAGTCACTTTGGTCACAGCTGTGCCATCGAGCCTGTCACATAGCGCTCAGATATTCATTGGGCCTCACACAATCCAAAAGTGTCCAGTGTCCACAAGTGTGTGCAGAAATTCAAAATCTCCCTTATCCTCTAGTCACTTTGGTCACAGCTGTGCCATCGAGCCTGTCACATAGCGCTCAGATATTCATTGGGTCTCGCACAATCCAAAAGTGTCCAGTGTCCACAAGTGTGTGCAGAAATTCAAAATCTCCCTTATCCTCTCGTCACTTTTGTCACAGCTGTGCCATCGAGCCTGTGACATAGCGCTCAGATATCAGTGGCCCTCACACAATCCAAAAGTGTCCAGTGTCCACAAGTGTCTGCAGAAATTCAAAATCTCCCTTATCCTCTCGTCACTTTTGTCACAGCTGTGCCATCGAGCCTGTGACATAGCGCTCAGATATCAGTGGGCCTCACACAATCCAAAAGTGTCCAGTGTCCACAAGTGTCTGCAGAAATTCATAATCTCCCCTGTCCTATAGACACCTTGTACCTTGTTTTACATTACTATATAGTTTGTTGGATTTTGTCTACATTTCTGCCAAAAATGAGGAAGGCTGGTGGAAGAGGCCGTGGAATTGGGCGGGGGTTGGCAGCTGGTAATGATGGTGTTGGTGGTGGATCTGATGGTAGTGGCAAGAGCAAAATAGGACCGAATGCAGGAGGTGTTGAGCCTGCGTCATCGTCTGGCTACATAAGGCCTCGAACGCTTAGTTTTCTAGGAGTTGGCAAACCGCTTTTAAAGCCAGAGCATCAGGAAAAAGTTTTGTCTTACATTGCTGACTCAGCCTCCAGCTCTATCGCCTCCTCTTCTTCAGTTGTAAAAAGTAAAAGCACTGAGTCGTCATTGGAGGCTCATGTTCATGAACCACACCTTTCCTTGTGTCCTTCACCCCAACCAAGATTGAAGGATGACGCAGGCCATACTACTGATTACTCCATGGAGCTGTTTTCACATACCATGCCTGGATTATCAAGTCAAATGGTGAATTACCCAGGCCAAGATGAATCTGACATGGAGTGCACTGATGCACAGCCGCTGATGGATGATTCTGCTGGTACATTCACTCAGAGCACTACATTGTCCTCGCAGTGTACAGAGCCAGATTCTGACCCTGATGAGACTCAGGTGCCCCTTCCCGCACACTATACCACCATACACGGTGACACAGAGGAAGGTGCACATGACATAGAAGAGGAGGTGATGGATGACCCAGTTGTTGACCCAGATTGGCATCCATTGGGGGAAGAGGGTGCTGCTTGCAATAGCTCAGATGAGGAGCATCCACAGCAGACATCGACATCGCAACAGCTGTTATCTGGCAGGCCCGGAGCACTCCAAAGACAGGTTCCAAACATCAAAAGAGTTGCTGGACAGCTTGTCCAGAGGGTCAAAAGATCACAGCGTGCTAGGCCGCAAAATGTCTGCCAAAGTAGGAAGAGTGCAGTGTGGCACTTTTTTGACCAAAATCCTCATGATCAGGCCAAGGTTATCTATAAGAAGTGCGCAAAGACCTTTAGCCGAGGGAAAAATCTGAAAAATTTGAATACCAGTTGCATGCTTAGACATTTAACCAGCATGCACTTGCAAGCGTGGACACAACCCCAAACCTCAAGTGCCACATGTGCAACTGATCACAACGAAGGTAGTCAGCAACGCTACATTGTTTCCCCCACTGTAAGCCCACCGGTTAGCACAGCAGCAAATGTTGAGGTGTCGTTGCAAGGCCACAGCAGTCAGGGAATCCCACTGTTATATCAACGAAAGACTGATTCTAGGCCATCAGAAAGAACACCAACTCCATCACCATCATCAACCCTCTCTCAGTCCGCCCTGTCCACCGCTACTTCCACCATATGCAGCTCTCAAGTCCAGCTCACCCTCCCAGACACTATGAGTAGGTCAAGAAAGAACTCAGTCTCTCATCCGCGTACACTGGGTTTGAACGCCCACATTGCCAAACTAATCTCGTTTGAGATGATGCCCTTTTGGTTGGTGGAAAGCACAGCTTTCCGCGAACTCATGGCCTATGCAGTACCACGCTATGACCTACCCAGTCGCCACTTCTTCTCTCGCAAAGCCATCCCAGCCCTCCACCATCATGTGAAAGACCGCATTGTCCATGCACTCAAGCAGTCAGTGAGCGGAAAGGTGCACCTCACAACTGATGCATGGTCCAGTCGGCATGGCCAGGGCCGTTACGTGTCCATCACTGCGCACTGGGTTAATGTGGTGGATGAAGGATCCACAGGGGATAGCAGTGGTGGGACAGTGCTGCCTAGCCCACGGTATAGGAAACAGTTGGCTGTAGGCGTTCGACCCTCCTCCTCCTCCTTCTCCAGAAGCGAAAGCTCGTCCACAGAGCGCAGTCGTACGAGCACTCCATCTGCAGCTGCCACTGTTGCACACAATGTGTCCCCCTATTGAGCAGCTAGTGGAAAGCGTCAGCAGGCTGTGTTGCAGATGATGTGTTTGGGCAACAGACACACCGCCGAGGTGCTGGCCGAGTACTTGAAGCGACAAACTGAGTCATGGCTGGGCAGTGTACATCTTGAGGCAGGCAAGGTAGTTAGTGATAACGGCCGTAATTTTGTGGCAGCCATAGCCCTTTCAAAACTCAGCCACATACCTTGCTTGGCTCACACCTTGAACCTGGTGGTGCAGTGCTTCCTCAAAAATTATCCGGAGTTAACAGCCCTGCTCCAGAAGGTGCGAAGACTGTGCGCGCACATCCGCTGGTCGCCTGTACACTCCGTTCGTATGCAGAAGCTGCAGCGATTGCTCCACCTTCCCAACCACCGCCTCATTATCGACATTGCAACAAGGTGGAACTCCACCCTGCACATGGTGGAGCGGCTGAGCGAGCAGAAGCAGGCCATAATGCATTTGTGGGAGGATACACGGCCAGGCACTTTGAGAGCAGACATGGAGTTGACAGGTGTGCAGTGGTCGAAGCTGAAAGACCTCTGTAAAGTCCTTCAGTGTTTTGAGGAATGCACATGGCTGGTAAGCGCAGACGACGCCATCCTAAGCATGAGCATCCCACTTATTGGTCTGCTCATGCAAACTTTGACGCACCTTAAGGAGCAGGCGTCTGCAGCCAATGTTGATGAGGAGGAAGAGGAGGAGGGAATCTTTGATGACATTCAGCCATTGTCTGCTCAGGGACCTCTCCTGGACGAGGTTGAGGAAGAAGAGGAGGAGGAGGAGTAGGATGATGATGGGGATGATTACTTAGGGGAGGAGGATGCATCTCGTGGGGCAAGTGAAAATGTTGGCGTGGCAAGGTCTGGTACAGGGTTTGTGCGTGACTGGAGGGATGTGGATTTGCCAGAAAGTGCTCCTCCAACCAGCACTCGCAGTGCATCATTGACACCGGGAACATTGGCCCACATGTCAGATTATGCCTTGCAGATCCTAAAAAGGGACCCCCGCATTGCCAAAATGATGAACGATGACGACTACTGGTTGGCCAGCATCCTGGATCCACGCTATAAAGGCAAATTACAAAACATCATGCCACAGGAGAACCTTGACCTAATATTGGCTAATAAACAAGCAACTCTGGTAAATCGGTTGCTTGAGGCATTCCCAGCACACAGCAGCGGTGATGGTTCTCACACGAGCTGTACGGGCCGGGGGCAGCTTGGCAGAGGTGTTCGTGGTGCACACAGCAGAAGTGGCGTTGGAGACAGGGGTTTCATGACAATGTTGTGGACTGATTTTTCAAGTACCGCTCACACAACTGGTAATACTGCATCGATGGAAAGTGATAGGAGACAGCAGTTGTCAACTATGGTTACAAACTACTTTTCCTCCCATATCGATGTTCTCCCACACAGGTCATTCCCCTTTGACTATTGGGCCGCAAAACTGGACACCTGGCCTGAATTGGCACAATATGCCTTACAGGAGCTCGCTTGCCCAGCTGCAAGTGTGCTATCGGAAAGAGTCTTCAGTGCAGCTGGATCAATCCTGACAGAAAAAAGGACCCGTCTGTCAACCCAAAATGTGGATGATCTAACCTTCATTAAAATGAACCACGCATGGGTTTCCAAGGATTTTGTCCCACCTTCCCATGATGACACATAGGGTGACAGAAAAATGGCTTGCTTTGGTCCAACTCTTCCTGGGACTTGACCTATTTCACCTTTTGCATCAGCTGAATGTCCAACATCAACATATGCCACTTTCTAAAACTCCCTAACTGTGCTGCCTCCCCCCCCCATGGCCGGGGTCACCACCTAGCGCACGACACCGTGCGAGTGCCGTTGCCCTGGACAGGTGGGTAGGCCGACTCTTGGGCGCGGGCACTGGCACAGGGTCCTTCATAGTGCAATCAAGTGTCTCTGACGATGGTGGTGCACACCGGCCGTCAGACACACCGCCGTACTATGAGGGGCCCAGTGCCAGTACTGACGCCAACGAGTGGGCCCCCTTGCTTGGGCAGGGCCTCAGCATTTGCAATCTTTACCTCTCCCTGCTCCTCCGCTGTGTAGTCTGGGCCGTCAAATCCATACTGTGCCTGACACCGTCTGAGCCTGCCTCCTGATGTGTAGACATATATTTTGAATGTGTACGCTATCCATACATGTTATCTGGGGATACGGTACCCTTTCTAACCTTTGTGCAATCACGTGCAATCCATACTGGGCCTAACACCGTCTTCCTGCCTCCTGATGTATAGACATATATTTTGAATGTGTACGCTATCCATACATGTTATCTGGGGATACGGTACCCTTTCTAACCTTTGTGCAATCACATGCAATCCATACTGGGCCTAACACCGTCTGAGCCTGCCTCCTGATGTATAGACATATATTTTGAATGTGTACGCTATCCATACATGTTATCCGGGGAAACGGTACCCTTTCTAACCTTTGTGCAATCACGTGCAATCCATACTGGGCCTAACACCGTCTGAGCCTGCCTCCTGATGTATAGACATATATTTTGAATGTGTACGCTATCCATACATGTTATCTGGGGATACGGTACCCATTCTAACCTTTGTGCAATCACTTGCAAGCCATACTGGGCCTTACACCGTCTGAGCCTGCCTCCTGATGTATAGACATATATTTTGAATGTGTACGCTATCCATACATGTTATCCGGGGATACGGTACCCTTTCTAACCTTTGTGCAATCACGTGCAATCCATACTGGGCCTAACACCATCTGAGCCTGCCTCCTGGTGTATAGACATATATTTTGAATGTGTACGCTATCCATACATGATATCTGGGGATACGGTACCCTTTCTCACCTTTGTGCAATCACGTGTAATCCATACTGGGCGTGAGAACGGCTGGCGAGCTGTTAAGCAAGCTACAGCACCTGTGGTTTGCACACGTAAGTTTTTCATTTTTTCAGGAATGACGGTTAGGCCTTATTCAGGAACTGCGGTTGACCTGCACTTACTGGGAAATCATTGTTCGCGGGTAATAATTGTAATCAGTGATCCCCATCACTAACGTTGTTCAGCGGGTTATCTGCACCTGTAAGCGACAAACGCTGGCCTTTTCAGTGTAGCGCACATGCAGCCACGGACATGTAAGGGCATGACACACCAGTTATTGGCCAATCTCATGTGCCAGAGCCTCACGTGTCCCTCTAGTAAGCCGGACTCGGACCGCGGGGCATGACGGAGTCTCGTTCGTTAACGGAATTAAGCTTGCAATGTGTGCATATGTTCTGTAGCTGGCATGGTTGAGGTTTCCCAGGTGGAGTCGAATTTAACCGTAGGCTCCACTCCTGGTGGTGCCCTTCTGGACATTCCTTTAAGGTTCAGCTTTGCAACCATACTGCTCACGTAAAACAAACACTTTGCCTTCATGAACGCTGTTTGGAGGGTCATGACTCGTGGGAATAACGCCGCCCAATCAGTTAACCTGCTAGAGAGATCGTTCGTTGCTCCCAAGCATGACATCACACTCCCTAGGAAGAAGGTAATGCCACTGTGGCGACCGTACTCCTGGGGGCGACACAAGTGCACTGATGCCCAGCCACTGCTCGATGAATCTGCTGGTACATTGACCCAGACCACTACATTCCCCTCGCATGCTACACGACCTGAATCTGACCCTGATGAAACTCAGGTTACCCTTCCCATATACAGTTCCATCTTACACGGTGACAAAGAGGAAGCTGCAGATGAAAGTGCAGGTTCAGCCCACCCGCCATCAGACACACCACCTTACTATCAGGGGCCCTGTGCCAGTGCCGTCGCCAACGAGTGGGCCCCCCCTGCTTGCTCAGGATCACAGCACTTGCAAAGTTGAAATACTGTGCAGTGAGATGGAAGATGGGGACGACGAGGAGTCCAGACAAGTACAGGGATTCCCTAGCGAGGATACTTATTTGATTGTTTTCAAAGTTGGGACAGCAATTTTTGGGGAGCACTATACTCTGGAGAATGATAGATGGGGCCCACCATACACTGGAACATTCCAAAGGTGGACATCAGACACTGGAGCAGCATTTACAGGGCCCATTATACACTAGAGCATTAGAAATGGGGCCCATTATGTTTGGAGCATTATTTGGGCCCATAAGACAGTGGAGCTTCATCCATGGGGACCAACATATACTGTAGCATTATGTGGAGCTCATCATATACTGTTTCAAACATTATATGGGACCAATGATTTTGTATGGAGAAATAGATGGGCCTCGTCATAAGATGTAAAAAGTGAGGTATTTTTCATTGTACTATACCGCTATTTCTCTGCCGTATCGGAGCATGATGAGTTGTGGTATGTGTTAAAGGGGCGCTCTTTCGCCCAGGGCACATGAAAACCTGCAGCCAGCCCTCCCCCCCCACAACTTTAGCCAAATAACCCCATTTTTCAGTGCGTAACTTGTATTATGAAGTTAATTAAGGTTGACAAGCTTAAGTAAGAAGAATTGATGCTTTTGGCATTCAAATGGGCACTGTAGGTGTGTTTCCTGTCCTCCTCTCACTGCCGACTTTTATTCCCCATTGACTTACATTGGGTTTCGTGTTTCGGGACGACCCCGACTTTTCCCTATAATCGGACGATCTTGCTCGACCCGACTTTTGGAAAAGTCGGGTTTCACGAAACGAAACGCGACCCTAAAAAACCAAAAGTCGCTCAACTCTACTCCTTACTACTATACAAAAATAAAAAGAACTTCAGTTTTACAATATATTAATATGATATGGTATTATTGCAGTAAAGTGCTTACATGAAGAAAATTTTATTTTTCATTTACTTTTCATGTATATACACGAATCTTACAAATATAAGAAATTAATGCTATTATCTAACATTCAATTCATGGTTTATATTTGTGCGTTCCTAGAACTTAAAGTTTATTTATTATTCATGCACAATGGGCCCCGCTAGTGCAGTATCATGTATTAAATCAATAGGAATATATAAGAAAAACAACTCCAAACATAACTACTGTTGATGAAACCCTAGAAAATACATGAAAGATCGCATCAATGCGAATATCCTGCAGCTACTGTCACCAGGACATTCTCAGTACAACCTATAATTATGCAGAAAGCATCAGGATGTTATTAGATGATTAGAGTCATTAACAATTCAGCTTTTTGTAATAGGCACTGGAATATTTATGATAAACCATGTGTGAGATAGAGGACTGAACAAAACAATGCTATCATTCATCCTTTAATAACCATCCAATGTCACATCTAATGAAAAGATAATCAACAAGGATAAAGTTGAGAAATGCTAGGTCTAAAATGGACATACTGCTTTCCAGATACATTTTAAAGAAGACTATATAACTGGTGTATTTAAATGTGAAACATTTTCCAATAGAGAGTCATAGAATGCCCGATTCCCTGTGCAGCATAAGATGTCTCTGTAGTACATAGGACATCAGTTGAGTGGTTTAAAAGCAAATAATAATTTAATCTTTAGTAAATTTTTCCTTGAATATTTTGTGGTTTAAACTCATAGAATCATAGAATAGTAGAGTTGGAAGGGGCCTCCTGGGCCATCTGGTCCAACCCCCTGCTCAAATCAGGATTCACTAAATCATCCCTGACAGATGTCTGTCCAGCCTCTGTTTGAAGACTTCTATTGAAGGAGAATTCACCACTTCTCGTGGCAGCCTGTTCCACTCATTGATCACTCTAACTGTCAAAAAGTTTTTTCTAATATCTAATCTGTGTCTCTTCCCATTCAGTTTCATCCCATTGCTTCTAGTCTTTCCTTGTGCAATTGAGAATAAAGTTGATCCTTCTACAATGTGACAGCCTTTAGATATTTGTAGACAGCTATTAAGTCTCCTCTCAGTCTTCTCTTCTGCAAGCTAAACATTCCCAAATCCTGTAAACTTTCCTCATAAGACAGGGTTTGCAGACCGGTCACCATTCTGGTCGCTCTTTTCTGAACTTGATCCAGTTTGTTGATGTCTTTGTTAAAATGTACCGCCCAAAACTGGACACAGTATTCCAGATGAGGTCTGACCAAAGAGGAGTAGAGGGCAATAATGACTTCATTATTAAACTTTTAATATGTTTTACTCACTAAAACCACTAAAATCAGCACATAGGTAAATAGGAAGCAAGTGCAAACATTAACATGTTGCGGTCATACTACTAACGTATCGGCAAGTATCACGTTTTAAAATCTCAAATGCTATATTTTAACAATATCCAGGGAAGTGTCAAGGGTTTTTGACTGTAAATTACCTCTGCTCCTTATTGATGTGTCTAGTGTTTTCTGATGTGCTTTCTGATGTCCTATCACATCCTATCCACCCTCATTCCATAATGCTTGCGCTGGATTTAGGCCGGGTTCACAATAGTGTTCGGGGGCTCTGCGGAGAGCTACAAACTTCCTCCGTTAAGCCCTGCCTACTTCCGCATACTTCTGCATGCGTCCTGCATACCTATCTGTTGTGAGCTCATTTTCAGGTTTGCTTCTGGTGAGGGTTATGGAGCTGGCTGTGCTGACAGAGGAGTAGTGAGTTCTCTATCTGGACTCCCTCTGTTGGCGAAGGGAGGTAATGAAGCTGATCTAAATGGCAGAGACCGGCCACCTGAGGAAGAGGACTGCGATTGGACATTAGGAGTTTCTGATTGGATTTAAGGCAGCCAACTCCCTAGTTTCTTGCTGGTGATTTTTCCTGACTGTGGCTTCTGGTTTCCAGTTTGGTTCCTGCCTTCTTAAAGCTAAGTTTTCTCTGCTATTGTTCATATGAGTTTTTGTCTGGTTTACTTAGTTTTTGTGTTCAGCCAGCCCTGGCTGGGACTGGACTGAATCCCCATTTTGTCTCTGATCAGTTGATCTCTTTTGCTCTGTCTTCAGAATATACCTGAGTGCTGATATAGGGAATTGAAGTCTAGCGACTTCAGAGCTTTTTTCTATCAGACGTGTTGGACATTTTGGCAGGGTTTTTTGCGTGATTGCAGACAGCAGCTTTTCTTTCCTGTCCTTTCTAGTTAGTGAGGGCCCCATAGTTTGCTCAGCCTATCTTTCTATCTGTGTTTGTGTTTTCATCTTGTTTCACCGACAATACATGTTGGGGGCTGTCTATTGCTTTGGGTTCTGCTCTGGGGCAGTTTAGATTTTCCCTTTCTTTCTTTAGGCTTATTTAGTTCTCCGGCCATGACGAGGCGTCTAGGACCACCGTAGGCACGCTCCACGGCTACTGCTAGTTGTGTGGATAGGATCAGGGGTCTGCAATCCGCTAGTTACCATCCTCTCCGGTTTTCTGGGCTTAGCTTGCTTTTTGTTTTTTCCTCCTCAATGACTCAATCATAACACCTATCTTTAACATTGGGTATGCAGGACATGCAGATGTATGCGGATGCGTCGTTTTGACGCGCCCACCGTCTGCGCAAAGCGCAACTTGTTGCGTTCCCTTGCAGTCGATGGGCACATCAAAACAACGCATCCATATACTTCCGCGTGTCCTGCGTACCCAATGTTAAAGATAGGTATGCAGGACGCAAGCAGAAGTATGCGGAAGTAGGCGAGGCTTAACGGACAAAGTATGCAGCCCTCAGCAGAGCTCCCGAACGCAAATGTGAACATAGCCTTAGATAGGACCTGAAGAACAGGAAGAAATCTTGTACTTTGTAACCAAGTGCTCAACCGCTGCATAAAAGATCCACCATCATAGTTAGAGATGCACCATAAATAAAGTGTGCCTGCTTTAATCCATTTCTAATATTTAAATGTTTTGTGTTTTAACACCCTTTCTGGAAAATGAATGGTTCTTTTTGTATTAATTCTTACTTCCAATGAATTTACTGTTAATTTTAAATTAAATTAAACAAATGAAGTAATTGGTCTATAAGTATTGTGTCCCAAAACTGTTAACTGGTAATGTAATTAAATCTGTAAATTAAAAAGTTAGTCTAAGCATTAATCTAAAGGTCAACTTTGAAAATTTTCTAATGTGATTCAAGAGGTATCATTTCTCCTTGTGGAGAGTGACATGTCAAGCATGTCGAGATGAGGAGACTTTTAAGCCGCAATGCTCCTCTGGGAAAAATGCAAATTGTCTCTTCAGAGAGAAAGAGGACTAGAACTCTAATACCACATACAGGAAGTAGCAATCCTAGAAGTCAATGTCGACCCTATGTCACATGACTTAGAATAAAAGCCAAAACCAGAATTTGCAAATTGAGATTCTGGTTTTGGCTTTTATCCTAAGTCATTTGACAAGGCTCGCTAAAGGGTTGACTTTGAATTCTACTTCCTATAGGTGGCACTAAAGTTCTAGTTCTCTTCCTCTTTGAAGATACAATTTGCTAATAAATGTGAGAAAGACTATGGCCCATATTTATCAAGTAGGTTTTGCCTGAATTCTGGCATGAAACTGTGTGACTTTTTGGCATTTTTATGCTTCCTGATGCAAGCTTCACCAAATAGTTGAGATATAGTCAGGGCTTAGCAGAGAGATTGCATATCCAAAAGCAGCTTGAAAATTCATCGTAAGTGGCATTAATTACCATAGAAACGGAGCCCAGTCACTAACCGTAGTACATATTTAATACAGTGCAATCAATTAATCTTGATTAATTGGGGTCTAAAAATGTTCTTTACATCATTAATTCACTTGAAGAATACAATAACCTTTGCTATAAAAGAATGAATGGATATATTATATTTGTTTACTATTAATAAATTGTTACCTTAGATAATTTATCATGTTCATGATAGTTAATTAAATGTATAATTTAATTGCAATCATACAGTGTCACGTACCCGCTCCTCAGCACGTGACTTGGGGTGGCGTCTGCAAGGGTTAATCTATTTTGTCTCAATCCAGCATTCAAACTCTGTCCTATGCTGCAATGGGAGCATAAATCACACCCTGACACAGACCACACACCACGCTTCATACACACTGCCACCACTCACTGAACACACGGGCAATGAGTCCGGGAAGTACTACTGCTACTGTCTGCCAATCACCAGGATCATACGCTCTAAGGCCATGGATTCTTTTAGAACATACAAGGTTCAAATTTTTTAAAGTTTTAAGCTTTAATAGAAAAGGTACAGTGCTTACAATAAAAGGATATAAAAAATATGGAAATAAAAAGTCACATACAAATATGCAAAACCGTTACAAAGACAAAATGGAGAAACTTACAGAAATATCTAAACTTTGCAGTCTGGTATTCTGCTCCCAGAGGGGGGGGATGAATATGAAATGGATCACATCAGTTTGGCTGTCCCTCAGTCTGTGAACCACTTTCTTTGTGTATGGGCCTAATTTATAGGTTTTAGCCTGGAGGTCAGATTTCTAGACCAGCCTCTCATGTTAATATTCTAATTCCTAGTTTGTGACTGGACCATGGCTACTTTAACAACGAATACTTTATTTAACAAAAGGTTTTCTTTCCCATAGTAAATATAAATTGTCAGGCTGTAAATAGGTTCCATTTGGCATCTGCCCTCAAGGCATCAGAGGTGTGAAATGTCCCAATTCGGTGTATTAGCAGGAAAGTACCCTGGGGTCCGATACACGAAACTGCCTTTTCTCAGGATTACATATGTTGTCACATTTGTGATACCTGCAGCCTAAGGACAGATGTTAGTTAACTGCCGGCTATACATCTCCTACAAATACATATTTCCATGACATACAGTATTTAACCATTTCTTGCAAGTGATTACAGTGCGCTCACTGTATAGTAAGAGGTGACTGTAAATGCTCCCTGATTTAGGTGAAAACCTCGATATAACTGTCTAGAGTACAGGATAAATGTGAACTGAGTCTTAAAAGTCATCAAAAATCAATGAATAAGAAAAATTCTATGTTCAAAATGCGCTGGATTTTGATTTGATGAAATATTTTTAATGTACCTGGAACCTATTAAGCTATACTTGAGGTTGAGAGAGCATGTTTGGTGAAACTTGGATATCACTCAAGTATTTGGGTGCTCGGATGTGCTCAGCACGCAGCAAGCATTAGCTGGTGCTCAGTTTTAAACTCAAATTCCCACCCTCCATGTTTGGTGCCTGTTACAAAGCCAGTAAGTATGCAGGAATTGCCTGTGCATAGCTGTAATGCCATAGTCATCTCGGTAATGGCTATGTGACATCATCAGTGCTTATAAAAAAAACAGGCACTGCAAGGCTCAGCACACTGATCCAACTGCACAGCTCTGTGACGTTGTTACTGGAGGGAGAGAGTGTTTGTCCAGATGTATGTGCACAGTTTAATGAATTAGAGTTCTGTAGTACTGATAATGGTGCTGAAGCTGAACCATTATACCTACAGTCCTTGTAAGGGCTAATTTTGTGTTTTGCGATTTGCATCAGATACAATATGCATTAAGCCTAGGGTGGAAGAGTTCTATGAGTAGGAAGAGTGGCTGACTGCAGTCTCTAGGCAGGAATTAGAGTTTTGCAATCCGTTGCTAAATATATAGCGGCAGTTGACCACATTTTTTGGGGGTGAAAAAGTTGACTATGCTTTCATCCATAGAGTATTAAATGCTTTGTGGTACATTTCTGTACTCCAAAAAAGTGTTGAAAATTTTTTCTCTATTCAATTACTCAATATACTATTATGTGTTCTGTGGAACATTTCTATGGCATACAACACTCCCACTGCATTCAATTACTCATCCATATACTATTACATGGCCTGTGGTGCATTTTGGTTTTATACAACAGTGCAAAAAAATATTTCTGTATTCAATTACTTAACAATATACTATTATGTGGTCTGTGTTACTTTTCAGTGTTGTATAACAGTGCAAAAAAGCATTGAAAATGTTTTCTGTATTCAAATTCTCATTGATAGAGTAGTAAGTACTCCGTTGGCGATAAAGATGGCAGAATCACGCGAGACTCCCTAGGGAATGACCAGAGGGTTTTTTTTATAGCCACTGGAAGCTGGCACAACAGTGGAATTGGCAGTAGCCTGTGGTACGGAACCCTGGCTGCAGCCTTTATTACTAGGGTTTTTGCGTACTGAGGACCTGAGAGCCAGGATCTAGGAACTGGTGAATGGACTGCAGGGCCTAGGCTGGTCAGAAGACAACAGAAGGCGAGCATCGTGGGGGGAGGTTGTTACTGGCAGCAGAGATGTGCATCTATCTAAGAGTTTGCAACCCATCATCACATCTTGTTCAACCAGTGGGAATTAGAGATGGAACACTTGACTCAAAGGCTGCAATGGCTGATGGCTGGAACATGGATCACACTCCTCAAAATGAAGGGGCAACATTGCTGGTATGTGGTGGGTGTGATCTGAGAAGGAAGGGAGCAGGATGAACCCTTTTTGATAAATGAATCGGCCAAGGAGAAGCTCCTTGAGGTGGCTTGAGATTGGGCTATTACCACTCCCGAGAGAGCATACTGTATTTGGGGTTTCCCACCCTCTATGCAGGAGCAGGCAATGATGTAGATGACACAGGAGCCACTTATACATGTCGGTAGCTCCAGCACTACCCAAAGCCAAGTTACTTATAGCCCAGGCATTTGGAAATCGGACTCCAGGTTGCGAGTGGAGGCAGTGTCTCCAGAATCCAGAGGAAGGAGAAGAAGAAGAAGCAGACACCTGAAGAAGATTACTGTTGCTTTCCTTATAATATCTTCATGGCTTTGCACTTTGTGCTAAGCCTTTATGAATGTAGGAGTGCATCAACTACACTTTAAAAACATTTGAATGAGGCCTGCCATTTGTTTCATTTCTGGGATCTATGGATGACGGGATGTCCCACCTTATCATTTTTTCCTGGCTTTGCATCTCCTAGAAAGCCTTTACAAGTGTAGAAGAACAGCAAATACACTATAAAAATATTTGAATAAGGCCCCCCAGTTGGTTCCTTTCAGGGGTCTATGGATGACGCTTCTTATATTTTTTTCCTGACTTTGCACTTTCTGTGTCATCTTTATGAGTGTACAAGTATATTAACTAAAATTTCAAAATATTTAAGTTAAAAAAATGTTTATGGATTCAATTAGTTATCCATTCAATTCAACGTTTTTCTTGTTACATTATGGTGATATGTATCAATTCAAAAAAAGTTAAAAAATGTTTTCAAGTACTGACTCATACAATATTAAGTGCTCTGAGGTACATTTCAGTGGTATATAACATTCCAAAAAAAGCAATCAAAAATTTTTCAGTATACAATTACTCATCCATAGGGTATTATGTACTCTTGTAGAGACAGGTAAGTGTTGGCTGTAGGGACCTTGATACATATGGCAGAATTTATGCTGCCATTCCCTGCCAGAAAAACCAGAATACTTCCTAATTCCTCTGAAACCTTCAGCTAATGGGTCTCAAAGCTGGACACTTGGCATGAGCTGTTCCTCTATGCCTTGGATGTGTTGTGCTGCCCTAACGCTAGCATCTTGTCTACGCAAGTTTTTAGTGCCATCGGGGGATCATAACAGGCAGACACTTTTGGCTGTCAATGGAAAGTACTGACAGGCTCACTTTGATAACTACGAACAAAGCCTGGATTAGACCAGACTTTTCCACGCCACCAGATGACAGCAACACATAAAGTGTTTTTAATGTTCAATATTTGAATGAGGCCCGCTAGTTGTTTCCTTCTTGTGTCTAGGATTGACTCAATGACCCTACTTATATTTTTTCCCTGCAAATGTTTTATGAGTGTAAAAGTATCACAACTATACTTTCTTAATTTCTAATAGGGCACTCCAGTTGGTGCCTTCAAGGGTACAAGGATGACCCTGCTTATCATTATTGGTAGACTTTGCACTGTGTGCAGAGCTTTTATGAATATTGGAATGTCAGGACTCTGAATATTTTTTGTTAACTTTTGGGCATGCCTGCCCTTTTTCAAGATGTCATCTTTTGTTTCATTTGCCCCTTGTCTTCCTGCATTATAACTCCGCTCCATACTCTAGTCTGTGCTAGAATATTCTGCCTGTGGCATTCTGGCTGCTCCTGCAAACCGGTGTGAATATCCTACTCCTCGCTCTCTGAACCTGCTGTATTCATCTGTGTCAGTGTTCCTCCTGTTCCTGACTGCCCCTACTGCTTCCTTGGTGCCACTACCTTCACCTACAACATATAAGCTGGCTGCTGCTCTGATTCTGCCTTCATTCAATAAGCTGCAAAGCTCTGGACTGCTCCACTTAATCTGAGACTTCCTACCCAGGCCTCCCTGTTTAATCTAATACCTTGTTTGGACTTGCTTATCCGTGCATGGACTAGTCACTGACTTTTTTTCAGCATTTTCAAGTGCAACTGTGCTTCTCAGACTGTTTTGCTGACTGCATTTCTCTTTGACGTTTTCCCACAGAGTTTTTTCAGGCCTATTCTAAGTGATATTGGACTTGAGTTTTCTCTGCACTTGTTTGAAGCACCGTGTGTTTATAATATAGACTTTTTCAACTACAAACTGTGTTCTGTGTCCTCCAGTTTAATTATTACAAGGAGTAAAACAACTGCATTTTGTTCACAATATTTGAATGAAGCACTACAGTTCATACCTACAAGGGTGTATGGATGACCCTACTTCTAATTTTAGGCAGGATTTGCATAGCCTTTATGAGTCTAGGAGTACCACTACATTTCAATTTAGACAAAATGTGTATGAGACCCTCCTTTATGTCTAATACAGAGTGCATTTGAGTCCCTCTGAATCCCTAATTTTTGGCAATTCTTAAATCGTTCATAAATAACACTTTGCTATGGGCTTGCGGATTGCACCAAATAATATAAGATGGCATAGGGGTGCGTTTGCAGGCCGGGGTCCTCCGTGCAGAGATGTTAACTGTAGCTTGGTAATAGCGGACACTATATGGTGGTATAATAAATGAACACACGGTGGTTAACGTCACCCAGTGTGTACAGAGGCAGACTCTGTTCCCTCACAGAGCCGCACTACCCCAGAACATGGATGCCGTAGCCTGTTAAAGCTTGGCAAAGTGAGCGCTCGAGTGCAGTCACAGAAATCTGCCCCAAGACACAGTGTCAGAGTCCCTCTAGACCACCAGCACTCGGCGCCGCAGCTGCGGTGCCAGCAAGGGGTTAACCGAAAATATAAAATGCACTAAGTGTGCACTGCACCGCTCTGGCGGATGCCACTAACCACCCTGACTAGGATAGGAAATCGCACAACTTGCACACGACGCCGCGCTGGCGGATGCAGCTACTTAATGCAGTCCTAATGTGCTAGGAGCTGAACTGCACCATGTGGCACTAAGGGAGGTGCTGTAACAGGCAAGCACAATGGCATAGGACAAGCCACTAGTAGGCACTGACTCAGAACCCTAAACCCTACAAACATGCATATCAAAGGAAGGGGAGTTATAATGAGTCAGTCACCAGATTCAGTCATCCATCATCACACACACTTATAGCAAAAGAGTCTATACTAGTGCGGCCATGCGACTCTTTTATAGCAGCGTCCTTCGGGACCTTCCTAGTGGTTGAATGGGAGGTGCTTGGTGCTGGCTATTTCAGGTTACAAAAGCTGAACCCTGATTGGCAGCAGTAACCAAGCCAACAGTAGTAGACTGAGCAACACGCTGGGAACGACATCTTTGCTGAGTAGGCTCCTCTGCGGTCGGAGAGGAATGGGAGACCGCAGAAGGCAAGGCTCCTGTGCAGAGGCAGGAACCTGACGCCTAACACACTCAAATTTCAAGTTTTTTAATAAAAAATTAAATTTGGTTACCTAAATTATATATTTTTTTTAATCTTTTCACAATTTGCTTTATATACATACATGTCATTATACAGGTATTATACATGTCATTAAATATGTTTCTTAACATTTTTGACCTGTAAATTCCAATTTCTCTTTGATTTTAAATGTTTTATTATCAGTCCTTGAAATGGTGTAAAAGTGTGACATCATTTTTCACAGCAGCGATCTGGGAGTGAGAGATGAATAAAGGGGTTTCCCTGTGCTGTGCTCTTTACATTCAGCACTTTTTCTATCCATTTCAACATTTTCACTGCCACTCAGACCTCCTTGTAGGTTCTGCTAGAAAAATATCCGGATTTCCAATTGACTCCCAATACACTTGTTACTCAAAACAAGCATCTGAGCATTAGGAATTGCTCTGTTCGAGTAATGAGTATCCACGCATTTTAGTGCTCATTCATCTCTAGCTATACTAATAAATTTGTGTAATTTTAAATCTAAATGGCTGGATAACTTAATTTCCTTTTTGGCATCTTAAATAGAAATGAGCAAACTTGTTTGGAAAACGTTCGCCAGTCTCAAATTTGGCACGAATGTTGTACATTCTGATTTGTGTTTGGTTTCCTGATCTTTTTTCCTAAAAGAGGCAAAGGTAGGACAAAGTTCAGCAAATAACTTAGTTCACTAAGGACTCTTTAGACGTCAGTGTTTCCAGTAGCAGCATGGAACCCAAAACGTCCGGTCAGACTTGCACACTGATGACACACAGATGTCACATGTGACATGCCCCGGGAATCAATGCTACTATTGTGTTGTTCCCTGGTGTTGGGTGCTGAAGAAGACATCTCACATCACTGTTCCCTGCTCACACTGTGATCAGCACAAGCAGGAGACAATGTTGAGAGTTGTATTAAACTGTTAACAGCAAGAGCAAGTGGCTAATGGGAGCATTCATCACACACCACCTGCACTATAAATAAATAAAAATAAGAAAAAAACATGGGGTTTCCCTGTGTTTTGATAACCAGCGAGGCTAAACTGACAGTTGTAGGATGTAATTCTCAACTGTCAGCATTAGCAAGCCTGGATATTAAGAATAGAGGGGTCTCCACTCCGTATTTTATAATTATTTAAATAAATAATGAAAAACGGCATGGGGTCCCCTCCATATTTGACAGCCAGCCAAGCTAAAGCAGACACCTGGGGAATGGTATTTTCAGGCTGGTAATGGGCTCTTGCCACTTGCCCCATTGTGGTGGCACATGTGGTACATATTTGTGAGGCTGATGTTACCTTTGTATTGTCAAGTGACATCAAGTCCACGGATTTGTAATGGAGAAGCCTATCCATTACTAATCCTGTAGTTATATTGTAAATAAACACCCATCCAGAATAAAGTCCTTTAATTGAAAGAATGACACAGACTCCTGTCATGAATGTAAATTAAAGCATATTCACATCATGATCTATTCCACTGAAGCCGTGGTCTCCTGTTACAGAATTAAAATAATACACCACAATATTCCTTACCTAGAGAGGGGACACACTGAATATTGCAGAAAATATATGTCTCTTTTCATAGAAATCCCTACTAGAGGAAACGTTGTGTCTGTTGTCAATCTGCCAATGTGATATATGACTGGCAGACCATTCGGATGAAAATGTTGTTAGAGGAGAAAGGGATCAAACAAGTGGTTTAAAAAGGTATGGAGTAATTACTTTAGTAGAGTAAAAATATATTATATTGGACAAACAAGGTAAAAGTGGTGCTACAAACAAAGACGTGCCCGCATTCATGTACAAAAAACATACAGCATAATGAAGTACAAAATAGAATGATGACCACTAACAGATGGTACTGAACATGCTATAGCTAGGACACCCAAGTTTACCAATCTCCAATGGTACATATGAGGCTTAATATGGAGTAAAAGGTGGAAAGGGGCAGGAGGACATATGAAAGAAATGTATCAAATCCACTATATATGCCACCTGTGGTATATAAGGAGTAATGGTTAATGTGCACAATACAACAGGTAACCCCAGCGGCCTATGGATGTAGAAGATCAACACTATGTAAAATGTGCTATATTTGATATATTAAGGTTAAATAGTGGTTAAAATGCAAAAATAAATGGGTAACCAGTGTGGCATGTAAGCCTAAAATATCATCATACACGGAGCACAATATGCTCCCCTTAAATGTACTCAATGGCCCTTGAAGGTAAATGATGATGAACCTGATACCAGATATTTCTCTAGGAGTTTCAATGGATATAAGTTTTTAATGCAAGGATTACCATATAGCAGATGGCTCCTGCCTGGAGGTATAGATAGCAAAGGGTGAGCTCAAAATGTAGGTGCCTTCAATCCAATTTAACATGTGTGAAGATCTGAGGTTCTGGGTTGTAAAAATCACCTAGACAGGTTAACGATGCAACTATTTTTATTCCATACATCCATGGTTGTACAACAAAATCCATGTAGATGGCCAACATACAATGTCCTCAGTCCACAAGTTGCCAATCTGAGATCAGTAGTTCCACTAGCCCCATACCAGGCGATACGCACTGTCTCCCAATTTTTGGTTGGCCCACAGATTTTTGTATCTCCAGACGGTACAATGTGCAGTCATGGCCTATGTTCCTCCATATGATGGAAATCACGACTGTAGCTCATGGATACCCCTCCCGCCAACAAACAATCTCTAAAACTCCATAGATTATCCATCCATCCCAGCTTCGATCCTTTCTCTTCGAAGTCCCTCAAACAACTGCCTGATTCAACCCATGTGCCTTTTTCTCCCTCCCCCTTAAACAATTTTCTTTAGCTCACAGAACAAAGCATATTCCATCACATTGGGCTGTATGTGAGACTCCCTGTGGTGACAGCTCCCTTGGGTCTATTGTCATCATCCACACAATAGGCCTAGGACTGGGAGTACAATGGTGTGAGACCTTGAGATAAAGAGGGGATTGATAGGATGATTGTTTTACATTTACGCTAAGCTATATATAAGATATAGCCGTCTCATCTTCCTTGGCTTTCTGTCAATGAATGGAAACATTGATTCCTGAGGATGAACTGATGAGTAAAGGCCCTTTTACATTTGGCGATGCACCAGCAATCCGACCAGACATACAACCCGGTCAGGATCGCTGGTGCATCGCTAAATGATCACTAGTGAGCTTCCACACAGGAAGATCTCACAGCGATGCAGCAGCGACGCAGCAGACGATACTTACCATTCACACACAGCGATCCAGACGTCCTCCCGCCCGCGTCCAGCGTCGCTCATCGGCGCCAGCAGGAAGCAGGCGACGAGAAATGGAGCCGCCCAATCTCGCGTGATGAGCGACAGACAGAGGGGGAGCGGTCGGAGGTAAGTATAACACATAGCGACATCGCTAGCAGTATCGCTATAACGTCACAAAATCAGTGATGTTTTAGCGATATTGCTAGCGATATCGCTATGTGTAAAACCCCCTTAAGCAAATCACTAATAAAACACAGCAAGAAAATATCTAATAAAACACTACAATATTTCCGTGCTGGAAAAAGTCTATCTCGTAAGAGGTGTGCACTCCGCTCTGCGTCCATTTGTCCTATAGTTTTTAGTAAGCGGCCGTATCTTCACATTTCTCCCCCACTTATTTCAGTATGGACACGAATATAAGAGATTTAACCTTCATGAGAATGAAACTTTGTGTCATCCATTTTTCTCAAGGCATATTTCATGTTGTCCTTGAGAATAAACTCCACAGTCCCAATTCCACCCTGGTGTACATCAGCATAGTAGACATCCCCAGCTTGCCTCATATGATCTTTCAGATCCTGCCAACTCCCCAATTGGGGAAGCCCTGAGACAAGGATAATGTATTTGGTTAGCTGGGACAGGGGTCTGTTTCTCCCATGGGGATCTACATATCCTCCCCTTGATCAGCGGAAGGACATGGGAAACACCACATGTACCCGATGAGAACAGAACTTGTATCCATTGCGTCCATTCTCAGAGTGCTGACCCCCAGCTATGGGGATGGTCACTTGTTAGCTTGGTAAATAATGTTGTGGTGGGTCAATATCCATGGCCCCTTACCAGCCTGAGAATACCAGCCCCCTATTGTCAGCTTTAGCTTGGCTGGTTTTCAAAAATTATTTATTTAAATAGTTAAAAAATATGGCTTGGGGACCCATCTATTAATGATAACCTGACTTGCTGAAACTGACAGCAGAGGGTTGCAGCCCGCATCTGTCAGTTTTGCCTGGCTGGTTATGAAAAATACAGGTGAACCCCACGTCATTTTTCTTTATAACCAGGAAAGGCTAAGTATGCAGCTGTGAGCTAATATCAATAACATTTATGAATATTAATCAACAACTTGGGGCGCTACGTGGAGGATGCAATAGCAGCAAATAAAAAGACAATACCACCTCTTTGTCCAGACAATGATATAATAGTTATAAAAATATAAATATCTGCGCCAAAAAATATTTTTTTAAAAGTCAGATAAAACACGCTTACAAGTTTCCTATACTACAGATAAATAATGAAATAAAACACTCTACGATGCAAATCAAAATTGTGCCTAACAGAACAGGCTTATGATAGCTCCAAAAACTCAAAAGCCTAAATCCATGTCACCATGTGGTCCATGCATAAAGTTGGGCACGAAAAAACAAATGGTAATAATTACTAATAAATGCATTGAGTTTGATATCACAGATTTTACTACCTGTGATACCAAGGGAGTCATTTATGGGATCACATGTCCATGTGGGAAAATGTACATTGGGAGGACTATACGTCCAATGTACATAAGGATTGCTGAACATCTTCGGAATATTGCCAATAAGTTTACTGGGCACCCTTTGTCAAACCACTTTTCTATACACCATGGAGGCTCTATTAGAGACATTAAGGTAATTGGTATTAAAATAGTTAAAAAAAAGCTGGAGAAAGGGGAATTATATTAATCAGATGTCGAAAGAAGAGAGTGAATGGATATATAAAATGAATACACCGATGCCAAACGGACTAAACAGTGAAATAGAACTGTTTGCTTTTAATATCTAATATTCCTGTAAATACGTGTCAAGTATTTAAGCGCCATCCTTGCAACAAGGACCATCCCTGATGAAGGAAGCAGAAGTCTTCCGAAACGCGTAGGAAAATTGGTCCTTAGCCGATCACGTGACTGATCACGTGACTGTGACATCACGCAAGGTCCTGTACCTTGCCGGCTTTCAGCCTTTACACGGCACGCCCGCCGCTCTGCAGTGGCAGTAGTATGCCGACCAGTAGGACGATTGTCACCGGCCGGGACACCGTCCACTACCTGGCACCACTTTAGAGGAGTACTATCCCCTAACTTTGAATATTAATATTCATTACTTGATATTGAGACTATAAACCTTTCCAATACAAGGACCTTGGCATCTAATGCACATCATGGGAGCAGTGACCCTGCTAGTTCAACTCTGAATCATGACTACAGACTATCGTCTGAATACGGCTTCAGCTGCTAAAAGGTATTCCTTTGTGATAATATAATGGTGACATGGATTTAGGCTTTTGAGTTTTTGGAACTATCATTAGCCTATTCTGTTAGGCACAATTTTGATTTGCATCGTAGAGTGTTTTATTTCATTATTTATCTGTAGCATAGGAAATTTGTAGCGTGTTTTATCTGACTTTTAAAAAATATTTTTTGGAGTGTAGGATACATATTAGCGCAGATATTTATATTTTTTATAACATTTATGAATATTGTCTCTTTCCCAGAATATTAACATCAGCTCCCAGTCATCGCCTTTCCTTCAGCTGTTTACAACACAATAAATGAATTACTGCTAATAAATACGTCATAAGAAGTTGTGAGTTCAAGAATGCTTTCTGGTAAAAAATAAGTCACAATGCACAATGACATCTAACCTCAAGAATGTTATCCGCTAGGCTTTCTTACTTTCAGGTTTGTTTTCATTTGGATCCTGTTTTACATTCTACCAAAAAAAAATCCACTGTTTCAAAAAACATATTTAATAAATGTAGCAAGTGGTTATGGCAATAATGCAGTTATAACTACAGCAAAGTGACTTATGAAAAAAAAATAAAAAAATAAAACAAAAAAGGTAAAAAATCGGAGGATGGTTTATTGGCTTGCAATAACTATGCTTCTAATGTCATTGCTTTTTTATATGTATTTATTGATTAGTCCATAAAGTGTTTTAAACTCCAAACTATAATAAACTTGCAATTTTAATCGGACCATAAAGACAGAATATTTCTTGGAAGCTTTCCATGTCTTGTGTCTATGATTCGAGGATCTGTTTAGAGGAAAAAAATGCATTAAAGGCTTCAGAGTTTAATTACAAATGGGAGGCTTTCACAAGATTTAAAAGAAGACATTTAAAGACAAGGTTTACATATTACTACCTTTTGTCAATTCAGTCCATTTATTTTGAACCTCATTCTGTAATATCACAATTGCATTTATAGTAATCTGATACCGAAGAAAGCAAACTGGGAATTAACAATATCGACCTTTAGATTTTCTGCTGTGTAATCAGCATTTTCTTCGCTCTGAAGTCATACTGTATGATACACGCAACGTCTGCTGCTGCAGCTACGGGACATTTAAAGAGAAGGGTTCCAGCTCTAGTGCGTCTATTACAGGGTAAAAAAAAATAAATTATCATTTTGTAACCAGATATTAAAATTATCATTTTATCATAGTAATGTGAGGACATCCTAAACTTCTATCATCTTCTTCCATGAGTTATATTAGTTATGTTACTTTCCTGAAAATTCATAAACTATCTCTCCCTGGGTAACAGTTTAATTTAGTTTCTTTTGGTATATATCCCTCTTTTTCAAAAATGTTTTAATTCACATTACTTAACCCATTCTACTGTATAGTTCTCACTCTGACCTGAATCTTATCTCACCCTTAATTTTACACTTCTGGAACACTTTGGATCTGTACACACTTTGCGGTTTTGCCGCTTTTTTGCTGCTCTGATTTGTCACAAAATCTGGAGGATACTAGAGTGTCGGGGTGGGTGCATATTGCTGTAGCGGCAGAACTTATCCATTTAGGTAATATTTTAATTTCCATTAAGGTGTATCTAGACATGCCACATGATTTTACATCCTTAAACAGCAGCTGTATTGTTTTATTTATGGCGAACATACGGCGGGAATTCATTTTGCAAATCGCACTTTATTGGACTGTAAGCACATACCAGATAAACCCTAAACCCTATTATTCATGTCCATAAATAATACATTTATTACATTTAGGGCTTATTAATTCTGCCATTTAATCATGGCTATGAATTCATTAGCACATGCACTTCAATTATACATAAATGGTATGCCATTATTCCTGTAGATCATCTATTCATACATATTGCATTATAGGGTTAACAAACAACCTACAATGAAAACTGGTGATAATTGGAAAACCATCTTGATAAACAATACATTTCCAGGGGACTTTCCCATTAAGGATCAGGAGTTCACTATTAATTGGGAAAGCATTTGCAATAATAGTTAAAAAAAAATTAATGGAACCACTTGCAGACCTTAACAGTAAAAACCCTGATAAATATCAAACCACAACTTAATACCAGCTAATGTTGTAGATTCCATCAATTCCTAAATGGAGAAAAATGTGGACACTTGGGGAAAAAGTATACAAGAAACAAAAAACTCTCAAATCAATAATATTTACAGATGGAGATAATAACTATTACAGGAAAACGTATGCAGTCATTATACCTTGGTATCTTCCTTAACATCCTTATTTGACAACTTTGATACCTTCTCATCACTAACTTTTACAAAAATGAGACCTTAATCAAAGCACAAAAATTTTGTCATTTTTATAATAAATGTAATCAAAATCCTTCTAAAGACAGAAAACATAATAAGGTAATTCATTTAAATACCCATATACTATCATCCACTGTTGACAGTGGACTATTCAGGTTACTCTTCAAGCATGTGACAACAGAGCTTCTTTATTCAGGAAAAATATATGATAAGCTTAATAGAACAGGAATAAATCATTTGTGTGTCTCTATCTGTGCAGCATCTACAGCTGGCTGCTTCTCTCATACACAGACACAGGAAAACTGGAAATACAGTCACATGCTCTCTCTCTGTGTGCATCTGGGAGTGTTTTTTTGTTCTAACTTTATGAACAGCATACAAATTTAGCAGCTGAACACTTAGACAGGAATGGAGTTGTTGCACCAAACATTCCAACACCCTCACTCAACAACTACTTATCGTGTTAGTCCCATTGTGGTTCTGAAGTCTACAAACTTTGCTCTTGATAATGGCTTTGTCACACCATCAGCTATCATCTTGTCAGACTTGCAATAATAAACAAACTCGAGTACACCAGGTTCCACCAAGTCACATAAGCGGTGATGTTTTACATCAATGTGCTTATTCCTTGTACTAATTTTCTCACTGCTTGCAAGTTTAATGTATCATTGGTTGTCCTCATAGATAACTGTCTGCTGAGCTAATGGCTTACCGAAATCTTCCAAAAGTTGTTTCAACCAAATTACTTTTTGACTTTCATAAGCAGCAGACATGTATTCTAGTTTTGTAGAAGTTAATGCGACTGACACTTGTTTTCTGCTGGACCAAGAAATTGAATTTTCTCATAACTTGAACAAGTTACCACTTGTTGATTTCCAATCACTTGAATCTCCAGCCCAATCTGCATATCTTAAGATTTAGCCTTTGAGTTTCTTTAAGATATTGAAGAATTCTCTTAATTGCATTCCAGTCTCTTTGGCAAGGCATGCTTACAAGTCAGCAGAGAATTTCAACTGTGCTGTGATATCCGGACAAGTTGTAGTTGCTGTGTACAGAAGCGCCCCCACTGCTTGTCGGTAACTCTCATTGCTGGGGAGCAGATCTTCTCTTTCTGGCATTTATCCACTTCTGCTTCTCGTGAACACACAGTTTTTGCATCTCTTGCCATGACTCTGGCACTGGTTCAGGAAGTGTTCTGACCATATAAGAAAGGTGTCTAGCTGGGACACCTTTGCTTGGCCTTTCTGATCTCCTGACTGGAGGTTGACTTGGTTCTTCTGTCTTCCTTGGTGGCTTCAGAGCTTATCCACACTTCAATGTTTTCCTTTTCGGCATCTGGGTTTGGTGATTGAGATTCTTGTTCTTGCTTCTTAGTTTGAATAACTACTGTAACTTGATGTAATTTGATCGATACAGAGTTTTCATCAATAACTACATCTATGCTGATTGTTACTGTGTTGGTCTCTGGGTGCAGGATTCTGTATCCCTTTTGAGTTTCGCTATAGCCTACCAGGACTCCTTGCTTTGCATGTGATTATTACTTGGAACGTTTTTCTTTGGAAACATACACAAACGATTTGCTTCCAAATATCCTGAGGTACTTCAGGTTAGGCTTGTCCCAGTTCTATAAATTATATGGAGGTTTATTTGTGGCTTTACCTGGCAGTCTGTTTTGAAGATAGCAAGCTGTCATGATGGCTTCTCCCCAATACGTTGTAGGTAGATTCACATCAAACAAAGTGCGGTTCTTTCTCTCTGCAATGCCATTTTGTTCTGGGTTGTTTGGAATGGTAGTTTGGAACACAATTCCATGCTTTTTCAAAATGGTTTACACCTTACCACTTGTATATTCGGTTCCATTATCTGCACAGGGCTTTTCGCATTCTTCCAAATTTGTTAAACACTACAGCAAGTTATTCTTCGCAAGTTATTCTTCAAGATTTTATGGAACTTCATCCTTTCTGTGAAGCAGGTAGGCGACAATTTCTGGAGTCGTCATTAACAAATGTGAGAAAATATCTCTTCTTGCTAGGAGTTTGTACACTCATTGGACCACATACATCTGTATGTATCAGATCCAGAGGCTGTGCAGATCTAGTGGTGCTTATTTTAGGAAGGGATTTTCTGGACATTTTCCCTATTAGACAGCTAGTGCCCTTCATTTGGCTACACTGGTTGATTTCAATGCCATTTGCAAGTTGAGATAGCTTCTTACTGTCATGATCCAGTGTTGGATCTGGCAGTATTAAAAGCACAAAGTGAACTTTTTTTTACTTTGGTTAAGTTCAAAGGTGTTTTGACTGTCCCCGGTGGTGGTGAGTGGTATCGCACCTTAGCTTTAGTTTTAGGTTAATGTGCACTTAATTATAATTCAGGTGTTGGACTCTATAAATGGGTCTCAGGGTGTTCACTCACTGCTGGTGATATTCATTGATTTCTTTCTGAGTTGTTGGAGAGCCTGGTGGAAGGATGGAGCTGGATAGGAGTCCTGCGCAGTCAGCCAGAGGGAACGAGTGCCAGCAAATGGTGTCTGCAGGAAGGACTGGCATGGCCTGGTGGAGTCGCAGTTTATGGTGTCGGCGGGAAGTGCGGGCATGGCTTAGAGGAGTGGCGACTTGGAAGAGAGTTGCACTCAGCATGTTCGACTTGGTTGCTAAGAACTGGACTCGAGCATGCTTGGATTCTTGGCAGAGGCTGGACTCATCTTGGGACTCTGTGTACTGGACTGCTGCAAGTGGTGATGGACTCTGCTCCCAGGCTGCACTATGGTGATGGATCCAGTTATGTGATGGATCAGGGTGGAGGAGAAGATGCACACAGGTGGTGGGCTCTGTTGCTAGGAGTGCACGCAAAAGAGCAAAGCTAAGTGGTGCTCCCCCTGTATTGTCTCTTTCCTCATGTGTGTTATTAGTGCAGTGGTGGGATTAGTTTCCGCACCGACCTATTCCCTAGTGAGGGTTTAGGGTCAGGGCGAGCTAGGGCATTGAGGTACTTGTGCGGCGCCCGGTGCGAAACCGGCATAGGGAACGTTAGGAGTGCAGGGACACTGGCTCAGGGGAGCTCAGGAGGTCTCCAATTCCCTTTTCCCTATTGCAGGGCCCACCATTGTTAAAGTTTCCCAGGTTCCCCCCTTATTATTTAAATTCGCCCCACTGGAGGCGGTGTATCCAGGGTCACGTGTGTTATGGGTTCGCCTTGCGACATCATCTGCGACCAGACACACGTGACCATGACATTATCACCAGCCCTACTTTTTTTTTCTGGTGAGCTTCGGCCATGTGGAGACCTGTGGTAATTGCTGCCGGGCCTCACTGAGGAGAGTGGGGAGCGGCATGGTGTGTTTAAGCCACTGCAGCAGCAGTTATCAGGGTCTGGGGCCTCTGCTCAGATAACCAGAGAAACAAAAATGGCGGCTGCGGTCTGGCAAAAGCCCCTAGAGTCGCTGCTGGGGAGCGGGACTTGCTCATGCACGGGGAGGTACCCAGGCAGGTGGGAGGAATGGTGCCCCACGGAGCTGCCTGGTATTCCCCGAGGTGAAGGGGTACATCCCTGTGGTGAGCAGACTAGGTGTATAGTCGCTGCTGGGGAGCGGGACTTGCTCTTACAGGGGACGCACCCAGGCAGGTGGGAGGAATGGTGCCCCACAGAGCTGCCTGGTATTCCCCGAGGTGAAGGGGTACGTCCCTGTAGTGAGCAGATTGGTGAATAGTCCGCGGGGCTCATGCCAAATCTTCGATGCCGCCCCTCCTGGTCATGTGGAGGCGACCAGCGAGTATATATATATTTTCCTCCATATTCCTGCGGCTATGGTACTAAAACCTCCTAGAGTCGCTGCTGGGGAGCAGGACGGGTTCATGCAGGTGGGCGCACCCAGGCAGGTGGGAGGAATGGTGCCCCACGGAGCTGCCTGGTATTCCCCGAGGTGAAGGGGTACGCCCCTGTGGTGAGCTGACTGGTGTGATAGTCCGCGGGGTTTTACGCCGAATCTTCATACCATCGAAGAAGCCGCCCTCCTGGTCGTGTGGAGGTGACCAGCGAGAGTATATTTCCTCCATTTCCCGGTCCCCTTCTCCTCCTGGTGTGTGCAGCAGGTGTGCTGCGGGGGAGTAGGGACAAATCTCTACCCTCGCCATTAACCAACCCTAGGAGGCGCAGCCCTCATGGTGAAAGGGTTGGAGGGTGGTGTCCCTTGGTGAATAGTGGGGTGTGAGTGTGGTGACACAGGGGGACGCCTCTGTTGTCAAGTCCAGAGTGAGTTCACCAAGTTATGACAAATGTATGTGTGCAATAAACGTTCAGGTCCGGACCTGTGTGTGAACGAGCATGTATATGTGCCACCAAAAATCATCTTGTGGAAATGTGTTGTGGAGTCTGATCAGCTCTTAGCATACATACACATACATAATCTCGTTCCCAAGGTCGGTGCTGTGGAGATGAGTGGTGCCTCCAAAATGAACATGTATTGCCAATACCAGCGGTGTTTGTCATGAACCTGAAGTGTCAGGTAATGGTGGGGTGAACTCAGGATCTGGGCGTCCCCGCTGTAGGTGTTTCCCTAATGAGGGGTGGTCTTGAGGGTCCAGAGGCCCCTCATTAAGGGGGGGTACTGTCATGATCCAGTGTTGGATCTGGCAGTATTAAAAGCACAAAGTGAACTTTTTTTACTTTGGTTAAGTTCAAAGGTGTTTTGACTGTCCCCGGTGGTGGTGAGTGGTATCGCACCTTAGCTTTAGTTTTAGGTTAATGTGCACTTAATTATAATTCAGGTGTTGGACTCTATAAATGGGTCTCAGGGTGTTCACTCACTGCTGGTGATATTCATTGATTTCTTTCTGAGTTGTTGGAGAGCCTGGTGGAAGGATGGAGCTGGATAGGAGTCCTGCGCAGTCAGCCAGAGGGAACGAGTGCCAGCTAATGGTGTCTGCAGGAAGGACTGGCATGGCCTGGTGGAGTCGCAGTTTATGGTGTCGGCGGGAAGTGCGGGCATGGCTTAGAGGAGTGGCGACTTGGAAGAGAGTTGCACTCAGCATGTTCGACTTGGTTGCTAAGAACTGGACTCGAGCATGCTTGGATTCTTGGCAGAGGCTGGACTCATCTTGGGACTCTGTGTACTGGACTGCTGCAAGTGGTGATGGACTCTGCTCCCAGGCTGCACTATGGTGATGGATCCAGTTATGTGATGGATCAGGGTGGAGGAGAAGATGCACACAGGTGGTGGGCTCTGTTGCTAGGAGCGCACGCAACAGAGCAAAGCTAAGTGGTGTTCCCCCTGTATTGTCTCTTTCCTCATGTGTGTTATTAGTGCAGTGGTGGGATTAGTTTCCGCACCGACCTATTCCCTAGTGAGGGTTTAGGGTCAGGGCGAGCTAGGGCATTGAGGTACGTGTGCGGCGCCCGGTGCGAAACCGGCATAGGGAACGTTAGGAGTGCAGGGACACTGGCTCAGGGGAGCTCAGGAGGTCTCCAATTCCCTTTTCCCTATTGCAGGGACCACCATTGTTAAAGTTTCCCAGGTTCCCCCCTTATTATTTAAATTCGCCGTACTGGAGGCGGTGTTTCCAGATATATGTATGCATGGCGTGTAATACCTAAATCCGCCAGGTGGAGGCGGCGTATCCACCTGCACGCTTTATTATTTAAATTCGCCCCACTGGAGGCGGTGTATCCAGGGTCACGTGTGTTATGGGTTCGCCTTGCGACATCATCTGCGACCAGACACACGTGACCATGACACTTACTGCTTCTGGGTCTCTGTTCCCAAGATGTCTGTGCCATATATGGATACAGTTCTTATGTAGATCTTGTCTAGCACTGTACACTTTCTTTGTATTTTAGCTGATAAAAATCATTTTGGATTTTTTCTTCTGCAAGAGTGTAACCCTTCTTTGAGATGATGCAGATATTATCTTTAAAAGTAACTATATTCCCTTTTGTGTGAGCTTCTTTACTGACAGAAAATTGCTTTCAAGTCTGGGAACATAGAGAACATTCTTTATTGGGATATTTCTGCTTTTTGCTGAGGAAACTGGACAGTGGAGGTAGCAGTCTCCTACTCCTTCTGAAGTCATATAGTGACCATTAGCTAAGATGACCTTTTCTGACATGCTTTCATTAAGGTCAGTGAAGAAATCCTTGTTATTTTTCATATGACTGCTTGCATCAGAATCTATGCACCATATATGTTTTGCAGATGGGCCTCTACTGGCATTAAATGCAGCTTCAACAAATGCAAAATCTTCCTTTACAGCTGCTTTAACCCTTTGATGACTCTTCTGCATTCTTGCTTTCCAAATTCTGCAGTCTGCTTTAAGGTGGCCAGGCTTTTTGCAGACAAAACATTCATGAGATTCTCTTAGATTGCTCTTATATTTAGGGAAATCCTATGTCTTTAATGCTGTTTTTTGCTCTTGATTCATTACTACAGCTTACATGCTGCATTTTTATCTTGAATTCATCCACAAGTTTGCCTTTAGCATAATCTAGTGTTAGCTCATCATCTGGCCATGCATCTAGTGTAGTCACGAGTGTGTCATAACTCTCTGGAAGACCACCTAATAGAAGTGCAGCAACATGAAAATCTTTAATTTCTTCTCCAATACCCCGAGACGCTCCAAAATCTCTAGGGTGTTTCTCATATAGTTATACATATTCTGTCCATCACTTAGCTTAGAGTGATATAGCTTTCTCATGAGATAAAGCTTATTGCTGAGATTTGATCTTTCATACACTTTCTGTAACTCATCCTACATCTCCTTTGCAGTTGCACACTTGCATATATGCACAATCTTATTATCATCTACACTGAGGGAGATTGTGCTTTATGCTTTCTGATCCTTCTCTAGCCAATCAACTGGTAATGGATAAGGCACTTGTTCTTGAGTATATTTCCACATACCTTCTCTTATGAGCAGCATCTTCACCTTGAATTTCCAGGATTGGTCGTTCTGGCTAGTGAGGCTCGGTACTGAGAATTTGAAAGGATTGATGCTAGTGGACATATTATCTGTTGCTCTGTGCTGCTTTTGCTCTGGGCTTCTGTTGCTGTGTTACTCTAGGGTATAGTGTCACTCTGGGCCCATAACCTGTTGGCAGCGGAATATACTCTCCAAGCGTGTGACAACAGAGCTTCTTTATTCAGGAATAAACAGGAGCAATATATGATAAGCTTAATAGATCAGGAATAAACTATTTGTGTGTCTATTTGTGCAGCATCTTCAGCAGGCTGCTTCTCTCATACAGAGACACAGGAAATACAGCCACATGTTCTCCCTGTGTGTGTCTCTGGGAGTTTTTCTTTTGTTCTAGCTTTATGAACAGCATACAAATTTAGCAATTGAACACTCATAGACAGGAATGGAGTTGTTGCACCAAACATATTAGAAAACATCCATGGATTTGGATGTTCTCAGTAAAGGCCTTACATTCTTTCCAGTCATTTTAATGTATTCACTAGTGATGAATGAACGTGCTCGGATAACGTCTTATCCGAGCACACTAAGGTGTTATCCGAGCATCTGGGCGTGCTCATATATTATGTTACAGGCCCTGAAGCTGCATGATTTGTAGCCTTTACACAGCCTCAACACATGTAAGGATTGCCTTTTTGTTAGGGAATCCACACGTGTCGAGGTTGTCTAACAGTCACAAATCATGCAGCAACAGGGATTCGAACATAATATACGAGTACGCCCAGATGCTTGAATAACACCCGAGCATGCTCGGATAAGACGCTATGCAAGCACTTTCGCTCATCACTAGTATTCTGGTCCTCCATCTCTTTGCAAGGTCCTTAACCTTCAAAATATTATATTATAGATAAATATTAATATTAGTTGTATCACTTAAAATTGAACAGAATTAAGTATGCTGACATCCCCAATATATTGTTTGAACCTCAACACAGCCACTTTTATATATCGTTTGAGCCCCCCACAGCCACTCATATACTATAAGAGCCCCTACACAGCCTTCCTATATCTGTCATGATCCATGCTGGATCAGGACATATAAAAAGCACAGGTAACCTTTTTTTTCCTAAGCTGTGCTTAAGGTTGGTTTTTGTCCCCGGTGGCAATTAGGATTATTGCACTGTGGTGTCGTTTGTTCTAAGTTTGCCCCCGGTGGTGGTGAGCATCATTGCACTTTAGTTTCTTTAGTTAAGTGCACATGATTATAATGCAGGTGTGATTGCTGGCTCTGCTATAAAAGAGTCACAGGTGATGCAATCAGTGTTGGTGATAGTGTTCATTTCAACCATCCTTGGTGGAGGAGGGAGCTGGAGAGTGTTCCTTGCAGCACTGTCTTAGCCTGGTGTGAAAGGAGTCATAGGGGATTTCCTTGTAACTCTGACAGAGCCTGGTGGCAGCGACTCAGGAGGAGAGCTGCATGCTGGTGGTGGACTCTGTTGCCAGGAGCAAGTGCAACAGAGTAAAGCAAAGTGGTGTTTCCCTGTTTATGTTTTTCCTTAGTGTGTATTAGTACAGCGGTGGGGCCAGTGCCTGCGTCACCCAGCTCCCTAGCAAGGGATAGGTGTAGGGTGTGCTAGGGCTACAGATTCCTGATTGGCGCCTGGTGCAGAACCGGCATAGGGAACATTAGGAGCGTTAGGGACCCTGACTCAGGGGAGCGCAGGAGGTCTCCACGTCCCCTTTCCTTATCGCAGGGCCCACCGTTGTAACTGTTTCCCTTCCCTTTGTCTTGTTGTTTTAGTTACCGGCCTGCAAGCTGTGTCACACAGGACAGTATCACGTGCCGCGTCCTTTTTCTAATTATCGGCCTACTGGTCGCGTCACACAGGATGGGTCCACGTGACATTATCACCAAGCACAACTTTTTTTTTCTGCTGAGCCATGGACCCAGTTCAGACCTTTGCCCAAATGCTGCAGACCCTTACTGATGAGATTAGGGGGCTGCACGGTGAGTTGGTGCAGCAACTGCAGCAGTTGGTGGGCATTGGGGGGCTTGGTTCAGAGGCAGGCTCAGCCAGAACCCAAGATATCCCTCCCTGACAGATTTTCTGGAGGGAGAGATCAATTCTTGGTGTTTCAACAAGCCTGTAAATTGTATTTCAGGCTGCGCCCTCGTTCGTCAGGGAGTGAAGAGCAACGGGTGGGAATCATTGCAAATGCAATTCTATGATGTATTAACAGAAGCATACAGTCTAGATCACGTGAAGTAATTATTTCCCTCTACTCCTCTTTGGTCAGACCTCATCTGGAATATTGTGTCCAATTTTGGGCACCACATTTTAAAAAAGACATCAACAAACTGGAGCAAGTTCAGAAAAGAGCGATCAGAATGGTGACCGGTCTGCAAACACTGTCTTATGAGGAAAGGTTGCAGGATTTGGGAATGTTTAGTTTGCAAAAGAGAAGACTGAGAGGAGACTTAATAGCTGTCTACAAATATCTAAAGGGCTGTCACATTGTAGAAGGATCAACTTTATTCTCATTTGCACAAGGAAAGACTAGAAGCAATGGGATGAAGCTGAATGGGAGGAGACACAGATTAGATATTAGAAAAAACTTTTTGACAGTTAGAGTGATCAATGAGTGGAACAGGCTGCCACGAGAAGTGGTGAGTTCTCCTTCAATGGAAGTCTTCAAACAGAGGCTGGACAGACATCTGACTGGGATGATTTAGCGAATCCTGCTTTGAGCAGGGGGTTGGACCAGATGGCCCAGGAGGTCCCTTCCAACTCTACGATTCTATGATTCATTATGTCCCTTCTTAAAGGGGATCCCCAATCCTGGGCCTTCTCCCTACCGGACGATTCTCCATCTTTAGAGTCCGTGGACGAGTTCTTTGCAGCTTTGGCGCTTGTGTATGGGGATCCTGATGGCGTCGCCCTGGCGGAATCTCGAATCCATAGGTGTAAACAGGGGGCCCGGGTCGCTGAGGAGTACTGCTCAGAGTTTAGGAGATGGGCCACTAATACTCAGTGGAATGACCCTGCACTTAGGAGTCAATTTGTGCAGGGTTTGTCTCCAAAGTTGCAGGATACTCTGGTGCAGTCCGCCGCTCCCAGGTCGCTGGAGGCCGCCATGTCGCTTGCCATTCGGGTGGATAGACGCCTTAGGGAAAGACATATACAAAAAGTGCCCCCTGATGTCATCACTAGGGAGGAGGACCCACCAGTGCGGACGGAGGAACCCAGGCAGCCCGGTGTTGTTGATACAAAAAAGGGGGTGTCTGCGGCTCGTCGTGGTGGGGGGGCATGCTTTTCCTGTGGGAAGCCGGGTCATTTCATGAGAGCCTGCCCAGTTCATGCCAAATCTCCAGACAAACCTATGCAAGTAGGAGGAGCTACTTTTGGTACGGAGCTGCCTACGGTTCGGGGAGTGGTGTCGGCATGTTTGTATTGTGGGCAGACTGGTCATGTCCTGAAGGCTTGCCCATTGCGCGCCATATTATCTGTGCCATCTCAGAAGCCGCACTCCCCTGGTTGCTTGGAGGGAGGTGACCAGGGAGTATACATTTCATCCATTTTGCCCTCCCAAAGTGCCATGTCAGCAGAGGTCTTGGCTGGCAGGGTACCGGAGGTGATACCGGTGTTTGTGGACAGCGGCGCAGGAGTCAGTCTGGTGGATGCTCGCTTTGTCCAGACTCATGGTCTGAGGTGTAGGACACTAGCTCAGCCTATAAGCGTCCGGGCCATAAACTCTGTTCCACTGCGCCAGGGGAGCTTGACCAAGGTCGTAGAGAATATCCAGCTGTGTATAGAACATCATGAGGAGTCCTTGTCATGCTACGTCTTGGAGGGAATGCCTGTTATGATTGAGTCACCATAGGAGGCAAAAACAGAAATACAAGCTAAGTCAAGAAAACCAGAGAAGTTGGCAACTATCAACACAACTAGCAGTAGCCATGGGGGGTTCCTACGATGCCCTAGACCCCTCGATCACGGCCGGAGAATTAACTAGGCCTAAAGAAAGAAAGGGGAAATCTAAACTGCCCCAGAGCAGACCCCAAAGCAATAGGCAGCCCCCAACATATAATGATGGTGAAGCAAGAAGAAAAAACACTAACACAGACAGAAAGATAGACTGAGCAAAGACGGGGCCCAAAACTACCTAGATAGGAAAGGACAGGAAGGCTGCTGTCTGCAACCTGCCAAAACCCTATCAAAGACATAAGCCAACAAGCTGATATGAAAAAGGCCCTGAAGCAGCTAGGCTTCAAAAACTAAATCAGCACTCAGGTATTTTCAGAAGACAGAGCTAAAAGAATTCAGCACACCCCAGCAGGGAATGGCAGAAATCCAGAAAAACAAAGCAAAACAAAGTCAAGCACCAATGCAAAAGGCCAAGCAGCAAACTTAGCTTTAGAGGAGCACTGGTCTCCAAGGATCCCACAGAGAAATCACCCGCAGGGCAGAAGGGCGTCGGCAGCCCTATATCCAGTCAGTAACTCCACTCAGCCAGTCATCATCATCAGCGTCAGGTGTTTGATAATCAGGCTCACTACCTTTCTTTACCAGAAGAGGGAGTTCCTCGGGCCTCAGTAATGAAGGGGAAAATGAACTCACAACAGTACCTCCCCCTTGAGGAGGGGTCACCGAACCCTCAACTACGTCACCAGGGTGATCAGGGTGAGCCCGATGAAAGGCACGCACCAATCTTTTGGTATGAATATCAGAGGCAGAGACCCAGGAATTATCCTCCTGACCATAACCCTTCCACTTAACCAAATACAGGAGTCTCCGTCTAGCCAGACGGGAATCCAGTACTTTCTCTACCTCATATTCCATGTTACCTTCAACCAATACAGGGTCTGGAGGTGCCACCCCCGGAACAACAGGTTCAACAAACCTCTTCAACAAAGATTTATGGAACACATTATGGATTTTAAATGTGACAGGAAGAGCCAAATGAAAAGAGACCGGATTAATAATCTCCACAATCTTGTAAGGTCCAATAAATCTAGGCTTAAACTTAGGAGAAGCCACCTTCATAGCAATATTTTTTGATGATAACCACACCATATCACCAACCTTAAACTGGGGACCAATGGTCCTATGTCGGTTGGAAAACCGCTGGGCCTTTTCCTGGGAGAGAGATAACTTATCCACCACTTGGTCCCAGATCTGGTGCATTCTCTCCACCACAGGGTCAACACCTGGGCAGGCAGAGGGCTCCACCTGCCCTGAAGAAAATCGAGGATGAAACCCAAAGTTACAAAAAAAAGGTGACATCAAAGTGGCAGAACTAGCTCTATTATTTAAAGCAAATTCAGCCAAGGGCAAAAATGAAACCCAATCATCCTGATCAGCAGAAATAAAACATCTCAAATATGACTCCAAGGTCTGGTTTGTTCTCTCTGTCTGCCCATTGGTCTGAGGGTGAAAAGCAGAGGAGAAGGACAACTGAATTCCCAGCCTGGAACAGAAAGTTCTCCAAAATCTAGACACAAACTGGACTCCTCTGTTAGATACAATGTTCTCAGGAATCCCGTGCAAACGAACCACCTGTTGTAAAAACAAGGGCACCAACTCAGAGGAAGACGGCAACTTAGGGAGTGGTACAAGATGAACCATCTTAGAGAACCTATCACAAAACACCCAAATAACAGTCATCCTTTGAGAGACAGGCATATAAGAGATGAAATCCATTGAAATATGGGTCCATGGCCTCTTGGGGACAGGCAAAGGCATCAACAACCCACTAGAGCGAGAACACGATTTAGACCGGGAGCACGTCCCACAGGACTGCACAAAATTCCTGACATCACGAGACAAGGAGGGCCACCAAAAAAACCGACTCACCAGATCTCTAGTACCAAAAATACCTGGATGACCAGCCAAAGTAGAGCAATGAACTTCAGACATCACTCTCTTCTTCCACTGGTCAGGAACATACAACTTTCCACTGGGACAACGCTCAGGTTTGTCCTCCTGGAACTCTTCCAGAGCACGTCTCAAATCGGGCGAGATGGCAGAAAGAACTACCCCTTCGCCTAAGATGGTAGCAGGCTTGGTCACCACAGGAGAATCAGCAAAGAAGCTCCTAGAGAGGGCGTCTGCCTTGACATTCTTCGTTCCAGGAAGAAAAGAAACCACAAAATCAAAACGTGTAAAAAACAAGGCCCACCTAGCCTGTCTAGGGTTCAAGCGCTTAGCCGACTCTAGGTAAATCAAATTCTTGTGGTCAGTGAGGACCACGACTTGATGCTTAGCTCCCTCCAACCAATGTCTCCACTCCTCAAATGCCCATTTCATGGCCAACAGTTCCCTATTCCCCACATCATAGTTACGTTCAGATGGAGAGAACTTTCGGGAAAAGAAAGCACAGGGATTCATTTTAGATGTTACAGGATCCTTTTGGGACAAAACAGCTCCTGCACCAATCTCAGAAGCATCCACCTCTACCTGGAATGGAAGTGAGACATCAGGTTGCCGCAAAACCGGGGCGGAGGTGAATCTTCGCTTCAGCTCCTGAAAGGAAGAAACAGCCTCCGGAGACCAATTTAACACATCAGCACCCTTCTTAGTCAAATCAGTCAATGGCTTGGCAATACTAGAAAATTTTGCTATAAATTTCCGATAAAAATTAGCAAAACCCAAAAACTTCTGGAGGGCCTTCAAAGAAGTGGGCTGAACCCAATCGTAAATGGCCTGTACCTTGGCCGGGTCCATTTCAATAGTTGACGGGGACAAAATAAATCCCAAAAAAGAAATCCTCTGTACTCCAAAAAGGCATTTAGATCCTTTGACATACAGGGAATTCTCCCTCAAGATCCGGAACACAGTCCGAATATGTTCCACATGAGAATCCCAATCCTTGGAGAAGATCAAAATATCATCCAGATAGATAATCAAAAATTTATCGACAAAATCTCGGAAAATATCGTTCATGAAGCACTGGAAGACAGAAGGGGCATTAGTGAGCCCAAAAGGCATCACCAGGTACTCAAAATGTCCCTCCGGAGTATTAAACGCCGTCTTCCATTCATCCCCATGCTTAATGCGAATAAGATTATACGCCCCCCTGAGGTCAAGCTTGGTAAACCAGCAAGCACCTTTAACTCTGGAGAATAGATCAGAAATCAGGGGTAACGGATACTGATATTTAACAGTAATTTTGTTGAGGGCACGATAATCAATACAAGGTCTTAATGATCCATCCTTTTTGGCTACAAAAAAAACCTGGAACCTAAGGGTGACGAGGATGGTCTAATATGACCCTTCTCCAACGCCTCCTTAATATAGGATCGCATAGCCTCGTGCTCGGATACAGATAAATTGAAGAGCCGACCCTTGGGAAATTTACACCCCGGGCTCAGTTCAATTGCACAGTCATAACTCCTATGAGGAGGCAGAGACGCAGACTCATTCTCACTAAATACATCATAAAAGTCCACCAAATAATCAGGAACATCATGCGACTGAGGAGAGGTGGAAAACACCGGAGCCTCACTAAAGGCACACCGACAACCCCAACTCACCACAGACATAGATTTCCAATCCAAAACTGGATTATGAATTTGTAACCAGGGAAACCCCAGAACAATAGTATCATGCAGATTATGCAACACCAAAAATCTGCAATTTTCTTGATGGTCTGGGGCGACCCGCATTACCACCTGGGTCCAAAACTGAGGTTTATTTTTAGCCAAAGGAGTAGCAGCAATCCCCCTCAAAGGGATAGGCGTCTGCAGAGGTGTCATCGGAAATCCACAACGTTTAGCAAAATCCAAGTCCATTAGGTTTAGGGCTGCTCCCGAATCCACAAAAGCCTTGGCGGAAAATGTGGACAGGGAGCAGATCAGAGTAATAGCCAGAAGAAACTTAGGTTGAACACCCCCAACAGAAAACGTGTGTGCAAAGCGTTTCTCTCGTTTAGGACAGACAGAAATAATATGCGAGGCATCTCCACAGAAAAAACACAACTTATTACGCCTTCTGAACTCCTGACGCTGCTCTCTGGAAAAAACTCTATCACATTGCATAGGTTCAGACATTTGTTCAACAGGTGGCAACACCTCTCGTGCAGCTTTGCGTTCGCGCAAACGCCGATCAACATGAATGGCTAATGACATAGAATCGTCAAGACCAGAGGGAACACGAAATCCCACCATAGTATCTTTTACGGCTTCTGACAACCCCTTCCGAAAGAGAGCAGCCAAGGCATTATCATTCCAGGTAGTAAGTACTGCCCACTTTCGGAATTTTTGACAGTACAATTCTGCAGAATCACGACCCTGGTTCAATGCCAGAGGGTCTTTTCAGCCTGATCAATGGCATTAGGTTCGTCATACAACAACCCCAAGGCCTGAAAAAATGCGTTCACATTAGTCAGAATAGGATCATCTGGTTTCAAAGAAAACGCCCAATCCTGGGGATCGCCACGCAGCAAGGAGATGACAATTTTAACCTGCTGCGCGGAGCTCCCTGACGAGTTAGGCTTCAAGGCAAAAAATAATTTACAATTATTTTTGAAGTTCAAAAATTTAGACCGATCCCCAAAAATTACATCAGGTGTAGGAATCTTTGGTTCAGCAGCATGTGAATGAGCAAGGTAGGTGGAAATTCCCCGCACTTCCGCAGCGAGCTGCTCCACACGATCAGACAATTGCTTTATCTCCATTGAGAGAAAAAAAATTCCCCCTACGGCCTCAGAGATAAAGAGGAAAAAATATACACACTTTTTTTTTTTTTTCTTACAATTCTTTCCAGCTATTGAGTACCCTAGGATCTGCGGTATGGCGGGTGATTCTGTTATGATTGAGTCACCGTAGGAGGCAAAAACAGAAATACAAGCTAAGTCAAGAAAACCAGAGAAGTTGGCAACTATCAGATTGCAGACCCCTGAACCTATCAACACAACTAGCAGTAGCCGTGGGGGGTTCCTACGATGCCCTAGACCCCTCGATCACGGCCGGAGATTTAACTAGGCCTAAAGAAAGAAAGGGGAAATCTAAACTGCCTCAGAGCAGACCCCAAAGCAATAGGCAGCCCCCAACATATAATGACGGTGAAGCAAGATGAAAACACTAACACAGACAGAAAGATAGACTGAGCAAAGACGGGGCCCAAAACTACCTAGATAGGAAAGGACAGGAAGGCTGCTGTCTGCAATCTGCCAAAACCCTATCAAAGACATAAGCCAACAAGCTGATATGAAAAAGGCCCTGAAGCAGCTAGGCTTCAAAAACTAAATCAGCACTCAGGTATTTTCAGAAGACAGAGCTAAAGGAATTCAGCACACCCCAGCAGGGAATGGCAGAAATCCAGAAAAACAAAGCAAAACAAAGTCAAGCACCAATGCAAAAGGCCGAGCAGGAAACTTAGCTTTAGAGGAGCACTGGTCTCCAAGGATCCCCCAGAGAAATCACCCGCAGGGCAGAAGGGCGTCGGCAGCCCTATATCCAGTCAGTAACTCCACTCAGCCAGTCATCATCATCAGCCTCAGGTGTTTGATAATCAGGCTCACTACCTTTCTTTACCAGAAGAGGGAGTTCCTCGGGCCTCAGTAATGAAGGGGAAAATGAACTCACAACAAATGCCAGTACCTATTGTTTTAGGCCTCCCTTGACTGAAGAGACACAACCTGGTAATAGATTGGCGGGCGAGGGTAGTGGTCAGCTGGGGGAACTCGTGTGAGGGCTGCTGCCTAGGAACTACTGTCTCTGCCATCTCTTTTCAACGGACCCCTTCCTCTCTGGTGAGGGCAGCAGATGTGCTGCAGGAGCGTAGGGGCAAGTCTCAACCATCGCCATTGGCCAACCCTGGGAGGTGCAGACCTCGTGGTGGAAGGGGTTGGAGGGTGATGTACCCCTTGATGAGGTGCGGGAGTGTGAGAGCGGTGACACAGGGGGACGCCGCTGTTGTCAATCCATGCTGGATCAGGACATATAAAAAGCACAGGTAAACTTTTTTTTTCCTAAGCTGTGCTTAAGGTTGGTTTTTGCCCCCGGTGGCCATTAGGATTATTGCACTGTGGTGTCATTTGTTCTAAGTTTGCCCCCCGGTGGTGGTGAGCATCATTGCACTCTAGTTTCTTTAGTTAAGTGCACATGATTATAATGCAGGTGTGATTGCTCGCTCTGCTATAAAAGAGTCACAGGTGTTGCAATCAGTGTTGATGATAGTGTTCATTTCAATCATCCTTGGTGGAGGAAGGAGCTGGAGAGTGTTCCTTGCAGCACTGTCTTAACCTGGTGTGAAAGGAGTCATAGGGGATTTCCTTGTAGCTCTGACAGAGCCTGGTGGCAGCGACTCAGGAGGAGAGCTGCATGTTGTTAGTGGACTCTGTTGCCAGGAGCAAGTGCAACAGAGTAAAGCTAAGTGGTGTTTCCCTGTTTGTGTTTTTCCTTAGTGTGCATTAGTACAGCGGTGGGGCCAGTGCCTGCGCCACCCAACTCCCTAGCAAGGGATAGGTGTAGGGTGTGCTAGGGCGATAGGTTCCGGATCAGTGCCCGGTGCGGAGCCTGCATAGGGAACGTTAGAAGCGCTAGGGACACTGACTCAGGGGAGTGCAGGAGGTCTCCACATCCCCTTTCCCTATCACAGGGCCCACCGTTGTAACTGTTTCCCTTCCCTTTGTCTTGTTGTTTTAGTTACCGGCCTGCGAGCCGTGTCACACAGGACAGTATCACGTGCCGCGTCCTTTTTCTAATTATCGGCCTACTGGTCGCGTCACACAGGACGGGTCCACGTGACAATATCCCTATATAGAGCATTAGACCCACACAGGCTCCCTATATACTGCATGAGCCCTTCACAGTCTCTCTGTATATCATATGAGCCCCACAGAGCCTCCCCATATACATCATGAGCCCCACACAGCCTCTCCATATGCAGCATGAGCCCCACACAGCTTCCCCAAGTACAGCATGAGCCTTACATAGCCTCCCTATATACAGCATGAGCCCCACAAAGTCTCTTTATATACAGCATGAGCCCCACACAGCTTCCCCGTACACAGCATGATCCCTACACAGCTTCCCTATATAGAGCAGGCGCCCCACACAACCTTCCAATATACTGCATGAGCCCCACACAGTGTCCCTATATACTGCATGATCCCAACATAGCCTCCCTATATACTGCATGAGCCACACACAGTCACCCTATATGCTGCAAGTGCCCCACACAGCCTCCCCTTATACAGCATGATCCCCACACTGCTTCCCTATATACATCAAGAGCCCCACACAATGTCCCTATATACTGCATGAGCCCCACACAACCTCCCTATATACTGTATGATCCCCACACAGCCTCCCTAAATACTACATGAGCCACCCACACAGTCTCCCTAAATGCTGCACGAGCCACACACAGTCTCCCTATACACAGCATAAGCCCCACACACCCTATGCTATATACAGTAGGAACCCCACACAGCCTATACTATATTACTATATACAACATGAGCCCAACACAGTCTCCCTATATTCTGCATGAGCTCCACACAGCCTTCCTATATGCTGCATGAGCCACACAGAGCCTCCCTATATATTGCATGAGCCCCACACAGCCTCCATATATACTGCATGAGCCCCATACAGCCTACATACAGTATATGCTGCATGAACCACACACAGCCTCCCTATACACTTCATGAACCCACTTGTCCAGCATGAGAGCCCCACAGCCACCCTATGTCCAGGATGATGCACCCATAGCCTGCCCATGTCCAGCCAAAAATCTCATACACATGAAAAAAAAGAACACCACATTCTTACCTCAGTTCCGTTTGGCTGGCACTCTGATTCTGTTCCTGTCTCCGTGTCTCCAGTACGCTGACTATCCGCAGTACACAGCTTACGCAATGAAATGACATAATCACGTCAGCTGTTTCACATTCTGATTAGTGGAGGAGGTGGCTAGAGGCCCCTCTTTCACCAATGAAATCAGTGCAGATGGTGACCGCAGAGAGAGCGGGCAGGCATAGGTGGGCACGTTCCGTAACGTGGGCCATTGTTTTCCAGTCTATCGGGTGTCTCAGTCCACTGGCCAAAATGGAACAGCCAAAGGGTTGGATGTGGCCCAGAGCTTCACTTTGCCCAGGTCTGGCATAAACCTGTGTATGATACTGAGGCATTTTGTCACCTTAAAAACAAAGAATGCTATGAAAAATTGACATACAATCCTCTGTCTTCATCTTCCTCACAATTGACACATTCTCAGTATGGTTAAAGATAATGAAACTATCACCTGAGAGTTAGAACCATCCTTTAAAAACATAGAAGGAACTATTCCAACACTATACTTTTTGGTTACGGTATACAGAAATGCAACAACAGTACAAGGAAGACCCATCAATTCCGGTAGAGGAAATTATTTAGAAAATATTGGCAAATTCATTGATGTCAAACTTTAAGCTTGGGTTGATTGTCTCCACTCCTTCACGGTTGATATTAATGATTGTTGAATGTCTTTTCTCCTTCACAGTTGATACTGATAATCTACTTAAGAAAGTTGATGGACTTCACATTAATTTTGACACAATTTTGGTGACTTGCAACTTGGAATCGTTATATACAGTGGGTACAGAAAGTATTCAGACCCCTTTAAATTTTTCACTCTTTGTTTCATTGCAGCCATCTGGTAAATTCAAAGAAGTTCATTTTTTCTCATTAATGAACACTCTGCACCCTATCTTGACTGAAAAACACAGAAATGTAAGCATTTTTGCAAAGTTATTAAAAAAGAAAAACTGAAATATCACATGGTCATAAGTAGAGTTGAGCGACTTTTGTTTTTTTAGGGTCGCGTTTCGTTTCGTGAAACCCGACTTTTCCAAAAGTCGGGTTGAGCAAGATCGTCCAATTATAGGGAAAAGTCGGGGTCGTCCCGAAACACGAAACCCAATGTAAGTCAATGGGGAATAAAAGTCGGCAGTGAGAGGAGGACAGGAAACACACCTACAGTGCCCATTTGAATGCCAAAAGCATCAATTCTTCTTACTTAAGCTTGTCAACCTTAATTAACTTCATAATACAAGTTACGCACTGAAAAATGGGGGTTATTTGGCTAAAGTTGTGGGGGGGGAGGGCTGGCTGCAGATTTTCATGTGCCCTGGGCGAAAGAGCGCCCCTTTAACACATACCACAACTCATCATGCTCCGATACGGCAGAGAAATAGCGGTATAGTACAATGAAAAATACCTCACTTTTTACATCTCATGAAGAGGCCCATCTATTTCTCCATACAGAATCATTGGTCCCATATAATGTTTGAAACAGTATATGATGAGCTCCACATAATGCTACAGTACATGTTGGTCCCCATGGATGAAGCTCCACTGTCTTATGGGCCCAAATAATGCTCCAAACATAATGGGCCCCATTTCTAATGCTCTAGTGTATAATGGGCCCTGTAAATGCTGCTCCAGTGTCTGATGTCCACCTTTGGAATGTTCCAGTGTATGGTGGGCCCCATCTATCATTCTCCAGAGTATAGTGCTCCCCAAAAATTGCTGTCCCAACATTGAAAACAATCAAATAAGTCTCCTCGCTAGGGAATCCCTGTACTTGTCTGGACTCCTTGTCGTCCCCATCTTCCATCTCACTGCACAGTATTTCAACTTTGCAAGTGCTGTGATCCTGAGCAAGCAGGGGGGGCCCACTCGTTGGTGATGGCACTGGCACAGGGCCCCTGATAGTACGGTGGTGTGTCTGATGGCGGGTGGGCCGAACCTGCACTTTCATCTGCAGCTTCCTCTTTGTCACCATGTAAGATGGAACTGTATATGGGAAGGGTAACCTGAGTTTCATCAGGGTCAGATTCAGGTCGTGTAGCGTGCGAGGGGAATGTAGTGGTCTGGGTCAATGTACCAGCAGATTCATCGAGCAGTGGCTGGGCATCAGTGCACTTGTGTCGCCCCCAGGAGTACGGTCACCACAGTGGCATTACCTTCTTCCTAGGGAGTGTGATGTCATGCTTGGGAGCAACGAAGGATCTCTCTAGCAGGTTAACTGATTGGGCGGCATTATTCCCACGAGTCATGACCCTCCAAACAGCGTTCATGAAGCAAAGTGTTTGTTTTACATGGGCAGTATGGTTGCAAAGCTGAACCTTAAAGGAATGTCCAGAAGGGCACCACCAGGAGTGGAGCCTACGGTTAAATTCGACTCCACCTGGGAAACCTCAACCATGCCAGCTACAGAACAGTCGCACACATTGCAAGCTTAATTCCGTTAATGAACGAGACTCCGTCATGCCCCGCGGTCCGAGTCCGGCTTACTAGAGGGACACGTGAGGCTCTGGCACATGAGATTGGCCAATAACTGGTGTGTCATGCCCTTACATGTCCGTGGCTGCATGTGCGCTACACTGAAAAGGCCAGCGTTTGACGCTTACAGGTGCAGATAACCCGCTGAACAACGTTAGTGATGGGGATCACTGATTACAATTATTACCCGCAAACAATGATTTCCCAGTAAGTGCAGGTCAACCGCAGTTCCGGAATTAGGCCTAACCGTCATTCCTGAAAAAATGAAAAACTTACGTGTGCAAACCACAGGTGCTGTAGCTTGCTTAACAGCTCGCCAGCCATTCTCACGCCCAGTATGGATTACACGTGATTGCACAAAGGTGAGAAAGGGTACCGTATCCCCAGATAACATGTATGGATAGCGTACACATTCAAAATATATATCTCAGGAGGCAGGCTCAGACGGTGTCAGGCCCAGTATGGATTCCACGTGATTGCACAAAGGTTAGAAAGGGTACCGTTTCCCCAGATAACATGTATGGATAGCGTACACATTCAAAATATATGTCTCAGGAGGCAGGCTCAGACGGTGTTAGGCCCAGTATGGATTGCACGTGATTGCACAAAGGTTAGAAAGGGTACCGTATCCCCAGATAACATGTATGGATAGCGTACACATTCAAAATATATGTCTCAGGAGGCAGGCTCAGACGGTGTCAGGCCCAGTATGGATTGCACGTGATTGCACAAAGGTTAGAAAGGGTACCGTTTCCCCAGATAACATGTATGGATAGCGTACACATTCAAAATATATGTCTCAGGAGGCAGGCTCAGACGGTGTCAGGCCCAGTATGGATTGCACGTGATTGCACAAAGGTTAGAAAGGGTACCGTATCCCCAGATAACATGTATGGATAGCGTACACATTCAAAATATATGTCTCAGGAGGCAGGCTCAGACGGTGTCAGGCCCAGTATGGATTGCACGTGATTGCACAAAGGTTAGAAAGGGTACCGTTTCCCCAGATATCATGTATGGATAGCGTACACATTCAAAATATATGTCTCAGGAGGCAGGCTCAGACGGTGTCAGGCCCAGTATGGATTGCACGTGATTGCACAAAGGTTAGAAAGGGTACCGTTTCCCCAGATATCATGTATGGATAGCGTACACATTCAAAATATATGTCTCAGGAGGCAGGCTCAGACGGTGTCAGGCCCAGTATGGATTGCACGTGATTGCACAAAGGTTAGAAAGGGTACCGTTTCCCCAGATAACATGTATGGATAGAGTACACATTCAAAATATATGTCTCAGGAGGCAGGCTCAGACGGTGTTATGCCCAGTATGGATTGCACGTGATTGCACAAAGGTTAGAAAGGGTACTGTATCCCCAGATAACATGTATGGATAGCGTACACATTCAAAATATATGTCTCAGGAGGCAGGCTCAGACGGTGTTAGGCCCAGTATGGATTGCACGTGATTGCACAAAGGTTAGAAAGGGTACCGTATCCCCAGATAACATGTATGGATAGCGTACACATTCAAAATATATGTCTCAGGAGGCAGGCTCAGACGGTGTCAGGCCCAGTATGGATTGCACGTGATTGCACAAAGGTTAGAAAGGGTACCGTATCCCCAGATAACATGTATGGATAGCGTACACATTCAAAATATATGTCTCAGGAGGCAGGCTCAGACGGTGTTAGGCCCAGTATGGATTGCACGTGATTGCACAAAGGTCAGAAAGGGTACCGTTTCCCCAGATAACATGTATGGATAGCGTACACATTCAAAATATATGTCTCAGGAGGCAGGCTCAGACGGTGTTAGGCCCAGTATGGATTGCACGTGATTGCACAAAGGTTAGAAAGGGTACCGTATCCCCAGATAACATGTATGGATAGCGTACACATTCAAAATATATGTCTATACATCAGGAGGCAGGCTCAGACGGTGTCAGGCACAGTATGGATTTGACGGCCCAGATTACACAGCGGAGGAGCAGGGAGAGGTAAAGATTGCAAATGCTGGGGCCCTGCCCAAGCAAGGGGGGCCCACTCGTGGGCGTTGGTACTGGCATTGGGCCCCTCATAGTACAGCGGTGTGTCTGACGGCGGGTGTGCACCACCACCGTCAGAGACACTTGATTGCACTATGAGGGACCCTGTGCCAGTGCCCGCGCCCAAGAGTCGGCCTACCCACCTGTCCAGGGCAACGGCACTCGCACGGTGTCGTGCGCTAGGTGGTGACCCCGGCCATGGGGGGGAGGCAGCACAGTTAGGGAGTTTTAGAAAGTGGCATATGTTGATGTTGGACATTCAGCTGATGCAAAAGGCGAAATAGGTCAAGTCCCAGGAAGAGGTGGACCAAAGCAAGCCATTTTTCTGTCACCCTATGTGTCATCAGGGGAAGGTGGGACAAAATCCTTGGAAACCCATGCTTGGTTCATTTTAATGAAGGTTAGATCATCCACATTTTGGGTTGACAGACGGGTCCTTTTTTCTGTCAGGATTGATCCAGCTGCACTGAAGACTCTTTCCGATAGCACACTTGCAGCTGGGCAAGCGAGCTCCTGTAAGGCATATTGGGCCAATTCAGGCCAGGTGTCCAGTTTAGTGGCCCAATAGTCAAAGGGGAATGACCTGTGTGGGAGAACATCGATATGGGAGGAAAAGTAGTTTGTAACCATAGTTGACAACTGCTGTCTCCTGTCACTTTCCATCGATGCAGTATTACCAGTTGTGTGAGCAGTATTTGAAAAATCAGTCCACAACATTGTCATGAAACCCCTGTCTCCAACGCCACTTCTGCTGTGTGCACCACAAACACCTCTGCCAAGCTGCCCCCGGCCCGTACGGCTCGTGTGAGAACCATCACCGCTGCTGTGTGCTGGGAATGCCTCAAGCAACCGATTTACCAGAGTTGCTTGTTTATTAGCCAATATTAGGTCAAGGTTCTCCTGTGGCATGATGTTTTGTAATTTGCCTTTATAGCGTGGATCCAGGATGCTGGCCAACCAGTAATCGTCATCGTTCATCATTTTGGCAATGCGGGGGTCCCTTTTTAGGATCCGCAAGGCATAATCTGACATGTGGGCCAATGTTCCCGGTGTCAATGATGCACTGCGCGTGCTGGGTGGAGGAGCACTTTCTGGCAAATCCACATCCCTCCAGTCACGCACAAACCCTGTACCAGACCTTGCCACGCCAACATTTTCACTTGCCCCACGAGATGCATCCTCCTCCCCTAAGTAATCATCCCCATCATCATCCTCCTCCTCCTCTTCTTCCTCCACCTCGTCCAGGAGAGGTCCCTGAGCAGACAATGGCTGAATGTCATCAAGGATTCCCTCCTCCTCTTCCTCCTCATCAACATTGGCTGCAGACGCCTGCTCCTTAAGGTGCATCAAAGTTTGCATGAGCAGACGCATAAGTGGGATGCTCATGCTTAGGATGGCGTCGTCTGCGCTTACCAGCCGTGTGCATTCCTCAAAACACTGAAGGACTTTACAGAGGTCTTTCAGCTTCGACCACTGCACACCTGTCAACTCCATGTCTGCTCTCAAAGTGCCTGGCCGTGTATCTTCCCACAAATGCATTATGGCCTGCCTCTGCTCGCACAGCCGATCCACCATGTGCAGGGTGGAGTTCCACCTTGTTGCAATGTCGATAATGAGGCGGTGGTTGGGAAGGTGGAGCAATCGCTGCAGCTTCTGCATACGAACGGAGTGTACAGGCGACCGGCGGATGTGCGCGCACAGTCTTCGCACCTTCTGGAGCAGGGCTGTTAACTCCGGATAATTTTTGAGGAAGCACTGCACCACCAGGTTCAAGGTGTGAGCCAAGCAAGGTATGTGGCTGAGTTTTGAAAGGGCTATGGCTGCCACAAAATTACGGCCGTTATCACTAACTACCTTGCCTGCCTCAAGATGTACACTGCCCAGCCATGACTCAGTTTGTCGCTTCAAGTACTCGGCCAGCACCTCGGCGGTGTGTTTGTCGCCCAAACACATCATCTGCAACACAGCCTGCTGACGCTTTCCACTAGCTGCTCGATAGGGGGACACATCGTGTGCAACAGTGGCAGCTGCAGATGGAGTGCTCGTACGACTGCGCTCTGTGGAAGAGCTTTCGCTTCTGGAGGAGGAGGAGGAGGAGGAGGATGGTCGAACGCCTACAGCCAACTGTTTCCTATACCGTGGGCTAGGCAGCACTGTCCCACCACCGCTGTCCCCTGTGGACCCTGCATCCACCACATTAACCCAGTGTGCAGTGATGGACACGTTACGGCCCTGGCCATGCCGACTGGACCATGCATCAGTTGTGAGGTGCACCTTTCCGCTCACTGACTGCTTGAGTGCATGGACAATGCGGTCTTTCACATGATGGTGGAGGGCTGGGATGGCTTTGCGAGAGAAGAAGTGGCGACTGGGTAGGTCATAGCGTGGTACTGCATAGGCCATGAGTTCGCGGAAAGCTTTGCTTTCCACCAACCGAAAGGGCATCATCTCAAACGAGATTAGTTTGGCAATGTGGGCGTTCAAACCCAGTGTACGCGGATGAGAGACTGAGTACTTTCTTGACCTACTCATAGTGTCTGGGAGGGTGAGCTGGACTTGAGAGCTGCATATGGTGGAAGTAGCGGTGGACAGGGCGGACTGAGAGAGGGTTGATGATGGTGATGGAGTTGGTGTTCTTTCTGATGGCCTAGAATCAGTCTTTCGTTGATATAACAGTGGGATTCCCTGACTGCTGTGGCCTAGCAATGACACCTCAACATTTGCTGCTGTGCTAACCGGTGGGCTTACAGTGGGGGAAACAATGTAGCGTTGCTGACTACCTTCGTTGTGATCAGTTGCACATGTGGCACTTGAGGTTTGGTGTTGTGTCCACGCTTGCAAGTGCATGCTGGTTAAATGTCTAAGCATGCAACTGGTATTCAAATTTTTCAGATTTTTCCCTCGGCTAAAGGTCTTTGCGCACTTCTTACAGATAACCTTGGCCTGATTATGAGGATTTTGGTCAAAAAAGTGCCACACTGCACTCTTCCTACTTTGGCAGACATTTTGCGGCCTAGCACGCTGTGATCTTTTGACCCTCTGGACAAGCTGTCCAGCAACTCTTTTGATGTTTGGAACCTGTCTTTGGAGTGCTCCGGGCCTGCCATATAACAGCTGTTGCGATGTCGATGTCTGCTGTGGATGCTCCTCATCTGATCTATTGGAAGCAGCACCCTCTTCCCCCAATGGATGCCAATCTGGGTCAACAACTGGGTCATCCATCACCTCCTCTTCTATGTCATGTGCACCTTCCTCTGTGTCACCGTGTATGGTGGTATAGAGTGCGGGAAGGGGCACCTGAGTCTCATCAGGGTCAGAATCTGGCTCTGTACACTGCGAGGACAATGTAGTGCTCTGAGTGAATGTACCAGCAGAATCATCCATCAGCGGCTGTGCATCTGTGCACTCCATGTCAGATTCATCTTGGCCTGGGTAATTCACCATTTCACTTGATAATCCAGGCATGGTATGTGAAAACAGCTCCATGGAGTAATCAGTAGTATGGCCTGCGTCATCCTTCAATCTTGGTTGGGGTGAAGGACACAAGGAAAGGTGTGGTTCATGAACATGAGCCTCCAATGACGACTCAGTGCTTTTACTTTTTACAACTGAAGAAGAGGAGGCGATAGAGCTGGAGGCTGAGTCAGCAATGTAAGACAAAACTTTTTCCTGATGCTCTGGCTTTAAAAGCGGTTTGCCAACTCCTAGAAAACTAAGCGTTCGAGGCCTTATGTAGCCAGACGATGACGTAGGGTCAGCACCTCCTGCATTCGGTCCTATTTTGCTCTTGCCACTACCATCAGATCCACCACCAACACCATCATTACCAGCTGCCAACCCCCGTCCAATTCCACGGCCTCTTCCACCAGCCTTCCTCATTTTTGGTAGAAATGTAGACAAAATCCATCAAACTATATAGTAATGTAAAACAAGGTACAAGGTGTCTATAGGACAGGGGAGATTTTGAATTTCTGCACACACTTGTGGACACTGGACACTTTTGGATTGTGGGAGGCCCACTGATATCTGAGCGCTATGTGACAGGCTCGATGGCACAGCTGTGACCAAAGTGACTAGAGGATAAGGGAGATTTTGAATCTCTGCACACACTTTTGGACACTGGACACTTTTGGATTGTGTGAGGCCCACTGATATCTGAGCGCTATGTGACAGGCTCAATGGCACAGCTGTGACCAAAGTGACTAGAGGATAAGGGAGATTTTGAATCTCTGCACACACTTTTGGACACTGGACACTTTTGGATTGTGTGAGGCCCACTGATATCTGAGCGCTATGTGACAGGCTCGATGGCACAGCTGTGACCAAAGTGACTAGAGGATAAGGGAGATTTTGAATCTCTGCACACACTTTTGGACACTGGACACTTTTGGATTGTGTGAGGCCCACTGATATCTGAGCGCTATGTGACAGGCTCGATGGCACAGCTGTGACCAAAGTGACTAGAGGATAAGGGAGATTTTGAATCTCTGCACACACTTTTGGACACTGGACACTTTTGGATTGTGTGAGGCCCAATGAATATCTGAGCGCTATGTGACAGGCTCGATGGCACAGCTGTGACCAAAGTGACTAGAGGATAAGGGAGATTTTGAATCTCTGCACACACTTTTGGACACTGGACACTTTTGGATTGTGTGAGGCCCACTGATATCTGAGCGCTATGTGACAGGCTCAATGGCACAGCTGTGACCAAAGTGACTAGAGGATAAGGGAGATTTTGAATCTCTGCACACACTTTTGGACACTGGACACTTTTGGATTGTGTGAGGCCCAATGAATATCTGAGCGCTATGTGACAGGCTCGATGGCACAGCTGTGACCAAAGTGACTAGAGGATAAGGGAGATTTTGAATCTCTGCACACACTTTTGGACACTGGACACTTTTGGATTGTGTGAGGCCCAATGAATATCTGAGCGCTATGTGACATGCTCGATGGCACAGCTGTGACCAAAGTGACTAGAGGATAAGGGAGATTTTGAATCTCTGCACACACTTTTGGACACTGGACACTTTTGGATTGTGTGAGGCCCACTGATATCTGAGCGCCATGTCACAGGCTCGATGGCACAGCTGTGGCAAAAGGGACTAGAGGATAAGGGAGATTGGATTGCTTTTAAAAAAGCAGTTTGCAGAGCAGTGGGTAAACAGCAATGCCAGCCTGTCAGGAAGCCTTAAAAGGCAGCCCAACAACCAACACCACTGATACACCACAATATAGCCTCCCCTTGCACTGCACACACAGTGACTGGTGTGTTGTGCAGGCCAAATTGCTAGCAGCAGAAGCAGTTTTTTTTTTCTTCTCAGGAGAAAAAAAAAAAATTGGGATTGCTTTTAAAAAAGCAGTTTGCGGAGCAGTGGGTAAACAGCAATGCAGGAATGTCAGGAAGCCTTAGAAGGCAGCCCAACAACCAACACCACTGATACACCACTATATAGCCTCCCCTTGCACTGCACACACAGTGACTGGTGTGTTGTGCAGGCCAAATCGCTAGCAGCAGAAGCAGTTTTTTTGTCTTCTTCCCTGCCTAACGCTCTCCCTACAGAATCAGCAGCAACCTCTCCCTATACTGAGATCGGCAGAAGTAAGATGGCGGTCGGCGTGCACGCCCTTTTATACCCCCTGTGACGCCCACCAAAGCAAGCCAATCACTTGCATGCCCTTCTGAAAGATGGTGGTGACCCCTGCCTATGTCATCACGTTGCCCACAGTGTCCGTGGATCCTGATTGGCTGAAAAAGAGCGCAAAAGAAACTTTTGAAATGCGACTTTGGCGCGTAAGTCGCCGACCTCGTGGCCGACCTCATCCTAGGGTCGGGTTTCGTTTCATGAAACCCGACTTTGCCAAAAGTCGGCGACTTTTGAAATTTTTTGACCCGTTTCGCTCAACTCTAGTCATAAGTATTCAGACCCTTTGCTCAGACAGTCATATTTAAGTCACATGCTGTCCATTTACTTGTGATCCTCCTTGGCTCTACTCCTTCATTGGAGTCCAGCTGTGTTTAAAGTGATAGGACTTGATTTGCAAAGGCACACACCTGTCTATATAAGGCCTCACAGCTCATAGTGCATGTCAGATTAAATTAGAATCATGAGGTCTGTCACGGGGTCCTTCTCTGGTATCACACAATCAACAGAGCAAGCGAAGAGTGAACAATTCCAAGACCTTTATTCAGGCAAAAATACACAAAGGTTAAGATAGTCCAAAACAAGAATGCAGTCCAGTATCAGGATAAAATGTCCAGGGAAACGAGATTCCAAAACTCTAGCACCAGAGGATAAAATGGGTCCTTCTCTCTCTGAAGTGCTGTCTGTACACGATCCTGTCTCCACCGGAACTGACTTGTCAGCTGCTGTTCTCCCCACCCCCTTCCTTGTCCAGGGGTAGTCAAAACAAGTTGGGGTGGTTTCCAGGCCTCCCAGAGGAGAACAAAGGGCCTTAGGGATTAATGCACTACAGGGGGTTATCAAGAGACAGATACAGTGAGGCTGTGGACTTACAATGTAATAAGAAAAACACTATGAAAATAACTGGAATTGTAAAAAATAGGAATATACAAAAAATGATATCCACATAACATATCACACCATCACAACCTCTCACCCCCATAATAAGTGAGCACGCCATGAGGTCTACACAGACCTCTGGCCTGCTCACTTTAGTCCACATTGCTCAGTTATTTATAGTTCCTTGTACAGTGGAAGGGGTAGGTCGGCCTGGGGAGCCTATGGTTCTTCTTGTCGAGACAGTCCATCGGCATTCTGGTGTTGGCTTCCCTGTTGTATTGGATGGAGAAGCTGTAGGGTTGTAAGGACAAGCTCCACCGCAGCAATCTCCCATTGTCCTGGCGGGGGGTGCCCGCAAATATATACAGCGAGCTTCTGTGCGTTTGGATTATGGTTGTGGAGAAAAACTGTGTTGGATTGGAGTTATGGGAGGACTTCCTGCAGATATCCTCCTTGGGAACGACATTGGGGAGTTACAGTGCCAATTTGTGGGAGCAGTCACCCGACTACAGGCTCTTCGAGCACTACGTCATCCGGACCCCACCGGGGAGCAACCACCACGAACCGCATCAGAGTCGGTAAGCAATACTTTCGCTGCTACTACATTGGGAGAGTCTTGGGATAGAGAGGAGTTTAGGAGAGAAATAGAGGGTGACACTACCTTAGCAGCCCTTAGGCGAAAAGCAGAAACTGGGCACATGGGAGATAATGGGGATGGCTTCACTCGAGAAAATGGACTGTATTATCGTGTAACAAAAGGCAGTGACCAGGGCAACCCTGACGCAATGACCAGGCAACTCATTGTCCCTCAGAAGTACAGGGCTCAGCTACTTCAACTGGCCCATGACATCCCCTTGGCTGGGCATCAAGGGAGAAAAAGGACTGAAAAGAGACTCACCCAAAGTTTTTACTGGCTGGGCATCTCGCAGTCGGTAGCCCATTATTGCGGCACCTGCGATGTGTGCCAGTGAATGCGGCATCCAGGAGCTCGACATAAGGTACCCCTGCAATCCCTGCCCGTAATTGAGGAACCATTTCAACGTGTAGTCGTCGACATCATAGGTCCTCTGGCCCACCCCAGCAGGTCGGGGAAAAAATATATCCTGACCGTAGTGGAATATGCCACTAGGTATCCTGAAGCTGTGGCCCTGTCCAGTATTACAGCAGTAAAGGTAGCCGAGGCCCTTGTTACCATCTTTACCTGGGTAGGGTTTCCTAGTGAAATATTGTCGGATCAAGGCACTCAGTTCATGTCAGATCTGGTCCAGTCCCTATGGCATACCTGTGGTGTTCGAGCCATTCGCACCACCCCATACCACCTGCAGACCAACGGACTATGTGAACGCTTTAATGGAACCCTAAAAAATATGCTGAGGGCTTTTGTTGACATTGAAAAAGACTGGGAAAAGTACCTGCCACATCTCCTCTTCGCCTATCGGGAGGTTCCCCAAGAGTCCACAGGGTTCTCTCCCTTCGAACTACTGTTTAGCCGGAAGGTCCGTGGGCCTCTCACTCTTCTGAAAGAACATTTGGAGGGAGAAATCTCAGATACCGGAATGCCCATCGTTCCCTATGTTCTAGAGCTCCGAGACCGTCTCGCCCAGCTAGCTACCTTCGCTAAAGAACATCAGCGAATGGCCCAGTCCAGACAAAAAACCTGGTATGACCGTAATGCCAGGAACCGGGAATTTATGGAAGGACAGCAAGTGCTCATGATTACTGCTTCCCCTGCCAACAAGCTTCAAGCAGTGTGGGAAGGCTCTTATCAGGTTGTCAAGAAAATTAATGACACTAACTATGTTATTGACCTGGACTCTAGTGGTCGACGGCAGAAAACCGTCCACATTAACATGCTGAAAGTCTACCACGACCGATCTCTGCCTGTTCTAGCTGTCTGCCACCCCCCTAGTGATACTGCCGACGACGAGTATCTCCAAGATCTCCTCCAGGTTGCCAAAGCGGGAGGATCAGTGGAACAAGTGCCCCTGGGCTCCCATTTATCGGATATACAAAAGGACAATATTGTCGCCGTACTAAGGCCGAGGGCTGCTGCTTTCTCCTCAAAGCCGGGGAAGACTACTCTCACCAGCCACCATGTGGAAACCCCCGGACAACGCCCCATCCAGCAGGCTGCCTACCAGGTTCCAGAGGCTGTTCAAGGCATGATAAAGAACGAACTGGAGGAGATGAAACAACTGGGAGTTATTCAGCCATCTCACAGTTCTTGGGCCTCTCCTGTCGTCCTGGTCCCCAAGAAGGATGGTACAACACGATTCTGCGTTGATTACAGACGACTAAATGATGCCACCAAGAGTGATGCTTATCCCATGCCCAGGATTGATGATCTATTGGATCATCTGGCCAGTGCCCAATTTGTGACCACGTTAGACTTGAGCAAGGGGTACTGGCAGATACCCCTAACGGAGGACGCTCGGGAGCACTCAGCCTTCATTACACCATTTGGGCTTTATGAGTTCCTGGGAATGCCCTTTGGGATGAAAACTGCCCCCGCTACGTTCCAAAGACTGGTGGAACGACTGTTACAATAATGTCAGGTCTTTGCCTGTGCTTACTTAGATGACATAGCCATTTTTAGCACAACCTGGGAGGAACATCTTAAACACTTGGGCATAGTGCTGGACTGTATCCTTACTGCAGAACTGACCATTCGCCCTGATAAGTGCCAAATAGGGATGGCTGAGGTGCAGTACCTTGTTGTCCAGCTGCTGTTCTCCCAACCCCCTTCCTTGTCCAGGGGTAGTCAAAACAAGTAGGGGCAGTTTCCAGGCCTCCCAGAGGAGAACAAAGGGCCTTAGGGATTAATGCACTACAGGGGGTCATCAAGAGACAGATACAGTGAGGCTGTAGACTTACAATGTAATAAGAAAAACACTATGAAAATAACTGGAATTGTTAAAAATAGGAATATACAAAAAATGATATACACATAACATATCACACCATCACAAGGTCAAAGGAACTGGCCAAGAAACTCAGAGAGAGAATTATGGCAAGGCACAGATCTGGCCAAGGTTGCAAAAGAATTTCTGCAGTACTCAAGGTTCCTAAGAGCACAGTGGCCTCCATAATCCTTAACTCCTTCACTACCGGAGCTTTTTTCGATTTTTCGTTTTCGTTTTTCGCTCCCCTTCTTTCCAGAGGCATAACTTTTTTATTTTTCCATCTATATGGCCATTTGAGGGCTTATTTTTTGCGGGACGAGTTGTACTTTTAAACAACATCATTGATTTTACTATGTCGTGTACTCAAAAACGGGAAAAAAATTCCAAGTGTGGTTAAATTGCAAAAAAAAGTGCATTCCCACACATGTTTTTTGCTTGGCTCTTTTGCTAGGTTCACTAGATGCTAAATCTAACCTGCCATTATGATTCTCCAGGTCATTATGAGTTCATAGACACCAAACTGTCTATGTCCTGTTTTATCTAAGTGGTGAAAAAAAATTCCAAAGTTTGCTTAAAAACAATAAATAAATTGTGCAATATTCCGAGACCCGTAGCGTCTCCATTTTTAGTGATCTGGGGTTGGGAGGGGCTTATTTTTTGCGTGCTGGGCTGATGTTTTTAATGATACCACTTTTGTGTAGATACGTTCTTTTGATCGCCCGTTATTGCATTTTAATGCAATGTCACGGCGACCAAAAAAACATAATTCTGGCGTTTTGAAATTTTTTCTCGCTACGCCGTTTAGCGATCAGGTTAATGCTTTTTTTATTGATTGGGCGATTCTGAACTCGGCGATACCTAATATGTGTATGTGGGATTTTTTTACTGTTTTATTTTGATTGGGGCGAAGGGGGTGTGATTTGAACTTTTAGGTTTTTTTTATTTTTTTTAATTTTTAAACATTTTTTTTACTTTTGGCATGCTTCAATAGCCTCCATAGGAGGCTTGAAGCATGCACAACCCGATCAGCTCTGCTACATATGGACTATGAGCAGATTGCCCATATGCAGCAGATTTACTGCTGTGCAGTTTTTTGTGTGACATATCTCTCTGGATCTGTTAAAGCGTTCCAGAGTTAGAACCTCATAAAGTGATAGTGGTCAGAACTGTAAAAATTGGCTTGGTCATCAAGTAGCAAATTAGCTCTGTCACTAAGGGGTTAAATGGAAGAATTTTTGGACCACTAGAATTCTTCCTAGACCTGGCTGTTGTGAATTCGCTTTCTGGCCTACCTCTGGTTACTAGTGAAGGTAGTGGAGCTGGTTATATTGACAGAGGGGTCGCGAGTTCTCTTTCCGGGCTCCCTCTGGTGGTTACTGGAGGTAATGGAGCTGATCTAATTAACAGAGGCCTGAAACCTGATAATGAGGAGGATGACTGGAGATCTGGAATTTCTGACTGGATTTAAGACAGCCGACTCCCTCTATCCCTGCTGGTGATCTGGTGATTTTTTCCTGCCTCCTGAGGTCTTAGTTTCCAGCTCAGTCCCTGCATGCTCAGCTAAGTGTTCTTTTGCTATTGTTTACATTTGATCTGGTTTTGTCTATTTCAGTTTTGTGTGGGTCAGCCAGCACCAGCTGGGGCTGTGCTGAATTTCAATCCTTATGTTACTGCTTGTGCCAGTTTGTTTTTGTTCTTTATTAGATTGGCCTCTTTTTGCTCTGCTTTCAGAATATACCAAAGTGCTGATATAGTGGGTGAAGTCTAGTGACTTCAGTATTTTTCTATCAGACGTGTTGGGCATTTTTGCAGGGTTTTTTGTGTGATTGCAGACAGTCTTTCCTTTCCTGTCCTGTCTAGTTAGTGTGGGCCCCATCGTTTGCGCAGTCTATTTTCCTACCTGTGTTTGTGTTTTCACCTTGTCTCACCAACAATATATGTTTGGGGGCTATCTATTTCTTTGGGGTCTGCTCTGGGGCAGTTTAGATTTCCCCTTTCTTGCTTTAGGCTTATTTAGTTCTCCGGCTGTGTCGAGGCGTCTAGGATCATTGTAGTTACGCTCCACAGCTACTGCTAGTTGTGTGGATAGGATCAGGGGTCTGCAATCCGCTTAGTTACAAACCTCTCTGGTTTTCTGTGGCTGAGCTTGGTCTTGCTCTCCTCCTCGGTGACCCAATCATAACACCTGGCCATCCAGCCAAACTGAGAAATCGTGGGAGAAGAGACTTGGTAAGAAAAGTAAAGAAGAGCTCCAAGATCACTGAGCTCCACAGATGTGGTAGGAAGATGGGAGAAAGTTCCACAAAGTCAATTATCACTGCAGCCCACCACCAGTTAGGCCTTTATGGCAGAGTAGCCTGACGGAAGACTCTCCACAGTGCAAGACATATGAAAGCCCGCATAGAGATGAAGATACACCTTTTTGGTGATAATTCTAAGCCGTATGTGTGGAGAAAACCAGGCACTACTCATCACCTGCCCAATTCAATCCCAACAGTGAAACATGGTGGTGTCAATATTATGCTATTGGGGTGTTTTTCAGCTGCAGGGACAGGACAACTTGTTGCCATTGAAGGAAACATAAATGCGGCGAAGTACAGAGATACAGTCATATGTAAGTTTGGGCACCCCTATTAATGTTAACCATTAATCATTTGAGAGTTGTTTTGAGGAGCCCATGATGCCACTCTTCATAGGAGAATCAAATAGGAGAACTACTTGCAAGTGGCCACCTTAAATACCTTTTCTCATGATTTGATACACCTGGCTATGAAGTTCAAAGCTCAATGAGGTTACAAAACCAATTTAGTGCTTCAGGAAGTCAGTAAAAAGTAGTTAGGAGTGTTCAAATCAAGAAAATGATAAGGGTGCCCATACTTTTGCACTGGTCAAATTTTGTTTAAATGCAGATTGCACATTTTCTGTTAGTACAATAAACCTCATTTGAATCCAGAAATATAACTGAGTCCATCAGTTATTATTAGATATATGAAACTGAAATAGCTGTTGCAAAAACCAAAATTGTTATAAAGAAAAAAGGTTAACATTAATAGCGGTGCCTAAACTTTAACATATGACTGTATCCTGGATGAAAACCTCTTCCAGTGTGCTCTGGACCTCAGACTTGGCCGAAGGCTCACCTTCAAACAAGACAATGACCCTAACACTAAGCAAAGGAGTGGCTTCGGAATGATTCTATGACCATTTTTTCCCAAGACAACTCATGGCTGTACTAGCTTAAAAGGGTGCTTCTACTCAATACTGGGCAAAGGGTCTGAATAGTTATTATGACCATGTCATATTTTTTAATAAATTTGCAAAAATTTCTACATTTTTTTTAGTCAAGTTTGCTTTTTAGTCAAGTTGTGGTGCAGAGTGTACATTAATAAGAAAAAAATGAACTTTTTTGAATTACCTAAATGGCTTCAATTTTTCTCTCCATTTCTGTCCTGCTCCAAGATGTTCTGGACTTTGTTGCAGCCTGTCCCTCCTGTGCTCATAATAAAACATCCAAGAAACTGCCAGCCGGTCGCCTCCTCCTGCTCCCGACTCCATCTGCTCCCTGGCAACACATTGCCATGGACTTCATCACGGATCTGCCAGCATCATCCGGTTGTACAGTAATCTGGGTTGTTGTGGACCTGTTCTCCAAGATGGGACATTTTACTCTGCTGTCTGGTCTTCCTTCCGCTCCTAAACTCACAGAGCTCTTCATTCGGCATGTTCTTCAGCTTCACGGACTTCCACTCCACATTGTCTCCAACAGACTAGCTCAATTCATTTCTGACTTCTGGCGATCCCTCTGTAAGCTCTTGGATGTCACCCTGGACTTCTCCTCGGCCTATCACCCACAATCTAACAGCCAAGGGGAGAGAGTGGATCAAGTCCTCACAAACTATCTGCAACACTTTGTGAATGGTCACCAAAGCAACTGGGCCGACCTGCTGCCATGGGCGGAGTTTTCCTACAACAATCAGGTCGGTGAGTCCTCCTCTAACTCCCCGTTTTTCATTGTTTATGGACAGCATCCTAGGATCCCAACTCCATTGCCTCTTTCTTCCTTCAATCCGGCGGCTGAGTGCCTGGCATAGGACTTCTCAAAGGTCTGGACAGAGACCAGGACATCACTGGAGCAGACATCGGTTCGTACCAAGGGACATGCGGATAAGAGACGTCTGGATCCTCCACCTTTCCAACCCGGAGATAAGTTATGGCTGTCTTCCAGGCACTTCCATCTTAAGGTCACTTCTTTTATAAGCTGGCTCCTCATTTCATCGGTCCCTTTGAAGTGCTCCACTGGATCAATGATGTGTGCTATCATTTGAAGTTGCCTGCCTCCTTACGCTTCCATAACTCCTTCCATGTCTCCATGCTGAAGCCAGTTCTCAGTCGCTTCACCCAGGATCCAGGTGAATTTCCTTCTCCCGTCAGTTCCAAGGATGTTTATGAAGTGAAGGACATCCTGGCCATGAAGAGAAGAGGGGGCAGGTTGCTCTTTCTGGTTGACTGGAAGAGATACGGCCCTGAGGAAAGATCCTGGGAGCCTGAGGAGAACATGAATGCCCCAGTTCTTCTTAGAAAGTTCCTGGCAGTTTTGAAGAAGGGGAGGCATAAGGTGGAGGGTACTGTCATGCCCTCAGCAGCAGGCCCCGTCTCCACTGCACAGGAGACCAGTGCCTATCTCGCAGCTCCACTGGTACTACTCACCCTGTCTGTGGCTCCAGACAATCAGCGGCTCCTTTCTCTACTAAGAACCTGCATCCTCTAGGCAGGTCTCCTGATAATGCACTTAGGAGGCACGCCCCGCTTCCTGCACATACTTAAAACAACAGGGCACCTGTTCAATATTAAGGCTGTCTGCTGTGATGTTCTGTGCATAAAAGGCATCCTCCCCTTGAGGGAGGTGTCTGAACAACGTGTTTATTCTGCGGGATTGTTGTCTCCCATTCAGGCCACACTCTGTTGAGCTCTGCATGCTAAAGCTAGTGTTGTCTTTTTACTAATAATGCTGTCTTCTCAGAATCCCCTCTGCTGGCAGTTCCCTGTCCTGGATCCTTCTGGACACTCTGGTTTCTACGCCAGGCTGACCAAGGCTCTACTCTTGGAACCATCCAAATATCACTGCCGGCTAGATCAGCCTTTCTGAGATTACACAGAGCTTCCGGGATTCTTGCCACCTCCTCTATACGGTCTGTATGAGTCATCCCTCTGGCCATGATATCACGGCATTAAGATCACCTGGTGTAGCAACGGGGGAATTACTGTATAGGGGTACACCTTGCCTGGTGCTCCACTACGTGGTTCTGTGTCATGGTCCAAAGGGTTCTTCCTCAGGCACCATTTCGACTTGTTTGCTTCCTTTAATAAACATCCTTGGTTTGTTGAAGCTCATTCTCCTGTCTCTTGTGTATCGGTTATACAGCTACTACTGCACCATCTTCACGCTCTGTGGGCGTAGCAAGGATCTGAGCTATGTGCAGCCTCAACACGCATTTTGAGTTTTTGAGTGGGCTTCCTCAGGGGGGCTGTAATTCCCTGTGTTAGACTTTCTATATTTACATATATATATATAAATATATATATACTGTATGAGCCAAAACAGCTGCTCTTAACATTCAGGAAGATGGAAACTATATCTTAATCACCTGGGAATATGTCATGCAAAACAAGGCCAGCAGCGCTGAGAAGGAGGGATTGACAGCACTGAAAGAGGCATAAGGAGACCCTGATGTGACCAGAGTGACAAAGTGGGCAACTGTCCCGCAGAGCACCAACACTCCTCAATTTCTACGTCAAAAAGTAAGGCGTTCTCCAGTTTGGCACTTTTTTAAAGAGTTCCGAGATAAAAAATGGTCAATTGCAACCTGTGCCATGCTAAGATCAGCAGGGGCCTTACCACTAAGAACCTAGTCACCACCAGCATGATCAAAGACATGTCATGTGTAAGCACCTGACTCGGTAGTCCAAACACCTGGGACCAAAATTGGCGTCATCGGGTGAGATCATTTCCTCTACCCCTGTGCTAGGTGCTTCCCAATCTCCTGTTCTTAACACTGGTGCAGATGCCCCTGCCCTGCACCTAACCTTGCTCAATCTGTCTTACCATCATCAGGCATTTTTCAGCTATCCCTACCCCAGAACTTGGAATAAAAGAGAAGGTTTTCAGTCCCCACTCACAGTCCCAGAGGTTAAACCGACACATTGCCAAGCTGCTTGTAATGGTAATGTTGCCATTTCAACTTATTGATATGGAGGATTTCAGCCGCCATAGGATCATCACCGGTGCATGTACCAACACACTTACTGGGATTGTTCAATTAAGGACCAACATGTGGACAAGCACTTGTGGCCAGGGAAGCTACATTTCACTGATGGCACACTGGGTGAAAACTGTGGAGGGTGGGGTTGAGTCTCACCCTTGCACAGTACATGCGCTCCCGATGCCACGGATTGCTGGTGCTACTTACATCAGGCATCAGGGTTTCCACCACCTCATACATCAGTTCCTGCAAACCCTCCTGCTCCTACTCATCCTTGATTTCCTATGTGTTATCTCAGAGCATGTTGTCCACATAAGCCAGCAGCTGGAAGCACTGCAGCACTGCCTCATAAAAACAACAGGCTCTTTTGAAGCTGGTTTGTCTAGAAGACAAACCGCACACAGTGGCAGAGTTACTTAAAGCTAAATAACAGATGAGAAAGATCTGTGGCTTTGAAGTGAAATATGGCATTGTAGTGAAATATGTATCTATAAGGATCTATGACCAGCAGTAATTAACATCTGTCCTTAGACTGCAGCTCTTCACAGAGGTTCCAACATATGTTATCCTGAGAAAGGCAGTCTCCTATCTCCAGTCTTTCCAGGGGGCCTAGCTGAGAACACACAAAGTGGAAACATTTCACACCTTCTGACTCTTTTGAAGAGAAGTGCCAATTACAGCCTGACACTATCTATCTATGAGAAAGATCACGCAAATACTGTTCATAGGAAAATAATGTATTCATGGGTAAATAGCTATAATCCAGTTACAAACCAAGAATTAGAATATTAACACGAGAGGGAGGCTGGTCTAGAAATCTGATCTCCAGAGTAAATCTATAAATTAGGCCTTCACACATAGAAACCTGTTCACAGTGAGGGCAGCCAAGCTGATATGTTCCATTTCATATTTCTCCCTCAGGGACAGAATACCAGAATGCAAAGTTCGATATATCCGTAAGTTTTCACCATTTTACTTTATCACTGTTTTTGCATATTTGCTTGTCACTTTCTATTTCCATTTTTATACCCTTTTTATTGTAAACATTGTACTTTTTCTATTAAGGCTTAAACTTTAATAAGTTTGAACCTTACATGCTCTAAAAAATCCATAACCTTAAAGTGTGTGATCCTGGTGATTGGCAGACAGTAGTAGTAATATTTCAGGGACTCATTGCCCGCGTATTTGGTGAGTGGTGGCAGTGTGTGTGAAACGGGGTGTATGGTCTGTGTCAGAATGTGAGTCATGCTCCCATTGCAGCATAAGACAGAGGTTTAATGCTGGACTGAGAGAGAGGAGATAGATTAACACTTGCAGGCGCAACCCCAAGTCACGTGCTGAGAAGTGGGTACATGACAAATTGCATGATCACATGGTCATGTATAATAATGGCCATAACCTTATGACGGCTGTGAAGCTTAGCAAGCTCTCACACATACCATGTTTGCACACGTACTCAACCTGGTAGGTCAGCAATTTTGAATAACCTATCCAGATTTGCAAGAGCTTCTGATCAAGGCATGCCACATCAGCGCCCAAAAGTCAGCTACAGCTGTCATCACTCTTGCAGTGCATCAGCATGACATGCAAGTGCCAACTCACTGGTTGGTGTGCGACCTGCCCACATGCTAGAACTCCACACTGCACATGCTGGCCAGGCTTTGTGAGCAACAGATTCCAATTGTTTAGTACTAGCTCCAACACACTTGTATGCATTCTGGTCAGTCTCCACACATAACATCTGAAGAGAGAATATGGATGTCTGACATTTGTGCAGTTCTCCAAGACTTTGAGGACTGAACAAAGAAGGTGAGCTGTGTTGACAACACAGTCAGTGCAGGCATCCTGCTTCTGTGCCTACTTAAACAGTCACTGCTCACAATTAAACATAAAGCTTTGCATGTGGACTAGGTGGAGATTGAGGAAGACTTGAGACAGGGAGATACTACCCAACCCAGCCCCGCCTCATCTCATCTTTTCAGCGTGGATAAGGTAACAATGAAAAATGGAGGCTGAGGAGAAGAATGAGGAACAGGAGCTGTTGGCTAGCGAAACAGAAGCTAGTACCCACACAACCTTTGTCTAGTCTCTCATTTATATGGGCTGAGGAGGGGAATGAGGAGGAAGAAGAGGAGAAGGATATGGAAATTCATCCTCATGGTAGAGACAGGGAATTGTTGGCTGTGGGGAACTTGTCACATAATGCCAACTTTATGTAACAATGTCTTTCCTGTGACCCTCATGTTATATTTATCTTGGCCACAAAAGAGTACTGGTTGTTCACCCTGCTAGACCCATGCTACAAAGAGAACTTTGCATCTCTCCTTCCTGAGGTGGACAGGTCTTCCAAAATGATTCTATACAAGAAGTCCAGAACAAAGAATTTGTGTTTGCAATCATTTTCAGGAAGAAACTGAGTATTATCTGAACAGAATTGCAGGGGTGTCAATACTTTTGGCCACAACTGTAAAGTAATAACTGTTTTTGTATTACATTTCAGTGTTATAGAAAAACTAAAAATAAACTTGAAAAAATGTTTATGGATTGACTGATTCATCCATACACTATAACGTGTTTTTGTCACATTTTGCGAGTATATCAAACTCTCAAAAAAGATTCAAAAAATTTTATGGATTCAATGATTCATGCACAGTTTAACATGCTTTGTGTAAAACTATATGTGAGGAACTGGCCGCGGACTAAAGACTATTGGACCAATGTACGTAAAGCGGAGTCCACTGCTTTATGGGATGCAGACTTTTCCAGCATGGTTGCGTTGATATTGTTGTGTTTTATTAGATAATTTATTGCTGTGATTTGCTTGTTCATTAGTTCATCTTCAGGGATCAATGTTTCCATTCAGTGACTGCAAGCAGAGGAGAACGTGCTGGATGGGCTTTTGTATACCTAAGGCTAGACAGGAAATTGCTAAAGGTAAATGTAAAGCAACACTTATATCAATCTCATCTGTATCTCAAGATCTCAATCAATTGTGCTGCGAGAAACTAGTTCCATTGGGTGGATGGGGATTGTAGACCTAGGGGAGCCGTCACTACAGGGTGTCTCATATGTAATCCCAGTTGATGGGCTGCTGGAATAATCTTCATTCTTTGAGCCAAAAGCTAATGTTTAAGGGGGAGAGTGTGTACACTTCTGCCATTCAGGAGGCTAATCTCAGGGAGGGGCGAGAGAAGCCACATGTTTAGCTAGGGAGTTGTTGGAGTTAGGGTACCGTTACACCTAGCGATGCATCAGCAATCCCGACCAGCGATATGACGTGGTCAGGATCGCTGGTGCATCGCTAGGTGGTCGCTAGTGAGCTGCCAAACAGGCAGATCTCACCAGCGACATCGCTGGGAATGGGGATCGCTACTTACCTGTCAGACGCGGCGATCCTGCGTCCTCCCGCCCGGCTCCACGCGTCGCTCGTCGGCGCCACAGGAAGTGCCGCAGGAAGTGACCGACGAGGAATGGTCCAGCAGCTTCTCGCGCGATCAGCGATAACCAGCGGGGGAGCCGGTCGGAGGTAAGTATCATATGCAGCGTTATCGCTAGCAATATCGCTGCAACGTCACAAAATCGGTGACTTTACAGCGATATTGCTAGCGATATCGTAGTGTGTAACGGGGGCTTAACTTCGAAGAGAGAGATTCGAGGATGACGTCATGGAGGACATGTATGGATGGACTATGGAGTTTTGGAGATTGGTTGCCAACTGGGCTGGACACACGTGTTACTGTTGAGGGATTTGTCATCTGAATTTCAAGAACTTTTTTAACTGGAACTATTGTTACTGGATACTTGAGCTTTGTTTCTGTTACCTGTAATTTGGAGGAGCCTGGAATGCAACTACAGAGTATACTGGCAGGAGTTGTGAAATCCGTGGGCCATCCAAAAGCTGGGAGACAGTGAGTATTGCCTGGTACGAGGGCAGTGGGACTATCGGCCTCGGGAAAGGGATCTTGTGTACTGAGGATATTGTGTTTTGGCTCTATAGCTGGATTAATTTTACAACCATGTATGTACGGAATAAAAAACTTGTTGCATTGTCAACCTGTCTAGGTGTTTATTATAACCCACAACCTCAGATCTTCACACTATGGTGGGTTAATTTTTTTTAAAACAGCTTGGCTTGGTAAAGTTTGCAAAATTGGACTCCATTGTTCTCAATATCAATCTGGGAGTCAGAGATGCTTCCAGGGGGTCATCCCAATGCTGTTCTCTTTCATCATCCATTCCAACATTTTCACCTCCCTCCAGCCCTTCTTGTATGAGAAGAAATGCTTGGATTTACCATTGACTCCCATTATACTCGCTACCCAAAATGAGCATGTTAGCATTAGAAACTGCTTGGTTCAAGTATTGAGCATCTGAGCATTTTAGTGCTCGCTCATCTGTAGTCCTCATCTCAATTGTTGGCTTTGCTAAATACTCTCAAATATGTAATATATTTTAAGCACCTGAACTGTCAAATTGTAAACTATTATTATCCTGGGTTCACAAAACCTTTTACCATATGGGACCCAAAATGAAATTAGCTTTGGGACTGATTTGTTTTTGCATAGTTGCATATTTCCAGTTTGAGTGCATAGGTAAACTGGTTGACAATGCTTAGTTATCATAATGATTGGTATCTAGTTTTTCGATAAAATAGAGAATTATTATTAAGAAAAAGCTGAAAAGATTTTTTTATTTCCTTAAAAAAAACTCAATGAGTTATGTCCACTGGAAATGTTCTTATTTTAGTAGAAATATTATTAATGCTGGGTTAACACTTTTTTAAGATGTGGCAGGTTTTTTCAACCATAGCAAAACCTGTGTTAAGATCAAAATGTGCAGTCCCAGCTTTAAAGGACAGTTTCTTTGCACTGACCCAAGTCCGTGGGGCAACAGATACATTCAAGTTTTGTGGGCTATTCTATTTCAGCAACTTCTATAAAAGTGAAGAGAAGTTACGAAAGACAAATCGCACTTCAATTTATGCTACTGTATTTTACAGCTCCTAAGTGTTGTTTCCATTACTATTATATTTGTTGTGAGATTATCAAAGTGGAGACCATTCTGTTATTTCTTGAGTTGCAATCTTTTATAGCCGATGAAGAAAAAAATAAAATATCGAACAATGCCATCCCTTCTAAAATTAGAAGGATATTTTTTGGCCTTCCTTGGCAGATATGGTCTTGGAGAATGAAGAGTGCATAAGACAAGAACAGTGCTTTACAAATTCTAGCCTGTAAATTAGTTTAAATTTTAGGTTAGTCTTGAATTTGTTAAATCTTTTTGCGTTTACTTTGCTTTTTGTTGTTCCCCATCGAAACGTTAATGAAATTCATCGATCAAGACATGTGTATGAGTATTATCTCATAGCTATAGTAAGAAACAACATACATGATTTTTTATTGCAAAAAGTATTATTAAAGAATTGATCATTTTCAAAAACATATTTTCAATTTACTGATAGCATTATTTCTTTTCATAAAACTGAGCATTTTTTTAACACGATCAAATAGCCTTGAATATTCATCTCTTCTCATATGACAACAAAGAGAGCTGTCTTATTTAAAGATGATGACTTCACAAAGTCATTATCAGTGCACTGAAATGTTCAAAGTGAACTTTGATATTAATTTAAAAGATACAGTGAACATGAACTAAAATTCGTGGAATGCTAATTGCTACCCATTCCACATGTTTAATCAACTTGGTAAACATTAGAGGAAAAATGGATTAAGAAGGAGAATGAAGAATGACAAAGAATGAGAACAAAGTTAACAATTGTTAACAGATTTAACAATGTCAGAAACACATTTAAATATTAGAAATTAGCTTAAAAATTGTTTTCATTTGTGAGAACTAGTGTTGAACGATACCACCCGATATTGAAAAATATTGGATCGGATTGGATCAGCCGATCTAAAAAAAAGTATCGGGTATCGCCCATTCCGATCCCGGAAGTCCCATTCAAGTCAATGGAACAGAAATATCGGAATTGAAAAAAACCCTTTCTTTCCTTGTAGGTTAATTCTACATGAAGAAAAACAACTAATAATAATGTAGAAAGTATTGTGGGAGGTGTAGCAGACATTAAAGTCATAGAGCTTTAGCCCAATCAAATGGAATAGCAGGAATTATTTTTTTTTTTAAAGACGTTCGTAGTTACAAAGATATTGACTATGTTAACCTCTTTAATATTTTGTCAGATATGTATGTTTCACTACTTCCATGCTCTTCACCTTATTTTTTATTTCTCCCACACTTTCTCCTTCATCATCCTCAGCAGCATCTTTTTCATCAACTTCTTCTTCACCTTATTCATCTTCTTCTTCACCTTCTTCCTATTATTCTTTTTTTTACATTCTTCATATTCTTCTTATTCAACTAATATTCTTCTTCATATTCTACTTCTTCATCTTCTTCCTATTCTTCTTCTTCATCATATTCTTATTTGTGACAGGCATTCCTGTAGTTATCTATAAAAGTTTGAAGATTACACCTTCCGTTCTGCCTGTCACAAAAGATTTACAACAGGATTTGTCCGCGTTCAGTTTGGCCTGCAGCAGCAGGCATTTTCCAGGGGCACCATGAGGAGGAACGAGGAACGGACTCACCCCCATACACTGCTTAGTCTTCTTCTGCTTATAATTTAGATAATATCATTTGCTCAAATTTTTAGTCTTATGCTTAATGTTCTTCTGCTTTTGGTTGTTATGCTTCTTGGTCTTCTGTCTCTTGTTGTTCTGCATCTTGGTGGTTGTCTTCATGTTCTTTGTCCTCTTCGTCATCTTCTTCAGGGTCATCTTTTTGGTATTCTTCGGTGTGGTCTTCAGGGTCGTCATCTTCAGGGTCATCATCAGGGAGATCCAAGGTGAGAATCAAAAACCATTTCCACAAGCTTGAACTTGGAAAAGTAGCAGAAGGTGCAAGAAGGCTGAGGAACTGCCGAGAACCAGCTGACGGTACTGGAACCCGGATGGGTAGCAGAAGGAACAATAGCAAATGGAACTAGCGAGGACCAGCTGACGGTGCTGGAACCCGGAGGGTCAGCAGAAGGAACAAGAGCCAATGGCACAACCGTGGACCAGCTGACGGTGCTGGCACACAGTTACTAAGCAGTAGGTACCTGTGCTCCAAAGCACTACCAAGGACCTGCAGACGTTGCTGGAACTCGGATACCGAGAAGGAGGCACCTAGGCCAAAGGCTCTGCCGAGAACCAGCTGACGGTGCTGAAACCCGGAGGGGCAGCAGAAGGAACAAGAGCCAATGTCACAACCGTGGACCAGTTGACGGTGCTGGAACACGGTTACTAAGCAGGAGGTACCTATGCTCCAAAGCACTACCAAAGACCAGCAGACGTTGCTGGAACTCGGATACCGAGAAGGAGGCACTTAGGCCAAAGGTTCAGCCGAGAACCAGCTGACGGTGCTGGAACCCAGAGGGGCAGCAGAAGGAACAAGAGCCAATGGCACAACCGTGGACCAGCTGACGGTGCTGGAACATGGTTACTAAGCAGGAGGTACCTGTACTCCAAAGCACTACCAAGGACCAGCAGACGTTGCTGGAACTCGGATACCGAGAAGGAGGCACTTAGGCCAAAGGTTCAGCCGAGAACCAGCTGTCGGTGCTGGAACCCAGAGGGGCAGCAGAAGGAACAAGAGCCAATGGCACAACCGTGGACCAGCTGACGGTGCTGGAACACGGTTACTAAGCAGGAGGTATCTGTGCTCCAAAGCACTACCAAGGACCAGCAGACGTTGCTGGAACTCGGATACCGAGAAGGAGGCACCTAGGCCAAAGGCTCTGCCGAGAACCAGCTGACGGTGCTGGAACCCGGCTGGGTAGCACATGGTACACATAATCAACAAAGTTGCAAGGCTGCGAGCAGGACGCAGTTACCGAAACCCACAGTTCAACAGGGGGTGCTTGTCCTATTGGCACTACGGAACCAGCCTTTATTACCAGAACCCACAGCCCACATAGGAAGCACCGAAACTGAAGGCAGCATATACTCGGCTAACCCGACCGCAACACGACAGGACAACGTATTGGTGGCAAAGTGACGTTGACACTACCCGGAAACAGCAGGCGCGCTGGAACCAGGCTGGGCAGGAGGGAGTACCCGTGCCAAAGACACTTCTGAGAAGCAACTGGTGATGTTGGAGCCCAGGATCAATCATGCAGCAGGCTGAGGCCTACTTGGAGCAAGTAGAAAATAAGATGTAGTGTGATTTTGGAGGCAGCAGGAGACTTTGCCATCCACACAGCTGGGGAGCAGCAGGCGTTACTGAACCCCACTAACACTGGAGCATGTGTTTTTCTCTGTGCAGATGGCACTTCCAAGCAACAACTGGCTGTGTTGAAGCCCAGGATCAATCATGGAGCAGGCTTAGGCCTACTTGAAGCAAGTTTTATATTGGTTGTACACTACTACTGATTATAACCGTGCTCCACTTATGCCTCTGGCTCTACTGTCTCCAGTATTTCCCCTGGCCTCCAACCCCGCCAGTTGCTGCTCTGAAGTGGCGTCTGCACAATCCACACTTGTTCCTGGGTTACAGGGGCTCTGTCACATCAGTGGATCCCCTGATGTGTGTCCAGCAAGGTCTCCTGCTCTGTCCACATTCCCACTACTAGTAATGGGAATGTAGACAGAGCTGGAGACATTGCCGGACACCCATCAGGGGATCAACTGATGTGACTGAGCACCAGTAACACAGGAACAAGTGTGGATAGTGCAGACGCCACTTCAGAGCAGCAACTGGCGGGGTTGGAGGCCAGGGGAAATACTAGAGACAGTGGAGCCAGAGGCCTAAGTGGAGCATGGTTAAAAATCAGTAGTAGTGTGACTGTGTAGGCAGCAGGAGACTTTGCCATCCACACAGCAGGGGAGCAGCTGGCGCTACTGAACCCCACTGACACAGGAGCGAGTGTTTCTATCTGTGCGGACGGCACTTCCAAGCAGCAACTGGCTGTGTTGAAGCCCAGGATCAATCACGGAGCAGGCTGAGGCCTGCTTGGAGCAAGTAGAAAATAAGATGTAGTGTGATTTGGGAGGCAGCAGGAGACTTTGTCATCCACACAGCAGGGGAGCAGCTGGCGTTACTGAACCCCACTGACACAGGAGCGAGTGTTTCTATCTGTGCGGACGGCACTTCCAAGTAACAACTGGCTGTGCTGAAGCCCAGGAGAGCAGGCTGAGGCCTACTTGGAGCAAGTAGAAAATAAGATGTTGTGTGATTTTGGAGACAGCAGGAGACATTGCCGTCCACACAGCAGGGGAACAGCTGGCGTTACTGAACCCCACTAACACCAGGAGCGAGTGTGTTTTTCTCTGTGAAGGCGGCACTTCTGAACACCAACTAGCGTTGTTGGAGCCCAGGATGAAGCATGGAGCAGGCTGAGGCCTGATGTTTTTGGCATGTGGAGGCAGCATGAGACATTGCCGTCCACACAGCAGGGGAACAGCTGACGTTACTGTACACCACTAACACAGGAGCGAGTGTGTTTTTCTCTGTGAAGACGGCACTTCTAAACACCAACTGGCGTTGTTGGAGCCCAGGATGAAGCATGGAGCAGGCTGAGGCCTGATGTTTTTGGCATGTGGAGGCAGCATGAGACATTGCCGTCCACACAGCAGGGGAACAGCTGACGTTACTGTACACCACTAACACAGGAGCGAGTGTGTTTTTCTCTGTGAAGACGGCACTTCTAAACACCAACTGGCGTTGTTGGAGCCCAGGATGAAGCATGGAGCAGGCTGAGGCCTGATGTTTTTGGCATGTGGAGGCAGCATGAGACATTGCCGTCCACACAGCAGGGGAACAGCTGACGTTACTGAACCCCACTAACACAGGAGCGAGTGTGTTTTTCTCTGTGAAGATGGCACTTCTGAACACCAACTGGCGTTGTTGGAGCCCAGGATGAAGCATGGAGCAGGCTGAGGCCTGATGTTTTTGGCATGTGGAGGCAGCAGGAGACATTGCCATCCACACAGCAGGGGAACAGCTTTTTACTGAATCCCACTAACACAGGAGCGAGTGTGTTTTTCTCTGTGAAGATGGCACTTCTGAACACCAACTGGCATTGTTTGAGCCCAGGATGAAGCATGGAGCAGGCTGATGTCTGATGTTTTTGGCATGTGGAGGCAGCAAGAGACATTGCCGTCCACACAGCAGGGGAACAGCTGACGTTACTGAGCCCCACTAACACAGGAGTGAGTGTGTTTTTCTCTGTGAAGACGGCACTTCTGAACACCAGCTGGCATTGTTGGAGCCCAGGATGAAGCATGCAGCAGGCGGAGGCCAACTTACAGCAGGTTTTATATAGGTTGTAGACTACTACTGATTGTAACCGTGCTCCACTATGGCCTGTGGCTCCACTATCTCTAGTATTTCCCCTGGCCTCCAACCCGCCAGTTACCGCTCTGAACTGGCATCTGCACAATCCACACTTGTTCCTGTGTTACTGGGGCTCAGTCATGTCAGTTGATCCCCTGATGTGTGTCCGGCAAGGTCTCCTGCTCTGTACTAGTAATGGGAATGTGGACAGAGCAGGAGACATTGCCGGACACACATCAGGGGATCAACTGACGTGACTGAGCCCCAGTAACACAGGAACAAGTGTGGATTGTGCAGACGCCACTTCTGAGCAGCAACTGCCGGGGTTGGAGGCCAGGGGAAAAACTACAGACAGTGGAGCAAGACGCCTAAGTGGAGCACAGTTAAAAATCAGTAGTAGTTTGAATGTGGATGGAGCAGGAGACTTTGCCGTCCACACAGCAGGGGAGCAGCTGGCGTTACTGAACCACACTAACACAGGAGCTAGTGTTTTTCTCTGTGCAGACGACACTTCTGAGCGACAACTGGCTGTGTTGAAGCCCAGGGATTATAGTTCAGGTGGTAGAAACATGAACACAACAGGAGACCTGGATACTGTTGCCAACCAATTATTTATTCGGGAAGAGGACTGGCAAATTCTGGCGAGATCCAGGCCTTGTTCATTTTCAGAAAAGTAAGCCGGTCAACGTTATCGGAAGATAGTCGCGTGCGACGGTCTGTTAGTACACCACCTGCGGCACTAAAGACGCGTTCCGATAATACACTGGCAGCAGGGCAAGCCAGCACCTCCAATGCATACTGGCTAAGTTCTGGCCATGTATCCAGCTTAGAGACCCAAAACTTGATGGGGGAAGAGCCATCTGGGAGTACACTAACAGGGCAAGACATGTAGTCTGTCACCATCTGACGGAAACGTTGCCTCCTGCTGACTGGAGCTGTCTGTGATGGTGTAGACAATTGTGGGGGACACACAAAACTTTGCCACATTTGGGCCATAGTGGTCTTGCCTTGTGCTGAGGCTCTGCCTCTGCTCCCTCTTTGTGCCGAGTTTCCTCCACTGCCTCAACGCACCGAGCTGCTTTGTAAAGCACTAGCACCACTGCTGTCGGATGGAATGGAAAACATGATGGACTGCACCAGTGTGTTTTGGTACTCCCGCAGTTTACGCTCCCGGTTCAACGGTGGTATGAGGCTTTGTAAGTTGTCCCGGTAGCGAGGAACTAGGAGGGTGTACACCCAATAATCAGTCGTGTTGAAAATGTGGGTGATGCGGTGGTCGTTTCTCAGGCACTGCAGCATGAAATCAACCATGTGCTGCAGACTCCCAACTACCAAAGAAACGCTATCCCCTGCTTGAGGCGTCATCTCTGCCTGCTCTGCATCACCCCACCCTCGCTGTACATACCGACTAGAGCATTGTGTACCAACCCTCCTCTGGAGAGATATCTTCCTCCTCCATCGACTCCTCCTCATCCTCCTCACAAAGTGTCCCCTGCCTTGGCCTTTGTGAGGAACCACGTAGCGCAGACTGTCCAGAAGCAGATGGCATTTGGGACTCCTCATCCCCCACCTCTTCCAAAATCTCCTCCCTTAGTGCTTGCAGTGTTTTTTGAAGCAGGCAGATAAGGGGGACAGTCATGCTGACTAGTGCATCATCTGCACTCGCCATTCGGGTGGAATCATCGAAGGCACGCAAAACGAGGCAGATGTCATTCATAGAGGTTCACTCAGTGGTGCTGAAGTGTGACCGGCACACAGTGCGACTTGTTTGTGCCTGATGCAGCTGGTACTCCATGACTGCTGCCTGCTGCTCACACAACCGCTCCAACATATGTAACATTGAATTCCATCTGGTGGGTAGGTCACATATGATGCGATGTTCCGGAAGGCGTAATCGGCGCTGCAGAGCAGCAAGGCGCGATCTTGCCATGCTGGAACGCCGCAAGTGAGCGCACTCTATGCGGACCTTGTGCAGCAGTGCATCAAGATCTGGATAGTCCCTCAGAAAGCTCTGCATGACCAAGTTCAGCACATGTGCCAGACATGGGATGTGAGTGAGGTTGCCTAGGCCAAGAGCTGCCACCAGATTTCGGCCATTGTCACACACTACCAAGCCCGGTTGGAGAGTCGCTGGCACAAACCACACGTCGCTCTCCTGCTTGATGGCATTCCAGAGCTCCTGCGCTGTGTGGCTTCGATTCCCCAAAGAAATTAATTTGAGTACGGCCTGTTGACGTTTGGCCATGGCTGTGCTCATATCGTTCGTATCAGGCTCCTGCTGCGCTGTTTCTGAGGAACTTGAGTAGGAGGAGGAGTCAATGTGTACAGACTGGATTCCTGCAATCCGTGGAGTTGGCAGAACACGTACAGCGCCACTCTCCAGATCTGTACCCGACTCCACAACATTGACCCAATGGGCAGTGAGGGAAAGGTATCGTCCCTGTCCATGGTTAGTGGTCCACGCATCGGTGGTCAGGTGGACCTTGCTACTGACGGCATTTAGTAGCGCATGTTTTATTTTTCCCTCCACATGTTTTTGCAGGGCAGGGACGGCTTGCCTGCTGACATAAAAGCGGCTGGGCACGGTGTATTGTCGGACTGCCAATGCCATGAAGTCTCCACCAACCTGAATGAGAGCATTTCAAGTGCCAGTAGTTTGCCAATGCCACCATTCAGAGCCTGTGCTCGGGGATGGTTTGCCGAGTATGGCCGCCTTTTATCTCATGCCTGTGCTACTGATGGCTGTAGAGTGGCCTGGGAGTGTGAGGATGACTGGGAACATGATGCTGTGGGTGGAATGTCACTAGGTCTCCGGACAACAGTGCCAGAGGTTCTTCCTTGGCGATCCTGTGAGGAAGCCGAACCAGCTGTGTGTGAGCTGGAGGAAGAGGCCCCAACACGAGCTGAAGAGGTGGTAGGTGGTGCTGTACGTTGGCCTACGTCTTCAGTGTGTCTGTGTAACTCCACCTCGTGCTTGGTCCGCACATGTTTCCACATATTTGTGGTATTGAGGTTGCTGACATTTTTCCCTCTTTTGACTTTCTGATGTCACAGCTTGCATTTTACAAAGCAAATGTCATCTGCAACTGTGTCAAAAAAGGACCACGCACTGCAAGTCTTGGGAGCGCCCGTTTTGCCTTTTGAAAGAGGAATGCTCCTAACGGGTGCCGAAGTGGAGGCTACAGGCAACCAAGTCTGCCCCCTCCCTCTCCCTCCTGTTTTGGCCTTTCGGGGAATCTCTTCCTCAGAGCTGCTCCCACCACCTTCCTGTTCCTCACGCCATGATGGGTCAAGGATCTCATCATCTACACTCCCCTCTTCAAACACCTTCTTCTCCTGGGTTGTCTCGCCAGCATTGTACGCACCAGAAAGTGGCACCTGAGTCTCGTCATCATCTGATGCGTTCTGAGGTGTGCTGACCATAGGCACTGGCCCACCCGCCTCTTCAGATTCCGAGGGACAAAGAAGTTGCGCATCACTGCATACTCCCTCTTCTTCACATTCACATTCTTGAATGCTGCTTGGCTGGCCCCCTCTTTCCAAGCCAACAGATTCAGAGAACAGAAGTAGAGACTGTGATGGCTCCTGTCCAGGGCTCTCTGACTGCCTGGGCACTTTGGCAGGTGGTGAAGAGACAGATGGTTGCTCTTCGGTGCTCTGGCCCTGAGAGGACGTGGAAGTCATTGAAGTGGATGCGTTAGCTGCCATCCATCCGACAATGGCTTCAATTTGTTCCTCCCGCAGCAGTGGGGTACGGCGAGGTCCTACAAAGCTGCGCATAAAGGACTGTTGCCTGCTAAAAATGGGGGATGCTGACTCACTGGTGCCCGCAGCAGGCACAGAATCCCCACGTCTTCTCCCTGCAGAATCCCCACGTCCACTCCCTGCAGAATCCCCACGTCCTCTCCCTGCTGAAACTCCACTCCCACGCCCAGGTGCCTTACTCCCTGCCTTCTTCATCTTGCTAGACTGCTAAAGATAGGCAGAAAAGTACAAAGGGGGGCTTAGTATGCTTATTCCTGAACAGCTGGTAACAGGTATAAGAAACACTAATTTTATGAAGTGTGTGTGGACTACACTTTAATAGGAGCTAATGTGGCCTACACAACTGTCAAATGTAGTGTTTGGTGAACATTATTTTGTTTTTTGTTTTTTAAAAAACTAAAAGGATGTGACTAAAGATTTGAAAGTGATAGTATCACAAACTTTTTGGAGCTATTACATTGCAGGCAGGTAACCTACAATGCAAAAGATGAGGCTCCAAAAAAATTGGGTAATACTAATCTGGCTGCAGCTGAAGGGCACAAGCCAGAAAAAAGGCTCCTTTATCTACTCCTATATAGTGTTTGCAACCAACCAATGTAGATGGATATGGATGCATGCACACTAATATGAGAATAAAAAATGAGCTGCAATAAAAGAAAAATATGTGTGAGTCAGTCACGCACGCTGAGCGGCCTACAACCAGACATAGCTGCAGGACACACTACTCAGCATGAGCTGCACTCACACACAGAGACCTCTCAGACAGCCGTGAACAGTGCAGATAAGTGGGCACTAGCACTGAAAGGCTGCAGAAAGGCTCCGCTGTCTACTCCTATAGTGTTTGCAACCACCGTATATGGATACGGATGGATACACACTAATAGGAGAATAAAAAATGAGCTGCTATAAAATAAAAATATGTGTGAGGCAGTGATGCACGCTGAGCGGCCTACAACCAGACGTAGCTGCAGGACACACTACTCAGCGTGAGCTGCACTCACACACAGTCAGAGACCTCTCAGACAGCCGTGAACAGTGCAGATAAGTGGGCACTAGCACTGAAAGGCTGCAGAAAGGCTCCGCTGTCTACTACTAGTGTTTGCAACCAACGTATATGGATACGGATGGAAGCACACTAGATAGAATTTATGAAAAATAAGCAGCAATAAAAGAAAAATATGTATGAGGCAGCAGTGACGCACGCTGGGTGGCCTACAACCAGACGTGGCTGAAGGACCCACTACACAGCATGAGCTGCACTCACACACCCCTTGCAGACAGCTGTGAACACTGCTGCTAGGCAAAAGAAAGCTACAGTGGTGGTTTATGTAGCCTGAGTAAAGCACAATATTTTTTTGATGATCACTATTTCTAACTGTCCCTCTCAGTCTTCAACAGCAGCCTGTCCCTAACTGAATTCACAGCAGAGTGAACAGAAATTGCGGCGGCAGCGGCTTTTATAGTGCATCATGACATCATTTCAGCAGCCAAACACAGCCATGCCAATAGTTAACATGCCTACATGCCTAACACGATGTGCCCACACTTCTGAGGATTCCCATTGGCTGAATCAAGTCGAGCGGGCTCATACCATTATGGAAACTTCCGATTCCGGTATTTGATATGAAAAAAGTATCGGAACTCTGATACAGTGAATATCGGCCGATACCCGATACTTGCGGTATCGGAATGCTCAACACTAGTGAGAACCTCACAATTTTTTTTCCGTTTCTTGACAAGAAACCTTGTGGCTCCCTCTTAATGACACTCTTTCAAATTTGTCATTCATTAATAATTTATTATTTACTAACCACATGAATCTTGACTAGATCCTTTACTGCTTTACTGCTTTGGAAACATGGAAATGTTAAACTCTGAGGTTTTAGAGAACTTTTGATGCAAAATATTTCTTGTGTAACTTTGGACCTAATTGTGTTTGCTTTTCTATACCTGAGCAATCCTATAAACCAAAATGAAAAAAGACACAGACCATGCGCACAGGGATCACCTAAAATGAATAAGTATTTTATTAGATACCATAGAAAACTAAGAAAACCCTATAAAAGCATTTAAAAGTCATAACATGATAAAGATTGTACATCATTGCTCATAATAGGGCTACAGCCCTCAAACACTAGACATAGCATAAATTGGTACAGATATAGTAAAAATACACCCCCAAAAATGCAAAGATATTAATATAGTCAGCACACCAAAAACCTTCAAGAAAAAATTGTAGGTTTTGTAATCATATATATGCTGGAACAAAGTAGTCACATAACTAATTGTGATTATGTACTAATGCTGTAGGATAAACATAGAAAAAAAGTAACACACACAAGCAAATGACCAAGCCATGTTTCCTATTCACATGCAGGTGTAACTGATATAGGTATACACCATCAAAAAGGCATGAAAAATATTTATGCAAAAAGATAAATGCAAATATTAGCACCCACTAAGGGTGTTAACTAGAGTTGAGCGATACCAGCCGATACTTGAAAATATCGGATCGGAATGGATCGGCCGATCTTTAAAAAAAGTATCGGTATCGCCGATTCCGATACCGGGAACCAATGCAAGTCAATGGGGCCAAAATATCGGAATTAAAAAAAAACCCTTTCTTTCCTTGTAGGTTAATTCTACATGAAGAAAAACAACTAAGAATAATGTAGAATGTATTGTGGGAGGTGGAGGAGACATTAAAGCCATAGAGGTTTAGCCCAATCAAATGGAATAGCAGGAATTAAACTTTTTTTTTTAAAGATGTTAGGAGTTACAAAGATATTGACTATGTTAGCCTCATTTATATTTTGCCAGACATGTATGTCTTCTTCTTCTTTCTTCTTCTTTCTTATTCTTCTTCCTTTTTTTTACCTTCTTCTTCTTCTTATTCCTTTTTTTACATTCTTCTTCTTATTCCTTTTTTTACATTCTTCTTCTTCCTTTTTTAAATTCTTCTACTTCCTTTTTTTACATTCTTCTTCTTCTTCTTCCTTTTCTTACATTCTTCATATTCTTCTTATTCAACAATTATTATTCTACATATTCAACTTCTTCATCTTCTTCCTATTCTTCTTCATCATATTCTTGTTTGTGTCAGGCATTCCTGTAGTTGTTATCTGGAAAAGTTAGAAGTTTACACCTTCCGTTCTGCCTGTCACAAAAGATTTACAACAGGATTTGTCCGCGTTCAGTTTGGCCTGCAGCAGCAGGCCTTTTCCAGGGGCACCACGAGGAGGAACGGACTCACCCCCATACACTGCTTAGTCTTCTTCTGCTTATAAATAAGATAATATCATTTGCTCAGAGTATTAGTCTTATGCTTAATGTTCTTCTGCTTTGTTTTTTTATGCTTCTTTGTCTTCTCTCTCTTGTTGTTCTGCATCTTGGTGGTTGTCTTCCTGTTCTTTGTCCTCTTGAACCAGCTGACGGTACTGGCACCGGGAGGGGCAGCAGAAGGAACAAGAGCCAATGGCACTACCGAGGACCAGCTGACGGTGCTGGAACCCGGTTACTAAGCAGGAGGTACCTGTGCTACAAAGCACTACCAAGGACCAGCAGACGTTGCCGGAACTCGGATACCGAGATGGAGGCACCTAGGCCAAAGGCTCTGACGAGAACCAGCTGACGGTGCTGGAACCCGGAGGGGTAGCATAAGCTGCAAGAGCAAATGGAAATAGCGAGGACCAACTGACAGTGCTGGCACCCGGAGGGGCAGCAGAAGGAATAAGAGCCAATGGCACAACCAAGGACCAGCTGACGGTGCTGGAACCCGGTTACTAAGCAGGAGGTACCTGTGCTACAAAGCACTACCAAGGACCAGCAGACGTTGCCGGAACTCGGATACCGAGATGGAGGCACCTAGGCCAAAGGCTCTGACGAGAACCAGCTGACGGTGCAGGAACCCGGAGGGGTAGCATAAGCTGCAAGAGCAAATGGAAATAGCGAGGACCAGCTGACAGTGCTGGCACCCGGAGGGGCAGCAGAAGGAATAAGAGCCAATGGCACAACCGAGGACCAGCTGACGGTGCTGGAACACGGTTACTAAGCAGGAGGTACCTGTGCTACAAAGCACTACCAAGGACCAGCAGACGTTGCCGGAACTCGGATACCGAGATGGAGGCACCTAGGCCAAAGGCTCTGACGAGAACCAGCTGACGGTGCTGGAACACGGAGGGGTATCAGAAGTTACCCCTGAAAAGCAAAGTTGGCATGCCGCAAGCTGGCCGCAGTTACCGAATCACACAGTCCTACAGGGGGTGCTTGTCCTACTGGCACTATGGAACAAGCCTTTCTTACCAGAACCCGCAGTCCACATAGGAAGCACCTAAACTGCTGGCACCCTAGCCTCGGCTAACCCAACCGCAACACGACATGGCAACTTGGGGTGGCAAACTGACATTGACACTTGCCGGAAACAGCAGGCAGGGCTGGAACCAAGCTGGGCAGGAGGGAGCACCCGTGCCAAAGTCAGTTATGAGCAGCAACTGGCGATGTTGGAGCCCAGGACAAGCACTTAGCAGGCTGAGGCCTGATGTGCTGTCAATTGGGAGGCAGCAGGACAGATAGCCATCAAAACAGCAGGGGAACAGCTGACGTTACTGAACCCCACAAACACAGGAGCTAGTGTTTTACTCTGTGAAGACGGCACTTCCGAGCAACAACTGGCTGTGTTGAAGCCCAGGGACAAGCACGGAGCAGGCTGAGGCTGCATTGAAGAAATTTTAAGATCGGTTGTAGACTACTAATTTGAACCAAGCTCCACTTAGGCCTGTGGCTTCACTGATTTTCGTATTTCCCCTGTCCTCCAACCCCGCCAGTTACAGCTCCGAAGTGGCGTCTGCACAATCCACACTTGTTCCTGTGTTACAGGTGTTCAGTCCGGTCAGTTAATCCCCTGATGTGTGTCCGGCAATGTCGCCTGCTCTGTCCACATTCCCATAATGGGAATGTGGACAGAGCAGGCGACATTGCCGGACACACATCAGGGGATTAACTGACCGGACTGAACACCTGTAACACAGGAACAAGTGTGGATTGTGCAGACGCCACTTCGGAGCTGTAACTGGCGGGGTTGGAGGACAGGGGAAATACGAGAGACAGTGGAGCCACAGGCCTAATTGGAGCACGGTTAAAAATCAGTAGTGGTATGACTGTGTAGGCAGCAGGAGACTTTGCCATCTACACAGCAGGGGATCAGCTGACGTTACTGAACCCCACTGAGACACGGGAGCAAGTGTCTCTTTCCGTGTGGACGGCACTTCCGAACTACAACTGGCTGTGTTGAAGCCCAGGAAATAGGAGGGTGTAGGCAGAGGCCTACTGTATTTTGAAAGAGGTGACAGCAGGAGAGACTGCCATCCACAAAGCAGGGGATCAGCTGACGTTACTGAACCCCACTGAGACACGGGAGCAAGTGTCTCTTTCCGTGTGGACGGCACTTCCGAACTACAACTGGCTGTGTTGAAGCCCAGGAAATAGGAGGGTGTAGGCAGAGGCCTACTGTATTTTGAATGAGGTGACAGCAGGAGAGACTGCCATCCACACAGCAGGGGATCAGCTGACGTTACTGAACCCCACTGAGACACGGGAGCAAGTGTCTCTTTCCGTGTGGACGGCACTTCCGAACTAAAACTGGCTGTGTTGAAGCCCAGGAAATAGGAGGGTGTAGGCAGAGGCCTACTGTATTTTGAAAGAGGTGACAGCAGGAGAGACTGCCATCCCCAAACAGGGGATCAGCTGACGTTACTGAACCCCACTGAGACACGGGAGCAAGTGTCTCTTTCCGTGTGGACGGCACTTCCGAACTACAACTGGCTGTGTTGAAGCCCAGGAAATAGGAGGGTGTAGGCAGAGGCCTACTGTATTTTGAAAGAGGTGACAGCAGGAGAGACTGCCATCCACAAAGCAGGGGATCAGCTGACGTTACTGAACCCCACTGAGACACGGGAGCAAGTGTCTCTTTCCGTGTGGACGGCACTTCCGAACTACAACTGGCTGTGTTGAAGCCCAGGAAATAGGAGGGTGTAGGCAGAGGCCTACTGTATTTTGAAAGAGGTGACAGCAGGAGAGACTGCCATCCACAAAGCAGGGGATCAGCTGACGTTACTGAACCCCACTGAGACACGGGAGCAAGTGTCTCTTTCCGTGTGGACGGCACTTCCGAACTACAACTGGCTGTGTTGAAGCCCAGGAAATAGGAGGGTGTAGGCAGAGGCCTACTGTATTTTGAATGAGGTGACAGCAGGAGAGACTGCCATCCACACAGCAGGGGATCAGCTGACGTTACTGAACCCCACTGAGACACGGGAGCAAGTGTCTCTTTCCGTGTGGACGGCACTTCCGAACTAAAACTGGCTGTGTTGAAGCCCAGGAAATAGGAGGGTGTAGGCAGAGGCCTACTGTATTTTGAAAGAGGTGACAGCAGGAGAGACTGCCATCCACAAAGCAGGGGATCAGCTGACGTTACTGAACCCCACTGAGACACGGGAGCAAGTGTCTCTTTCCGTGTGGACGGCACTTCCGAACTACAACTGGCTGTGTTGAAGCCCAGGAAATAGGAGGGTGTAGGCAGAGGCCTACTGTATTTTGAAAGAGGTGACAGCAGGAGAGACTGCCATCCACAAAGCAGGGGATCAGCTGACGTTACTGAACCCCACTGAGACACGGGAGCAAATGTCTCTTTCCGTGTGGACGGCACTTCCGAACTACAACTGGCTGTGTTGAAGCCCAGGAAATAGGAGGGTGTAGGCAGAGGCCTACTGTATTTTGAAAGAGGTGACAGCAGGAGAGACTGCCATCCACAAAGCAGGGGATCAGCTGACGTTACTGAACCCCACTGAGACATGGGAGCAAGTGTCTCTTTCCGTGTGGACGGCACTTCCGAACTACAACTGGCTGTGTTGAAGCCCAGGAAATAGGAGGGTGTAGGCAGAGGCCTACTGTATTTTGAATAAGGTGACAGCAGGAGAGACTGCCATCCACACAGCAGGGGATCAGCTGACGTTACTGAACCCCACTGAGACACGGGAGCAAGTGTCTCTTTCCGTGTGGACGGCACTTCCGAACTACAACTGGCTGTGTTGAAGCCCAGGAAATAGGAGGGTGTAGGCAGAGGCCTACTGTATTTTGAATGAGGTGACAGCAGGAGAGACTGCCATCCACACAGCAGGGGATCAGCTGATGTTACTGAACCCCACTGAGACACGGGAGCAAGTGTCTCTTTCCGTGTGGACGGCACTTCCGAACTACAACTGGCTGTGTTGAAGCCCAGGAAATAGGAGGGTGTAGGCAGAGGCCTACTGTATTTTGAATGAGGTGACAGCAGGAGAGACTGCCATCCACACAGCAGGGGATCAGCTGACGTTACTGAACCCCACTGAGACACGGGAGCAAGTGTCTCTTTCCGTGTGGACGGCACTTCCGAACTACAACTGGCTGTGTTGAAGCCCAGGAAATAGGAGGGTGTAGGCAGAGGCCTACTGTATTTTGAATGAGTTGACAGCAGGAGAGACTGCCATCCACACAGCAGGGGATCAGCTGACGTTACTGAACCCCACTGAGACACGGGAGCAAGTGTCTCTTTCCGTGTGGACGGCACTTCCGAACTACAACTGGCTGTGTTGAAGCCCAGGAAATAGGAGGGTGTAGGCAGAGGCCTACTGTATTTTGAATAAGGTGACAGCAGGAGAGACTGCCATCCACACAGCAGGGGATCAGCTGACGTTACTGAACCCCACTGAGACACGGGAGCAAGTGTCTCTTTCCGTGTGGACGGCACTTCCGAACTACAACTGGCTGTGTTGAAGCCCAGGAAATAGGAGGGTGTAGGCAGAGGCCTACTGTATTTTGAAAGAGGTGACAGCAGGAGAGACTGCCATCCACAAAGCAGGGGATCAGCTGACGTTACTGAACCCCACTGAGACACGGGAGCAAGTGTCTCTTTCCGTGTGGACGGCACTTCCGAACTACAACTGGCTGTGTTGAAGCCCAGGAAATAGGAGGGTGTAGGCAGAGGCCTACTGTATTTTGAATAAGGTGACAGCAGGAGAGACTGCCATCCACACAGCAGGGGATCAGCTGACGTTACTGAACCCCACTGAGACACGGGAGCAAGTGTCTCTTTCCGTGTGGACGGCACTTCCGAGCTACAACTGGCTGTGTTGAAGCCCAGGAAATAGGAGGGTGTAGGCAGAGGCCTACTGTCTTTGTAATGCGGAGACAGCAGGAGAGACTGCCATCTCCACAGCAGGGGAACAGCTGGCAGTGCTGAACCACACTAACACTTGAACGAATGTGTTTGGCTCTGTGGAGATGACACTTCTGAACACCAACTGACGTTGTTGGAGCCCAGGATTAGGCGAGGAGCAGGCTGGGGCCTACTGGATTTTGGCAGGTGAAGGCAGCAGGAGACTTGCCATCTCCACAGCAGGGGAACAGCTGGCAGTGCTGAACCCCACTAACACTTGAACGAATGTGTTTGGCTCTGTGGAGACGACACTTCTGAACACCAACTGACGCTGTTGGAGCCCAGGATTAGGCGAGGAGCAGGCTGGGGCCTACTGGATTTTGGCAGGTGAAGGCAGCAGGAGACTTGCCATCTCCACAGCAGGGGAACAGCTGGCAGTGCTGAACCCCACTAACACTTGAACAAATGTGTTTGGCTCTGTGGAGACGACACTTCTGAACACCAACTGACGCTGTTGGAGCCCAGGATTAGGCGAGGAGCAGGCTGGGGCCTACTGGATTTTGGCAGGTGAATGCAGCAGGAGACTTGCCATCTCCACAGCAGGGGAACAGCTGACAGTGCTGAACCCCACTAACACTTGAACGAATGTGTTTGGCTCTGTGGAGACGACACTTCTGAACACCAACTGACGTTGTTGGAGCCCAGGATTAGGCGAGGAGCAGGCTGGGGCCTACTGGATTTTGGCAGGTGAAGGCAGCAGGAGACTTGCCATCTCCACAGCAGGGGAACAGCTGGCAGTGCTGAACCCCACTAACACTTGAACGAATGTGTTTGGCTCTGTGGAGACGACACTTCTGAACACCAACTGACGCTGTTGGAGCCCAGGATTAGGCGAGGAGCAGGCTGGGGCCTACTGGATTTTGGCAGGTGAAGGCAGCAGGAGACTTGCCATCTCCACAGCAGGGGAACAGCTGGCAGTGCTGAACCCCACTAACACTTGAACGAATGTGTTTGGCTCTGTGGAGACGACACTTCTGAACACCAACTGACGCTGTTGGAGCCCAGGATTAGGCGAGGAGCAAGCTGGGGCCTACTGGATTTTGGCAGGTGAATGCAGCAGGAGACTTGCCATCTCCACAGCAGGGGAACAGCTGACAGTGCTGAACCCCACTAACACTTGAACGAATGTGTTTGGCTCTGTGGAGACGACACTTCTGAACACCAACTGACGTTGTTGGAGCCCAGGATTAGGCGAGGAGCAGGCTGGGGCCTACTGGATTTTGGCAGGTGAAGGCAGCAGGAGACTTGCCATCTCCACAGCAGGGGAACAGCTGGCAGTGCTGAACCCCACTAACACTTGAACGAATGTGTTTGGCTCTGTGGAGACGACACTTCTGAACACCAACTGACGCTGTTGGAGCCCAGGATTAGGCGAGGAGCAGGCTGGGGCCTACTGGATTTTGGCAGGTGAAGGCAGCAGGAGACTTGCCATCTCCACAGCAGGGGAACAGCTGGCAGTGCTGAACCCCACTAACACTTGAACGAATGTGTTTGGCTCTGTGGAGACGACACTTCTGAACACCAACTGACGCTGTTGGAGCCCAGGATTAGGCGAGGAGCAGGCTGGGGCCTACTGGATTTTGGCAGGTGAAGGCAGCAGGAGACTTGCCATCTCCACAGCAGGGGAACAGCTGGCAGTGCTGAACCCCACTAACACTTGAACGAATGTGTTTGGCTCTGTGGAGACGACACTTCTGAACACCAACTGACGCTGTTGGAGCCCAGGATTAGGCGAGGAGCAGGCTGGGGCCTACTGGATTTTGGCAGGTGAATGCAGCAGGAGACTTGCCATCTCCACAGCAGGGGAACAGCTGACAGTGCTGAACCCCACTAACACTTGAACGAATGTGTTTGGCTCTGTGGAGACGACACTTCTGAACAACAACTGACGCTGTTGGAGCCCAGGATTAGGCGAGGAGCAGGCTGGGGCCTACTGGATTTTGGCAGGTGAAGGCAGCAGGAGACTTGCCATCTCCACAGCAGGGGAACAGCTGGCAGTGCTGAACCCCACTAACACTTGAACGAATGTGTTTGGCTCTGTGGAGACGACACTTCTGAACACCAACTGACGTTGTTGGAGCCCAGGATTAGGCGAGGAGCAGGCTGGGGCCTACTGGATTTTGGCAGGTGAATGCAGCAGGAGACTTGCCATCTCCACAGCAGGGGAACAGCTGACAGTGCTGAACCCCACTAACACTTGAACGAATGTGTTTGGCTCTGTGGAGACGACACTTCTGAACACCAACTGACGCTGTTGGAGCCCAGGATTACGCATGCCGCATGCAGAGGCCAATGGGCATCGGTTTTTATGGAGGTTGTGGACTATTACTGATTCTAACCATGCTCCACTTAGGCCTCTGGCTCCACTGTCTCTACTATTTACCCTGGCCTCCAACCCCGCCAGCTACATCTCTGAAGTGGCGTCAGCACAGTCTACACTTGTTCCTGTGTTACTGGTGCTCAGTCCCATCAGTTGATCCCCTGATGTTTGTCCGGCAAGTTAGCCAGCTCTGTCCTCATTCCCACTACTGGTTATGGGAATGTGGACAGAGCAGGAGACCTTGCCGGACACACATCAGGGGATAAACTGATGGGACTGAGCCACAGGAACACAGGAACAAGTGTAGATTGTGCTGACGCCACTTCAGAGATGTAGATGGCGGGGTTGGAGGTCAGGGGAAATAGTAGAGACAGTGGAGCCAGAGACCTAAGTTGGGCACGGTTAAAAATCAGTAGTGGTTTGAATGTTGATGGAGCTGGTGACTCTGCCGTCCACACAGCAGGGGATCAGCTGGCATTACTGAACCCCAGTAACACAGGAGCTAGTGTGTTTCTCTGTGCAGACGACACATCTGAGCGACAACTGGCTGTGTTGAAGCACAGGGATTATAGTTCAGGTGGTAGAAAAATGAACACACCAGCAGACCTGGATACAGTTGCCAACCACTAATTTAGTCTGTAAGAGGAATGGCAAAGTCTTTGGAGATCCAGGCCTTGTTCATTTTCAGAAAAGTCAGCCGGTCAACATTATCGGAAGATAGTCGCGTGCGACGGTCTGTTAGTACACCACCTGCGGCACTAAAGACACGTTCCGATAATACACTGGCAGCAGGGCAAGCCAGCACCTCCAATGCATACTGGCTAAGCTCTGGCCATGTATCCAGCTTAGAGACCCAAAACTTGAAGGGGGAAGAGCCATCTGGGAGTACAGCGACAGGGCAAGACATGTAGTCTGACACCATCTGACGGAAGCGTTGCCTCCTGCTGACTCGAGGCGTCGCTGATGGTGTAGACAATTGTGGTGGACACACAAAACTTTGCCACATTTGGGCCATAGTGGTCTTGCCTTGTGCTGCGGCGCTGCCTCTGCTCCCTCTTTGTGCAGAGTTTCCTCCACTGCCTCGACGCACAGAGCTGCTTTGTAAAGCACTAGCAACAATGCTGTCGGGTGGAATGGAAAACATTATGGACTGCACCAGTGACTCTTCGTACTCCCGCATTTTACGCTCCCGGTTCAACGTTGGTATGAGCCTTTGTACGCTGTCCCGGTAGCGAGGATCTAGGAGGGTGTACACCCAATAATCAGCCGAGACGAGAATGTGGGCGATGCGGCGGTCGTTTCTCAGGCACTGCAGCATGAAATCAACCATGTGCTGCAGACTCCCAACTGCCAAAGAACCGCTGTCCCCTGTTTGAGGCGTGACCTCGACCTGCTCTGCATCACCCCACCCTCGCTGTACATACTGAGTAGAGGTTTGTGTACCTCCCTCCTCTGGAGAGATGTCTTCCTCCTCCATCGACTCCTCCTCATCCTCCTCACAAAGTGTCCCCTGCCTAGGCCTTTGTGAGGAAACACGTAGCGCAGACTGTCCAGAAGCAGATGGCATTTGGGACTCCTCATCCTCCACCTCTTCTGAAACCTCATCCCTTAGTGCTTGCAGTGTTTGTTGAAGCAGGCAGATAAGGGGGACAGTCATGCTGACTAGTGCATCATCTGCACTCGCCATCCGCGTGGATTCATCGAAGGCACGCAAAACGAGGCAGATGTCCTTCATAGAGGCCCACTCAATGGTGCTGAAGTGTGAACGGCGCACAGTGCGACTTGTTTGCGCCTGATGCAGCTGGTACTCCATGACTGCTGCCTGCTGCTCACACAACCGCTCCAACATATGTAACGTTGAATTCCACCGGGTGGGTAGGTCACATATGATGCGATGTTCCGGAAGGCCAAATCGTCGCTGCAGAGCAGCGAGGCGCGATCTTGCCGTGCTGGAACGTCGCAAGTGAGCGCACTCTATGCGGACCTTGTGCAACAGTGCATCAAGATCCGGATAGTCCCTCAGAAAGCTCTGCACGACCAAGTTAAGAACATGTGCCAGACATGGGATGTGTGTGAGGTTGCCTAGGCCAAGAGCTGCCACCAGATTTCGGCCATTGTCACACACTACCAAGCCCGGCTGGAGATTCGCTGGCCCAAACCACACATCGCTCTCCAGCTTGATAGCATTCCAGAGCTCCTGCGCTGTGTGGCTTCGATTCCCCAAAGAAATTAATTTGAGTACAGCCTGTTGACGTTTGGCCACGGCTGTGCTCATATCGGTCGTAACAGGCTCCTGCTCTGCTGTTTCTGAGGAACTTGAGTAGGAGGAGGAGTCTATGTGTACAGACTGGAGTCCTGCAATCCGTGGCGTTGGAAGAACACGTACAGCGCCACTCTCCAGATCCGTACCCGGCTCCACAACATTGACCCAGTGGGCAGTGAGGGAAAGGTATCGTCCCTGTCCATGGTTACTGGTCCACGCATCGGTGGTCAGGTGGACCTTGCTACTAACGGCGTTTAGTAGCGCATGTTTTATTTTGCCCTCAACATGTTTCTGCAGGGCAGGGACGGCTCGCCTGCTGAAATAAAAGCGGCTGGGGACGTTGTATTGGGGGACTGCCAATGCCATTAAGTCCCGGAAGGTGTCAGTGTCCACCAGCCTGAATGACAGCATTTCAACTGCCAGAAGTTTGGCAATGCCAGCATTCAGAGACTGTGCTCGGGGATGGTTTGCCGAGTAAGGGCGCCTTTTATCCCATGCCTGTGCTACCGATGGCTGTGATGGATGGGAACGTGCTGTTATGGGTGGAATCTGACAGGGTCTCCGGACAACAGTGGCAGAGGTTCTTCCTTGGCGATCCTGTGAGGAAGCCGAACCAGCAGTGTGTGAGCTGGAGGAAGAGGGCCCAACACGAACTGAAGAGGTGGTAGGTGGTGCTGTACGTTGGCCTACGTCTTCAGGGTGTCTCTGCAACTCCAACTCGTGCTTGGTGCGCACATGTTTCCACATATTTGTGGTATTGAGGTTGCTGACATTTCTCCCTCTTTTGACTCTCTGATGACACAGCTTGCATTTGACAAAGCAAATGTCATCTGCAACTGTGTCAAAAAAGGACCACGCACTGCAACTCTTGTGAGCGCCCGGTTTGCCTTTGGAAGGAGGAATGCTCCTAACGGGTGCCGAAGTGGAGGGTACAGGCAACCAAGTCTTCCCCCTCCCTCTGCCTCCTGTTTTGGCCGGTAGGGGAATCTCTTCCTCCGAGCTGCTCCCACCACCTTCCTGTTGCTCACGCCATGATGGGTCAAGGACCTCATCATCTTCCCTCCCCTCTTCAAACAGCTGCTTCTCCGGGGTTGTCTCGCCAGCACCGTACGCACCAGAAAGTGGCAACTGAGTCTCGTCATCATCTGATGCGTACTGAGGTGTGCTGACCATAGGCACTGGCCCACTCGCCTCTTCAGATTCAGAGGGACAAAGAAGTTGCGCATCACTGCATACTCCCTCTTCTTCACATTCAGGAATGCTGCTTGGCTGGCCCCCTCTTTCCAAGCCAACAGATTCGGAGAACAGAAGTAGAGACTGTGATGGCTCCTGTCCATGTCTCTCTGACTGCCTGGGCACTTTGGCAGGTGGTGAAGAGACAGATGGTTGCTCTTCGGTGCTCTGACCCTGAGAGGATGCGGAAGTAATTGAAGTCGATGCGTTAGCTGCCATCCATCCGACAACGGCTTCAATTTGTTCCTCCCGCAGCAGTGGGGTACGTTGAGGTCCTACAAAGCTGCGCATAAAGGACTGTTGCCTGCTAAAACTGGGGGATGCTGATCCACTGGTGCCCGCAGCAGGCCCAGAATCCCCACGTCCTCTACCTGTAGAATCCCCACGTCCTCTCCCTGCAGAATCCCCACGTCCTCTCCCTGCTGAAACTCCACGCCCACGCCCACGCCCCCGCGCCTTACTCCCTGCCTTCTTCATCTTGCAAGACTGCTTAAGATAGGCAAAAAAGTACAAAGGGGGGCCTTAGTGTGCTTATTCCTGAACAGCTGGTTACAGGTACAAGAAACACTAATTTTATGAAGTGTGTGTGTGTGGACTAGACTTTAATAGGAGCTGATGTGGCCTACACAAGTTCAAAATGTAGTGTTTGGTGAACTTTTTATGTGGTTTCTTTGTTTGAAACAAACTCAAAGTATGAGAACAAAGAATTGAAACTGATAGTATCACCAACTTTTTGGAGCTATTACAATGCAGGCAGGTAACCTACAATGCAAAAGATGAGGCTCCAAAAAAATTGGGTAATACAAATCTGGCTGCGCCGGCAGGGCACAAGCCAGAAAAAAAGGCTCCTCTATCTACTCCTATATAGTGTTTGCAACCAACCAATGTTGATGGATACGGATGGATGCACACTAATAGGAGAAGAAAAAATGAGCTGCACTCAGAGACAAATATGTGTGAGGCAGTGACGCACGTTGAGCGTCCTACAACCAGACGTAGCTGCAGGACACTCTACTCAGCGTGAGCTGCACTCACACACAGTCAGAGACCTCTCAGACAGCCGTCAACAGTGCAGCTAAGTGGGCACTGGCACTGACAGGCTGCAGAAAGGCTCTGCTGTGTACTCCTATATAGTGTTTGCAACCACCGTAGATGGAGACGGATGGATGCACACTAATAGAAGAAAAAATGAGCTGCACTCAAATAAAAATATGTGTGAGGCAGTGACGCACGCTGAGCGTCCTACAGCCAGACGTAGCTGCAGGACACACTACTCAGCGTGAGCTGCACTCACACACAGTCAGTGACCTCTCAGACAGCCGTGAACAGTGCAGCAAAGTGGACACTAGCACTGAAAGGCTGCAGAAAGGCTCCGCTGTCTACTACTAGTGTTTGCAACCAACGTATATGGATACGGATGGAAGCACACTAGATTGAAATTATTTAAAAAATGCAGCTCAAAAAATAAAAGATGTATGAGGCAGCAGTGATCACACTGGGTGGCCTACAGCCTGACGTGGCTGCAGGACCCACTCCACAGCGTGAGCTGCACTCACACAGCCCTTGCAGACAGCTGTGAACACTGCTGCTAGGGCAAAGAAGGCTACAGTGGTGGTTTATGTAGCCTGGGTAAAGCACTAGATGTTTGGTGGAATCGCTATTTCTAACTGTCCCTCACAGTCTTCTACAGCAGCCTGTCCCTAACTGAATTCACAGCAGAGTGACCAGAAATGGCGGCTGCGGTGGCTTTTATAGTGCATCATGACATCATTTCGGCAGCCAATCACAGCCATGCCAATAGTTAACATGCCTACATGCCTAACAGGATGTGCCCACACTTCGGAGGATTCCCATTGGCTTAATCAAAGCAAGCAGGCTCATAGCATGATGGGAACTTCCTATTCCGATTCCGATCCCGGAATCCGATATGAAAAAAGTATCGGAATTAAGTATCGGAATTCCGATACCGCTAATATCGGCCGATACCCGATACTTGCGGTATCGGAATGCTCAACACTAGTGTTAACACCTGAAATAACAGACTATGAGTGACCTGTAAACACACACTATAATAGCGTGGTAACAACAAATAAAAGGAAATACAGGGATGAAGTGTGTTTGAAGTAATGATTAACCCGTATATCATAAAGTACATGTTAGATGAAAAAACATTCGATAAGGCATAAACAGACACATATCGTGTCTTAAATGAGTACTGCAATGCAGAAAAATACAAAATACCACAAGAAGACACTAGGGGTGATAACACCTGAAATAGCAAACTATAGGAGTCCTGTAGATATACACTATAATAGTGTGGTAACCACAAATAATAGAAAATACAGGGATACAGGATAAAGTGCATATGAAATCAGGATTAACCCGTGTATCATAAAGTGCATGTTTGATAAAGAAGCATTTCTTAAGGCATGAACGGGCAAAAGTCATATCTCAAGTGAATGCTGCATTGCATTAAAGTACCAGATACCTCACGGAACAAATATAAAGTCATATGAAGAGGGCTGACGAAAATCCCCACGCGTATCGCCACCTTAAGTGGCTTCATCTAATCGACCCCTGACTAAGCCAATTAAGGTGGAGACACGCGATGGGCATAAAGTAGTACTTACTGCATGGCGCATGCAGGCACATGCCACTCAGTACAGGTGCCATATTCTTAATGAATTCAGTGCCTCTTCTATTCCATCAAGACTGGTATAGCGCAATTGTGCTCTATGCCAGTCTTCCTGAATCAGCCCCATGAATGTCTTGTGAGATACATCACATAAACCCACCCAAGTGGTGGTATTCAAATTTAACAATGAAAAAAGGACCTGTTGGAGGAAAAATCGCATGCCATAATAGAAACAAAAAATATATATACATACTACATACATACTACATATATACAACATTCATACAACATACATACATACATACATACTACATACATACTACATATATACAACATTCATACAACATACATACATACAACATTCATACAACATACATACATACTACATACATACTTCATATATACTACATTCATAAAACATACATACTACATACATACTACATACATACTTTATATATACAACATTCATACAACATACATACATACTACATACAACATTCATACAACATACATACATACTACATACATACTTCATATATACAACATACATACTTCATATATACAACATTCATACAACATACATACATACTACATACATACTTCATATATACTACATTCATACAACATACATACTGCATACATACTACATACATACTTCATATATACTACATTCATACAACCACAAGAAGAAGAAAGTTCGTTCGGCACACCGGCATAAATGAAGAAAACTTTATTAGGCTAATATGCCATATTAAAATGCAAAAAACACCTGACGCGTTTCTGGTGCACAAAGGCACCCTTAGTCATAGGTAAATAAAAACAATATGCACAGAAAAATATATACAGGTTACAAACCAATCACAAAGCTTGCAATTAATTACAAAAAGTGGCAACACATGAAAGGAAGAGTGAGCGGTTCCTTGCAATGATACAGATCACTCCAGAATTGAAGTTCCCAAGGGAAAAAAAAAAAAAAAAAAAATTTACAATAATATAAATGGATATATCTAAAAGTAATTAAATAACTCCAAAATGATCTTCCAACAGAAAATGGATTTTCTGCACAGAAATAAATGATTCCATGCGAAAGGTGTGAATGAGTGCCTACGGACAATATATAGAGTTAGTCAGAATCAAAAGGAATTTTTTACACCTCAAAAATAATTTATAGATGCGCAGGAATGAGTGGTTCCATGCAGAAGGTGTGAATAAGTGCCTACAAACAATACATGGAATTAATAACAATCAGATGGAGTTTTTTGCACGTGTAATAAAATATTTCATGCAAAGAGTGTGAATGAGTGCTTGCAAACAATATATAGAATTAGTCACAAAAAAAAAACAACTGTTTTTTTGGACTTGAAAAATAAATTATAGATACGCAGGAATAAAAGGTTCCATGCAAGAGGTGTGAATGAGTGCCTGCAAACAATATATAAACTTGGTGACAATCAAATGGAATTTTTAGCACATAAAAAATGAAAAATAAATTATAGACACATAGCAATCAATGGTGGAACTATTGCAGAATTCTTGATAAACATATGAATAAAATAGGAGCTATGAGATAAATTCTATGCTTTCCTACTATAACAAAATAAATGCCCTTCCAAACGAACATCAGATCGTCCACATATCTACCAAACCAAAAAATGTCATTGAAGAATGGGTTGAGATCATAAAAAAGAAATTGCTCTTCCCACCAAGCCATATATAATATGGCTAAAGAAGGTGAGAAATTTAACCCCATAGGGGCACCCAAAATTTGAAGATAAAATGATTTATTAAACATAAAATAATTGTGACTCAGTAGATATGTGGACGATCTTATGTTCGTTTGGAAGGGTAATTCCACAGACTTGTCCCTTTTTCATTCTTATCTCAATTCTAACAATCTAAATTTAATATTCACTATTAGTGGCACAGGGAATCAAGTTTCCTTTTTGGATTTATTGCTCACAGGTGATTCTATCAATGGCAAAGTTCACACTACCATTTATAGAAAGGAAACTGCAGGTAATTCACTTTTACTTTCTTCTTCATGTCATCCCCAACATACCATCCAGTCCATCCCTTATGGGGAATTCAATAGGGCTAAACGTTTATGTTCAGACAATGCCTTGTTTTTACAAGAAAGTAAAGTCATAAAAAAGTCTTTTTGATCGAGGTTACAATAATCCAATTGTCAGTAATGCATTCCACAAAGTGATGAACAAACCAAGATTTACCAGTTTAAAGGAAAAATCCTCAGCTTGTGCTGATCATATGGTGACTTTTTCAACACCATTCAACCCCCAATTCAATCAAATTAAAGAAATTGTGAAAAAATATCTGCCCGTCACAAACCAAGACACTAAATTAAGACAAATCATACAATCTGGTTGCCGTTATGTTGCCCGAAGGGGAACCAGTTTGGCGAATTATCTTTCTCCCAGTCTTTTAAAATCACCAGAAAAAATTCGCACTTGGATTACTCCCACTGGATTTTACAGATGCGCTGGTTCCAGGTGCAATGTTTGCACATATGCAATAGACAAATCCAAATTTATTTTTTCATACCAAGGTTTTTCTCAACAAATTACATCTTTCATCAATTGTGACAGTCAGTTTGTCGTTTATTGCATTTGTTGCACAGAGTGTAAGATTCAGTATATCGGCTGTACTATACGCAAACTAAGGCTGGAGTCACACACAACGAATAAAAAAATCGGTCCCATTTTAACGGTCCGAAATCGCACAAAGGTCTCTTAACCAGTGATGCGTTTTTGATGCGATTTTTCTTCATTGATGCGATTTTTCTTCATTGATGAGATTTTTCTTCATTGATGTGATTTTAATCGCATGTAAGGATCCTTTTGACATCCGTCTGGCGAGATTTTCTCGCAGGATAGCAAAATGGACATATAATGAAGCCCAATGACAGGTTTCCCCACACAAACGAATTAATATATCTAGACACAATATATATATATATATATATATATATATATATATATATATTTTATACATGTCATAGAGACACATTTATACATATATTTAATATTCATACAGTTCATCATTGCAGAGTAGCCGCAGAAACATTTGCCGGCTTTTGTATAATTATGCTCCTGCCCGACAGGAAATGACACATGGTTTACATATAGTTAACCATTTCATTTCATGTTTTTTTTGTAATGTCTATCACTATTAATTAGATGAGTGTTTGTGTGTAAAATTATGGAGTTGTAGGGGTTAATTTAAGGGGTAAATTCGTTGTATTAAATTGCAGGGACTCCTGCTGACGTCACTGAGGCTGCAGGGAGTCCCCGTAATTTAATAAAACGAATTAACCCCTTAAATTAACCCCTACAACTCCATAATTTTACACACAAACACTCATCTAATTAATAGTGATAGACATTACAAAAAAAACATGAAATGACATGGTTAACTATATGTAAACCATGTGTCATTTCATGTCGGGCAGGAGCATAATTATACAAAAGCCGGCAAATGTTTCTGCAGCTATTCTGCTATGATGAACTGTATGAATGTCAAATATATGTATAAATGTGTCTCTATGACACGTATAAAATATATATATATATATATATATATTGTGTCTAGATATATTCATTCTTTCTTTATTTAACCGGTCTCTGTGATTTTACTGTATTGGAATAAAGAATTGCCGGCTTTTGCTAAAGGACACCGGGTGCGATTTAATCGCAACTCACAAATCGGGTCCGTTTTTAGTCCCATTTTTTCTCACCCCCATAGACTTGTATTGTCGAATCCGATCCGAAAATCGGTGACAATCGCAGCATGCTGCGATTGTCTCGGTCAGAGGATTGGATGCGATAAAAAATCGCATGATGGGAGCTGCCCCATAGAATAACATGGGTTCAAATGCAATGCGATTTTTTATCGCATTGCATTCGTCCAGTTTTAGGCATTCGGCCTAAAAAAAAGAATAGCTGAACATATCAGAAATATAGAACAAAAAAACGCTTCCTATTCAGGAGCGGTAAAACACTTTGTTCATACTCATCATAGCAATATGGATTCATTTGCCTTCTATGGTCTAGAAAAGGTTAAAACTCCTGCACGAGGTGGTGATAGACACAAGCTATTATATATACGTTTAGCTTTTTGGATATTAAAATTAGACACTAAATCTCCAAACGGTATGAATTTTAGGAACGATTTGTTCTATATTTATTAATGAAATTTATGTACTTATTAGTTTTTTCTGTCAAAAATAATTTTACAGTGATCCGTATTTAGTTTATTTTTCCACATATGACACTGGCTTCGGGGATCAAAGAGACAAGTATTGGTGAGTATGTACTCTATGTTATATGTACTGTATGTCTATATGTATGTATTGTATGAATTTATTGTATGTTGTATGAATGTAGTATATATGTAGTATGTATGTAGTATGTATGCATGTATGTTGAATGAATGTAGTATATATGTATGTAGTATGTAGTATGTATGCATGTTGTATGAATGCAGTATGTATGTATGTATATTGTATGAATGTAGTATGTATGTAGTATGTATGTATGTTGTATGAATGTAGTATATATGAAGTATGTATATAGTATGTAGTATGTATGTAGTATGAATTTTGTATATATGTAGTATGTATGTAGTATGTAGTATGTATGTATGCTGTATGAATGTAGTATATATGTAGTATGTATGTTATATGAATGTATTATATATGAAGTATGTATGTATTATGTATGTATGTAGTATGAATTTTGTATATATGTAGTATGTATGTAGCATGTAGTATGTATGTATGTATGCTGTATGAATGTAGTATATATAGTATGTATGTATGTTGTATGAATGTAGTATATATGAAGTATGTATGTAGTATGTATGTATGTTGTATGAATGTTGTATATACTGTATGTAGTATGTATGTAGTATGTATGAATGTTGCATATATGTAGTATGTATGTAGTATGTAGTATGTAGTATGTATGTATGTATTCTGTATGATTGTAGTATATATGTAGTATGTATGTATGTTGTATGAATGTAGTATGTATGTAGTATGTATGTAGTATGTATGAATGTTGTATATATGTAGTATGTATGTAGCATGTATGAATGTTGTATATACTGTATGTAGTATGTATGTAGTATGTATGTTTTTTTTTTTTTTTTACATTCAACACATTAGCCAGATGAAGGGACTACTACTGTCCCATCATTGGCTAATGTGTCAATCACTGTCATTGTAGCAGGCATCGCCCGATGGGACTTGTAGTCCCATCGGACGATGCCTGCACACACACATGACACCCGGCAGCCCGCACAGACCCCCAGCAGGCCCGCACAGACCCCAGGCAGCCTGCACATACCCCCGGCAGACCCGCACAGACCCCCGGCAGACCCGCATAGACCCCCGGCAGCCGGCACAAGCTCGTGGCAGGCCCGTACAGACCACCGGCAGCCGGAACAAGCCCCCGGCAGGCCCGTACAGACCACCGGCAGCCAGCACAAGTACCCGACAGGCCCGTACAGACCACCGGCAGCCGGCACAAGTACCCGACAGGCCCGTACAGACCCCCGGCAGCCGGCACAAGCCCCCGGCAGGCCCGTACAGACCCCCGGCAGCCAGCACAAGCCCCCAGCAGGCCCGTACAGACCGCCGGCAGCCGGCACAAGCCCCCACACATGCCCCCGGCAGGCCCGTACAGACCCCCAGCAGGCCTGCACAGACCCCGCCCGCATGCACAGTGTCCGCCCACGCACTGCCCTCACTCTTCCCCCCTCCCGAACTGGATGTGCATGGAAAGAAAGGGTTTTTTTTAATTCCGATATTTCTGTCCCATTGACTTGAATGGGACTTCCGGTATCGGAATCGGCGATACCCGATACTTTTTTGGGTATCGGGCCAATCCAATCCGATCCGATATTTCTCAATATCGGATGGTATCGCTCAACACTACTCAGAACTCAGTTCTCATATTTCTCATCTGCTTGTGCTTGAAATGTTGCCTTTTAGGCTCGTGTTGACAGAAGCTTTCAGTAACATGATAGTGGCGGCCATCCCAAAGTACTCGGTCCCCAGCCGTCACTATTTCTCCCACACAACACAACATTACCAGTGCCCTCAGCAATGCAGTTACTGGGAAAGTGGGAAAGTACACCTAACCACAGACATGTGGACAAGTACTTGTGGACAGGGACTGTACATCTCACTTATGGCACACTGGTTTAACATAGTGGAAGCCGGGACCCAGTAAGACCTTGGGACGGAACACGTCCTCCCGAGGCCAAGGATTGCGGGCCCTATGTCAATCAGGGTTGCCCCTACTATGTACAGCACCTGCACCTCCTCCTCTTCAGCCTCCAACTCCGAAATGAGCACATCAATCACAAGCTGGAAGTACTGCAGCACTGCCAAGGCCAAGTGGCAACAGGCTGTGCATAAGCTAATTTACTTAGGTGACAAACCGCACAATGCTGAAGAGTTGTTGACAGCTCTGAAAGAGCAGGCAGATGTGTGGCTGACACCGCTGAATCTCCAGCCAGAAATAGTTGTGTGTGACAATGGTGCAACCTGGTGGTGGCTCTGAAGTGAGGTGAACTGACACACGTACCATGCCTGACCCATGTTCTTAACCTCATTGTTCAACTAATTTCTAAAAAGCTATTCGGAGCTGATGGTGAAAGTACGCCACGTGTGTGCCCATTTTAGAAAGACAGCTACAGCTTCAGCCGCCCTTGCCGTGCTTCAGCAGTGATTGCAGATTCCGGCTCACCGACTGGTGTGTGATGTCTAGTGTTGAGCATTCCGATACTGCATATATCGGGTATCGGTCGATATTCGCTGTATCGGAATTCCGATACCGAGTATCGATATTTTTACAATATCGGATACCAGAATCGGAAGTTCCCATAATGCAATGAGCCAGTGTCGTGGCTGTGATTGGCTGCTGAAATGATGTCATCATGATGTGCGGTCTGTGCACATCATGATGCGCGGTCTGTGCGGGCCTGCCGGGGGTCTGTACGGGCCTGTCGGGGGTCTGTGCGGGCTGCCGGGGGTTTGTGCGGGCTGCCGGGGGTCTGTGCGGGCCTGCCGGGGGTCTGTACGGGCCTGCCGGGGGTCTGTGCGGGCTGCTGGGGGTCTGTACGGGCCTGCCGGGGGTCTGGGCGGGCTGCCGGGGGTTGTGTTTGTGTGCAGGCATCGTCCGATGGGACTACAAGTCCCATCGGGCTATGCCTGCTACAATGACAGTGATTGACACATTAGCCAATGATGGGACAGCAGTAGACCCATCATCCGGCTAATGTGTTGAATGTAAAAAAAAAAATACATACTACATACATACTACATATATACAACATACATACATAGATACTATATATATACTACATTCATACAACATACATACATACAGTTGTGGCCAAAAGTATTGACACCCCTGCAATTCTGTCAGATAATACTCAGTTTCTTCCTGAAAATGATGGCAAACACAAATTCTTTGGCATTATTATCTTCACTTAATTTGTCTTAAATGAAAAAACACAAAAGAGAATGAAGCAAAAAGCAAAACATTGATCATTTCACACAAAACTCCAAAAATGGGTCAGAAAAAAGTATTGGCACCCTCAGCCTAATACTTGGTTGCACAACCTTTAGCCAAAATAACTGCGACCAATCGCTTCTGGTAACCATCAATGAGTTTCTTACAATGCTCTGCTGGAATTTTAGACCATTCTTCTTTGGCAAACTGATCCAGGTCCCTGATATTTGAAGGGTGTCTTCTCCAAACTGCCATTTTTAGATCTCTCCACAGGTGTTCTATGAGATTCAGGTCTGGACTCATTGCTGGCCACCTTAGAAGTCTCCAGTGCTTTCTCTCAAACCATTTTCTAGTGCTTTTTGAAGTGTGTTTTGGGTCATTGTCCTGCTGGAAGACCCATGACCTCTGAGGAAGACCCAGCTCTCTCACACTGGGCCCTACATTATGCTGCAAAATTTGTTGGTAGTCTTCAGACTTCATAATGCCATGCACATGGTCAAGCAGTCCAGTGCCAGAGGCAGCAAAGCAACCCCAAAACATCAGGGAACCTCCGCCATGTTTGATTGTAGGGACCGTGTTCTTTTCTTTGAAAGTCTCTTTTTTTCTCCTGTAAACTCTATGTTGATGCCTTTGCCCAAAAAGCTCTACTTTTGTCTCATCTGACCAGAGAGCACTCTTCCAAAACATTTTAGGCTTTTTCAGGTAAGTTTTGGCAAACTCCAGCCTGGCTTTTTTATGTCTCGGGGTAAGAAGTGGGGTCTTCCTGGGTCTCCTACCATACAGTCCCTTTTCATTCAGACGCCGACGGATAGTACGGGTTGACACTGTTGTACCCTCGGACTGCAGGGCAGCTTGAACTTGTTTGGATGTTAGTCGAGGTTCTTTATCCAACATCCACACAATCTTGTGTTGAAATCTCTTGTCAATTTTTCTTTTCCGTCCACAGCTAGGGAGGTTAGCCACAGTGCCAAGGGCTTTAACCTTCTTGATGACACTGCGCACGGTAGACACAGGAACATTCAGGTCTTTGTAGATGGATTTGTAGCCTTGAGATTGCTCATGCTTCCTCACAATTTGGTTTCTCAAGTCCTCAGACAGTTCTTTGGTTTTCTTTCTTTTCTCCATGCTCAATGTGGTATACACACGGACACAGGTTGAGTCAACTTTAATCCATGTCAACTTGCTGCAAGTGTGATTTAGTTATTGCCAACACATGTTAGGTGCCACAGGTAAGTTACAGGTGCTGTTAATTACACAAATTAGAGAAGCATCACATGATTTTTCGAACAGTGACAATACTTTTGTCCACCCTATTTTTTATGTTTGGTGTGGAATTATATCCAATTTGGCTTTAGGACAATTCTTTTTGTGTTTTTTCATTTAAGACAAATTAAATGAAGATAATAATACCAAAGAATTTGTGTTTGCAATCATTTTCAGGAAGAAACTGATTATTATCTGACAGAATTGCAGGGGTGTCAATACTTTTGGCAACAACTGTACATACATACTACATACTGTATATACTACATTCGTACAACATACATACATACTACATACATACTACATATATACTACATTCATACAACATACATACATACATACTACATATATACTACATTCCTACAACATACATACATACTACATACATACTACATATATACTACATTCATACAACATACATACATACATACTACATACATACTACATATATACTACATTCATACAACATACATACATACTACATACATACTACATATATACTACATTCATACAACATACATACATACATACATACTACATATATACTGCATTCATACAACATACATACATACTACATACAATACATTCATACATTCATACAATACATACATACATATAGACATACAGTAAATATAACAGAGTACATACCATCACTTGTCACTTTGATCCCCGAAGTCAGTGTCATCTCACTGTAAAAAATATTAAAATAACAAACAAGCAATATACTTCCTGATCCGCAGAAATCCACGAGTGTCCCACGACGATCTACTGCAGTGCATCACTGAGAGTTTACTATAGTTCACTGGTCTCACTTTATGGCAAAAGCTGCGTGGGAACTTTCTCACACAGCAATGCCAAAAGTGAGACTAGGGACTATTTTTATACAGTGGCGGAGGTATACAGTGCAGAAGGATACCTACCTCCCGTTATTGTATTCCTGGGGCCCCTAGAGAGCGGTGGCATCAGCTGATGCTGCTGTTCTCCATGGGAGATCGTCGTGGGACACTCGTGGATTTCTGCGGATCAGGGAGTATATTGGTTGTTTGCTATTTTAATATTTTTTAAAGATGACACTTGCTTCGGGGATCAAAGTGACAAGTGATGGTGAGTATGTACTCTATGTTATATGTACTGTATGTCTATATGTATGTATTGTATGAATGTACTGTATGTAGTATGTATGTTGCATGTCTGTAGCATGTTTTATTTATGTTGTATGTATGTAGTATGTATGTAGTATGTACTATGTATGTATGTTGAATGAATGTAGTATATATGTAGTATGTATGTAGTATGTATGTTGCATGAATGTAGTATATATGTAGTATGTATGTAGCATGTATTATGTATGTTGTATGAATGTAGTATATATGTAGCATGAATGTAGTATGTATGTATGCTGTATGAATGTAGTATATATGTAGCATGAATGTAGTATGTATGTATGCTGTATGAATGTAGTATATATGAAGTATGTATGTATGTATGTTGTGTGAATGTAGTATATATGTAGTATGTATGTAGTATGTATGTATGTTGTATGAATGTAGTATATATGAAGTATGTATGTAGTATGTATGTATGTTGTATGAATGTAGTCTATATGAAGTATGTATGTAGTATGTATGTTGTATGAATGTAGTCTATATGAAGTATGTATGTAGTATGAATGTAGTATGTATGTAGTATGTATGCTTTTTTTTTTACATTCAACACATTAGCCGGATGATGGGACTACTACTGTCCCATCATTGGCTAATGTGTCAATCACTGTCATTGTAGCAGGCATAGCCCGATGGGACTTGTAGTCCCATCGGACGATGCCTGCACACACTCACGACCCCCGGCAGCCCACACAGACCCCCGGCAGCCTGCACAGACCCCCGGCACACCCGCACAGACCCCCGGCAGGCCCGCATAGACCCCCGAGAGGTCCGTACAGACCCCGCCCACACACACAGACACGCACAGTGTCCCCCACGCACCGCCCACACTCTTCCCCCCTCCCAAACTGGATGTACAAGTAAAGAAAGGGTTTTTTTTAATTCCGATATATCTGTCCCATTGACTTGAATGGGGTTTCCGGTATCGGAATCAGCGATACACGATACTTTTTGGGTATCGGTCCGATCCAATCAGTTACGATACTTCACGATATCGGATGGTATCGCTCAACATTAGTGATGTCCCCATGCGTTGGAACTCTACACTGCATATGTTGGAAAGGATTTGTGAGCAGAAGAGGGCAATTGTTGAATACCAGCATCAACAAGGCCATCGGTCTTCATGTTTGATTCCACACGTTAGACCTCAGGAGTGGACATGGATGTCAGACATATGTAACATCCTCCAAAACTTTGAGTCCACCAAGATGGTGAGTGGCGATGATGCCATAATTAGCCTCACCATCCTGCTCATCTGCATTCTGAAAAGCTCTCTACTCACAATGAAAGAGGATACATTGCAGGTGGAGCATGAGGACGTGGATGAAGGAACCATACAGGGTGATTACACACAGCCCAGCCTCATGTCATCACAATGTGGATTGATTGACAATGAGGAAGATGAGGAGGAAGAACAGGAGCTACTTTCATGCCCTATAGATGGGACTATAAGCACAACTGTCATACCGTCTGTTCAGCGTGGATGGCCTGAGGACAGGGAGGAAGAGGAGGAGGACACCAGTCAGTCGTACTGTTACCAGTCTGGCACGCATGGCTGACTTTATGGTGCGCTGCCTTTTCCGTGACCCCCGTATTGCAAAAATATTGGGTAACAGTCATTATTGGCTAGTGACACTTTTAGACCCACGCTACAAGGAGAACTTTCAATCTCTTGTTCCAGAGGCAGATAGGTGTACCAAAATGGTGCAGTACCAGAGGGCCATTGTTGCAGAATCGTTAAAAAAAAATTCCCATCTCAAAACGCTGGCGGCAGAGATAACAGCTTGTTGGCCAATCAAGGAGGACACTCGAGAGAGACACAACTCCAATCCAGCAGAGGCAGGGGAACACTGGAAAAGTTTGGGACAGTTTTCTCAGACCCTCCTATCGCCCTGGCCCTGAGGCATGGGGTAATCTCACAAGGAATGCAATTTTTTCTAAGATGCTGAGGGAGTACCTTGCTGACTGTACAAACATCCTCTGTGATTCCTCAGTGCCTTTTAATTGTTGGGTATCCAAGCTGGACACATGGCATGAACTGTGTCTCTACGCCTTGGAGGTCCTGGCCTGCCCTGCCGCTAGCGTTTTGTCAGAGCGGGTTTTTAGTGCTGCTGGTGAAATTATCACAAATAAGCTCATTCGCCTTTCAACGGAAAATGCAGACAGGCTGACTCTTATAAAAATGAACAAAGGATGGATTGGGCCAGACTTCTCGACACTACCAAATTATGATAGCGAAACATAAACTCCAATGTAGTTTCTTTTTGGGAGGAGTGTTCCCATGCACCTATTCACACCCAGACATGGGTATACGCTTCATGATTTTGGCTACTTGGTGACCTCCTCCTCCTAATCCTCATCCTCTCCGTCCACCACCACTCTAACACCAGGGTGAACATATTCTGTCATGCTCCAGCCACACTTTTCTATTAGCAAGGGTGCTATGATGCCCATCACCATATTTCCAAAAATATGTACCCCCCCAAGGGGAAATGTTTGCCTGCCCATACACTTTTTTTTAAGACGCCTCCACCATATTTCTTCCAAGGGGGGATTGGGGTTATTGGGGTGCATATGACTTGTTAGCTGGCCAGGCCTTTCAGTCAAGTAGCGGTGGACAGGGCGGACTGAGAGAGGGTTGATGATGGTGATGGAGTTGGTGTTCTTTCTGATGGCCTAGAATCAGTCTTTCGTAGATATAACAGTGGGATTCCCTGACTGCTGTGGTCTTGCAACGACACCTCAACATTTGTTGCTGTGCTAACCGGTGGGCTTACAGTGGGGGAAACAATGTAGCGTTGCTGACTACCTTCGTTGTGATCAGTTGCACATGTGGCACTTGAGGTTTGGTGTTGTGTCCACGCTTGCAAGTGCATGCTGGTTAAATGTCTAAGCATGCAACTGGTATTCAAATTTTTCAGATTTTTCCCTCGGCTAAAGGTCTTTGCACACTTCTTACAGATAACCTTGGCCTGATCATGAGGATTTTGTTCAAAAAAGTGCCACACTGCACTCTTCCTACTTTGGCAGACATTTTGTGGCCTAGCACGCTGTGATCTTTTGACCCTCTGGAGAAGCTGTCCAGCAACTCTTTTGATGTTTGGAACCTGTCTTTGGAGTGCTTCGGGCCTGCCAGATAACAGCTGTTGCGATGTCGATGTCTGCTGTGGATGCTCCTCATCTGAGCTATTGGAAGCAGCACCCTCTTCCCCCAATGGATGCCAATCTGGGTCAACAACTGGGTCATCCATCACCTCCTCTTCTATGTCATGTGCACCTTCCTCTGTGTCACTGTGTATGGTGGTATAGTGTGCGGGAAGGGGCACCTGAGTCTCATCAGGGTCAGAATCTGGCTCTGTACACTGCGAGGACAATGTAGTGCTCTGAGTGAATGTACCAGCAGAATCATCCATCAGCGGCTGTGCATCAGTGCACTCCATGTCAGATTCATCTTGGCCTGGGTAATTCACCATTTCACTTGATAATCCAGGCATGGTATGTGAAAACAGCTCCATGGAGTAATCAGTAGTATGGCCTGCGTCATCCTTCAATCTTGGTTGGGGTGAAGGACACAAGGAAAGGTGTGGTTCATGAACATGAGCCTCCAATGACGACTCAGTGCTTTTACTTTTTACAACTGAAGAAGAGGAGGCGATAGAGCTGGAGGCTGAGTCAGCAATGTAAGACAAAACTTTTTCCTGATGCTCTGGCTTTAAAAGCGGTTTGCCAACTCCTAGAAAACTAAGCGTTCGAGGCCTTATGTAGCCAGACGATGACGCAGGGTCAGCACCTCCTGCATTCGGTCCTATTTTGCTCTTGCCACTACCATCAGATCCACAACCAACACCATCATTACCAGCTGCCAACCCCCGTCCAATTCCACGGCCTCTTCCACCAGCCTTCCTCATTTTTGGTAGAAATGTAGACAAAATCCAACAAACTATATAGTAATGTAAAACAAGGTACAAGGTGTCTATAGGACAGGGGAGATTTTGAATTTCTGCAGACACTTGTGGACACTGGACACTTTTGGATTGTGTGAGGCCCACTGATATCTGAGCGCTATGTGACAGGCTCGATGGCACAGCTGTGACCAAAGTGACTAGAGGATAAGGGAGATTTTGAATCTCTGCACACACTTTTGGACACTGGATGGACACTTTTGGATTGTGTGAGGCCCACTGATATCTGAGCGCTATGTGACAGGCTCGATGGCACAGCTGTGACCAAAGTGACTAGAGGATAAGGGAGATTTTGAATCTCTGCACACACTTTTGGACACTGGACACTTTTGGATTGTGTGAGGCCCACTGATATCTGAGCGCTATGTGACAGGCTCGATGGCACAGCTGTGACCAAAGTGACTAGAGGATAAGGGAGATTTTGAATCTCTGCACACACTTTTGGACACTGGATGGACACTTTTGGATTGTGTGAGGCCCAATGAATATCTGAGCGCTATGTGACAGGCTCGATGGCACAGCTGTGACCAAAGTGACTAGAGGATAAGGGAGATTTTGAATCTCTGCACACACTTTTGGACACTGGATGGACACTTTTGGATTGTGTGAGGCCCACTGATATCTGAGCGCTATGTGACAGGCTCGATGGCACAGCTGTGACCAAAGTGACTAGAGGATAAGGGAGATTTTGAATCTCTGCACACACTTTTGGACACTGGATGGACACTTTTGGATTGTGTGAGGCCCAATGAATATCTGAGCGCTATGTGACAGGCTCGATGGCACAGCTGTGACAAAAGTGACTAGAGGATAATGGAGATGGGATTGCTTTTAAAAAAGCAGTTTGCGGAGCAGTGGGTAAACAGCAATGCAGGAATGTCAGGAAGCCTTAGAAGGCAGCCCAACAACCAACACCACTGATACACCACTATATAGCCTCCCCTTGCACTGCACACACAGTGACTGGTGTGTTGTGCAGGCCAAATTGCTAGCAGCAGAAGCAGTTTTTTTGTCTTCTCAGCAGGACAAAAAAAAAAATTGGGATTGCTTTTAAAAAAGCAGTTTGCAGAGCAGTGGGTAAACAGCAGTGCAGGAATGTCAGGAAGCCTTAGAAGGCAGCCCAACAACCAACACCACTGATACACCACTATATAGCCTCCCCTTGCACTGCACAGACAGTGACTGGTGTGTTGTGCAGGCCAAATTGCTAGCAGCAGAAGCAGTTTTTTTGTCTTCTCAGCAGGACAAAAAAAAAAATTGGGATTGCTTTTAAAAAAGCAGTTTGCGGAGCAGTGGGTAAACAGCAATGCAGGAATGTCAGGAAGCCTTAGAAGGCAGCCCAACAACCAACACCACTGATACACCACTATATAGCCTCCCCTTGCACTGCACACACAGTGACTGGTGTGTTGTGCAGGCCAAATCGCTAGCAGCAGAAGCAGTTTTTTTGTCTTCTTCCCTGCCTAACGCTCTCCCTACAGAATCAGCAGCAACCTCTCCCTATATTAAGATCGGCAGAAGTAAGATGGCGGTCGGCGTGCACGCCCTTTTATACCCCCTGTGACGCCCACCAAAGCAAGCCAATCACTTGCATGCCCTTCTGAAAGATGGTGGTGACCCGTGCCTATGTCATCACGTTGCCCACAGTGTCCGTGGATCCTGATTGGCTGAAAAAGAGCGCAAAACAAACTTTTGAAACGCGACTTTGGCGCGTAAGTCGCCGACCTCGTGGCCGACCTCATCCTAGGGTCGGGTTTCATTTCATGAAACCCGACTTTGCCAAAAGTCGGCGACTTTTGAATTTTTTCGACTCGTTTCGCTCAACTCTAATCCAGACCACAGAAGATTCCTCAGATTTGCGGTATCTCAGGGGTCCCAGGTCAGACACTACCAATTCAACATCCTGCCGTTTGGGGTATCATCAGCCCCTCAGGTATTTACCAAGGTGATGGCGGAGGCAATAATCTTCATTCGCCAACAGGGGATCTGCATCGTCCCATATCTGGACAACCTTCTAATAGTAGCTCCATCCAGGTTTCGCCTGAACCAGGACGTAGACAAATCTCTAGAGATTCTGAAATCCTTGGGTTGGATCCCCAACCTAGAGAAGTCAAACCTTCATCCCTCAACAAGGAAAAGTTCCTAGGGATTCTCCTGGACTCAGAAGGGCAAACATCTTTTTTACCCAGGGAACGGCAACTCGACCTGGTTTAGAAGATCTCCAAGTTCAGGGAACAAAGAGCACCGACCCTGAGAGACTCAATGTCCATGCTGGGATCATTGATGGTATGTATCCATGCTGTCTCCTGGGCCCAAGCCCATACTCAGACCCTACAGTTCTACGTTCTTCGGTGTTCAAGGAAGCACCAGCATATATTGTCCAGGAGAATTCCTCTTCCCGGTCATGTGAAGGCCTCCTTTCTATGGTGGTTGAACCACCAGAACCTCCAGCAGGGGGTCAGCTGGGATCAGCTGCCCCTAAAGATCATCACCACGGATGCCAGTCAGCGAGGCTGGGGAGCGACGGTGGAAAAATCACACTTCCAGGGGTTATGGGGCCCAGAAGTCAGTTCCAGCTCCTCAAATACAAGAGAACTGATAGCTGTAGAGGAGACACTAAAGACAGCAGTGACCCTCGTCCAAAACCATCACGTATGTGTCTACTCAGACAATATGACTACGGTGTCCTTCATCCGCCACTAGGGAGGCACAAAATTCTTCAACCTGAAGCGGGTGGCTGCTAGGATCTTCTCCTGGGCAGAGAAACATCTACTGTCCATATCAGCAGTGCATCTAAGGGCAGTGGAAAATGTGGAAGCGGACTTCCTCAGCAGGAGGGACGTTCAGTCCGGGGGAATGGAGCCTGGACCAGGCAGTATTTTCATCGCTGGTCTCAAGATGGGGATATCCCGAGGTGGACCTGTTCGCCAGGGGTCAGAATGCGAAGGTAGAAACTTATTTCTCCCTCAGCCCCACCGACGGAGCATGGAAAGTAGACGCCTTCTACCACCCGTGGCACTTCAACCTAGCCTACGCCTTCCCTCCAATCCCCATGATAGCAAGAACACTACAGAAGGCACGGGCAGAACTAGTCACTACAATCTTGATAGCTCCCTTGTGGCCGGGAAGGAGCTGGTACGGAGCCCTGCAAAACATGACTCAGGATGGTCCAATACCTTCTTCGCCAGGGCTCTCAACTGTGTTACGGACGGCGGAACGCACCAAATATAAAATAGAAGGCGCGTTCGCCGCCCGGGGTCCACCGTGCGGTAGGTGACAAGACCACTGCTGAACAATGGCAGATGCACCTAATAAGTGCGGTACTGCGCTCGGGTTAACGTCACCCGAACGCTAAGAGCGGCTCTGTTCTGGCACAGAGTCGCGAGGGAAAAGTAAGACAAAGACGGGGGCCCTGTTAGTGTCACAGAGGCCTGCGTGTGGCGTCGCAGCCGTGAACACCAGTAGCTGCGGGTAGAGACACGTGCGCCAACGGACGCTAGTGTAGGCGTGGAGCACGTGGCGTGTAGCTTGCCACAAACTGAGACTGACTATCCAACTCACTGTCACCATTCGTATTAACCAAGGGAGGGGATCATAATGAGTCAGTCACCAGTCCATACATCCATCACCATACACACACAGAATATTATGCTACACTAGCGCATTGCCGAGCCGCCCTGAGGGCTTTTTATAGCAATGCACTTCCGGGACCTTCCATTAGCCTGGGAAGGACCAATCAGATCCGACGCAGGACCTGAGCATGTGACCCCTGCTCTCCAGTGAGAGGTCAAGTTGCGGGCATGCCCAGTAGCACGGCATGAGGACTTAGCCTCAAGAGCAGTTCCCTGCAGAGCAGGTTGCACTGCCATTGCTGCACCAGAGGTGGCAGCAACATCCAGGCTGTCAGAGCGAGTCTGAGCAGCAAGCCTGGCTCGCCGTGTTTGCTGAGCAACACCCGGAGCGGTTGAGGAAGAATGGGAGACCGCAGGATGTCTGGCTCTGGATTCCCGCTGTGCAGCGCCAGGAATCTGACACCTAACATGGCCCCCCCTCTGAGCCTCACTGTGCTCAAAGGCCGCGATCAGGAGCCGTGCATGAATATTTTCCACCGGCTCTCAGGTCCGACCCTCAGGACCATGACCCTTCCACTCCACCAAATAAAACTTTTTGCCACGGACAAACCTGCGCCCCACGATGGCGTTAACCTCAAACTCGTCAGATGATAAGCCTGATGACCCGGTGGATGGCTCAGAAAACCGGAGCATGTGAACTGGTTTGAGGAGGGACACATGAAACACGTCCGAAATGGCCAAATGTGGAGGAAGAGCCAGGCGGTAGACCACTGAACTAAGTCGCTCGAGGACCTTGAACGGTCCAATGTATCGCGGTGGGAACTTGGGTGACTTGACCCGCAGTTTAATGTTCCGGGTGGAGAGCCACACCATGTTGCCGGGGGGAGAAGCTTGGCGCGGGTTGCTGATGCGTGTCGGCGGACGCCCCCATCCTTTCTTTAGATGCCGGATAGCATCCTGAGTGCGATCCCAAATGTCCCGGGCCTCCACTGCTCAGTCTGCCACCCTGGAGTCAGTGGAGGACACCGGCATTGGGACAGGGACGCGTGGGTGTTGACCATAATTTAGGAGAAAAGGCGTCTGACCAGTGGAATCGGCCACCGCATTGTTTAGGGCAAATTCAGCCCAAGGTAACAAGGATGCCCAGTCATCCTGCCTGGCAGAGACAAAATGCCGTAGATAGGTGACCAAGGTCTGATTGGCCATTCGACTAGGCCATTCGTCTCGGGATGGTAGGCGGAAGACAGATTTAGCTCGATGCTGAGTAAGCTGCAGAGCTCCCTCCAAAATCGAGACACGAACTGGGGACCTCGGTCACTTACGATTTTATCCGGCATGCCATGTAAACGGAATACATGCTTAATGAACAGGACGGCCAGACCTCAAGCGGAAGGCAGGCGTGCGAGTGGCACCAGATGTACCATTTTGGAAAAATAGTCGGTAACCACCCAGATGACCGTACTGCCACCGGACTTGGGCAGGCCAACTATAAAGTCCATGCCAACCATCTCCCATGGTCTATCCGCTACTGGCAGGGGAAACAAGAGCCCCGCTGGCCTCTGTCTAGAGGGCCTGTTCCGGGCACACGAGACGCATGCTGGCACGTATGCCTTGACGTCTCGAGCCATATGTGGCCACCAATATGACCTTGCCAGGAGTTCGGTGGTCCGTTTATTACCAAAATGGCCACCTAGCCTGGAGAAATGTGCCCAGGCAAGAACCTCCGGCCGTAGCCCAGGGGGCACCAAGGTCTTGCCTGGCGGTACTGACTCGAGAGCGATAGGAGCCACGGTCGTAAAACTTTCCGGAGGGAGAATTAACCAAGGCTCGGCTTCTCCTTCCTCCGCTGAAACCACCGAGCGTGAAAGAGCATCTGCACGGACGTTCTTCTCTCCGGAGGGGTAGTGCAGGGTGAAGCGGAAGCGGGAGAAGAAGAGCGACCACCTGGCCTGACGGGAATTCAGACGTTGGGCCGTCTGAAGGTAGACCAGGTTTTTCTGATCCGTAAATACCTGAAATGGAAACCGGGCTCCCTCCAGGAGATGTCTCCACTCGGAAAAAGCCAATTTCATGGCTAGCAGCTCCCTGTCGCTGATGCAGTAATTTTTCTCCGCCGGTGAGAAGGTCTTGGAATAAAAGAAGCAGGGATGCTTCCGACCTTGAGCATCCTTTTGATAAAGGACTGCTCCTGCACTGACGGAAGAAGCGTCTACCTCAAGGATAAACGGCTTATCCATATCGGGACGGTGTAAAATGGGAGCGACTGCAAAGTGGGATTTTACGGACGAGAAGGCCTTAGAAACCTGTTTGGTCCAAGCCTTAGGGTTAGCTCCTTTCTTCATGAGAGCAACCAAAGGAGCTACCAGAGTGGAGAAGTGGGGTATAAATTGGCGGTAATAATTAACGAACCCTAAAAAGCGCTGCACCGCTTTAAGTGAATGGGGTTCCTGCCAGTCCATAACCGCTTGTAGTTTGGCCGGATCCATACCCAACCCCTGGGCCGAGATGACGCAGCCCAGAAATGGCAAGGACTCCTACTCAAACTGACACTTCTCCAGCTTGGCGAACAGGGAATTTGCCCGCAGGCGGTCAAATACCCTGCAGACATCTTTCTGGTGGGTGGCCAAATCTGGCGAAAAGATGAGGATGTCATCCAGATAGACCACCACCGAGGTAGAAAGCATGTCACGGAATACATCATTGACGAAGTCCTGGAAGATAGCGGGTGCATTACAAAGGCCGAAGGGCATGACCAGATATTCATAATGGCCTTCCCGAGTATTGAAAGCTGTCTTCCACTCGTCTCCCTCGCGAATACGGATCAGGTTGTATGCCCCTCGCAGATCTAGTTTTGTAAAGAGCCGAGCCCCTCGTAACCTGTCGAACAACTCGGAGATCAACGGGAGGAGGTACTTATTCTTTACCGTGATGGCATTGAGACCCCGGTAGTCGATGCAGGGGCGTAACTCTCCGCTCTTCTTCTGAATGAAGAAGAACCCTGCACCGGCCGGTGACACCGACTTCCTGATAAAACCCCGCGCCAGGTTCTCCCGGATATATTGGGGCATAGCCTCTGTCTCCGGGAGAGATAATGGATAGACACAACCTCGGGGAGGTTCTGTGCCTGGCAGGAGGTCAATTGGGCAATCATAAGGACGGTGCGGCGGGAGTGTCTCCGCAGACTTCTTAGAGAAGACGTCCGCGTACTGGTGGTAGGGTTTAGGAAGCGTGGAGAGATCTGTAGGCAGCTCCGTGGATGCCTCCTGAAGACTGTCCCTCAGACACCTTCCCTCGCAGTCCTTGCTCCAGCCCAGTATCCTCCCCGAAGCCCAATCAATGTGAGGGGAGTGACAACGAAGCCAGGGAACTCCGAGGAGTACCTGATCGATGCCATGGGGCATAATAAGCAGGGACAGGGTCTCCCGATGTGAGGGTGACATAGTGAGACTGAATGGGACTGTCTGATGTGTCACTTGTGACGGTAATGGTGCCCCATCCACCACCCTGATAGTCAGAGGTCGTGGGAGTAATACCAGAGGAATAGCGTGACTCTGGGCAAAGGTCGAGGACATAAAGTTCCCCTCGACCCCGGAGTCCAGAGTGACCTCTGCCTCCCAGGTGGAGGAGCCATTATCTAGTGTACCCCGGAATACCGGTTTAGGTGAGAAGGGTCCCGTTTGGGACTGACCACCACCTACGGCCACTGAACGGGGTCGTTTTTTCGGCCGCTGAGGGCATGTGCCAGCCGAGTGGCCAAACTGTCGGCAGTGATAACAGAGCACAGAGCCCTGCAACTGACGTGGCTTAGTGCCGGTGCGAGATACCTCCATGGGCTCAGTGGAGGGAGGCTCCTGTGCGGAATGACTCAGCGGTTCAGTAAAGGTGGGGGCCAAATTAACCTTACGTCTGGATTGAGCCCTCTCCAACCCGCGCTTCGTGAACCGGAGATCAATGCGGGTGGAGACGGCGATCAATTCCAGACTTATGGGAATTTCTCTGGTGGCTAGAGCATCTTTTTTACATGCTCAGCTAGGCCTCTCCAGAACACCGGGACTAATACTTTGTCCGGCCACTCTAGTTCGGAAGCCAAGGTCCGAAAGCGGACAGCATAATGGCTAACCGAGAGTGAGCCTTGTGTTAAGGATAACAGTTGGAGAGCCGTATCGTGCGTGACCCGTGGTCCCAAGAAGACCTGCTTCAGAGCCGTGAGGAACTGAGCAGTCCCCTGAACCAGGGGATCATCACGTTCCCACAATGGCGTGGCCCACTGTAATGCCTTGCCAGATAACAAGGAGACAATAAAGCCCACCTTAGCCCGCTCTGTAGGAAACCGTGCAGCCAGCAACTCCAGATGAATGGAGCACTGGCTGACGAATCCCCTACAGGTGGCTCTTTCACCCGAAAACTTATCGGGGAGCAGGAGGCGAGAGATTGTTGGTGAGGGCAAAAGTGTGGGCACACGTGAGAAGGCCTCAGCGAACGTCTGAGCTGCAACTAGCGCAGCATTCACAGCTGAGTTGGTGCTCTCGATAGCCGCCAACCTGCTCTCCAGCTGCCGAATGTAGCGCAGCAGCTGCTGCACATCTGCCATTGCCAGCCAGACCCTGGCGCTAGTTTAATGTTATGGACGGTGGAACGCACCAAATATAAAATAATAGAAGGCACGTTCGCCGCCTGGGGTCCACCGTGCGGTAGGTGACAAGACCGCTGCTGAACAATGGCAGATGCACCTAATAAGTGCGGTACTGCGCTCGGGTTAACGTCACCCGAACGCTAAGAGCGGCTCTGTTCTGGCACAGAGTCGCGAGGGAAAAGTAATACAAAGACGGGGGCCCTGTTAGTGTCACAGAGGCCTGCGTGTGGCGTCGCAGCCGCGAACACCAGTAGCTGCGGGTAGTGCAGAGCAGCGGCAGGTAAACCCGCAGGCGTCGGCGCCGAGACACGGGCGCCAACGGACGCTAGTGTAGGCGTGGAGTACGTGGCATGTAGCTTGCCACAAACTGAGACTGACTATCCAACTCACTGTCACCATTCGTATTAACCAAGGGAGGGGATCATAATGAGTCAGTCACCAGTCCATACATCCATCACCATACACACACAGAATATTATGCTACACTAGCGCATCGCCGAGCCGCCCTGAGGGCTTTTTATAGCGATGCGCTTCCGGGACCCTCCATTAGCCTGGGAAGGACCAATCAGATCCGACGCAGGACCTGAGCATGTGACCCCTGCTCTCCAGTGAGAGGTCAAGTTGCGGGGATGCCCAGTAACACGGCATGAGGACTTAGCCTCAGGAGCAGTTCCCTGCAGAGCAGGTTGCGCTGCCATTGCTGCACCAGAGGTGGCAGCAACATCCAGGCTGTCAGAGCGAGTCTGAGCAGCAAGCCTGGCTCGCTGTGTTTGCTGAGCAACACCCTGAGCGGTCGAGGAAGAATGGGAGACCGCAGGATGTCTGGCTCTGGATTCCCGCTGTGCAGCGTCAGGAATCCGACGCCTAACAAACTGCACCCAGACCTGCGCAAACTGAACCTGGAGGCCTGGCTACTGAAGCTGGAGTTCTAAGGGCTTATCCAACAGGGTGATCCAAACCCTACAAAGAAGTAGAAAACCAGTGACTAACGCCATTTATGGAAAAATTTGGAAGAAGTTTTCGTCCTGGTGCTCCCCAAATCTTCCAGATCCTTTCCGTCCCAAGATTACACAGATCTTAGAGTTCCTCCAGGACAGCCTAGATCTGGGTCTCACACCCAGTACCGTAAAGGTACAAGTGTCAGCCCTTAGCTCATTCTATGATCAGGACTTGGCAAGCCATCGATGGATTAAACAGGTCATGACCTCGGCGTCTAGGATCCGTCCCAGACTCCGTAGCCAGATACCCCCTTGGGACTTGAACCTGGTTCTCAGAAGCTTGATGGCCGAACCGTTTGAACCTCTGGCTTTCACGACGTTGAAAAACTTGACGCTAAAAACAGTGCTCCTGGTAGCAATCACTACCGCAAGGCGCATAGGAGAGCTACAGGCCCTTTCGATACAGGAGCCATATTTAACCATCATGGAAGATAGCATCATCCTAAGATTAGATCCCTCCTTTATGCCTAAGGTAGTCTCAAGCTTTCACAGGAGCCAGGACATCGTATTACCCTCCTTCTGTCCAAATCCCTCCAACGCGAAAGAAGAAGGGTTCCATACCCTCGATGTATGCAGAATAGTCCTCTTCTACCTACAGCAGATGGAAAGTTGGAGGATTGATCAGAACCTATTAGTTCAAATTGCAGGCTGAAATAGAGGTAAAAAGGCGGCAAAAAATACAATCGCCAATTGGATCAAGCAAGCGATCAGCCTCGCCTACTCGTCACAGAACGTTTCCCCTCCTACATCATTAAAAGCCCACTCTACTCGTTCTGTAGCAACATTGTGGGCAGGAAGAGGGGATGCATCTACAGAGCAGATATGCAGAGCTGCCACCTGGTCGTCTGTCCACACATTCACCAGACACTATAGACTAAATTTCAACAGGGATTTAGCGTTTGGCAGGCTGTTGTCCCTCCCTAAAAAATTAGTTGTTGGTATTTCTCCGATAACGGCTGTCGTGGAAGGTGACTAGAGAAAATAGAATTAGTCTTACCGGTAATTCGGTTTCTAGGAACCTTCCACGACAGCACTAATTTCCCTCCCTACCTGATGTTTTACCGGATGATTCCTGCACCTTGGTAGTAACTATACATGCTAGCGTGTAAAGAAAAAATAGGAAGGGGAGGGTTATTTAACCTCTTGTGCATTTCCTGTCCCCTATTAGGGCGGGGAGACAACCTCCGATAACGGCTGTCGTGGAAGGTTCCTAGAAACCGAATTACCGGTAAGACTAATTCTATTTTTACTCTTGACTGAGGTGAGGTAAAGTAAATTACTTTGTGGCTTACCAACATCGGAAGAATATAATGTCTAACTCCAATGACAGTCCAGATCAGAATTGCTATTTGCCATTGTAATCCTAATTAGTACTATTCAGGGAACTAAACCAAAAATGAAATTAAGAAATTATTTTTTTTACTTTATTGTCTCCTTGTTAAGATTTCAACTTACAAAAAGTTAAGGTAGAACCCTCAGAAATATTTTTCAAACAATTCAAGTTGTGTGTGAAAAATAATTTAAATTCCTTGAAGGGGAGAATATTTCCAAATCTCAGATGCTACATTATGCTGTCCTCAAATTACATAGCTTGCAAAAACCTGCTGAGAGATTCCCTAGTGAATTGGGTTAGAATTATGGCATCCTGTTGAAGGGAGGGAGCTGAATCAGGCTGGTGGTGTCCCTCTTGTATCAGGGGCGGAACTATCCGGACTGTCACTATTGTTGCTGGGGGAAGGACGTTCTGACTGGAAGAGACCTTTGCATCTAACTGCAGGGGGTGGGTGTGAGATAAAAGGGACAGCGCATGCCAGAAAAAGGGCTCTTGGCGAGAAGACAGCATGTGCGACAGGAGAAGGTTGACTCCCTCTCCGCAGACCCATGCCACAAGCAGGTCCATTTGCGCTCTCCATTCCCCGTACATACAGACTGTGTACTTCCAGAGGCCACTATTCCTGTCGTCTCTGATGTGACTAAAACAAACCATCCCGTACTGCTGACTGCTTCTGGCCCACGACATAGTACTCACCCAACAGTGCACGCTGAAGCAGGTAGCATGACCATGGCCTACATTCTGGGACTTAGCTCATCAATCGCGGTGCAGCAGATACCTACTCGAGCAGTACCTTGTTCCAGGACCACAAGACTATGCGTGAGAAGGCCAGGATACGTCACCACCGTAAAGAGAGAGTGCTTCACTTGCCTCCGGGACCAGTTCAGGAACTTCATGCGTCACCTGCGACGCCATCGAGGGCTTTTCCAGCCTTCTCCGTCCGTGAATCACAGACTGATAAGTTAACCCTTTATTTGAACTTGAACTATTACTCTATTGTGGTATACCTCTTGTTCATCTATATTACCTCTTTCCCTGCGTAGAATATTTACTGTTATAACAACTCTTTATAAAATTCCCGTTTAACTCTTTATCTGTCTCCTGCTCGTCACTGCATCCCACGTTCCTGCTAGTACCTTACGCTGTGTGTAGTTTTATATTCACTTATTTATATTGATATCAGCACTATTAACACTGTAATTATAATATCAGTAAGCGGATATAAGCAGAAAAATGTATCTATGCTTCCTATTTAAAAGCACAGGACAGATTAATAAAAGCTTGCAAGCTCCAAACCTATCCTTCCAACATATTTCACTGCTATGCATCGTTTTCATGGGAATTGGACATAATGTTGATGTTAGCTAAATCTCCTATTTATAGATCACATCTGAATCATCATGCAAGTGTAAGTTTTGTATCAGTGTGTGTATCAGGATACAATGAAGTCACGGGGAAGAAAATCAACTCCTACACAGTTCCCTCACCATAATTATTTTAATTAGTTATGTGGATGACTCAACCAGAAAATAGAAAACAATCAAAACAGTATACAGACATTCAACCAGAAAACTGAGACCCTTGTGCTGTATAGTGTGGTGCACTAACAGTCTGTAACAACTATCCTTTTTTAAATTTACCTACTGGCGAGCCTGTCTAAACCAGCCATCTGTTACACATTAACACCCTGAAAACAGGGACAATTATGAGTGTAAGGTATGGGCTCGTCTGCGGTACAGGACAACAGTTTACAATCTTACAATCAATTACCTCTATCCCCCAACCAAATATCCCTCTCTCATCCCCATGTGACTTCAATGAACTCAGCGAAATAGTTCGTCTTCAGCTATAAAATACCTTAACTGTTAAGCAACTGCAATGGCTATTTAGCAGTAGACCAATTCTATTGAATTTGAACAATTATCCTGTACTATAATGTTCCTTACAAACTTTCTCCTGAAACAAATAGAAGTTCAAGTTTGGTCTGAAGTCCATTGTGTGCCGTGTTGGTACCTAGCCATGGATTAGAATTCTTAATTAGGAAAAAAAAGGAAACGAGGCAGCAAAACCAGAAGTTCCGGATGCAGATTTTGACAATAAACATGGCCTGAAACAGTCAATCTGGCCCTATCTCAGTTTTGTGTATTTTTATGCCAGAATATAGGGAATGCATTCACAGTTACCCTCTTCAATGGTACAGTGGGCCTTAGTTAGCACTTCCTGGGTTTGATCTTAAGGCTGTTGTCTCGCAACTTCCCTAGGACCTGTTGCAGTTTCTGTAGGTGATCCTCGAAGGAGGTCCAGAACACCATCACATTGTCAAAATATATCAATACCGAGTCCGACACAATGTTTAGGTCACCCAGGCAATGTCCATCAACTTCTGGAATGTTCCCGGGGCATTGGACAGTCCAAATGGTATCCCATTGAATTTGTAGCATACAATGGGTAGGATGAAGGCCGTCTTCGCTTGTCTTTCTCTGCCACCAGCAAATGCCAGTATCCACTGGCCAGGTCAAGAGCTGATAACAACTTTGCATGACTCAGGGCTAGTGATGGGTGAACTCATAGATGTTCAGGTAAAGCAGGTTCGACCGAACATTTTATAAAGCTTTGGTTTTGGTACCAGAACAGTACCTGAACTGGAATCTGAAACTGAACCTAGACCGCAATCAAATGATTGGGAGGCCCGAACTTCCGCTGTTTCCAACTTTGTCATCTGGGTAAAAAGCGGTATCTGATAGAGATGAGCGAATATTTCATTGTTCGATTCAGATTACAATCGCCGAATTTGCAATATTTGCCGATTAATTAGTCGAATATTCGTAGAACATAGCTGAATGCCATTCAGTTCAATGGGAGGCAAAAACAAACGCATGCACAACACCTTACAATGGCCCCAATCCTGCCAAAACACATCAAATGAGTGACAGACACCAGGAAAGTGGCCTCAATTCACCCACAGTGCAAATTTTAGCATGGAACGGCAGAATTCAGCTAGGCATGAGGTATCGGCGTCTAGGACAGCATTTACAGCTTTCAATTGAATGTCCCAGTAAGACGATATGGGTGAGGCATCGGTGTCGGCCCCCTTTGCTGGGAGCCCTGATATCACATGCAAAACCTCTACCTGATTTCATACTGAGCCACACTCAGGTAGCACAAATATCAGTTCTGTAGACTATCATTGTCAGTATGATTTAAGGATAGTAACAAGTGTAGTTGAGTCCAAGGAAGTGGAGACCTGACAGTCTCAGAGGCATACTGCTACATGCAACACGCATGAAGGAGACCCATCCAGGAGTGTTCACATTTCCAAAAATTATTGGCAGACACCACCAAAGTGGCATCAATTTCACCACAATAGAAATAGTATAACAGAGACTTCCAGCTGATGGACACAAAACCAGGAGTGCTCAAATTTAAACAAATGAGGGCCTTACACCACAGAAGTGGCATCAATTTCACGAGAGTAGAAATAGTGTAATAGGGACTGACAGGTCTTCCCACTACACCCAATCCAGCAGATGGACACCGAACAGGGGTGTTCACATTTCCAAAAATTATTGGCAGACACCACCAAACTGGCATCAATTTCACCACAGTGTAGATAGTATAATATGGACCGATAGGTCTTCTACTACACCCAATCCAACAGATGGACACCCAACCAGGAGTATTCACATTTCCAAAAATTACTGGCAGACACCACCAAAGTGGCATCAATTTCACCAGAGTAGAAATAGTATAACAGGGTCCGATAGGTCTTCAACTACACCCACTCCAGCAGATGGACACCCATCCAGGAGTGTTCACATTTAAATAAATGAGGGCCTTACACCACAGAAGTTGCATCAATTTCACAAGAGTTGAAATAGTATAATAGGGACTGACAAGATTTCCACTACATCCAATCCAACAGATGGATACTCAACCAGGAGTGCTCACATTGCCAAAAATTATTGGCAGACACCACAAAAGTGGCATCAATTTCACCACAGTAGAAATGGTACAATAGGGACCGACAGGTTTCCCACTACATCCAATCCAGCAGACGCAAGCCCAACTAGCAGTGTTCACATTTAAACAAATGAGGGTCTTATACCACAGAAGTTGCATCAATTTCATGAGAGTAGAAATAGTATAATAGGGACTGACCGACAGGTCTTCCACTACACCCAATCCATCAGATGGACACCCAACTAGAAGTGTTCACATTTCCAAACATTATAGTCAGACTCCACAAAAATGGCATCAATTTCACTTGAGTAGAAATAGTATAATAGGGACCAACAGGTCTTCCACTACACCCAATAGCACGAAACAATCACTGACCTCAGGGAGACCAGTCAAAGAAAACACTGCAGCAGCCGGCAAAGGCGCTCAATCAGTGAAATCCTAGGTGCATTGCTCCCTGGGAAATACGAATATGCAAATAAAGTCCGTGGAGCCTCATTTAAGAGTCTCAAACACGGGACTAGCCAGATCTTCCTCCAGGAAAGGACCCAGCCTTTATTTGCATATTTGTATTTCCCAGGGAGCAATGCACCTAGGATTTCACTGATTGAGTGCCTTTGCTGGCTGCCGCAGTGTTTTCTTTGACTGGTCTCCCTGAGGTCAGTGATTGTTTCGTGATGTTGGTCTACTAGGCATTGCTCCCACCTAGCCAGAATCCTACTCCACACTGATGAGGGGCAACACCCCGAAAAAGCTGTCTGTTGATGGATACCTGGCCTTGGTATTTCCCTTGTCATATCTGTAAACTCATAAAGTGCTGGATATTGACTTAAAGGGCCACTTAATATGGTGGTAATGGTGGTTTCCGAAAGGAGCCACTGCTTGGCTGGGTCCTTCCCTGGAGGAAGATCTGGCTAGTCCCGTGTTTGAGACTCTTAAATGAGGCTCCACGGACTTTATTTGCATATTCGTATTTCCCAGGGAGCAATGCACCTAGGATTTCACTGATTGAGCGCCTTTGCCGGCTGCTGCAGTGTTTTCTTTCACTGGTCTCCCTGAGGTCAGTGATTGTTTCGTGATATTGGTCTACTAGGCATTGCTCCCACCTAGCCAGAATCCTACTCTACACTGATGAGGGGCAACACCCCGAAACAGCTGTCTGTCGATGGATACCTGGCCTTGGTATTTCCCTTGTCATATCTGTAAACTCATAAAGAACTGGATATTGACTTAAAGGGCCACTTAATATGGTGGTTTCCGAAAGGAGCCACTCCTTGGCTGGGTCCTTCCCTGGAGGAAGATCTGGCTAGTCCCGTATTTGAGCTCCACGGACTTTATTTGCATACTACACCCAATAGAGCAGATGGACACCCAACCAGGAGTGTTCACGTTTAAACAAATGAGGGTCTTACATCACAGAAGTGGTATCAATTTCATGAGAGTAGAAATAGTATAATAAGGACTGATAGTTCTTCCACTACATCCAATCCAACAGATGGACACGCAACCAGGAGGTGTTCACATTTTCAAAAATTATTGGCAGATACCACAAAAGTGGCATCAATTTCACAACAATAGAAATAGTATGATAGGGACTGACAGGTCATCCACTACACTCAATCCAACAGATGAACACTCAACCAGGACTGTTCACATTTCCAAAAATGAGTTCCTGACACCACCGAAGTAGAATAAATATTACAAGAATAGAAATATTATAATTGTTACCGACACGTCTTCCACTACAGCTATCCCAGCAGATGTAGACCAACCATGACTGTTCACATTTCCACAAATTTGTGTTAGCATCAGCAGCAGCAGCATCCACAACCGGCATAGAAGCTACACTAAAGACATCACAGAATGCAGTTACATGACATTAATGTATCACACTGTGTTCAATAAAAATTATCGGAAAAGAAAAATGCAATATCACCTAGTCTGTACAGTCTGCGATTGGGGTGAAAAAGTCCTTGGAGATCCATGACTTGTTCATTTTGATGAAAGTTAGGCAGTCTACACTTTCAGGAGACAGCCGGCTGCACTTTTCCGTCAGTACACCACCAGCAGCACTGAAGGCAAGTTCTGAAGAACACTGGCTGCTGGGCATGATAAAACGTCCAAGGCATGTGTGGTGAGCTCAGGCCACTCAGCCAATATGGAAGACAAAAATGTGAAAGGGTCCAAACCCTCCCTGATGGTATTTGTATTCAGTTCTAGATACTCATGCACCATCCTCTACATTCATTCACCACATGTAAGACTTGCACTCTATTGTGTGGGTGCACGAGTTGGTCTAAAAAAAACTGTCAAAGGACTCACAGAAATTGTTTCTTCCACTTACACCACTGCTGCTGCTAATGTTTTGGTGTTGACAAATTGACGTGCTGGAGGTTGGAAGTGTGGAACTGCGATGCAAACTGTGTGCTGTCTTTGTGAAAAGCTATCTTGAGGTTATGTAAAAGCATGTTTAGATACTCCAGCATTCATGGATCCCTTTCTAGAGCGGGAATCATCTTGCAAAATTTGGTTTTATAATGTGGATCTAACAAAGTGGCAACCCAGTAGTCAGCATTATTCCTAATCAGAACTAAACGGGGATCATGTTGCAGATAGTGCAGCAAAAAGGCACTCATATGTCAGGCTCTACCATGAGGTCCAAGCCCATGCTGTGTTGGTGGCTGGGTAATAATGAGACTCGTTTCCTCCATCCCCTCCCGCTAACCACAAACAACAGAGGTGGGAGGATTATCCTCTTCGTCTGACAGTTGTTCGCCCATCACCTCTTCCTCCTACATTTGTTCCTCGGATCTTGCACCTTCGATTACAGTTTGTCTGTTATCACCAGCCCCCTTAGATCACAGTAATCCAACCTCCCTCGGCACCCAACTGCGTGATGACAGTCTTAAACTAAAAGGCAATGTTTTTCCTTCTGTATCCTCCTCTTCTTCTGGGACCACCATCTCCTCTCGCAGGCTGCTCAAAGTCTGCTCCAGCATATAGATGACCAGAATAATGATGCTGATGACAATGTCATCAGTGCTAACCATTTTAGTGGCCATTTCAAAACTGTGCAGAAGGGTGCAGAGGTCCTTAATCTGTGCCCACTCTGTAAAAGTGATATGCGCCACGTCCATACTGCATTGGCCTAGGCTATACGACATGACATACTGCGTCAGGGCTTGTTGCTGCTGCCACAGTTGCTGCAACATGTGAAGAGTGGAATTCCATTGTGTCAGCACATCATATATCAACCTGTTGACTGGCATGGACAAAGACCTCTGTATCGATGTAAGTCGATGACCAGAGAGGTGCAAATGGCAGAAATGAGCACACAGCTTACGTGCTTTATGGAGCAGCTCACCCAGGCCAGGATAGTGGTGGAGAAAATGCTGTACCACCAGGTTGAGGACCTAAGCCATGCAAGGCACGTGTGTGAGCTTGCCTAATCATAGGGCTGCCACCAGATTTTCATCGTTATTGGATATGGCCTTCCCTGAATGCAGACTCAGCAGAGACAGCCATTGATCAAAGTTTGCCTGGAGAGCTGTCCACAACTCTTCAGCTGTATGACTGAGATCTCCAAGGCATATCAATTTTAATACTGCCTGATTGCGTAAGCACTGGCTGTCCAGTACGGAGGTGGTGGGGGGTTTGCTCTGCACTGTTGGAATGCGTGTCTCATTAAGGTAGAGGTTGAGGGTGCCGGTGGATGCCCTAAAGGAGATAGAGGAAGCAGAAGCAGTGGCGGAAGTGTTAGATGTAGAGGTTTGTCCTGCAAGCCTGGGGCATTCCAAGATGTGGAGCAGCGCCTGTCCCCTCAACCACCAGACTCACCTAGTGCCCAGTAAGCGAGATGTAATTCCCTTGGCCATGCTTTCTTGTCCAAGTGTCTGTGGTGAAATGCACCCTGGCAGAAAGAGATTTTGTCAAGGAACGGGTGATGTCTGCGACATGCTGGTGTAGGCACAGCTGTCTTAGAAAATTAATGGCAGTTGGGTAATTGGTTACTTGGGGACTGTGACAGCCATCAGCTTTTTGAGACCGTCTGTATCTACCAGGCAGAAAGGCAGCATTTCTGTGGCCAACAAATTGGAGATGGTGGAGTTCAACCTCTTAGCTTTGTCAATGCATAGAAAGAAACAATCTTTTACGTGACCACAGCTGCGGAACCGTGGGCTGGCTGCAGTGCTGAGAGAGGGAAAAGTACGATGACAAACTGAGTTGAGGTACAAACTATTTTTAAATTCAGGTCCCTTAGTGTATGATGTTAATAACACAAGACTTTTTTGTGGCCTATGAATCAGGCCTCTAAAACACACTAGATGTTACAAACTATTTTTAAAGTCAGGTCCTTTACTGTATGATGTCAATAACAGGAGACTTTTTTGTGGCCTATGGATTAGGCCTCTATAACAGACTAGATGCTACAAACTATTTTAAAGTCAGACTTCTTACTGTATGATACTAGGAACAGGAGACTTTTTTGTGGCCTATGGATCATTCCGCTATAACGCACTTGATGCTACAAACTATTTTTACAGTCAGGTCCCTTACTGTATGTCATTAATAGCGGAAGAATTTTTTTGTGGCCTATGGATCAGGCCTATATAACACATTAAATGCTACAAACAATTTTAAAGTCAGGTCCCCTACTGTATGATAATAAGAACAGAAGAATTTTTGTGGTCTATGGAAGAGGCCTCTATAATATACTAGATTCTACAAACTATTTTAAAGTCAGGTCCCCTATAGAGATGGGCGAACTCAAACAGTAAAGCTCGGCGTCCGCACCAAACACCTACTGTTCAGGCACGGACACCGAACACGGACTTCACCATCATCCAACACCTACTTCTGCTAAATACAGTGAGAGCAGGAGTTGCGGATGGGAGTATTCATTAGCTGTTCCTGCTCTGGAAATAAATAATTAAACAAAAAAACGATGTGGGTTCCCCTGTATTTTTGCTAACCAGCCAGGCAAAACTCACAGTTGGGGGCTGCAACCATCAGCTGTCAGCTTCAGCAATGCTAGTTATCAAGAATAGAGGGGTCCCCATGCTGTTTTTTTTAATTGTTTAAATAAATAGTTTACTAAAAAACAGCATGGGGTCCCCCCATTCTTTGACAACCAGTCTTGCTAAAGCTGACAGCTGGGGGCTGGTATTCTCAGGCTGGTAAGGAACCATGGATATTGCCCCCCCAGCCTAAAAATAGCAGCCCGCAGCTGCCAAGGAAAGGCACATCTATTTGATGCATCAGTTCTGGCCCTTTGCCCGGCTCTTTCCACTTGCCCTGTAGGGGTGGCAAGTGGGGTGATAGTTGGGGCTGTTGATGTCACCCTTGTATTGTCAGGTGACATCAAGCTCCGAGGATAGTAATGGAGAGGTGTCAATAAGCCACCCCCATTACTAACCCCATAGTCACAATGTAAGAAAACACAGACACCAAGAAAAAAGTCCTTTAATTGAAACAATGACACAGACTCCTTTAATAATCTTAATTAAACCGTTCTTAAGATCTCACCTAATTCCACTAAAGCCCTTGATCTCCTGTAATTAAACTAAAATAAAAAAACAACAATATACCATACGTGTCTGTCGTTCTATTCCATGGCGTAATCCATGGCTGGGGGATAAACAGTTTTCAACCTGGACAGTGCCAAGATGCGACCATCCAGGCTGAGAACCACTGGTGAATGAGCTGCTGTGAGCTGCGAGAAAAAAAAAAAAGACCTTTTTTGAATTTACCAAATGACTGCAATGAAACAAAGAGTGAAAAATTTAAAGGGGTCTGAATACTTTCCATACTCACTTTAACATCTGATTATTCAATACATCTAGGGACATATCTATTATTATACTGTGGTGAAATAACTTCTATGCCTCTTAAATGTTACCTATATATGAATTATCTCTGGCATTACAATCCCTGTTATATTAATATTTATCAGAAAACATCTGCAGATAGAACACTGTGCCTTCAAATTTCCTAAAGGACTGTGTCTTATGGATTTTTCTAGTCTGGATCTGCCTCCTGCAAACATTAGGAGCAACAGAAGTCAGGTCACCGGCTACAGATATCACATCCGCCGTTTGTGCTCTGGACTGGAGCACATACAGTTGTGGCCTAAAGTATTGACACCCCTGCCATTCTGTCAGATAATACTCAGTTTCTTCCTGAAAATGATTGCAAACACAAATTCTTTGGTATTATTATCTTCATTTAATTTGTCTTAAATGAAAAAACACAAAAAGAATTGTCCTAAAGCCAAATTGGATATAATTCCACACCAAACATAAAAAAGAGGGTGGAGAAAAGTATTGGCACTGTTTGAAAAATCATGTGATGCTTCTCTAATTTGTGTAATTAACAGCACCTGTAACTTACCTGTGGCACCTAACAGGTGTTGGCAATAACTAAATCACACTTGCAGCCAGTTGACATGGATTAAAGTTGACTCAACCTCTGTCCTGTGTCCTTGTGTGTACCACATTGAGCATGGAGAAAAGAAAGAAGACCAAAGAACTGTCTGAGGACTTGAGAAACCAAGTTGTGATGAAGCATGAGCAATCTCAAGGCTACAAGTCCATCTCCAAAGACCTGAATGTTCCTGTGTCTACCGTGCGCAGTGTCATCAAGAAGTTTAAAGCCCATGGCACTGTGGCTAACCTCCCTAGATGTGGACGAAAAAGAAAAATTGACAAGAGATTTCAACACAAGATTGTGCGGATGTTGGATAAAGAACCTCGACTAACATCCAAACAAGTTCAAGCTGCCCTGCAGTCTGAGGGTACAACAGTGTCAACCCGTACTATCCGTCGGCATCTGAATGAAAAGGGACTGTATCGTAGGAGACCCAGGAAGACCCCACTTCTTACCCCGAGACATAAAAAAGCCAGGCTGGAGTTTGCCAAAACTTACCTGAAAAAGCCTAAAACATTTTGGAAGAATGTTCTCTGGTCAGATGAGACAAAAATAGAGCTTTTTGGGCAAAGGCATCAACATAGAGTTTACAGGAGAAAAAAGAGGCATTCAAAGAAAAGAACACGGTCCCTACAGTCAAACATGGCGGAGGTTCCCTGATGTTTTGGGGTTGCTTTGCTGCCTCTGGCACTGGACTGCTTGACCGTGTGCATGGCATTATTAAGTCTGAAGACTTCCAACAAATTTTGCAACATAATGTAGGGCCCAGTGTGAGAAACCTGGGTCTCCCTCAGAGGTCATGGGTCTTCCAGCAGGACAATGACCCAAAACACACTTCAAAAAGCACTAGAAAATGGTTTGAGAGAAAGCACTGGAGACTTCTAAGGTGGCCAGCAATGAGTCCAGACCTGAATCCATAGAACACCTGTGGAGAGATCTAAAAATGGACGTTTGGAGAAGGCACCCTTCAAATATCAGGGACCTGGAGCAGTTTGCCAAAGAAGAATGGTCTAAAATTCCAGCAGAGCATTGTAAGAAACTCATTGATGGTTACTGGAAGCGGTTTGTCGCAGTTATTTTGTATAAAGGTTGTGTAACCAAGTATTAGGCTGAGGGTGCCAATACTTTTGTCTGGCCCATTTTTCGAGTTTTGTGTGAAATGATCAATGTTTTGCTCTTTGCTTCATTCTCTTTTGTGTTTTTTCATTTAAGACAAATTAAATGAAGATAATAATACCAAAGAATTTGTGTTTGCAATCATTTTCAGGAAGAAACTGAGTATTATCTGACAGAATTGCAGGGGTGTCAATACTTTTGGCCACAACTGTAAGCCAAGTCCTTTGCACGCTTAGTCCTGGGTGCCTGCGATGCGGTACATTGTGCATTCCAGTCTGGAGTGCACGTCATTGTGAGCTCCACGGTTAACACACATGAATCATGTGACTGGCTTTGGATGTCATACCTGCCACTTTCCATCCAGTCTGGAGCATGGAAGCTGGACATGCTGCAGCCACTTTCATACATAAATTTGGAGCTTCACTGTGCACAAGGGTTTATATGTGCATTTTATTCAAGTTCTAAATAAACAGTTCATACCTCAGAAGGTAAGAAGTGCCATATTGGAGTTCAGATTTTGCTGGACTGGTTTGAGGGTGCAATGTTATATTGGCAAATCCCCTGAGGTGCCAGAACAGCAGAACCCCCTATAAGAGACACCATTTTACAAACTACGCATCTCAATGAATTCATCTAGGGGTGCAATGATCATATTGACATCACAGGTGGGTCACAGAATTTTATACCATTGGGCAGAGAATAAAAAATACATTTTTACCACTAAAATGTTGTTTTCACCCTAGATTTTATATTTTCACGCTGAGAAATGAGTAAAAATTGCACCAAAATTTTTCTCATAATTTCTACTGAATGTAGAAATAACCTATATATGGTTGTACAGTACTGCTTAGCCATAAGGCTAGACACGGGAGTGGCAGAGCGCTATTTGCCACCTGGAGAACAGATTTTCCTAGAATAGTTTGCGGACTCCATATACAGAGCTCCTAAATGCTAGAAGAGCAGCAAGTGACCCCATTTTTGAAATTATACCCCATTGGGAATTTATCTACTGTACATGTGTGGTGACAATTTTCACTTCATGGGTGTTTTCCAGAAACAAACAGCAGTGGATGTTGCCGAGTGAAAATTGCACACTGCCGCTGTAGTGACCAGTACGCTGTAGTGACCAGTACACTGTAGTGAGCTGTACATTGTGCCCAGCTCATGCTTCTTTCTGGAGACAAGCACCTTTAACTTATGTGGGCCTCATTGCTACAGAAATGCCAACCATGAGGACTCTAAATGTGGTTTAGGTACACTGTGGTGTGAAGAAGGGAGAGGGGCATTTGGATTTAGGAGTGCAGAAGTTCCTAAATTTTATTTTGTGGAGGTGAAGAGCCATTTTTCTTTTGCAGAGCTATCAGTAACATGGAAGCCCCCTTTATTTCCAATGACAGATGATGGATCTGAGTGGGGACTTTTTTGTGGAATAAGCTGAAGCTTTAATTGGGAACATTTTACATAATATTTGGGATCATATTTATCCTGCGCTCTATGCTCATCACTTACTTTGGGGTTTCCATCAGTGTTCAAGTGACATGATTCAGATGGAACCGCGTGAAGGATCCATTCACTATAATGAGTCTGTAGAGTTACCTCTGTTCAGCTATGTTCTTTGTGACAGTGTCTATAGTGTCACTACCTGCCACATTATAGGGAATATTCCGCTAGGGGTTCTGTCTGAATAACGTATTTCTGAGATTTACATGAAACCCTGGTGCAAGCGCTCAGTGTAGTGTGCAGGATAACTGTATGCCTTACTGCGATCTTTGGGAGGCAGAATGAACAAATTAGGAGCAGGTTAAAAATTGGTTTTATTTATTTTTTGCACTGTTCCTCATGTGGTATAAGTGATTAGATGACTTTATTATTCTTGTGGGTGCGATCACTGTGGTACCAGATTTATATTGGATATTTCTGTTTGGTTACTTTCACACAATAAAATACGCTTTTTTTTTCAAAACTAGTTTTTGCATCACCATATTTTGAGAGCTATAATTTTTCCATAGTTCGACCAGCAAAGTCATTTGAAGGATTATTTTCTGTGGGACGAGTTGACGTTTTTATTGGTAGCATTTTGGAACACATGACATTTTTTGATCGCTTTCTATTCTGATTTTTGGTAGGCAGAGTGAAAAAAAACCAGCAAGTCAGGAATTCTTTTTTTTTTCTTTTTATGTTGCTCCACATGTGGTAAAATTGATAATGCAGCTTTATTTTTCGGGTCAGTATGATTAAACAACATTACAACATTTATATTGTTTTAATATGCAATATTTTACAGTAAAAACTATTTCATAGAAAAAAATATTATTTTTGCATTGCTTTATTCTGAGAGCTGTAACTTTTTTATTTTTCTGCTGATGGAGCTGTATGGCAGTCATTTGAAGCACTAGATAAGCGTTTTAAGCAGTGCCAGTATAATTTACCGTACATTCATATTTTTGACCGCTTTTTGTTCGTCAGTGTAATCATAAAGCATTGTATTTTGCCTTTTTTTAATTCAGTGTTCATTAAAGGGGTTTACTAGTGGGACAATTTTGTAAGGCAGGTCATTCCAGATGCATCGATATATTTATTTAAGGGGACAGTATCTATAGGCTTGAAAAAGGCTCATTGTTAGCTGAAACGTCACCATGCCATGTGGGTCTGAATAAAATCCACATTTTTTCAATTTAAAATTCTATGGAGTGTTGCCTTCCCTTTTAGTTTTTTATCTGGATTGGGGCAAGTATTGGCTGCATTGCTGAGGAGGCCTGAGCTCCTGTTTATTGGTTTTATGCTGTTCCACTTTTTTGCAATATATACATACAGTGGGTATGGAAAGTATTCAGACCCCTTTAAATTTTTCACTCTGTTTCATTGCAGCCATTTGGTAAATTCAAAAAAGTTCATTTTATTCTCATTAATGTAAACTCGGCACCCCATCTTGACTGAAAAAACAGAAATGTAGAAATGTTTGCAATTTTATTATAAAAGAAAGAGAAATATCACATGGTATACATAAGTATTCAGACCCTTTGCTCAGTATTGAGTAGACGCACCCTTTTGAGCTAATATAGCCATGAATCTTCTTGGAAATTATGCAACAAGTTTTTCACACATGGATTTGTGGATTTGGGGATCCTCTGCCCTTCTTCTTGCAGATTCTCTTCAGTTCCGTCAAGTTGGATGGTGAATGTTGGTGGACAGTTATTTTCAGGTCTCTCCAGAGATACTCAATTGAGTTTATGTCAAGGCTCTGGCTGGGCCAGTCAAGAATGGTCACAGAGTTGTTCTGAAGCCACTCCTTTGTTTTTTTTAGCTGTGTGCTTAGGGTCATTGCCTTGTTGGAAGGTAAACCTTTGGCAAAGTCTGAGGTCCGGAGCACTCTGGAAGAAGTTTTCATCCAGGATATCTCTGTACTTGGCCGCATTCATGTTTCCTTCAATTGCAAGCATGCAGCTGAAAAACACCCCCATAGCATGATGCTGCCACCACTATGTTTCACTTTTGGGATTGTATTGGGCAGGTGATGAGCAGTACCTCATTTTCTACCCACATACAGCTTATAATTATCACAAAAAAGTTCTATCTTTGTCTCATCAGACCAGAGACTCTTATTTCTCATAGTCTGGGAGTCCTTCATGTTTTTTAGCAAACTCTATGTCGGCTTTCATATGTCTTGTACTGAGGAGAGGCTTCCGTCGCGCCACTCTGCCACAAAGGCCTGACTGGTGGAGGGCTGTAGTGAGATTTGACTTTGTGGAACTTTCTCCCATCTCCTTAATGCATCTATGGAGCTCAGCCACAGTGATCTTGGGGTTCTTCTTTACCTCTCTCATGAAGGCTCTTCTCCCATAATTGCATAGTTTGGCTGGACGGCCAGGTCTAGGAAGACTTCTGGTGGTCCCAAACTTCCATTTAAGGATTATGGAGGCAACTGTGCTCTTAGAAACCTTGAGTGCTGCAGAAATTCTTTTGAAACCTTGGCCAGATCTGTGCCTTGCCACAATTATGTCGCTGAGTTCCTTGGCCAGTTTCTTGACCTCATGATTCTCATTTGGTCTGACATGCACTGTGAGCTGTGAGGTCTTTTATAGACAGGTGTGTGCCTTTACAAATCAAGTCCTATCAGTTTAATTAAACACAGCTACAGTAACTAAAATGAAGGAGTAGAACCATCTCAATAAGGATTACAAGGAAATAGACAGCATGTGACTAAAATATGATAGTCTGAGCAAAGGGTCTGAATAATTATGACCATGTGATATTTCAGTTTTTCTTTTTTAATAAATTTTCAAAAATGTATACATTTCTGGGTTTTCTTCAGTCAAGATTGAATGTAGAGTGTACATTAATGAGAAAAAAAATGAAGTTTTTTGAATTTACCAATTGGCTGCAATGAAACAAAGAGTGAAAAATTTAAAGGGGTCTGAATACTTTCCATACCCACTGTACAGGGTGGGCCATTTATATGGATACACCTGGGTGGGCCATTTATATGGTTACACCTAAATAAAATGGGAATGGTTGGTGAAATCAACTTCCTGTTTGTGGTACATTAGTATATAGGAGGGGGAAAAATTTTCAAGATGGGTGGTGACCGTGGTGGCCATTTTGAAGTCGGCCATTTTGGATCCAACTTTATAAATGGCCCACCCAGGTGTATCCATATAAATGGCCCATCCTGTAGGTTTCCTGACATGTTTTGATTGCAGCTGAGCTGTGTCCATAATGTCTGCTACCGTCGCTGCCCGGATCTCTTGTCACCACTGTAAGTAGCAGTGACAGAGGGATGTTGAACCTTAGTTCACAGCACTGGTGTCATGGGGTTCCCGTGATAGAGAAGAGCCAAAATACCAAAGTATCTGATTGCTCCTACTCCTAAAAAGAAGCACTGCATCTTCTTTTTAAATGGTGTAAATTTCTTTTGGCAGTACAGGGGTTAATCAGCCATGTTGGGAGCTCTGGGAGTCCTATCCCCTATATAATCTGGGTCCTGATTGACACACCTCAAAGCTAGCTGATGCTGCATGGCTAGGAGGATAGTTGTTTGGTGGTTATATGAGAAGGCATTTGGTGAGTTTATCAGAGACTGTTACTTGGGTTAGTAAGTGTAATAATTCCCTTTCCTTCTCATACTTTGGTTTTTCCCCATCCTCCACTCCCCGGTTCATTCCTCCATTATATTTGAGTGAATACTTGTATGGATGGCATTTTTCCATTGCCCCTCTTCGTGTTGCTTTTTTTGTCTGGTTGGTTTTTCTGCGGTGCAGAGTTGCTCCCCTCTTCCTTAGGTGGGGGAAGGGAACAGATGGAGGGCGGATTCAAGAGAAAAGGCAAAGAACGTGGCTCCTGCATCTTCACCTTCAGAAATAACCCGAGGAACAGGGCGAGCTAGGGCGCCCCCTAGCATTAGGGACAGGGCAGGAGCCCCTGGTCCTGGGTCACCCGACATCCGAGTCATGACAACTGGGCTAATATAAAATTGCACCGGACTCCCATTTCAGGGAATGCAGAATTCAAAGCGAATATGGCTGCAGCATGAAAGATGGAGTTGGTGTCTGAATGCAGTCTCCTCAGTCTGCTACGTCCTGCACCTGCTGCATTTACGCTGTGTAACTGTAGTGCTCTGACTCTTACACAGCAACAAATAAAAATGGCAGCAGCCCCCAGAAAGTGAAAAGAATAATAATTTTTCTTTTATTACAGTACATTTTAAAATGAAATGTTTATAATTAAATATTAATGAAAAAAAACAATTGGAATACATTGCCTTTAAATAGTATGATCGTCAATGAGCACAGGCACCAATACTCATTGACCCCACCACATGCAAGGAATTGATGGATTGTCATGATAGCTGGATAAATGCCCCTGTAATTGCCATCTTGATCCTCCTGTGAAGCTTAGTCACAGGCTAAGATTCATAGGAGAATCAAAATTTCTTTATATACTGCAATGGTATTCTACTGCACTACAGTGCTGTGCAAATTAATTGGGACAAAGCATTTTTTTAAGTTAAATCGTAAGTTGGTTACCAGTCAGTGATTCAAACCAGTTTTAGCTGCTTTGAACAGGTGTGAATGCCTGACTTAAAAAAATGCTTTGTCCCAATTAATTTGCACAGCACTGTATAAGAGATCAAACTATCGAAAGTTCAAGTCTCTTAATGGGACTAGAAAATTAAAGTAAAAAATGGTAAAAAAAAATTAGCAAATGTAAAAAGGTCAAAAATATGAAATTTTCAAAATGTTTTCCCATTTCAAAAAGTAAGAAAGATAAAAATAAATACATTTATAAAGTATCACTGCATCCATAAAAGTCCAATCTATCAATATATATACAATTATTATTTTACAAAAAAAGAAAGTCTTTTTTTGCAATCCTTGTGAAATGCAAAAAAAAAGAAATTAAAATATCATATGTAAAGAAAAAATTTTAAAATTTAAGCACAACTTACAAAACGAAGCCCTCACACACCTCTATTGCCAGACACAACTTTTAAAAAGTTATGGGTCTCAAAAACGACATAAGACAAATTTTTCTTGTCTACAAAGTTCACTTTTTTTTTTTAGCAAAATATAGAAAATATAAATAAGTTTGGTATCTCTGTACTCATCCTGACCTGAATAATATAATATTGTCAGTTTATTTTTTCCAGTAGCTAGTTGTCTTCCCTATTTTGTCACATTTGGAATGTTTGTTCCATTTTTTTAAGTACTTTATATGATACGCCGAAAGGTGTTATTCAAAACTTTTTATTTATTGAGATTTAACGAGTTTTCCAGTCTTAAGTTACAAGTCTGTAGTTACTCTATGTGACTGCAGACTTGTGAATCCTCACAGAGTGCAAATTCTCTGGTGCCCACAACCAGCCACATTCCGAATGGATGGGTGCGGTTTCACTCAATGCAAGAGTATAAAGCAAGGCTGGAAACAGTCTAGTCGAAATGTTAGGCTGTGAGTATGATTCTCGCATACTTGGGGTCACAGAACTGCCCACTCCTTGTGCCGCCACTGCAGACTTGTAGCTTAAGACTGGACAACCCCTTTAATATGATGGATGCATTTCCTGCCCACATTGCAAAATCTCAGCCTCCCGTTATCATTCAACAGGAGGATAAGTATGAAAGGTCTTCAAACTGAACTTCAGTCATTCACACTATTTAGTTAAACTTGGTATTATATTCAACCATTGCAAAACTTTTCTTTTTGTCTCATGGAAAAATGCTTCAGAAATGACTACAAAGATGCAAATTGTGACTTTCCTGATATTAAAAAAACAGGCCTACTTGGCAGGTTATACATAGCTGAAGGTCATGCATATTTGTAGATATTAAGCATACTGTATGATATTTAGAAATATTCAGCTGCAGTTTACATGTCCCAGTTAAAAAAAATCCAATCCCATATATTCGTACTTGAAAAATTCTCAGCTCAAGTCGAAAACTCCACAGAAGACAGAGTAGTAATTGTAATGGAAACCAGTGACACTAAACAATTTGTCTTCTTTATAATGACTGGAGCAATTTCATCTGGAAAATTAAAGCAATCGCTACAGTCAAGCCTGTGTCTGTATCATTTAGAACTCCCATCATTAGATCTGATGGCTCTAAAAGTTGGATCAATACATGCATAATTGTGGAACTTATTTAGATGACAATGTGTGTTACAGCTTTCTCTTTAACAATGCCTTTTTCTTAGCCGACCTCATGTTGTCTAAATAACACTAGCAGCTAATTACTCAGTGAGTGATAGTAAAGATAGCTAATTAAAATCTTGTGCATATAAAATAGTCTGGGCAGCACAGATAATGCCCCATTGAGTAGGACCTTGACACTATTTTCAGATTCTTAATAGGGATGTCACATGATTAAGTGCTTTTCCAAGAGTAGCAAAACTCTATAATTCATCTTTTGGTGTTTAAAACTTATTTTCAGCAATCAACGCCCTTAAAGTGTTTTAACTGGTGAGGTGGGGTTTGCCACACCCCAGAGAATTTTTGTTCGGCTGCCATTCATTGAAAAATGCTGGTATGAGGATACGTGTCTCACTATCTTCCATCCATTTCCTTGTCAACAGGATGTTGTCAAGGCCTCTCTCTTCTGGCCATGCATAACAGAGCTAGCTGTCGCTAAAGGGCATGTCACACTAAGAGATATCGCTAGCAATATCGCTAAAACTAGTGACGTTATAGCGATATTGCTAGCGATATCGCTGTGTCTGATACTTACCTACGACCGGCTCCCCCGCTGGTTATCGTTGATCACGCGAGAGCGTCCAGGACTGTTTCTCATCGTCAGCTTCCTGCGGCGCTTCCTGTGGAGAGACGAGCGACGAGCGTGGAGCCGGGCGGGAGGACGCAGGATCGCCTAGTGTGACAGGTAAGTAGCGACCCCCATCCCCAGCAATGTCGCTGGTGAGATCTGCCTGTGTGGCAGCTCACTAGCGACCACTTAGCGATGTACCAGCGATCCTGACCGCGTCATATCGCTGGTCGGGATCGCTGGTACATCGCTAAGTGTGACAGTACCCTAAGTGCTGTCTTGGCCTTGCTGAACCCCATATCACCACTCACTATTTACATTATCCTAAAAGTCATGTTTCATAATGCCCTCGGATTGAATCATCAAAGTATTACATTTTCCGATACTTGTGGGTGTCAAAAATTTGTTATACTCATGTGTAATCGATCGCCACTAAGAAAACGATTAAAACAAAAGTGATCTTTGCATTTTCTGTAAAAATAAGAGATTTCTAAACACTGGGGTATAGGAAAGCCCTCATCACCAGTTGCGTGACAAAAGCCCACCTCACCAGTTGAGGGTTAATATTAGAGTTTAAGTTTAGGAACATGTTTAGCAGTGTTAAAGGAGCATTCCCTTCTCATATGTTTCTGACTTAAGGGCCCGTCACATTAAGCGAGATCGCTAGTGATATCGCTAAAGCGTCATTGATTTTGTGACGCAGCAGCAATATTGCTAGCGATATCGCTATGTGTGATACTTACCTCCGACCGGCTCCCCCGCTGATGGCGCGAGAACGTCCTGGGCCGTTTCTTGTCGGCCGCTTCCTGCTGGCGCCAATGTGCGATGCGTGGACGCGGGCGAGAGGACATTTTCATCGCCGCGTCTGACAGGTAACTAACGACCGCCGACCGCTGCTATGTCGCTGGTGAGATCTGCCTGTGTGGCAGCTCACTAGCGACCATTTAGCGATGTGCCAGCGATCCTGACCGGGTCGTATCATTGTCGGGATCGCTGGTGCATCGCTAAATGTGACGGTACCTTTACTCAAATGATTTTCTAAAGATGGACTGTACATGTGCCATGAGTGTGTCAAGTCCCCTGGAGAATTTGGTTTAAGAAGGTCACAATGCTGAATTGATTGCAAATCCTCCTTGCAGCCAGTTTGACTATAAGGCCAGAGTCATACTTGCAACTACAATGCGAGAAATTCACGCGAGTCTCCCGCATCTATACCCAACACTACTGCTGGCACTCGGGACCAGAGTATGCGGCTGCATGTATTTCTATGCAGCTGAGCGCTCCAGTCCCAAATGCCAACAGCAGTGCCTGGTATTGATGCGAGTTTCTCGCTGTCATGATCCAGTCCAGGGTTTGTTTCTGATTATTCTCTCTTCAGGATGGTCATGCGGGGGTTAATCTTCCCTGCCTCATTTTGGGATCTGTCTGGCTATTTCAGTCCACTGTTACCTGCAAGCTGCGTCAGTTATAGTTTCTGTCTCTGGCTTGCTCTGCTGACCCTGTTATACCCTGATTTGTCCTTTGCCCATTTCCCTTGGTCCCATTCCTGTGTTCCCCTGTGACTTCGATCATTGCAATACTCGCTCTCTGTGTGGTGAACCCTTGGCATTCGACTTGTCCACTGACTTGTTTGACTGTTTTGTGTCTCTGGCTTTCCTGTTCTCCTGATCGGCTCTGACTTCTTTGGCTTGTTTTTACCATGTGTATTCATTTTCTCTCTGTTGCTGACCCAGCTTTTCTGACTACTCTTCCACCACCTAGAGGCTCCTGCCTGCTGCTCCGTGATTTCACTGTGAATGTACCTGTTTTCCTTCACCCGCACCCCTAGTCGAGGTTGTGCACTTCTGTGCTGCAGCAGACTTTACACTCGCATTGCAGTTGCAAGTATAACCCTAGCCTTACCTTGAATTGGAGTGGATTTATTGTAATTTGGTGCTGAAGGGGTTATGGTATGGATCTTTTTCGCTTTGGAACTCAGCTGTAGCACCTTGTGGCCATGCCCTTAAACCCACCCCTAGCTTCATCCCTTGCCGGTTACAGATCTCCTATAATGACCACTTTAAAGGAGCCAGTCTCTGGATAAGCTGAGGTGTTCATTTCTGTTGCAGCAGTGAAGTTTCCCATTGGAGAAACTGAGGAATGCTATTTTTTTGTCTTTTCCCACCTGTTTGTCTTACTTTCCTCATGTTGTCTTATTGCAATAGTATGACTAGTGTTTTGTTGATCCTGAACTCACCCTGACTAATGCGTAGGACAGAGAGGGCATAGGCACGTAATAGCTCATTGAGGGACCCACCTAGGGATGATAGTGAGTGCATGGATCTGACTGAGGTGTATATTAGGAGGTGACCCCTCTTAGCTTTCCCTATTGCCAGGGTCCTCCTGGTACATATTCCCTGGTGTTGCCTTCTAGATGCGCCACACAATGGGCATCTTATAACCTCGGCGTGACAATATAGGACTGCCACATACCCCATCAAACACTCCAGTCAGTAGATGGGGGATAATTCCTATACATGAGAGTGGAAACTCTGGTCATCCCTCCACTGAAAGTGGTTGCGAGTCAGGGCCAATCTTGAAGATAACTGCCAATCCTGTTTGTGGTAACTGCATGTGCTATATATCTTATATCCTTCGCATATGCCATAAATATATCAGATGTGAATACATCTTTAAGGAGAATGATTGAGCTATGCTGGAAACTTGGGTTCCCAACTTGTGTCGATCATCTAGTGAACTTGCTCTCAGCAGTTAACTCACATACATGGTGTTAGCAGCGTCGGACTGAGGCACCGGGACACCGGAGAATCCTCCGGTGGGCCCTGCCCCCAGCCCCTGCCTCCTTCTATTGTCCCTGCCCTGCACGCGAATAATGTGCAGTGATGTGAAGTGCAGCCCCGCGGCAGCTCGTTCACATCACCTGCTGCCGCTGCCGGCTTTGAGCTAGTGATGGGAAGTTCGGCTCTTTTTGGCGATCCGGCTCATTCGGCTCCGCTCACCATAAAGAGCCGGCTCTTTTAGCTCTTTTAACGGCTCTTTTTTTAATATTAATCCGTTTTCCACAGTCCTCGTTCCAGGTCTTTGCCTGTAAAGTGAGGGCCTCATTCTCCACCTATATAACGATCTAGTGACACAGTGTAGACTGTTATGCAGCATTGCTGTCTCCTCAGATTGTAAGCTCTTGTGATCAGTCCCCGGCTCCTTGGTTGCAGACAGTCTTACCATGTATTCCTTTCTAATCTGTGGCATTTTTTGTACATGTCCTGTCTGGATTAGTAAGTGCTGCAATCTGTGTTGTCGCACCCTCACTGATCAGACATTGCTGACCTATTCTAAGGTCAGCCAGCATTAAAGTCATGGACAGCCTCGCAGGTGTACTTATTTGAAGCCTGCAAAATGATTTGGACTAGGGCCAGTTTTGTTTCCATATTACACTGAAAAGATCCTTTATGTTCCCCTAGTGGAACAATTCCTCTAGACTCCCCTATTACTGCATTGTAATAAAGTCATGTGCAGTAAAAATAGTTTCATATCGGCCCTGGTGATCTGATAATGAACCAGTAGTAGCCCAGCGGGACATCTATTCCCCCAGACTAGTCGTCCGCACCTTAATTGCTGTAGTCATTCCCTCTTGGACGCGATTTATTCGCATCCGTGTTTTTTCTGCAAATGGATGCAAACGCATGGAACTGCATCCTAATGAGGATTTGGTTGGAAATGTGAAATTCTGACTTCTGGGGCAGAGGATAGGGGGAGAGAGGAGAGGGAAGGGAAGAGAGAGGAGAGAGAGAAAGAGAGACTGGTGAAAGAAAAAAAGAAAATGGGGCTCGGAGCTTGCGCAGTATGAAATCCACATGCAGATTGGACGCAGGCATCCTGATTCAGGTGCAACTACATTGACAATCATATGTTTTTGCTGACACATATCAGGATGTCTGCAGATTTTTTTTAACACCCAAAATTCGCAACAAGCTGCGTTTTGGGAGAACATGGAAAATCCTGATGCATCCTGATCCTGATGCAAACGCAGCTCCGTGCATCCCTATGTTAAGTATAGAGATCTAATCTGGATCAGGATTGCTACGCTTCACAACACACAGTACCAAAACGCTAGTGTGAAGGCAGCCCCACTCGTGCAGCCCCTAAACAGGTGCCCCCATGTTATATATACATGCTCCCAATAGATTTTATTATCGTTAACACACTGTAACACAGGGCATAAGCCCTTCTAGTGAGGCGGGAAAGATCACTGTATGACAGAGCAGCATGCGCACATAGTCTATATTATGTCTGCAGTCTGTTCCCACACAGTTTCATCACTTTCCCATACAGCACATCCCTCACTTCCGAACATCAGTGCCGCAACACGGATCCCTGCACACAGACCCGTGTTGTCCTGGATCTGTGCTCCATAGAGCTCCATGTTAATTCCAGACATATAGCTGCGGATCCGTGCGTCTCCCTGTGCCTCGTGTTTTTCAGATGACACAAAACTGCAACAAGTTGCATTTTTGTGCATCTGATAAAATATGCAAACATGCGGATCTGTGGGAAAACGGTGACAATTGGATGCACACACAAGTCCCATCCGTCACCACTGAAAGTCAATGGAGACGAAAACGGATCCGTGTGCATCCAAAATATGCAAGTGTGAAGCCAGCTTAACCCCATAAGGCCATGTGCACACGGTGCGGATTCTGCTGCAGATCAGCAGCGTTTCAGGCCCTGCGGGCCAACAGCAGCTTTAGGTGCGTTGTACAGTAGCATTGTTTTCAATGGTAAACTGAAAACTGCTGTGCACATGCTGCAGATTTTTCCACGCGGATTTGCTGCGGGTTCAGATCCACAGCATGTCAATTCTTTGTGCGGAATCTGCTGCGGTTTCAAACCTCCATTGCAGAGGTGTGAAACCGCAGGCTAATCCGCAGATCTTTTTTACCTGCGGATTTTTCCAAATCCGCAGCACCAAAAATTATGTGTGCACATGGCCTAATTATTGGGGCTGGACCTAGATCTCTGCACAGTCTTGCCTGAAATCACTTTATTATATTGCTTACCCTTACCCTACCCTCAGCAAGAACTGACGCTTCTCCCTGTAGGGTTCCTGTCCTGTGTGACTGTCCTGAATCCTCCTCACTCAGTGCTGCACTGCTGCTGATGCTGAGCTGAGTCGGCTGACTTTAACTAATAGTATACTATAGTATATGTGAGAGTCTACATGAGACCAATTTGCTGAGTCACTTGAGTTTAACCCCTCTACAGTCACATGCCATATACTGTATGCCATGCATGCATGTCTGAAGCTTGGAGGAGTATATCACTTTAAATATTTCCACTCACTCCAGCACAGACAGCACACATTTCCTTCTCTGTCTCCAGACAGCTCCGCCTCCTCCCAGATGAGTCACTGCCACTGCCTGGCGCCAGAAAAAGAAAAAAAAAAAAAGAACCGGCTCGTTCACAGTGCAGAGCCGGCTCATTTCGTTCCCAGCGGGGAGCCGGCTCTTTGAATCGGATCGTTCATGAACGGTCTTCATCCTCAAAACCGAGGACAGAGGTGGTCTAATGCTGACTGGCTGAAATTCAGCCAATCAGCATTAGCTTTATTGGTGTGACCTCACAGCACAGCTCAGGCAAGGAGCTGTACTGAGATTGGTTGGCTGTCCTGACCAAGCAGCACGCAGGACAGATAGAGAAACAGAGGAACATATATGACTGCAGCAGTGTGACTTGTAAAAGTAAGTAATATATATGAGGCCAGCAGAATTTCTAGTTTTCCAACCAGGAGGCAGTTAGGTGAGTGGGACCCCATGCAGTCTATAGGTGACATGGAGTGTGGGGGCCACACAGTAAATTTCTAACCTCCTGTGGGCCCCCTCCTCCACTGTGTCACCTAAGTTCCTGTGGGCCCCCTCCCCCGCCATGTCACCTAAGTTCCAGTGGGCCCCCTCCCCCACTGTGTCACCTAAGTTCCAGTGGGCCCCCTCCCCCACTGTGTCACTGTGTCACCTAAGTTCCTGTGGGCCCCCTCCCCTGCCGTGTCACCTAAGTTCCTGTGGGCCCCCACCCCCACTGTTTCACTGTGTCACCTAAGTTCCTGTGGGCCCCCTCCCCCACTGTGTCACTGTGTCACCTAAGTTCCTGTGGACCCCCTCCCCGCCATGTCACTTAAGTTCCTGTGGGCCCCCACCCTCACTGTTTCACTGTGTCACCTAAGTTCCCCCACCCCCACTCTTTCACTGTGTCACCTAAGTTCCTGTGGGCCCCCTCCCCCACTGTGTCACTGTGTCACCTAAGTTCCTGTAGGCCCCCTCCCCCACCGTGTGACTTAAGTTCCTGTGGGCCCCCACCCCCACTGTTTCACTGTGTCACCTTAGTTCCTGTGGGCCCCCTCCCCCACTGTGTCACCTAAGTTCCAGTCACACAGCTCCATCGACCAAAAAATAAAAACATTACCTGTCTCAGAAGATAGTGACACAACCTCAAAAACATTTTTTTCCCAAAATTCTATTTTTTTCACTACTAAAATAATTAAAAAAACTGTACATGTTTGGTATCGCTGTAATTGTAGTAATGAGCAGAATCCTATTGCACAGTCATTTTTACCACAAAATGCTCACCATAAAAACAATGTCTGAATTTTATTTTTTTTTCCCCAGTTTCACTGCACTTGGAATTTGTTTCACTTTTTCAAGTACACTATGTGAGATCCATCAGTGCAGTAACTATAGGAAGCCTAATGTCATTATCAGGGCCGGAGTCAGGCACCCGGGCAGGTGCCGGGCCCCCTGCCTGCTAAGGGCACCGGCACTTGCGATACTTACCACTCCCTGCGGCGTCTTCCGGCTCTCTGTACTCTGACTTTCAGGTCAGAGGGTGCAATGACATCACTACTGTGTGCCCTCTGTCTGAACAGTCACAGTACAGAGAGCCAGAAGATGCCGAGCAGCGTCCAACAAGGAGAGGGGGGTATTTGATTTTTTTTAATGTTTGGAGCAATATATGGGGCCCATTATACAGTACACTGGAGCATCATATATGGTGCCCACCATATACTGGAGCATGATCTATGGGGCCCATTATACACTGGAGCATCATACAGTATATGGGGCTCATCATATATTGGGCCCATTACATGCAGCTCATTCTGTATGGAGCAATATATGGGGCCCATCATATACCGGAGCATTATATGGAGTCCATTCTGTATGAAGCATTATATGGGGCCCATCAGGTTGTGTGGTGTAGTATATAGAGGAAGTGTCCCATGTGGTGTGGTATATAGAGGGTGTGTCCCGTGTGGTGTAGTATATAGAGGATGTGCCCCATGTGGTGCAGTATATAAAGGATGTGTCCCGTGTTGTTACGCATCAGGTTTCTGTAGCTGCACAGCAGAGATCCTGAGCCTTGCATTCGGTGGTCTCCCATTCCTCTCCGGCCACAGAGGAGCCTGCTCAGCTGACTCATCTTTCCCGGTGCTCTGCTCAGACCAGCTTTGTGGGTTTGGTTGCTACTATCACCTCTGGTCCAGCTATAGCAACGCATGTTAGTCTGCTGCGAACAACTGCAGGGACTAAGTCCTCCTTTTGGTCCACTGAGCATGCCCGTGGGACAATCTCTCATTGGAGATCGGAGGTCACACGCTCAGGTCCTTCTCCAGCTTGGATTAGACCACCAGGAAGGTCCCGGAAGGCCATGCGCTAGTATAGACTCTTTTGGCTTATGGTGTGTATGATGACGGATGTTTGTGACTGCGAATGACTAATTATGAAACCCCTACCCTTGGTTGTGACTGTTGTTAGGGCTTAGAGGTTAGAGTCAGCAGCTGTCAGTGGCTAGCTATACGCCACAGTGCATCCTAGTCCTCTGGACTAGCTAGCGTCCGACTGTGCTTCCCTGCTCAGGGCACTGTCGCACCGCACCAGGTAGCAGTAACCATCAGTGTGACGCCATGCGCACCTCTAGCGTTTTCCACCCCACCCTGGGTGGTTAGTGGCGTCCTCCTAAGCGGTCCTGTGCGCACTTGGTGCGATCATACAGATTACTTCCTTTTGCTGGCACCGCAGCCGTGGCGCCGAGAGCTGATGGTCTAGAGTTGCTCTAGTCCTGTGCCTTTTGGACAGAGCTCTGTGACCTCTAATCAGCGCTCACTCAGCTCTGTGAGTTCAACAGGCTCCGGCATTTGTTTTAGCGGCTCTGTGGAGCAACTGAGTTTGCTTCCTTTCACACTGGGTGAAGTGAACCCACACGGGAGTAAGCGTTCATTCACCATCTAGTTCCGCCACTACTCATCAGCAGGTTCCATCCCTGCACGGCGGACCCCGGGCTGCGAACGCACCTCATATCTCCTGTTATATTATTTGGTGCGTTCCGCATGCCCTATTACGTGTGGTGTAGTTTATAGAGGATGTGTCCCGTGTGGTGTGGTACATAGAGGGTGTGCCCGTGTGGTGTAGTATATAGAGGGTGTGTCCCGTGTGGTGCAGTATATAGGAGATGTGTCCCATGTGGTGCAGTATATAGAGGGTGTGTCCCATGTGGTGTGGTGTACAAAGGGTGTGTCCCGTGTTGTGTGGTATATAGAGGGTGTGTCCCGTGTGGTATGGTATATAGAGGGTGTGTCCCGTGTGGTATGGTATATAGAGGGTGTGTCCTGTGTGGTGTAGTATATAGAGGGTGTGTCCCGTGTAGTGTATTATATAGAGGGTGTGTCCTGTGTGGTGTAGTATATAGTGTGTGTCCTGTGTGGTGTAGTAGTAATAATAATAATAATTTTATTTCCATAGCGCCAACATATTCCGCAGCACTTTACATTATAGAGGGGACTTTTACAGACAATAGACATTACAGCATAGCAAGAAACACATAGATCAAAACAGATACCAATAGGGATGAGGGTCCTGCTCGCAAGCTTACAATCTATAAGGGAAAAGGGGAGACACGAAAGGTGGATGGTAACAATTGCTTTTATTTTTTGGCCCTGCCATAGTGTAAGAATCAGGTGTTCCTGTTGCTGCATGAACCAGTTAACAGTCTAAATGTGCAACAGTACAGACACAGAGGGCTATTAACTGCAAAAAGCATGTGAGAACATGATGCAAGGAACCTGGATATGGTAAAAAAATTTTGAAATGAGCCACACAGGAATATTTAGGTTAGTGCATTGAGGCGATAGGCCAGTCTGAATAATTGCATTTTTAAGGCACGCTTAAAACTGTGGGGATTAATCGTATTAGCCTGGGTAGTGCATTCCAAAGAACTGGCGCGGCACGTGAAAAGTCTTGGAGACGGGAATGGGAGGTTCTGATTAATGAGGATGTTAACCTCAGGTCATTAGCAGAACGGAGGGCACGGGTAGGGTGGTAGACTGAGACTAGGGAGGAGATGTAGGGTGCTGCTGAGCCATGGAGTGCTTTGTGGGTGAGGGTAATAAGTTTATACTGAATTCTGGAGTGGGTGGGTAGCCAGTGTAAGGACTAGCACAAGGTAGAGGCATCGGTATAGCGATTGGTGAAGAATATGATCCTGGCTGCAGCATACAGGACGGATTGGAGAGGGGAGAGTTTGGTAAGAGGGAGACCGATTAGTAGAGAGTTACAATAGTCCAGATGAGAATGAATAAGAGAAACAGTAAGAATTTTTGCAGCGTCAGAAGTAAGAAAAGGTCGAATTCTAGAAATGTTTTTGAGGTGCAGATAACAAGAGAGGGCCAGTGATCTGATGTGGGGGTGAATGAAAGCAAGACACCAAGACAGTGGGCATATTGCTGGGGAGTAATGGTGAACCACACACAGAAATGACAATGTCGGGCATAGGTAGGTTAGAGAGTAGAGGGAGGAAACACGAGTTCAGTTTTTGACAGGTTCAGTTACAGATAGAGGGAGGACATTATGTTAGAGACAGCGGTAAGCTAATCACTGGTGTTTTCCAAAAACTCAAGTGTATAATTGAGTGTCTTCAGCAAAGAGATGGTACTGGAACCCAAATCTACTGATTGTATACTGCACCTAATGGTCAAGCAAAGAGAAGAGGAGGGGGCCTAGAAGTGATCCTTGAGGAACCCCAACAGTAAGGGGAATATGAGAGGAGGAGGAACCAGCAAAAGATACTGTAAAGGAGCGGTCAGAGAGATAGGAAGAGAACCAAGAGAGAACGGTGTCCTTGAGGCCAATGGAACAGAGCATAGAGAGGAGGAGCTGATGATCTACAGTGTCGAATGCTGCGGAGAGGTCCAAGAGAATTAGCATGGAGTAGTGACCATTAGATTTAGCTGTTAGAAGATCATTAGAGACTTTAGTGAGGGCAGTTTCAGTAAAGTGTAGAAAGCGGAAACCGGATTGTAGAGGGTCGAGGAGAGAGTTATCTGAGAGGTAGTGGATAAGATGGGCATGGACCAGGCGTTCTAGGAGTTTAGAGATGAAGGGAAGATTAGAGACATGTTAGCGGCACAGTTTTGGTCGAGGGATGGTTTGTTAAGTAATGTCTGTAGCATATATTGTATTATTTCTATATAACTGCATGGTGGGCCCAAAGAATGATTTTTCTCTCGTTGTCCCAAGGTACTCCAGTCCGATGCTGGGTGTTAGGGTTGGCAGAACGCACCAAATAAAATGTGATAATAAGGTGCGTTTGCCACCCGGGGTGCACCGTGCAGGGATGTAAAACTGCAGCTAATGTGAACAATGGCAGAGTGGAGCTGAGAGCAAGCACTGTAAACACGCCGAGTTAAACGTCACTTGGTGTGAACAGAGTGCAAAGTACCTGCTCTGTTGCTCCACAGAGCAGTACAACAACTGAGTGCACTCTAAGCTATGCCCTGTTAGATGTCACAGGAGCATATAGGTAATGACACTAGATGAGGTCCCTATATCTATCCCCCTGGAACTCTAAACTGGTGGTTGAACTTGCTCTGCTACACGGTTTATGCTGAAGGCACATGTGACTTAGGATGCCTGGAGCAGATGCTAAGTCATGACGAGTTCCCACCCTACACTGCCTGTCTAGACACACACTCGCAGTGCTAGTAGCGGCAAATTTGTACACAGGGTGGTAACTTATCCACCAACACACTATACACATAAGATCTTAGCACACCGACGCACGCACCAGAGGACCTTTTATATGCTCCTCGATTAAGTCCAGTCTGACAGGATCTTGCTCATTGGCCAATCCAGAACGGACATAGGACCTGAATAGCTGACAGCTAACCACCAATGAGAGGTCACCACTTCACGAGCATGCTGGCCATTAGAGCAAATCCTGGACGTAGCCTCAGGAATGACCGCTCGCCGCCGTTTAATGTTAGTTACCATAGCTGAACCTGGATAGGCAGCAGTAACAACATGCAAAGCCAGAGTCTGAGCAAGACACTGAGAACGACGTCTGCTGAGCAGCATCAACTGCGGTCAAAACTGAATGGGAGACCGCAGGAGAAGACAAGGCTTGGGATCCATCCTGTGCAGAGTGAGGATCCCGATGCCTAACAATGCTCCGCATACAAGCCTTGCCACACTTGACGGCCACAAAAAGCTGCTCAACCGGCTCTCAGGTCCTATCCTATGTCCCTTCCAGTCCACTAAATAAATTTTTTTGCCGCGTACCACCTTGGAACCAAAAATCGCGTTCACCTCAAAATCGTCCAAGGACATACCCGACGTCTCAGCAGATGACTCAGAAAACCTCTCCTTAGAGGCCTTGATGGCATCCTGAGTGTGGTCCCAGATGTAACGAGCCTCCACAGCCCAGTCTTCCACCCTAGAGTCGGAAGACGAGATGGGCATGGGGACAAAAACACATGGTTGCTGACCGCAGTTAAGGAGGAATGGAGTCTGCCCTGTAGAATCAGCGACCACATTGTTGAGAACAAACACAGTCCAAGGCAACAAGAATGCCCAATCATGCCTGGCAGAGACAAAGTGCCGTAGGTATGTGTCCAGAGTCTGATTGGCCCTCTCGACCAATCCTTTCTTCTCAGGATGGTATACCAAGGAGAGATTAAGCTCAATATTTGGCAGCCGACAGAGGTCTCTCCAGAACCAAGAAGCGAACTTGGGACCTTGGTCACTGACTATCTTGTCAAGCATGTCATGAAGATGGAAGACATGCTTCACAAAAAGCACAGCCAAGGCCCCTGCCGATGGTAGCCTCAGAAGAGAAACCAAGTGTACCATGTAGGAGAAATGGTCGGTGACTACCCAGATGACTGTATTGTTATGGGACTTGGGTAAACCCACAACAAAGTCCATCCTGACCATCTCCAAGGGCCTATCTGCCACCGGCAGGGGATGTATCAAGCCTGCGAGCCTCTGTCGGGATGACGGATTCTTGGCGCAGGAGACACATGCCTGGACTTCCCCTGAAGACGCCATCCTAGCAACGGAGATATGCATTAGGTGATTATTCTCCTCCCCTTCCCCCTGTCTCACCACTCTGCCTTCCTGCTTGGACCTGTTCAGGTGATCCCAGTTTTATTTTTCCAGCAGTCCTTCTTGTTTGCCTTGTGGGGGGGCTCGCTGTGTAAGCATCTCATAGGCAGTACATGAGCTCATCCTTGCCATATGTGACTCCAGTTTTTGTCATGGGGCTTCCAGTTTTGTCGTCATGGTGTGTTGTCCACCTTATACTATTATGCAGTGTTCTTACTGGCACCTCCATGCATTATATTATTGTATTGGTTATATGGACTCATGTTCCTTGTTTATGATTGCTATCACTGTGTTCATTATAGTGCCAGCATTCTCTTCACGCATTATTACTTTGGCATCTATATTGTGAGCATGGGAGGAGGGGATGCAGTGCTTTTACTTATGTTTTAACTATTTTGTGTCAATAAATCTTTCCTTTTTATATTATTGTTGTGGTGTGCATCATGTACAGTGGTCCCTCTCTTTTTTTCTTGCACTGACCACTGATTTTTGCACTCTCACACATTTACATTACTAGTAGTGCTCCTGGTGCACTCTTTTGGTCCGCATGCCTGGACATAGTGCCTAACGTCACGCATCATTCGCGAACACCAATATGACCTCTCCAGAAGCTCAGACATCCTTTTGATCCTGAAATGTCCACCCTCCCGAGGCGAGTGAGCCCAAGAGAGATTTGGAGGTACCAGAGTCTTGTCCGGAGGCACCGACTCAAGCAAAACCGGGGCTACCGTTCACACTATCTAAAAATGGCACAATAAGCCAAGGCTTGTCCCCCTTCTCAGATGACACCACAGAACGGGACAGATCATTGGCACAGAGATTCTTCTCCCCGAGAGAAGATGGAGGGTGAAATTAAATTGGGAGAAGAATAAGGACCATCTGGCCTGGCGAGAATTCAACTGCTGGGCAGTCTGCACTTACAGCAGATTTCTGTGGTCGGTGAAGACTTGGAAGGGGAAATGTGCCCCTTCTAGGAGGTGTCTCCACTCCAAGAAGGCCAGTTTCATGTCTAGTAACTCCCTGTCCCTGATGGAATAGTTTCTCTGCCAGTGTGAATGTCTTTGAAAAGAAAAAACACCGACTTTTACGACCTTGAGCATCCTTCTGGTACAGGACTGCTCCACCACAGATGGAAGGTGCATCCACCTCGAATACGAAGGGCTTATTCTCATCAGGATGGTGTAGCACGGGAACCCTAGCGAAATGGGACTTTACAGAGGTAAAGGCCTTGGAAACCTCCTCTGACCACAACTTGGGATTATCTCCTTTTTTGGTGAGAGCTACCAGAGGAGCTACTAGAGTAGAGAAGTGCGGGATGAATTGGCAATAGGAATTGATGAACCCCATTAAGCGCAGCACCGCCTTTAAGGAATGGCGCTCTTGACATTTCATTACAGACTCCAATTTGGCAGGATCCATGGCTAAGCCCTTGGCCGAGATGATGTACCCAAGAAAAGGCAAAGACTCCTGCTCAAACATACCCTTCTCTAACTTAGTGTACAGGGAATTGGCGCGTAGGAGTTCAAAGACATCCTTATGATGGGTATCAATATCTGGGGAGTAAATAAGTATGTCATCCTGATAGACAACTACCGAGGTGGATAACAACTCCCAAAAGATGTCGGTAACAAAGTCTTAGAAGACAGCAGGAGCGTTACACAGGCCGAACGGCATCACCAGATACTTGTAGTGGCCATCCCTTGTGCTAAATGTGGTCTTCCATTCATCTCCCTCACAAATTCGTATCAAGTTATATGTGCCACGCAGATCTAGTTTAGTAAATACCCTTGCTACCCTTGGTAGAGGGTATTTATTTTTGTTAGTAATGGCATTCAGACCCCTGTAGTCTATACAAGAATGTAGTTCTCTGTTCTTCTGAACAAAGAAGATCCCAGCCCCAGCGGGAGACACTGACTTCCTGATAAACCCTCTCACCAGATTCTATTTAATATATTGTGACATAGCCTCAGACTCCCGGAGAGATAGAGGATAAACCAGTCCCCAGGGAGGTTCAGCACCTGGCAAGAGATCAATAGAACAGTCATAGGGGCAATGAGGTGGAAGGGTCTCCGATGCTTTTTTGGAGAACACGTCTGCATATTGCCAATAATGTTTAGGTAGAGAGGTCAGATCTGTGGGTAACTTGGATGACCCAAACTGAACGTGGGTCTTGAGACACTGTCCCTGGCATGCCCCACTCCACCCCAGCATACTACAAGTAGCCCAATTAATATGGGGTGAATGGTGAGGCAACCAGGGCATACCCAGAAACACCTCATCAATACCCTCGGGGATGACTAACAGGGATATTAACTCCTGATGACTAGGAGAAAACTGGAGGGAAAGAGGAATGGTTTGATGGGTGATCTCATAGGGTAGCGCTGAACCATTCACCACTCAGATGGTAACTGGTTTAGGGAGCAACACTAGAGGTATTACGTGCCTTTGGGAGAAGGTGGAAGACATGAAATTACCCTCTGCCCCTGAATCCACGCAAGCCTCTGCAATGAGTGAGGATGACCCATAGGACCGTGTCACCTTAAATGTTAATTTGGAGGACACCTCCAAAGAATCTGGAGTGTCCCCTCCAATAACTACTAGAGGTGGACGTTCTCCCTGATGCTTGTGGCACCTGTTGGTGACATGAACAGCATGCCCAGAAACCTGACAAACTGGAGATGGATATATGGAACAGGATTTAGCCTCTGCCAGATGACCCTCCAGAGGTTCCCTCAGTATGCTAGTCAGAGTCGGTGACCCCAAATGATTAGGAATATTTGGTGCCAACCGAATACTTTGCCTATACTGGGCTTGTTCCAACCTTCGTTCGGCATACTGAAGGTCTATACGAGTGGATATATATATTAAATCCTCCAATGTAGTAGGAATCTCTCTAGTGCCCAGAGCATTGTTAATGTGGTCTGCAAGACCTCTCCAGAACAGTGGGATCAAGACCTTATCTGGCCACTCCAGCTCGGAAGCTAATGTCCGAAACTGTATAGCAACCTGGCTGGTCGGAAAAGAGCCTTGTGTCAAGGCCAAGACCTGTTTCAGAGCGCACAAAAACGAGAGGCATTCCGAACCACCAGTTCCCTACATTCCCATAATGGCGTAGCCCACTCCAATGCCCTGTCCGTCAAAAGAGAGACCACAAAACCCACTTTGGCTCGTTCAGTCGAGAAACGTGAACCTAGTAGTTCCAAGAGCACTGGGTCACGAATCCCCTGCAAACCCTGCTATCCCAAGAAAACTTATTGGGGAGAGGGAAGTGTGGAACAAGCGGAACAGGAATTGCAGCTGAAACCCTGGTTGCAGCTTCAGTGGCTGCCTGCACCGCTACTGCGGATCGAAACACAGCTGAGGCTGCGCGCTCTAACGTGCACAAGCTGCTCTCCAGCTGCTGGACATTCCGTGGCAGCTGCTGCTCGTCAAAAATGGCGGAGCAAAGCTGTGAGCAAGCATCACAAACAAGCCGAGTTAAACATCACTTGGTGTGAACAGAGTGCAAAGTACCTACTCTGATGCTCCACAGAGCAGTACAACAACTGAGTGCACTCTAAGCTATATGATGAGATGCCTATAGGTGCCTATAGCTATCCCCCCAGGGAGTCTAAACTGGTGGTTGAACTTGCTCTGCTACACAGTTTGTGCTGATGGTGCATGCAACTTAGGATGCCCGATGCAGATGCTATGTCAAGCGGGGTTCCCACCCTACACTGCCTGTCTAGACACACATTCGCTGTGCTAGTAGAAGCACACGTTCACACAGGGTGGTAACATATCCACCAACACATAAGATCTTAGCACACTGACGTACACACCAGAGGACCTTTTATACGCTCCTCGATTAAGTCCAGTCTGACAGAACCTTGCTCGATGGCCAATCCGGAGCCAGCGTGGGACGTGAGCAGCTGACAGCCGACCACCAATGAGAGGCCGTCACTTCACGAGCATGCACAGTAGAGCAAATCCCGGACTTAGCCTCAGGAATGACCGCTCACCGCTGTTTAATGTTAGTTACCATAGCTGAACCTGGAGAGGCAGCAGTAACAACACGCACAGCCCGAGTCTGAGACTGACATCTTTGCTGAGCAGCATCCGCTGTGGTCAAAACTGAATGGGAGACCACAGGAGAAGACAAGGCTTGGGATCCGTCCTGTGCAGAGGGCAGATCCTGATCCTAGCTACAATATATCAATGGTAGTGATTGCAGCAGTTACACTTGCTTTAGTTGCATCAATACTGAACAGCATGGAACTTGACAGCTACAATACAAGAAGAACAGTCAATTTTTAATAACACTCATTGGTAGCCCACAATAAACACAGTCCTACAGTTTCAGGGCTGTAATCACAAAATGGGTGCAATAAATCGGTATATATTTTTTATGTTATTTGCAGGTTACAAAAGCATTTAGCATTGCTGTTATAACTGCCAAAGCACATTCACTCTTATAACTTACAAAACAGGCTCAAATGAAAAAACACAGTAAAAATAGGTATAAAAATAATAAAATATAAGTTTTAACCCCTTCACCCCGAAACCTATTTTCACCTTCCTGACCAGGCCAATTTTTTCAATTCTGACCACTGTCACTTTATGAGGTATAACTGTGGAATGCTTCAATGGATTCCATTTATTCTGAGAATGATTTTTGTGACATATTGTACTTCATGATAGTGGTAAAATTTCTTTGATATGACTTGCATTTATTTGTGACAAAATTGGAAATTTAGCAAAAAAAAAGGCCCTTAAATCAGAGAGTCATGTCACACAAAATAGTTAATAAATAACATTCCAAATGTCTACTTTACATCAGCACAATTTTGGAAACAATTTTTTTTGTTAGGAAGTTATAAGGGTTAAAAGTTGACCAGCATTTTTGCAACAAAATTTACTAAACCATTTTTTTAATGGACCACATCACATTTGAAGTGACTTTGGGGAGCCTATATAGCAGAAAATACCTAAAAGTGACACCAATCTAAAAACTGCAACCCTCAAGGTACTCAAAACCACATTGAAGAAGTTCATTAATTCTTTAGGTGCTTCACAAGAATTTATGGAATGTGGAAGGAAAAAATAAACATAACTTTTTTCAAAAAATGTTTCTTTAGACCCAATGTCACGGTCACGCATGGCTGGACACAGCGCCCCCAGCAGGGCGGATTTAGATGACACACGTGACCCTGGATACACCGCCTCCAATGGGGCGAATTTAAATAAGACGTGCAGCTGGATACGCCGCCTGCAACAGGCGAATTTAGGTAATACACGTAACACGTAAATCTGGAAACCCTGCCTCCAGTAAAGCGAATTTAAACAATAAGGGAAAACCTGGGTAACAATAACAATGGTGGCCCTGCGATAGGGAACGGGGACATGGAGACCTCCTGCTCTCCCCTGAGCCAGTGTCTCTACACTCCTAACGTTCCCTAGGCTGGTTCTGCACCAGGCGACGATCAGGATACCTAAAAACCCTGACTCACCCTGCACCTAAACCCTCACTAGGGAAATGGTCTGTGCGGAAACTAATCACACCACTGCACTGAACACACATAAGGAAAAGACAAAACAGGGGAAGCACCACTTAGCTTTGCTCTGTTGCTTACACTCCCAGCAACAGAGCCCACCACCTGCGTACATCTTTTCCTCCAACTGGATCCATCACCATAGTGCAGCCTTGGAGAAAACAGAGTCCACCACCTGCGTGCAGCTGTCCAGAAACAGAGTCCCGCCAATGAGTCCAGCTTTTCTGCCAAAAAGTCCAGCATGCTTGAGTCCAGCTCTCAGCAACAACGTCCAGCATTTTGAATGCTGCTCTACACCATAGCTGCCACTCCACCAATCCATGCACGAACTCCTTGCCGACATCATAGCTGCGACTCCCCCACGCCATGCCAGCCCTCCTTGCAGACACCATAGCTGTTACTCCAGGAATCTCACTGAGCTGCCCATGACTCTCCTTTAGCTCCATCCTTCACCCAGGCTTGCTTGCAAATGAAGACCTATCACCAACCGTGATTGACACACCTGATACTCTTTTATAGAGCAATCACACCTATTACTTAATCACGTGCACCAACTAAGGTAACCTAAGTGCAATGACCCTAATGGCCACCGGGGGAAAACTACAACTGAAACCACCACAGTGCAATGACCCTAATGACCACTGGGGGAAAAAACCACCTTTGGCACACAGCCAAAGGAAAAAAAGGTTACTTTGTGCATTTAAACTGTCAGATCCAACCTGGATCATGACACCCAATTTTTTATTTTAATAAGATTAACTGGTGAAATTGCACCATATAGTTTGTTGTTCAATTTCTCCTGAGCATGCCAATACCCATTATGTGAGTGAAAACCACTGTTTGGGTGCATGAAAGGGCTAAGAAGGGAAGGAGCGTCATTTGACTTTTTGTTGAATGTAAAATTTGCTGGAATAATTAGTGGACACATTGTCACATTTGGAGAGCCCCTGATGTGCCAAAACAGTGGAAACCTCCCAAGTGACACAATTTTGGAAACTAGACCCCTCAGGGAACGTATCTAGATGTTTATTGTGGACCTTGAAACCCCAGGTACTTCACAGAAGTTTATAACCTTGAGCCGTGAAAATTAAAAATCTAAGTTTCACCCAAAAATGACATTGTCATGGATGTGTCAGGTGTGACAAACAGTCATCCTGGATCCGACTGTAGAAGGTCTGTGCATTTAGCTCAAGCACCTTCTTGCTTTTTGCATCTCTGTTGTGGAGAGATATTCTTCTTTCTCTAGGAACAGGTAGTCACCGCCACCTTCTGCTGCTAATCTCGCACCTCTCCTGGAGGATTAAACGCATTCAATTGCATGGTGTGGTTGTTAGCTCATACTTGCCTCAGTCTTGTTGGAAGCTTTAGCAGTCGGTTAATGTTTTCAATGAGTACTCTTGGAAGATTGCTGGCATGATATCTTGTTTGTCTTCTCAAACTAAGTATTTCCCCCTATCCATCTATCCTCTCTATGTAGGGCCTATTGCTAGGGTCAGGCTGGGATTAGGTTCCTGCTTGGCGATAGGTGCAGAACCTATATAGTTATGTCTAGGGCAAAAAGGATGATTTTACATCTAAGAGTCTCCACCCCCCTCTTCCCTAGTGTTTGGACTCCCATTCCCTCTTCCCATTGTTGTGCACTTACCTATACTTCATCCAAAACTTTGTATTTTCAGAACGGTAACTGGAGAAATTGCACCAAACAATTTGTTGTGCAATTTTTTCCTGAGCATGCCGATACCCCATAAGTGGGAGAAAACTACTATTTGGGCGCACGACAGGGCTCAGAAGGGATAGAGCGCCATTTTACTTTTTCAATCTAAAAGTTGCTAGAATAATTAATGGACACCATGTTCGTTTGGAGAGCCTCTGATATGCCTAAATAGTGGAAACCCCCCACAATGACACCATTTTGGAAACTAGACTGCTCAGGAAACTTATCTAGATGTGCATTGAGCACTCACTTTAAAACCCCAGGTGCTTCACAGAAGTTTATAACATTGAGCCGTGAAAATAAAAAAATCATATCTTTCCACAAAAAAATTAACTTTAGCCCCAAATTTTGTATTGTCACAAGAGTAACAGGAGAAAATCGACTGATATCCCATATGTGATCAAAAACTACTTTTAGTTGCAGTTCAATGCTCAGAAGGGGAGTAGCTCCATAATACAGTGGAGATTTTGCGGCACTGGTTTGAGGGTGCCAAGTCACATTGGCAGAGCCACTAAGGTGCCAGAGCAGAAGTATCCCCTTTAAGTGACCCCATTTTACAAAATAAGCCTCTTAATGAATTCATCTAGGGGTGTTGTGATCATCTTTCCACCACAGGAGTATCACTGAATTTTATACCATTGGGCAGTGCAGAAAAAGTGATTTACATTTTTACCACCAAAATTGCGTTAGCCCCAAATTTTACATTTTCATACAGGGAAAAAGAAAAAAAATTGGCACCAAAATTTGTCATACAATTAGTACTGAATGTGGAAATACCCCATACATGGCTATACAGTACTGCTTAGCCACATTGAGAGACTTGGGAGAGAAGGAGCTCTATTTGCCTCCTTGAGTGCAGATTTTCATAGAATAGCTTGTGGACTCCATATATTTTTTTTTTTTTTACTGTGCAACAGCTCAAAACACAGAATAATGTCACCGCTACTAGATGACGAGGGGAGATATGGCTTGCTGAATCCCGTTAGCAACTCCAAAAAATAATTGTTTTTACTGTAAAACAGCTAAATTTCACTGTCACTAAATTAAAAGGTGAGGTATGGTGTGCTCAATCCCTTTAGCAACTGCAATTTTTTTTTACTGTAAAACAGCTTTGCACACAGAACACTTTCACTGTCATTAAATGACAAGTTGAGATATGGCGTGCTGAATCCCGTTATCAGCTGCAAAAACTATTCTTTTTTACTGTAAAACAGCTCTGCACAAAACTGAATTTCACAGCCACCAAATGACAAGGTGAGATATGGCATGCTAAATCACGTTAGCAACTGCAAAAAATATATTTTTTTTACTGTAAAACAGCTCTGTGCAATGCTGAATTTCACCACCACTAAAAGACAAGGTGAGATATGGCATGCTGAATCATGTTAGCAACTGCAAAAATTATTTTTCTTTTCTGTAAAACAGCTCTGCACACAGAACAATTTCACCACCTCTAAATGACATGGTGAGATAAGGCATGCTGAATCACATTAACAGCTGCAAAATATATATATTTTTTACTGTATAACAGCTCTGCACAAAGCTGAATTTCACAACCACTAAATGACAAGGTGAGCTATGACATGCTGAATCACGATAGCAACTGCCAAAAAGTTTTTTTTTTTTTTTCCACTGGGCAACAGCTCAAATCACAGAACAATATCACTGCCACTAAATTACAAGATGAGATATGGCGCACTGACTCCCGTTAGCAATTGCATAAAATATTTATTTTTATTGCGAAACAGCTCTGCACAAAGCTGAATTTCAAGGTGAGATATGGCATGCTGAATCACGTTAGCAACTGCAAAAATTATTTTCTTTTCTGTAAAACAGCTCTGCACACAGAACAAACTCACCGCCACTAAATGATAAGGTGAGCTACGACATGCTGAATCACAGCTGCAAAATATATATTTTTTTACTGTAAAACAGCTCTGCACAAAGCTGAATTTCACATCCACTAAATGACAAGATGAGATATGCATACTGAATCATGTTAGCAACTGCCAATTTTTTTTTTTTTCTGACCAACAGATCAAATCACAGAACAATGTCACCATCACCAAATGACAAGGTGAGATATGACGTGCTGAATCCGGTTAGCAACTGCAGAAAATATATTTTTTTTCTGTAAAACAGCTCTACACAAAGCTGAATTTCACAGGCACCAAATGACAACGTGAGATATGGTGTGCTGAATCACGTTAGCAACTGACAAAATTTTTTTTTTACTGTGTAACAGGTCAAATCACAGAAAAATGTCACCGCCTCTAAATGACAAGGTAGGATATGGTGTGCTGTATCACATTTAGCAGCTGAAAAAATAAGATTTAGGAAGGTCTACTCGTGCATGGAGCATAATAAAAGCCGTTCACAACACACTTCTATGAAATATGCTCTGCTCTCTTTGTTTGTGGACCTCAGTAATAATGGCACAAAAAAGAAATCTGCTAGAAGGTTGATTTCACAGCCACATGGTACACTAGCTATCTAAACTATCTAGTAACAACCGCCTAGCTAACTAGCTAAAATCTATCAGCACTCAGACCCAGTATCAGGAGCAGCCTCACTGCACTGTGCTAGTGACAAAATGCTGCTAAAACAAGATGTATGCTCTTTATATACAGAGGGACATGTGAATTCAGCAGCCATTGACACAAGCAATTGTGTCAGGATATTGTGGATGTTTCTTGCTCCCTGTTTGGCTAACCGCAATGTTTACACTTAAAAATAGAAAAAAATTAGAAGCATGTCGCTCCCCTAAGCTCTCCCCACCCCGTACCCTCATCAATCACGTGCCCACACTCATCATACACCATCTCTATCCAAGCCAAAGTGCTAAAAATACTTTAGTGGCAATGCAAATATTTTCCGATACTTCTTAACAAATGTTATTGATTTTTTCAGATTTTATAAAAAATGTGTTTGTGTTTCTGATCATGAATATAAATTTGACATATTTTTGCTGAATTTTTTTAACAATCGTGTTTCAAATATATTCACTCATCTCTAGATATAACCCTTCTGTCTAAAGCTGTTTTTTACTTTTTTCACAATCTCTTCTTCCTCTGTAGGGAGGTCTAAAGGATAACTTCTCTCCTTGAAGAGAGTGATATACTGTATCTGAAATGCCAGTGTAAATATACTTATACGCCATGAAATCCTCTTCAGTGTGGAAGAGGACTTGAATTCTAGTGCTACGTATTGGAAGTAGCAGTCCCAAAAGTCATTGTTGACCTAGCCACGACTTAGGATAAAAGCCAAACCAGAATTTTTGTTTTTTTTGTGTGTTGGCCTTTAAGTCTCTTTACACTGGCATGTCAGGCATGACACACAACACAAGGAGAGTTGTTACCCCTCAGACCCCAGTTAGATGCCTCTCATACAGCCAAACCAAATTTCTTTCTCTTCTGGAGTGAGAATTGTATCTTTACAAAATGTTACAAGGAAAACATCTGGCTTAATCGTATTTGTCAAACTGACCATGCCAACTTCCCAATTGTTAGGCTGGTGGAAAGCACCAAATAATAAAGATGATAATGAGGTGCGTTTGCAGCCTGGAGTCCACCGTGCAGAGATGTAGAACTGTTGCTCGGTAATGGCGGAGGTTATACGGAAAATAATAAATGAACACACGCTGGTTAGCATCACCCAGTGTGTACAGGAGCGAGTTCTGTTGATTCTCAGAACCGCGGTGCCATACAATGTAAATGCCAAAGCCTGTTAAGCTCACAGGGCTCGGCCAGATCAGCACTAGTATACAGACACAGGACTCTGCCCCAAGGACATGAGGTTAGAGTCCTTCTAGTCCACAAGCGCTCTTCGCTGCTGCAGCGGAGCAAGCAAGAGACAGAGTAATGATGCAATAGTGTGCACTGCACCGCTCTGGTGGAAGCCACTAACCACCCAGAGTAAGGAGGAATGCGCTAGACCTGCGCATGGCGCTGCGCTGGCGGATGCAGCCACTAGGTGCCATGTGCTGGATGGCACAATATGGTGCAGAGAGAGGTGCTGTGACTGGGAAGCACTGTGGCGCTAGGCTTAGCCATTACAAGGCGCGGACTCAAACTAAGATAACCCTACAACATGCGTATCAAAGGGAGGGGTTTCATAATGAGTCATTCACCAGTTTCATGAATCCATCATCACACACACAAGTTATAATAACTGTCTATACTAGCACATGGCCGAGCGGCCTTGCGACTCTTTTATAGCGGCGTCCTTCCGGGACCTTCCCAGGGGATCAATCCATACAGGAACGCGACCTGTGCATGTGACCTCCAACCTCCAATGAGAGGTCATCCCACGGGCATGCTCAGTAGGGGAAAAGCAGGACTTAGTCCCAGGAGCGTCTGCTGCTGACTCACGCATGATACAATAGCAAAGCCAGGAGGAGCAGCCAGACACCTAGCATTAGCCTTGGCAAGGCGCTGAGACCGACATCTCTGCTGAGCAGCCTTGTCTCTGGCTGGAGAGGAATGGGAGACCACAGAAGGCAAGGCTCGAGTTCCCTCCTGTGCAGAGGCAGGAACCCGATGCCTAACACCAACATACTGTTTGAATGTGTAGAGAGTGAGACAAAATTGTTAAAAAGTTCCAATTTGTTGTGCAGAAAATTTTTTTTAAATGTGACACAATAATCTTCATGAATTCATCCTTTCTATTGTATGTCTGTAATCATGAATGATCTGCAAACATAGCCAATAATGTAATATCAGCATATGTTCGCCGACAGCACTTCAATAGGGAGATGCACGTTCTGGTCCAATGACCCAATTGGAGCATATACCATCAAATAGAAAAAAGGAACAGCATCTCTTCCAGGAGATTAGAAGTTTTCAAAAACTTTATTCTGCCAAAATGCAATGTTTCGACCTTTGCAGGTCTTTGTCAAACTACAAATATATGCATATATATATATATATATATATATATATATAATACTACATATATATATATGTAAATATATATGCATAATATATATTATATATGTAATATATATATATGATATATATAGAATATATATACAGATACAAATAACATACTGCTCAAAGTCTTTATTCTTATTGTGTGTGTTTTTTAACCCCTTTCATACTATTGGATTAATAATGGATAGGTGTCTTATTGACACCTCTCCATTATTAACCAGGCTTAATTTCACCTTACAATAGCAAGGTGACATTAACCCCTTTATTACCCCATATGCTACCCACTACAGGGCAATGGGAAGAGAGCCAGTAAGTGCCAGAATTGGCGCATCTTACAGATGTGCCTTTTCTGGGGTGGCTGGGGCAGATTTTTTTAGTCAGAGGGGGCCCAAAAACAATGGTCCCTCCTCTAGGCTATTAATTTCCGCCCTCAGTCACTGGCTTGCCCTCTCTGGCGGAGAAATTTGCCCGCACAATTTTTTGCCGTGAATTAATCCTTTAATTCAAGACCTACAGCTCCAAAATTTTACACACATATACTACTTACATTATTAGTCAAGGACCTATGTAAATCTTACTGATATTCAATGGTTTACTATATGTAAACCATATGTCATATCTTGTCACCTTTTGCAATTATTTTACAAAAGCCGACAAATGAATTAACGGCTATTCTGTTATCTATCTCTCAAATATATATATTTATATACTGTATGTGTGTGTGACATATATATTATATATACAGTGTCACAGACCCGCTGCTGACACCGGTATGTCATGGACGGAGGGATGCGACGCACTGCCGACACACAGCTATCACAGGGACGGGGGGGGCTTATCTTAGTTATCTCACCGCTGGCACCAGGTGATAAAAAAAACAGCAAGCTAGTCTTGCCCTAACAATTTATCTCAGGGGGGTTATTTTGGTTGTCCCACCACTGCCCACAATACTTCATGAAACTTTTCTTGGTCTGCAATACCAAGATAGGCTATTACACTTGGGGTTATTTAGTTTGGAAAATCAAAGGCTTCGGGGTGATCTTATTACAATGCCCAAATATGAGAAAATGGAGAAAAAGCTACTGACCAAAATGCAGGGATCACTGCAAAATTACAAATTTTATTGGTAACAAAAAGACAACATGCATGTAAAAACATTTAAAAAGTCATACAATGACATGAAACTATGACAAAGGCTTATAATGAAGCCCAAAGAGCTCCCTCCAGTAAGTGGACATACATAAAAAAGCCTCTAGAATATATCACATACAATAGCATACCTGCAATGAAGAAATGTTCAGAGATGTAATACTAAACATAATGATCCATTGAATAATCCATCCAAGTAGACTATAGTACAATAATGAATGCAAGTAATAACAAATGTAAGCAACTGAGCCATGAAAATAAACACCACAGGGTACTAAGCATAGATGTAAAGTATATCAATCATGGTGTAGCCAAGAGGCTAAAATGACCAAGATTAAATCCTGCCTGCATAATCCCTATACAATGCCACTTACAAAGGGGGAGCTTGTGGAGTACCCTACGCGTGTCGCACACCAAAAGGTGGCTTCATCAGGGGCTAAAGAGTCAGTCTGTTACATTTGTTTAAATATGCTAAACAATCAGTACATATGTGCGGCAGCTGCAGCGACGTACCTAATTAGCTGCAATGGAGGCCTGGATACACATGCACACCAGAGGAAAGAGAATGATCCCTGACTCACAGGTTATTTCCGGGTTTGGAGCAGTGTGACGAAACACTACACACTGCGCAGGTGCAGACAGGAATGACTCATCACATAATACATAGTGAATTCCAGGTTTGGAGCAGTGTGAACGTCACACCGCCCACTGCGCCGGTGCAAACAAAGTAACGGAATACAAAAAGGTTGTGTGACGTAATGAATGCCAAATGCGCAAGCGCGGTAGGCGCAAGATAAAATAAGAGCGATTCCACTGTGTGCCATGTCATTTAGCATATAAGCGGGCATACCTAAACATATGAGTGAGTAAAGTGCATCAAAGGGAGACTTCTGCTATAATAAATCCCCATATGTAGGCGCCGTGGCACTGATTATCATATAAGTGAGTAACATATAAGTGAGTAAAGTGCATCAAAGGGAGACATGTGCTATAATAAATCCCCACTAATACAGACTATGCGCTCATTTTTACACTTTGTGAAATTTCCATTTGTTGAGACTGTTCTCAACAAATGGAAATTTCACAAAGTGTAAAAATGAGCGCATAGTCTGTATTAGTGGGGATTTATTATAGCACATGTCTCCCTTTGATGCACTTTACTCACTTATATGTTTAGGTATGCCCGCTTATATGCTAAATGACATGGCACACAGTGGAATCGCGCTTATTTTATCTTGCGCCTACCGCGCTTGCGCATTTGGCATTCATTACATCACACAACCTTTTTGTATTCCGTTACTTTGTTTGCACCGGCGCAGTGGGCGGTGTGACGTTCACACTGCTCCAAACCTGGAATTCACTATGTATTATGTGATGAGTCATTCCTGTCTGCACCTGCGCAGTGTGTAGTGTTTCGTCACACTGCTCCAAACCCGGAAATAACCTGTGAGTCATGGATTATTCTCTTTCCTCTGGTGTGCATGTGTATCCAGGCCTCCATTGCAGCTAATTGGGTACGTCGCTGCAGCTGCCGCACATATGTACTGATTGTTTAGCATATTTAAACAAGAGTAACAGACTGACTCTTTAGCCCCTGATGAAGCCACCTTTTGGTGTGCGACACGCGTAGGGTACTCCACAAGCTCCCCCTTTGTAAGTGGCATTATATAGGGATTATGCAGGCAGGATTTAATCTTGGTCATTTTAGCCTCTTGGCTACACCATGATTGATATACTTTACATCTATGCTTAGTACCCTATGGTGTTTATTTTCATGGCTCTGTTGCTTACATTTGTTATTACTTGCATTCATTATTGTACTATAGTCTATTTGGATGGATTATTCAATGGATCATTATGTTTAGTATTACATCTCTGAACATTTCTTCATTGCAGGTATGCTATTGTATGTGATATATTCTAAAGCCTTTTTTATGTATGTCCAGTCCACTTACTGGAGGGAGCTCTTTGGGCTTCATTATAAGCCTTTGTGATACTTTCATGTCATTGTATGACTTTTTAAATGTTTTTACATAGATGCTGTCTTTTTGTTACCAATAAAATTTGTTATTTTGCAGTGATCCCTGCATTTTGGTCAGTAGCTTTTTCTCCATTTTCTCATAGTTTGTGTTTATACTGACTGCTGGTTGATCCGCATATCTTATTCAGTAGTGCCCTCCTGAGTTTTTACATATAATGCCTAAATATATGTGGGGACAGTACCAAGACCTTTCTAATGATCTTTTTACTCTTAGACCTGTGATAGGGACAAGGGGGCATCCTCTACGTCTGGAGGAAAGAAGGTTTAAGCATAATCACAGACACGGATTCTTTACTGTAAGAGCAGTGAGACTATGGAACTCTGCCATATGATGTTGTACTGAGTGATTCCCTACTAAAATTTAAGAAGGGACTGGATGCCTTTCTTGAAAAGTATATTACAGGGTATGTATACTAGTTTCCTTAATATTGTGTTGATTCAGTGAGCTAGTCTGATTGCCGTATGTGGAGTCGGGAAGGAATTTTTTTCCCCAATGTGAAGCTTACTGTTTGCCACATGGGTTTTTTTTGCCTTCCTCTGGATCAACATGTTAGGGCAGGTTAGGTTAGGATATGGGTTGAACTAGATGGACTTAAAGTCTTCCTTCAACCTTAATAACTATGTTACTATGTTAGTTCCACTTTGGAACTCGCAGCTCTCCGGCACCCCCCTTACCCTCAGGTCAGTGAGGGAACTACACCTGGGAAAATTGGTCACCGGCCGGCTGCTTCAATGAGGTCTGGCCACCCGGCACGCTGCAGTGAGGGAATTATAAAATGCTCTGGCCGCAGCCACCCAATTAGCTTATAAAATCCCTTCCGTCACTCTCAGCAGTACCCAGATCACACTTTGCCACCACCAGCTCCAGAGTTTCTCTGATTAAGTTATAGACTTAATAGAGGGGTTTGAAGCCAACCCAATTCAGTAGCAATTATCTTAAAGGCACGTGTTCATTTTTAGAGCATGAAGACAGACTAATAAAGTTATAATAAGTGATTACACAGAAAAAAAATGTAACAAAGTTGAGACATTAGGTATGTACAATGCGAATATAAAATAAATGGGATTAACATAGAAATCAACACTTACAGTTGCTTAGATGGTCTGTAGGCTAAACATGTGGGGAGGCAGGGCCACACGTTGCCCTGCATCTGGGGTCCTTTCGGCAACAAACCTCCAGCTCGATTGACCAATTTTAGGGAGGGAATGCCTTATAGCATTGGGTTTGTGACATCACGAAAGGGGCGGGCTAGGGATGTTCCTCCCCCTGCTCTAGAAGTTACAATTCTGACTACAAAACTTATAATGACTATATCTCGCAGAGCGTACCTCGTATAAACATGAACATGGTATCATTCTTTTTAGCCTGTCGCAGACATTAATTAAAGACCAAACATGCAGTATTTATGTCACACCATTTAGGAGGAATCCAGTTCACAGTTTCTGTGGGCGCTGGAACCGTGAAAATTATGGGCCAGAACGCTGGTTTCGTGCATTCTGCAGAAATGTAATTTTCATGTTTTTATCATAAACGCGCCGCGTTTTATTACCGAATGTTTAGATCTCCATTATTTTCTATTAGAGTAGCTGAGCACATGGTTCAGAGTCAAAGAGACCCCCCACCGTGAGGCAGGAAGGAGCTCACACTGGGGATTCAGGTTAGACTGGTTTTGTGTGAGCCGAGGGGGGGAAGGGGGGTTGCAGCTGCAAGACAGGCAGGGTCTCATCTGTAGTGTAATGCTCAGGGAACCTTCCGTCATATCGTACAGTATCATTACACCTCCCCCTTTTAGAGGGCGCTAAGGAGGCTGAGACAGTTGGCCCGCGTCCATGTGCGCATCAGCGGGTTCGTCCTCGAAGGACATCATCTGTTTGTTGGCCCTGGGGGTGGGCCAGGATACGATTGCGTCCACTTTCTCTGGTTCTGGACTCATGGAACCCTCGCCTACCCGGTGCCCCAAGTAGTGGACCTCGCTCATGCCCATCTGGCACTTTCCCGGCTTGATCGTCAGACGTGCCTGGTGAAGACGCTTGAGCACCTCCTGGACATGCTGAAGGTGTTCCTCCCAAGGGGAACTGAAGACGGCAATGTCATCCAGGTACGCCATTGCGTACTCCTCCAGTCCCCGGAGCAGGTGGCTGACCATCCGCTGGAAAGTGGTAGGGGCATTTTTCATGCCGAAGGGCATGACTGTGGACTCGTACAGTCTAAAGGGGGTGATAAAGGCGGATCTCTCCTGCGCCTCAGGGCTCAGGGGAATCTGCCAGTATCCCTGACTCAAATCCATGATGGATATGTATTTTTCTTTTGCCGACTGCTCAAGCAGATCCTCAATGTGTGGCAATGGGTGTATATCAGAGGTTGTGATGGTGTTGAGCCCCCTGTAGTCCATGCAGAACCGGGTGGTCGGATCCTTTTTAGGCATGAGAACTACAGGCGAGGCCCACGCGCTTTTTGACCGTCGAATCACCCCCAGCTGTAACATCTCATCGATCATTTGGCGCATAACCTGCTGCACCTCCTCAGAGATCCGATAAGGTGTTAGCCGTAGTGGGGCGTGATTTCCGGTGTCAACCTCATGAACCGCTAACTCCATCCTCCCAGGTCGGTTGGTGAACATGGCCCGGAAGGGGTTCCAGGGTGTCCACAACTGCGACCGCTGGAGTACGGTTAAGGAGGCACTTACCTCCATGTCCTCAATGGACCCATTGGCCACCAGTCGGCGCTTCTATGGGCTCTACCTCCCCATCCACCCCCAACACTTCAGGAGCAGTGCTACTCATGGGCCAGTTACCTTCCTCGGTGGCACTAATTAGTTGCATGGCATCACCTTCCTCACGGTTCCCATGTACCTCCCCATTTCCTTGAGCACCGACGCTTGCTCCTGCTAGGGGTTCCTCAGCCATCTCACTCCGCAGAGCGATGGGGCTGAGCACTCCTGTACCTGTGGACACATCTACCATTTCAGAGAAATGGTTAACAGGTTCAGTCGGCACATATACATTATCATCATCATCATCCCTAGGAACAGAATGGTTATCAGATTTCTTTGGTACATTTACATCACCATCAACATCATTCCTGGGGAAAGAATAATTATTAGTTGCATCGCTACTCATCAAGGCATTAGCAGGTGGCCACCAGCACTACAGCACTTTATTGGACACCCATGTACCACTTTGAATTTGATCTCCATATAGGTAATATGCAATATATTTCACTTGTGCCATTTATATGTTTCCATTTGGTAGTCATATGGGGTTTTGTGATTGAGGTAATCATACCTCTCCCCCTATGTATATGTCACATTGGAACATAAATTCTGCTTTCACATATGTTAAATGATTTCTATAGTTGGCACAGTGTAATTTTCATGTTTTCAATGGATAGTCATATGGGTTTTGTGATTAAGATATTTATACCTCCCCCCTATGTATATGTTACATTGAAATACAAATTTTGTCTATACATATGCCTAAATGATTATTATAGCGGGCATAGTGTACAGGGCTGCCACTAGGAATTTTGGGGCCCCATACTGGCAAAATTTTCGGGGCCCCCTTGAGACTCCACCCCAGCCCCGCCCTCCACCCCTCAAACTGTCCACAGCCCCACCGCTCTCTCTTAGGCCTCTTTCACACATCAGTTTTTCACCGTCAGGCGCGATCCGGCTTTTTTTGTAAAACCGGATCCAGCAAAATGCAATGCCGGATCCAGTTTTTCCCCATTGACTTGCATTAGCACCGTATCGCGCCGGATGGCATTGCGTTTCATCCGGTTTTCGCCAGATCCGGCTACTTGTCTCATTCCGGCGTCTGGAAAAAACGGCTACTGTAACGTTTTTTGTCTCCGGAGAAAAAGCCGGAAGCGCCGGATCCGACGCTTCCAGCTTTTTGCCACAATGAAAGTCTATGGGCACCGGAATGCACCGGATCCAGAAAAAGACGGATCCAGCCACCGGATCCGTTTTTTTAAGTCTGCGCATGCTCAGATCCAATTGGCCAGCCCCCAGGAAACAGATATAAGCTGCTAGATGGATCCAGCAGAAAAACGGATCCGTTTCTACAGTTGTCCAAAATTTATGCCGGATCCGTTTTTTCTAAAAACAGCCGGATCCTGCCTGACGGCAAAAAACTGATGTGTGAAAGTAGCCTTAGAAAAATTCCACTTCTCACCAATCACACATTAACAGTTCCCATCTCCAGATCACACACATAGCCAGCAGCTCTTGTTATGACCAAAAGATTTTTTAAATCTGCCACCACAAGGTAGAGCCCTATTCTACTCTAACATATTAAACATTTGATAAAATATCCAATACAATTTAGGTATATTTTTTTATTTATTTTTCAATTTTTAAAATGACCAATAATATCACATCCAAAGGGACAAATACCACCACACCATGCCCAGACACCATATTACCACCACATGGTGACCAATAATACCACATACAGGGAACAAATACAGCCATACCATGTCCAGGCCACATATTACCACCAGTGACAGAATAATAGCACATACAAGGGACAAATACCACCGCACCATGACCAGACCACATATTACCAGCACATGGTGACTGAAAACTACAATACTGATCATTAATAAAAAAAACATATTACTATCACCATAAGTGCCATTTTACACAGGAGATCTGTACTTAGTATGTAGTGTCTGTGTACAGGTAATACAGTGATCACCAGTGACATTATACACAGGAACTCTGTATATATTGTCAGTGTACAGGTAATACAGTGATCACTGGTGACATTATGCACAGGACCTCTGTATATAGTGCCAATGTACAGGTAATACAGTGATCACTGGTGATATTGTACAAAGGCACTCTGTATATAGTGTTTAGTGTCATTGTACAGGTAACACAAATTCACCAGTGATGTCTCTAGGTGAAGTCCTTCATCTTTGCTTTTCATCTTTCATCCAGCACAGATTGCCATCACGTCTTCCAGCCAGGGCTTGTCTCTGCAGGAAATAACACAGTTATCTAGAGCTCCACTTGCAGAACACATTACTTAATTTTTTTCCCAACTTCTACACTACACCAGATGAAGAAAAAAAGGCGACATAGTGTCGCTCTGCACAGTAACAGAACCTCCCCCCATTTAAAACAGTATCCTCAAAAAAATAAAATAAATACATCACTGCAGTAATAATATCCCTTAATTAGCCCCTATGGTAATAATATCCCCCATCCTGGCTCCTGCCATAGTTTCTCTCATCCTGCCCTCATGAGTATCCATTCTGCCCCACATGATCTCCAGATCCTGCCCCATCTGTCTACATCGTATCCATCCTGCCCCATGATCCTGCACCATGTGTTTCCCATCCTGTCCCCTGTGTCTCACATTCTGCCCCCTCCTGTGTCTCACTGTCACATTCTGCCCCCTCCTGTGTCTCTCTGTCACATTCTGCCCCCGTGCCTCACATTCTGTCCCCTCCTGTGTTTCACTCTCACATTCTGCACCCTCTTGTGTCTCACTGTCACATTCTGCCCCCTCTTGTGTCTTACTGTCACATTATGCCCCCATGTCCATTCTGCCCCATGTCTCACATTCTGCCCCCTCCTGTGTCTCACTGTCACATTCTGCCCCCATGTCTTACATTCTGCCCCCTCCTGTGTCTCAATGTCCCATTCTGCCCCCCCTGTGTCTTACTGTCACATTCTGCCCCATGTCTGCATTCTGCCCCCATGTCTTGCATTGTGCCCTCATGTTCTGCATTCTGCCCTCATGTCTCACATTCTGCCCCATGTCCATTCTGCCCTCATGTCTCACATTCTGCCCCATGTCCATTCTGCCCCATATCTCACTGTCACATTCAGCCCCCTCCTGTGTCTCACTGTCATATTCTGCCTGCCCCCATGTCTTGCATTCTGCCCCCATCATGTGTGCATTCTGCACCCATGTCTGCATTCTGCCCCCATGTCTTGCATTCTGCCCCCATGTCTTGCATTCTGCCCTCATGTCTTGCATTCTGCCCCCATGTCTCATATTCTGCCCCCATGTCTGCATTCTGCCTCCATGTCTTGCATTCTACCCCCATGTCTTGCATTTTGCCCCCGTGTCTACATATTTGGCCCTGTGTGTCTCTAATCCTGCCCCCTGTCTCCATATTTGCCCCTGTGTGTCTCCAATCCTGCGCCCTGTCTTCATATTTGCCCCCTGTGTGACTCCAATCCTGCCCCCTGTCTCCATATTTGCCTCTGTGTGACGCCAATCCTGCCCCGTCTCCACACTTGCTCCTGTGTGACTCCAATCCTGCGCCCTGACTCCATATTTGCCCCTGTGTGACTCCAATCCTGCGCCCTGTCTCCATATTTGCCCCTGTGTGACTCCAATCCTGCCCCGTCTCCACATTTGCCCCTGTGTGACTCCAATCCTGCCCCCTGTCTCCACATTTGCCCCTGTGTGACTCCAATCCTGCCCCCTGTCTCCATATTTGCCCCTGTGTGACTCCAATCCTGCCCCCTGTCTCCACATTTGCCCCTGTGTGACTCCAATCCTGCACCCTGTCTCCACATTTGCCCCTGTGTGACTCCAATCCTGCACCCTGTCTCCACATTTGCCCCTGTGTGACGCCAATCCTGCGCCCTGTCTCCACATTTGCCCCTGTGTGACTCCAATCCTGCCCCCTGTCTCCATATTTGCCCGTGTGACTTCAATCCTGCCCCCTGTCTCCATATTTGCCCCTGTGTGACTCCAATCCTGCCCCCTGTCTCCATATTTGCCCCTGTGTGACTCCAATCCTGCCCCCTGTCTCCATATTTGCCCGTGTGACTTCAATCCTGCCCCCTGTCTCCATATTTGCCCGTGTGACTTCAATCCTGCCCCCTGTCTCCATATTTGCCCCTGTGTGACTCCAATCCTGCCCCCTGTCTCCATATTTGCCCCTGTGTGACTCCAATCCTGCCCCCTGTCTCCATATTTGCCCCTGTGTGTCTCCAATCCTGCCCCCTGTCTCCATATTTGCCCCTGTGTGACTCCAATCCTGCGCCCTGTCTCCATATTTGCCCCTGTGTGACTCCAATCCTGCGCCCTGTCTCCATATTTGCCCCTGTGTGACTCCAATCCTGCCCCCTGTCTCCATAATTGCCCCTGTGTGTCTCCAATCCTGCGCCCTGTCTCCATATTTGCCCCTGTGTGACTCCAATCCTGCGCCCTGTCTCCATATTTGCTCCTGTGTGACTCCAATCCTGCCCCCTGTCTCTATATTTGCCCCTGTGTGTCTCCAATCCTGCCCCCATGTCTCCATTCTGCCAGGGATACATATTGCCCCTTTCTAAAATAAAAACTTTCTTCTTACTTACCTGACCTCGCTCCTGCGCTGAAGATGGAGCTGCTGCTGTGTGAGCTGAAAGGACCTGTGGTGACGTCATCGTCATGTGATCAGGGGCGGATCTGATCAATGCTGAAGGCCTGTGATAATGATGACGTCACCACAGGTCCTTCAGCACTTCTCTATCTTTCGGATGTCGGGCGCTGTGGCGGCTCTGCTGATGTGTGCGCTGCAGGCCCTATCGCAGCGCACACTTGGGGCCCGATCGCAGTGCACACTTGGGGCCTGCCCGGCGCCCCTATGACGCACAGCACTTGGGGCCCCATGACTTGCAGCACAGGAGCGGGGCCCCTGATCTGCAGGCCCCCTTCTGTACTGCTGTTCATCGGGCCCCATACAGCAGTAAGGGCTGTCATGCCCTGATGGAGGCCCTGATAGTGTAATTCCATCAGTGGTCCAAACTGAGATATTTTCCTTAAAAAATTAATTTCAAACATACAGTAATCTCCAGCGATCTCAGGCAGGAAGTTAGTTATAAAAAATATTCCTTTATTTCTTTTCATTAAAAGAACATGTTACAGGTAGTGGATACCCCAGTGGATGGTAAAAAATCCAACGCGTTTCAATTCAAAAGAGTCTTAATCGTGGATTACAAATTCTGACAAAATGTGACATTTTAAAAGTCTCCAGACAGAAGTGAGGAGGTGGTAGGCAATTAGCCTCATTAGCATGTTTAATTGATGTATCCAATTATCCACAACCAACCTCCAGGTTGAAGACAAGTTAAAAAGAGAGAGAAAGTGGAAAAAAAACCCACAAAAACAAAACACAAAAAAAAACCCTCTCAAAATTATTTACTTGACATGCAATACCAAAAAAAGAATATATAAGAGGACTATACACATCTGTTTCTAAACAGTTAAATACATGCTTGACATAGCAAAAACAATTATTTTGGCGGTATTATTTCACTTGTACTGCATGATCAAATCTTGTCTGGTGTTCAGACCTGTTGGGACTCTTGTACATAATTTAAATATCCAGTAAGATTCCCGATTGAGGGTTTTTCTCTGAAAATTTCCACCTCTTACTGATTTTTTTATTTTTTCTATGCCAATAAATCTGAAATGGGTGAGGTCTCGGTTATGGCAATTAATGAAATGCTTGGACACCGCAGAGACATTCAATGCATCAGGATTAGTAGTGTCGGACAGATGTCTTCTAATGCGTTTCCTTAAGGGAGTAATAGTGCAGCCTACATACTGCACCTCACATTCCATGCACTAAATTAAATATATGACACCGGGAGTATTACAGTTTATAAAACTTTGAATGGAATAAGAGTTTCCAGTTTGTACTGATGTGAAAGACTTACTTTTAAGTGCATAAGAACAAGAGATGCAGCAACTGTGGCCGGATTTAAAAAATCCCCTATATGAGAGCCATGTAGAATTTTGTGAAAAAGTATTACTGCTTACCATACCAGGGGATAATTTATCCGCCAAAGTAGGAGCCCGCTTGGCTATATATTGAACTCTGTTATTTTGTAGGACATTGCAGGGTTTTTTTTTCCTTGTATAATAGTGGCACATATTTTTTAATAATATTTGTGATTGTGTGATACTGTGGAGAGAATTCTGTGGAGAAAGCTATATTACCACATTGTCTTCCTGAAAATTATGCACTTTATTTTTGTTAGATTTTAAAAGTACTTTCTTGTCCATTTTTTGAACAATTTTTTTTGCCCTTTGTAAGCTTCAATTAGGATATCCCCTGGATTGCAACCTAGATAGAGTTTTTTTCACTTGTTTCGAACAATTCAGGTCTAGAACAATTTCTCTTAACCCTAATTAATTCTCCTAATTATATATTCTGGGTGACATGATGAGGGCTCTAAGATGGAATTTGAGTCTGTTTCTTTCCTATATGGATAAATTTCAATGGTCTCATCTAGAGTTGAGCGACTTTTGGTTTTTTAGGGTCGCGTTTCGTTTCGTGAAACCCGACTTTTCCAAAAGTCGGGTCGAGCAAGATCGTCCGATTATAGGGAAAAGTCGGGGTCGTCCCGAAACACGAAACCCAATGTAAGTCAATGGGGAATAAAAGTCGGCAGTGAGAGGAGGACAGGAAACACACCAACAGTGCCCATTTGAATGCCAAAAGCATCAATTCTTCTTACTTAAGCTTGTCAACCTTAATTAACTTCATAATACAAGTTACGCACTGAAAAATGGGGGTTATTTGGCTACAGACTGTGGGGGGGGGAGGGCTGGCTCCAGGTTTTCATGTGCCCTGGGCGAAAGAGCGCCCCTTTAACACATACCACAACTCATCATGCTCCGATACGGCAGAGAAATAGCGGTATAGTACAATGAAAAATACCTCACTTTTTACATCTCATGACGAGGCCCATCTATTTCTCCATACAGAATCATTGGTCCCATATAATGTTTGAAACAGCATATGATGAGCTCAACATAATGCTACAGTATATGTTGGTCCCCATGGATGAAGCTCCACTGTCTTATGGGCCCAAATAATGCTCCAAACATAATGGGCCCCATTTCTAATGCTCTAGTGTATAATGGGCCCTGTAAATGCTGCTCCAGTGTCTGATGTCCACCTTTGGAATGTTCCAGTGTATGGTGGGCCCCATCTATCATTGTCAGACGGTGTTAGGCCCAGTATGGATTGCACGTGATTGCACAAAGGTTAGAAAGGGTACCGTTTCCCC